>NC_049222.1:4846893-5446893 GCF_011100685.1 Canis lupus familiaris
TATGACCTCTTTTATTTGCTTATAATTATTTAAAATTTGAGAGAAAGCATTGGTCATTTTTGGTGACTATCAATTTTGATGAGTAATTAATTTAACAGTGTCATTTAAAGTTCTAATTTCCTTCAAATTAACATGTTCTGCCATTACATTGAAATGCCTACCTACAAGAACAGTCAGAATGTGCTACAAACACTTAACCACCCACGCTAGAATTTTAAATCTACGTTCTCTTTGAATGCTGTTTTGGTTGAATTTTAATGTGGGAGGTGAGATGATTTCAAACTTCACATTTTCTATCATAGTCAAAGGCATAATTTTTCTGACATCTTTTTTTCATTCTGGATAAGAAATTATACTAGCATAATGTTTTTAAATAAAATTTTTCCATGTAATGAACATTTTTTTCTGTTCAATTTATCCAAGCTAAAAAAGCTCAGAAGCATTTACTTATCATAACTGTTAAGAAATTATAGTCATTACACCTACCAGCCATTTTCTTCCACATCATGCTAGAAAAGAAAGAATGCATCACTTTTCTTTAGGAAATCTCTTGTATTTCTCTTTGTACGTCATCAATTGTTTGTGCCTTTGGGCAGCTGAGCAAAACATAGACTGTACCCAACCCAGTTTCTGCCTCCCAGAGCTTGCTTTCTAAAGAGGAAAGTTCTTTTCAATGTACTACAGAGGAAGATTATCTTTCTTGAATGTCACAAGCTCTACAAAATAGAATGTGGATGTTAGAGTTGGCCAGTGGAAGAACAAAAATAATATGTGCAAGGATTAGGCACATATTTGGTTTAAGTTTTACTGCTTGTCATGAAAGGCATGGGTATTTAAGGCTGATAACTACATTAGATCGGACATAAATACATCATCACAGAAACAAATATTTCATCTTATATAATCAAGACCTCAAATCATTGTTTAATTCTTTAGCTATTACATAATTAATATTACAACTTAAGGCAAAAAAAATTAAAAGACAAAAGCTAGATGATGTTGAATACATTTTAAACTAGATATTTAAAATAGTATGGTATTTAAAAGTCACTTGGCCCTATCATAAAATGGCATTTGAGGTATTTTTTTAAGTGAAAGGAGCTATCAGTAGAAGTAAGGAAACCATATTGAATAGCATCATCATCTTTTGTGAGCTTCCTTCTTTTCCATATCTTAGAAATTTGTTGAGTGCATATTATGGGCCAGGCACTGTGCTTAGCACCACCTCTCAGCTCAGTGTGTTCACCAGCCTGTGTGAACAGCAGCTCAGTGTGGCCCAATCTTGTGGTTGCTCAAGAGAAATCTTTTGTGTAAATCAGTCTACTAATTTTGAAATGCTGGCATCCAATTCAAAAGTATGTAGGACATTGTGAAGGCCACATGAAACAGGGTAAATGGCGCCTGGAGCTCACAGACTGCTGTTTTGTGGCCTCTGAATTAAAGCATGATCCTCGTGAAGACATAAGTGCTGCCCAGCAGGATACACATGAGTGAACCATTATCAGTCAATGGCGCCTCAATGTGACATCCTAATGTACTTTTCCCCAGCACTGGCTATTCCCAAGACAATTTCAACTAGGAAGAGCCTGAGAGGAAGAGCATAAAGATAGAGGTCTGTACAGGGCACAGCAGGCCTACTAGAGGATACTCAAAAATGTAGCTACAGATTCAAAAGGAAGATTTCAGCAAGCAACATGGAGCATCTACTATGTACAGTGCACTTTGCTGGGGTGTGCATACTGCAGTGTGACACTTCTATGGAAGAGGGCTGCATTTATGCAAAGAGGTTCGGGAGGGGCTTTGCAATAACCCAGCAGAAGTTAGGATTTGGCCTTCAAGCTGTGGGAAGTGACAGTGGAAATGGAGTCAACAGGTTTAGATACTGAACTGGATTTGAAAGGGGAAATGTCAGAGAACAGTCAGGATTCCAATGGTCCAGGAACACTGGAGGTGAAACAGGTTTGGGAAGATGAATAAGACTTGTTTCCATTTGAGATGAGTCCAATTTCAGATAGGAACTATGCAGGAGGGTAGGGGGTCCGGTTCTTAGGAAAGGGAGCTGGGTGGGGCTGTGCTGGCAGTCACGGGCATCTTGCTAACATAAAGACTGAGAAAAGGGTGTGAAGTGAACAAATGGAGGGAGAAGAGAGCCACATCAAGTCCTCTATGTGTCCTGGCCACTGCCCTCCTCCAGCTGCAAGTGCAGAGAACATGTATGGCCAGCGAGGCTCTCGCACTATGGCCCACACCATCACAGAAGTGCTTACAATATATCCTACAGCCAGTTTTTGTTCATTCACTAATGAACACCCTTTTAAGAATATAAATTGGCATCATAAACCTCTTACAATTAATTCTTGGGAACTCTACGGAATAAGTCAGGTAGGTCCCACAAGATCCAAACATCACGATTCAACATAATGTGGCAAGCATGAACCAAGCATAACAAAGTATCAAACACCTGCCAATACTCAAGAAACAGGAATTGATGTTTTCTAGCATCAGAGAGAAAGCAGGTCACTCATGGATACCTCCAGACTCACACCTCATCCGAGTCCATTGCTGTGACGAGACTCAGGGTAAAGCTGAATCGCTGGCCCTATAATGCAGCCCTTTTGGATGTGGTGTTGCAAATTTTAAAACTAACGTTTCAAGAACCCACAAAGAGATTAAATGTGTTACACTTTGATTTTATTTGGAATCATAAGAGAAACATCTTTTAATAAACTCTTAAATCCTTCTCCATTAATGTGATTTAAATAATGAATTTATAAAGATTAAATTGATTTGTTTACATACACTCAACTGGAGAAAAATTATATTCTTTCTGTTTGTTTGTTTACACCATCAAATGCAATCAAGCCAAACAAGATGGTTAACTAAAATGATTACTGAATGCAGCATTAGCTGATGGCTTTAAATTTAGAATGTGTTACTGATGTCAGGGCTGATTAGATTCGTTCTCTATCTAAAACTGATGCTATTAAAAGCTTTGAGCAATTTAGATGTAGTCACTGAAGTAAAATTCCAACAGGGTGAGAGAAATTCTATCAGGACTGATTCTGCAGTGGTGACTTTACATATGCACAGATTGGGGGGGGGGGGCGGGCTTCAGTGGTGGGTTACAAAGAATAGGGTGCGGGAGGGGTGGTTGGTTGGCATCAATCCCAGAAAAGGTAAAGAACCTTGGAATAGAAAAAGTACTCATCTTCATACAGGGAATCCCAAGTGGCATAAGGACACAACTACTGATCATTTCTGTTTCAGAACTTTCCAAGAAGCAGGCAAAATAAATGAAGGGGAAGCAAGAGGTTAATGTGACATCATGCTTTAGTTACTCCTCTACAAATGAACCCACAGGGAAATCATGGTAGCCAGTGGTGGAACCAACAGTTTTACTAATAAATGAAATGTGTGGTAAAAGCAAGGTTGATATAAACACTGTACGGAATGATGATGTGTCATGAGCACCTCAGAACCTAAAAGCACACTGGTGTGATCAGACCTATCAAATTGCCAGGGAGAGTCTAATGGAGGAATGTCCTTGTGCTCCAAGGAAAGAGTGAGTCCAATCCTGGGGCTCCTGGAGCCAAACTGGGGGAGATGTTGCAGGTAGCGGTGACTTTAGAAAGGTGTGCCATGGGGACAGTATACCATTCCCAATGTCTGTGCCTTTAAGATATTTTATTTCTGGTCCAAATGTCCTAAGACATTTTAAATGGGAAGGAAAGCATTATTTCCCGGACTGGGAAATATTTCCCTGGTTACTTAGATTCTGTTCCTGTCCAGGTGTGCAGAAGAAGGTATCTGTCAGTAGGTCAGATTTAAGCTGGAAGGTTCATCATTATTAATGCAGCTTAGCCATCTCTAGGAAAAAGGCAGCAAATAATTTGGATCCCTCTATGTAGTTCCACCTAACAAAGGAAGAAATAAAGAGAAACACTGTTACTTCGGTTCAGGTGATGGGGGAAAGTTGCCTACAATGTAAATAGGAAGATTTGGTGATGTGAATGCAATCTAAAATATATAGCAGGTGGAGACCTGGCTTTTGAGCAGTGAAGAATTGGCGTCTGACAGGAATCCACTAACCTGTTGATTTTCTCCTTCTGAGAGTGCTCCCCATCATCCACAGCACCCAGCGGGAGCATCATCACACTCTTTTGGATGGAATCCTGGAATATTTTGGCAATCGGTATGGTTGATCCGTCCCGGATCATGTCTGGCTCTGTTCCAAACACTGAAGCACAGGGAAAGAAGGCATTTGAATAAAATAATGACAAGACCATCCCTCATAATCTTCTCAAGTGTAGTGTTGGCTTTATCTTTCCCTTTTTCTTTTTTATTTAATCATTAACTTTGGTGTCTGGGGTAGGTAAGCTTCTTGATAGCATGCAGTTTATATTCTGAAGACAATAGAGTCACGAAGAAAACCATGGTTGCATTCTTTATAATTACCCACTTCAAAAAAAACTTTAAATAAAATTTGTATTTTGAATTGTAGATTTTATAGAAAAGTTGCAAAAATAGTACAGAGAGAGCTCCCATATGTTCCTTACTTTACTTTCTGTAATGTTAACATCTTATGTAATTATCGTACAATCTTAAAGAAAAGGAAGTTAACACTGGAAAAATATTATTAACTAGATTCAGACCTTATCTGAATTTCACCAGTGCTTCCCTTTTTCCATTCCAGGATCCAATCCAGAATCCTGCACTGCGTTTTGTCACTTCTTCTAACTCTCCTCTGGTCTGTGAAACTTTCTCAGTTTCTCCTTGTCTTTCATGACCTTGACTCTTCTTGAAGAGTTCTGATCAGTTGCTTTGTAAAGTGTCTCTTCATTTGGGCTTGTTTGATATCTTCTCATGGTTGGAAGAGGTCATGCACTTCTGGCAAGAGTATTACAAGAAATGTACCTACTTTTATGGTTGCTTCATGAATTAAATATTTGGAAAGTGGGATTTCTTTGGTGGTATAACCAGTATACAAATAAACAGCTGTATTCAACTATCACCTGAATGTTGTGGTGTTTGTGCTTAACTGTCAAGGTATCTCATGAAATAAATGTAATGGATATCCTAGGGTCTAAGGAGTGGTGAGTTCAAGCCTTCCAGGGGAGAGGATAAGTTGTCAGTGATGGATTGGAAATGCAAAATAAAATGAAGACACAAAGGTAATATGCCATGTCTTCTTTATCCACAGACTGGGGTGTGAATGTTAGTAAAGATGATGCTTCGTTAGAAGAACTTGTTTCACACACAGTAAACCACAAGGTGCCTTATGCATTCCTGCAAGAATATTTCAGGGCTTTACTGTTGACCTTGACATTTCAATCACACATCACTCTTCAGCTGGGATTACATTTACCTTCCTAAGAACTTTTCTTCCTCCTTTCTTGACCAAATTTTACTGGTAAAATACTGCTACAAATGGGAGCAGTAGGAATAATTATGTAGAAAAGTATGGCTCCAAGTCTCAGACCTATCCTCTAATGTTTAATGTCGCTGTCCTTTGTACAGATAACCCTGATCAAGTGTTAGTGCTCCTAGGTGGTGGAGACCTCCAATTCCAGCTGTGCTCTGTTAGGGATGTGGCCTGAGGCCTCACCTGTGAGAGAGTGCCATTAGTCCATAGTGTTTCCCCACCTGGCTTTTTCTGAAAGTCCCCCTGCTTTTTAGAGAGTCCCCTATTTTGCAATTGGCAGCGTCACCTTCCTGCTGCAGAAGCCAAAGAGCCTGGATAGATCTTCTCCCTGCCTGGGCAGCTGGAGTCCAGGGATGTGTCCTGTGCACACCAACAACAGGACCCTGCCCAGGCCTTGGAAGTATATGCAGTCAAAATAGGCACCACCAAAGAAATTCCAAATAAAGCTGTGCTGCCCTCCCTACCTCCAGGGAAGCAGAGTGGCTCTGAAAACATCACTAGCTTCAGAGTCAGATAGGCTGGAATTGAGTTTTTGTGTTTGGCAGTTTTATAAAATGAGCATCCCCAGGAGGCCTCTCTGTGAAAAATCCCAGGTGGCCTGCCAGTGGGGCTGTTTGCATCAGAACTGGACCACATGGAGAGTGGAGATTAAAGACCCAAACCCTGTGAGGATGGATCTGTGGTCAGCCCCCTCCCTAACCACATTAGGCATTTGGAAATTCTTGCAAAGGAGAGGGGCGGTGATGCCAGGCTAAGCTATAAAGGGCGATTGGGGGATGCCCTGCTTTAAATAGTGAGTCTCACTTCCTATTCCCTAACTTCTGCTGACCTAAAAACCCAAACCTCCTTTTGACCAAGATGAACAAATCCTACAGGGCAACCCAGGGTCAGCCTTCTCCATTATATTTTAGCTCCTTCTTTTTTTTTAATAAGGTTTTTTAAAAGATTTTATTTATTTATTCATGAGAGACACAGAGAGGCAGAGACACAGGCAGAGGAAGAAGCAGGCTCCATGCAGGAAGCCTGACGTGGGACTCAATCTCGAGTCTCCAAGATCAGGTACTGGGCCAAAGGCGGCACTAAACCGCTGAGCTACCCAGGCTGCCCAATAAGATTTTTTAAGAGAGAGAGAGAGAGAGAGAGAGAGAGAACATGCACCTATGGGAGGGGTAGGGCAGAGGAAGAAAGAAAGGGAGAGAATCTCAAGCAGACTCCCCAGTGAGTGGGGAGCCCAGAGCCTGATACGGGGCTCAATCTCACAACCAAGAGCATGGTGTGAGCCGAAATCAAGAGTCAGTCCTTTAGATGACTGCACCAGCTAAGCGCCCCTAGCTCCTTTATTTTTAACCCCAGATTTCCTTTACTTTCATGCAAATCCAGCTGAGCCTTTTAAAGGGCATTTTTATATGTTGGCCATCATTCCTATAAGTATCAGAGGCTTGCAAGACCATCACTTTGCCCAAAATTCAGGTTTCCAGACATGAACCTGGCTTTGCCACTTCCAGCTGGGTGCCCTTCAGCAAATTCCCTAATCTCTTCCAGACAGACTTTGTCAACTGGGGAGGGCTGTCAGGGGTCAGGAGACAGTATGGATCAAGTGCCCTGGTGGTTAAAAAAAAAAAAAAAAAAAAAAGAGCCCTGGAGTGTAGCCGACATTCAGTAACACAGCCAACGGGCAAAGGAGAGCTGAATGAAAATTCTGACCGTGCCTGCTTTCTCCTCTCCGCTGCCCCACCACACACCACACTCTGGTCCCACTGTAAACTGGCAACTCCAAGTATCACAAGTCTAACCTGTTTTGATGGCTCTTTTTGCCGCAAGATACTGATTATCTTTAATATTTGCAATCCATGGCTGTAGTCCTAGCATCATAGAAACAGCCATCTGGTTGGAACTATTTCTTTTGGAGAATACGTGTTCAAGATGCTGCTTCACCTGAAAAGGAACATTTTCAGTTGTAAGAGAAAATTTCAAGTTATTCTCTCATGCAGTGAATGTGCAGCAATCTTTCATCAAGAAACTGAAATCCCAGCTCAATAGGTCCAAGTGTTGTGATTTTACCCTCGTCCTCACAGAGGATGGACAGAGTGAGCAGGGGCTCTGGGATTGAGGCCTTCAGCAGGGAGAAAAACCCCGGTCCTACACCCCTTCTACCCAGGGACCCTCCAATCCTCAGCCCTGCGCCCGCCCCATTCTGACCACAGTGTCAGACAATTAATGCGTGGTCATTGTGAAACACAATACAACTTCTCAATTTGGATATCCCTCTTTTCGGGCTTGTCAGGACCTTAATGACTATTTTCGGAACATTAGGCATTTGGAAATTCCTGCAAAGGGGGAGGGGCGGTGATGCCAGGCTAAGCTATAAAGGAGCCTTTTGTCAGCATCCTTCTCTGTCCCCTGGGCTCCAGGCCAATGGCTACCATGGAAATCCTCCCAAGAAAAACTCCTCACACTCTGAAACGTTCCTCTCATTCATTCCTTTGACAAACACTGGTTGAATGCCTGTCATGTTGGCAGGAACAGTTCTAGGTGTGAGAACGCAGCTGGGAGCAAGACCAAGGGGGCTGCCCTGATGGAACCCATGTTTTGAGAAATAGAAACGATGCATCCAAAACGGGGGAAGGGAGGGAGAAAAACAGGGACTGAGATAGGGAAGGAGGGCATTTTAAGATGTAATTAGTGCTAAAAAGACAATAAAGAAGGTCAAGGTGTTGTAGAGATTTGGAATGAGGCATTCCTGGAGCTCACTCATTCAGAGCCTTCTTTCTGTTGAACTTGAGGTAAACTGACAACAGGTTGATAATTTAGACACGTAACTCCTTCCAGATAACATTTTCATTAAAACAGCTGCTTTCAGAGTGTTGATTTCAGACAACAAGGGCAAACTAACTATGGGTTTGAGCTTTTCCAGCTCCATGCGGCCATAGGCAGTCAGCTTCTCCATCTGTGTGTAAACCAATCTTGCCTTTATGTCAATTGTTTAATGTAAAAATACTTCCCATCACTCCAACCTCAAATGGTTATTTATCTGACTACTGTAATTGCGTATAATTGCAGAAAGAGATTTTTACCGAACAAAAATTATATTGGTTTCTTGACATCTGTTCCAGTTATATTGGGGGGAAAATGATACTTCAGCACTAACAACTGAATAGCTCACTACACTGTGGGATGTGACGCTCAGAAATGGTGCCGTAGGAAGAACAATGCGCATTTGTTACCTGTTTTTCCACCACAGATGTATTCATGTGAGGGACCAGACGGATTGAAAATTTCCCTATAACTTGGCCAGGGATGACTGTCTTAGCTCCGGGCTCATCAAACGCACCCTCAATCCCATGGATTGAAAGAGACGGGTATCTCCATAGGTGCATTAGAATTTCCTCCTGAATTAAAATAAAATTATTTTACTATACAAAAGAATGTTTGATTAAAACTCTTTGAATTGTATTGCTTGTATCACCGACTCCTATACATCTCTGCCACCGTTCATGACAAGTTAATTATCACCTTCCTTAGACACGCCTGGACCGATAACACAGGCAGTCTTTCCCCTCCGGCCCTGAGACCCTCTGCTGTCCCCTCCCCACCTCCAACCAACCTGTTCCACTGATGCAGGCCCCTCTTCACCCAAGCTCTGAAGTTAATAGATGGCAAAGGAGCTTTCAGAATTTGGGGCTTGATTATAAATTTCTATCCCCAATCACTACGACACTCAGTTGCATAGTAAGTGCATTTTCTTTTTCAGAAGGCTGCAAAGAACTCTGCTTATGGTCCGGGGGAAGGGATACACTTCCCCATAATAAACTCCACTGCCTCTGTTCCACCTGGTTCTCCCTCTCCTGGCAGCCCTGTCCAGAACCAGCCACAACCATCCTTCACCATAGCAGGCAAAGGTTGTAAAAACAAGAAGAAGAAGGAGAAAGAAAACATCCAAATTTGCCAGAAATGAATGGCTTTGGGCTGTGGTTTCCTGACTACCCTGAGGCAGTGATGTAGCAATGTACAGATTAGTCCCTAAAGCTCTTAATTCTATTAAAATGAACAATTAGGGGTTTTGGGCTGGAATAATCTCAGATTGTTCTCAGCCTTTAAGGAGATAGGAAGCAGAGATAGCTGGGATTGAGTCTAAGAAACCCCAGAAAACGTGTCTGTGAAATGTGGGATTGCCCCAAGGCTATGCACCTGAGGCCAGTTGGACCCCAGATAAAGTCTGACCTGAGGGTCAGACTTTGCTCTAGACCTGAGGGAAATAAGTGGCTGTGAAAGGACAAATCTGCCTCAGAATTCACATCTGCTTTCAGTTCTGAAATGTGCAGATGAGCCTCCCACAGTAAATCAGGAACTGGAAAAATAGAATTTATTACTGCCTTTCCTCTTTCACATTAGCCATCAACCTGGGACCATACCTTGGTGTCAAACAGAAATCTCTCAACCCGGCTACTGTTCCGGTATTCTTCTAGGTCCAGATCTATGGCTTTGTACAGTTTTCTCTCCTCTTCAGTAAGAGGAGCCACTTGGTCATAGATTCCAGGGATCAGAATATGACCGGATGAGTCCACAAGGCTCCCTGCAACCAAAGCCAGGTAGAAGGTAAGAGTGAGTGGATGTTCTGGGCCTGGAGCAGGACCAGGGACCACAGTGGGCCTCGTGACTGGCCCTGGTCCCCCTGGCGGAGCCACTGGCACCACTCACATCTCCAGGGGGATGGCTGGAGGACGCAGCTGGTCCCACACACAGGCTGAGGCTGAGGCAGATCCATTTTACTGTCCACCTCATCAACGGAGAGATGGAAACACAAGGTCATAGGTGATGGCTTACCTGCATTACACCAGTTCTCAATTACACCTTCTGTATCACAAATCAGGTTCTTTCTGAAATTTTGCTTTATCCTGAGTTAAGATGCAATGTATGTTCACTATTAAAAATCTTAAATACGTATGTATAGGTCTATACAGACATTCCTGAGGAACCAAAAATCCTCATTCCTTCTCAGCTTCTCTCCCCTACACACTATCATAGGATAGAGACTCACCTTTGATCAAAAGCATAATACCTTGAGGTCTAGTCTAGGAGGCCTACATCATGACCACAAATGCCTTCAGAGTGAATAAGCAGATATTCTAGTCTGTTATTTAGGAAGGAGTTTGGGGATTAATAGAAGTGGGGGTGAAATCATCAAATATCTACGGAGGAAGTAGAAGCAGAGGTTTAGTGAACATTGCTCACTACCTTCAGAACATACTTATCAAAGTAGCAGAGACTAGCAGAAATGGTGAAAAATGTATCCAGGGCATCTAAATTCATCCTCAGGCCACCTGGGGCCTTTCATTCAAGTAAAGACACTTCATAAAAAATATGCTCCACATTCTTTTATTTTTTTTAAGATTTTACTTATTTACTCATGACAGATACAGAGAGAGGCAGAGAGACATAGGCAGAGGGAGAAGCAGGCTCCCTGCGGGGAGCCCGATGTAGGACTCGGTCCCAGGGCCCTGAGATCATGACCTGAGCCGAAGGCAGACACTCAACCACTGAGCCACCCAGGTGCCCTATGCTCCACATTCTTAATGGGACTATAACTTGACAATGTCAAAAAACCATCATGAACCACCATGTTTTCAAATCTTGGTCTCACAGCGGACAATTACAAAGCCCCGGGTCGCAGGCTCTGGGAGAATCCAGCTGTCCCCCTCATTACTGGTACCTGCTGTGGTCAAGCCACCTGATGAACCCTGGGGACCTGGCCATTCCTGAAGACCCCACTTTCATCAGCAACAGCGCCATCTCTTGGTGCACAGGCTAAATGACAAATGTGACTCTCCCTGGGCTGACCAGTAGGTAGTTTGGCTCTCCGTGTAGACACAACAGGATCCAAAGTAACCACCCTTCCAGAACCAACAGGAATGGCAGTATATACTGGGTGTCCCAGAACTTTGGGATGATCCCAGAAAGCAAAACCTCAAGTTTTGAGGTGCTGAGGCAGCAAAATGAGAAGGGAAGTTTTCACTGTTCTGGCTTAAACATGGCCTCCCTAGCCCCTACCCCTGCCCCCGCATAAATCAGCCAAAAGTCTACAACCACACTGTGCAGGTACAAGCCTCCCTGCAGTACTGAACTGTGGAATTCTCTGCATTTAGCCCAAACAAGTGTAGAATATAGTAAATAGAAGGTATAAACCCATTGTAAAATTCAAGTAAAAAAATAAGTTGGGTGCCAATGGCTGGGCCTGGCTGTCAGTGCTTTGCAGTCCACCCTCCGTGCCCTCAGCAAAATCCAAACCAAACATAAAAGCGCCACCAGTAATACCATCACTGAGTGTTCCCTCAAGTGCCTGTCCCTCGACTTCTGCTGACATTCTCAGATGCGAGAACAGAGCTGCAAACGTGGGTGAGACGCAGCCCCTGCTGGTGATGCGGCTGGAACAGACCCACGGTAAAGAAACAGCTGGGGGTCTGCAAGCAGGGGCAGGGGCACGGGAAAGCCAGCGCAGCAGCATGGCTGGGCCCCAGAGGTGGTGTGGGAGGGTCTGTGCAGCCTTGGCAGTGGGAAGAGAGTGTTGGGAGGGTCAAGGTTGGCAACCAGTAAGACCTGAAATACTTTGGCAGCCAGGATGCTCAGCATCCATGTCCCGACCCAGGACTAGACATTTTCTCTATCATTCCAGCTGGCCCTGCAGGTATTGCCGTGGGGGGGGGGGGGGGGGGGGGCAGAGGTCGTTAGCAAGTGAAGCTGGGGTCTGAGCAGAGTGGCCTTTCTACACACTCACTGCACCTCTCCAGCACAACTGGCCCGGCCGGGGCTCAGGATGGAGTCGCATCAGGATCCTGTCTCCTTAGGGCGCAGGGCAGCCCTCCCAGTTGCGGGCTGCAAAGAGTGCCAGCAGATGCGTGTCCCCAGAGCAGAGGAGAGCACATCCTCCTCTCCCTGCCCCTTCCACCCGCCAGCAGGGGTTGCTCCAGGGAGGGCTGCGAGAGGTCACTGCAGGACCCGGTGGTGGGAAAGCGCCCAGCGTGCTGGCCAGGCCTCTGCCTTACACGCCCTGTTCTTGCTACTTCTTTGCCAGGGTTTTTCAACACTGAATGCATTCCCAAAAAAACAGGATGTTGCTGAAGGAGTTCATCTCCCCACCCCCCTCCTCATTTCCCACTTGAAATTATGATCCCCTGAACCAGGCCACTGCTGCCACCGCCTCCCCCTCCCCCTCCCTCTCCCCCTCCTCCTCGGCCAGGAGCCCAGCCCGGAAATGCACAGGAGGCCCAGAGGGTGGTGCCTTTGAAAACTGCACACAGGAAGCAAATGTAATCCTGATCCCCAGGAGTCCTCTCAGAATTTAACATTTTAATACTATGGTGTAGTTGGTGCTTAGAAGAGTGCCCTGGGCCCAGTGATCTTTGGGGCCATCAAAGCAGGCCCAAATCCTGCTTTGTGGATTTTAGGAGCATTCAGGGAAGGTGAATGTCCTCAAAGAGAAAAGCCCAGGAGCTGAGGGCTCTGTGCAAACTGGGTATCTGCACCCCCACCATCACCCTTCACTGTGTCTCCCGGTTGGAGACTCCCGCGCCTTTCACACGGTTGGCACTCAATAAACACGTATAACCTATTAGTGACCCTGGCTATCAGGATCTACAGATGAGGAATAGGGGACAGAGAGATTGGGAAGTTGCACAAGGTCGCACAGCAGCAGGAGGCTCCCTGACTAATGTTTAGGGCACCTGCCAGTATGCAGGAGGAGGACCCGACAGGCCCAGCTCTCCCAGGACATCCTAACCTGCAGTGGCCCTGATGGAAGGCACAGGAGCCAAGACGCTACTGCCTGTCATCAGTGCTGAAGCTCAACCCCATGCCCTTAGGTCTTTGTACAAAGCATATGAAAGCCACATAGATGATCCATTCCAGAATCACTTTGTTATGGATTATTTGATTTGTCTCAAAAATTAAAGAAAGTGAAACCATATGCTTTTCATTCTGTTCATGATTCCAATCTGATTTTTCCTAGCAGAGCCATATGCATTTGCAGGACTAAGTGGAATTCCATGCCTGGGTGAAACCGTACCATCTAAGAGAATGTAACGCAGCAATCATTATTGGGGGGAAATTGAAATGTACCATAAACATCTGATGATGCCATTCCTAGGGAAGAGAAAATTAGTTCTGATAAAACAGAAACATAACCCTTTCCCTCCTCCTCCTCAAAATATTGAGTTGTATGCTATCTGAATTCTTTTGGAAACATTTTAAACACTTTGAAGGAAAATGGATTGTTTTATTCCATTTGAAATTGTCCAGTATGGGAAATATTGCCCAAGAATTATATTTTAGGAAAACTAGAAGGCCACAAAGGAAGAAATTGATGGTAGATAAGTAGATGGAAAGAATAGGCAGATGGGAGATAAATGAAAGATAGATTGCAGTGTTAGATCACACGACAGGTAGACACACAGATTTCATTATTCACTTTGGAGAATGAAGGAGCACAAAGCTCTACAACTAAAGATGGTTCTGAAGACCCTGAGGACAGCTCCCAACAGGTGGCCCAGTTGCCCCGTCAGAGACTGCCAAGGCCAAAGGGATGCAAGCGAGTGGGGCAGAGGTAAAGCTGTGTCAACATAGAAAGACAAGAGACTTTTGCTAATAGATGCCCTTTTTTGGCACTGTCTGCCCCAAAGGGGCATGTGGTAAAATTTGCATAAAGGTACCCTTTATGCCAAGGAGACAGATCCAAGTATTGTGGGGCTGAAGCTTCCCTGAGAACCTTTAAAAAAAAAAAAAAAAAAGAACACCAAATGATGAACATAAAAGTGCAGGGTCCCTGCCAGGACTGTAAAAGGGACTCCAAGTGAGGCTCCCGAAGACTCAGCTTCCTTCACTCCTGGGATCCAGCCTAAATGCGAGCAAGAGCTACAAGATGAATCGAGGTGGTCAGGGTGGGCAAACTGGCTCTCTAGAAAAGCATACATGTACACATGACTTCTGCCTGTGAACTCCGGGCACACCACAGAAGGTGAGGAGCAGACAGAGACGAGCAAACCAATGGCCTCTCTGTGCCACTTGAGGCCACAGAACTGGAAACAGAAGCCAAATGGTTCTGGAGCCTTTGCTTCAGATGCTTCCTCCAGATGCTTCTCCAGAGGACTCTCTCTGCCCCTGAGTATGGCCAGATCACAATACCCAGTAAAAGAAAATGGGGTGGACTGAGGAAGAGCTTCAGTCCATCAGCAAACGTAATGTGGACCTAATAAACCTAAGGAACATTTAGCCAAAGGAGGGAAAGCTAAGACTATGATTTTTCTTCTACTCCACCCTTATTCAGAACTGGCTTGGAGGCCAAGGGAAGAGAGTGGCATGGAGTCAAACAGAAATGCATTCTAGTAGGTTCCATGATGCTTAAAAAGTGAAATGAAGGGGCACCTGGGTGGTTCAGTTAGTTAAGCCATCCGAATTGTGGTTTCAGCTCAGGTCATGATCTCAGGGTCAAGAGATGGAGCCCCAAGCCCATGTCAGGCTCTACACTCAGCAGGGAGTCTGCTTGAGATCCTCTCTCCCTCTTCCTCTGCCTCTATCCCAACCCTCAAATAAATAAATAAACCTTTTTTTTTTTTTTAAGTGAAATGAAATAAGACATTACCAAGAAGAGCAACCAAGTCAGCCATTGGTTCATGGAGGATACCACCAAAGGTTCCTGAATGAAAGTCTTGATCTCGGCACTTCACCTATAGGACAGGAGAAAGAAAAGGCAGGCACTTACCTCTGTGGTTGCTCTGGTGATAGCGTTCACGTGGTGGCGCACAGCCCCATGCACTGTCCCCCAGGACTGGGTGGGTGCCTCCCAGTCACACGAGTTTGAGCATCTACTCCTCCCATGTCTTCAGTCTCATTCTTTCCTGAATCCCCAAAACTGATTTCTGTACCCATTTGTTCCTCTAAGACAGCACTGCTGGGGCCAGCAGTCCCCTCTCTGAGTGGTCCAGGTAGCCCATCCTCTGTCACTCAACCCTCCTCCCAGAAACCATCTTCTCTTTATTCTTTTCTTATAATTCTATTGGTGTCTCCACTTGTCTCCACTCTCCCAGCCTCCCACCCCAGAGCTCAGGCCCTGGCTCATTCTTCCTCTACACACAGAACTTCAAGAACTGCCTCCCTGGATTTCAGTTACTGTCTCCACACCACACACACTCATCCCTGTAGGGCTGACCTTTCACCTACTCACTTGACCTAAAGATTTTGGCTGCTGGCGGTGCATAATACTTTGCTATGCTCCCAATGTCTGAAATTCAATGGATGTAGGAGGGAATTCAGCATCTTCTCCTATGATTACTCCCTACCAGCCGGCCCACTTCCAAAATAAGAAATGACCCCAGTCCTATAAATCTGTCACCTTAAAATGATCTTTGACTTCTGTGCACACCTTATCCAGTACACTACCAATTCCTAACGAGTTTTGTTTAAATTGTCCCTTTGGTTCCTTCCTTCTGTCTTTCCTCCTGGCTGGTCCCCCACCAGCTCCAGGCCATCTCTAAAGCACTGCCAGATGGATCGCCTGTTCAGTCACTTCAGCTTAAGACCTTTGTTTCACTGGGCGGTCATACTAACTAAAGCACTTTGGGGTTTGCAGAGCCCCACCTCTGAAACCTTAAGCTTCCTTATCCCACCTTCTACTCCCAACTTCATCCCCCTTCACCCATTCTCTTGTCACTTCCTGCACCCCACCTGCTCTTGGCCTCACTTGACCCATCCCAAATTCCCCCCATGTTGTCCTCCTGTCTCCCCTGACCCCACATTGTTCATTGCTTCAACCTGTCTGTGTCAGTACTGTGCTTCACTTTTTCCTACTTCTTCCCTCACTTCCCATAGAATGACCTCAGTCAACCCTGCAGCAACCCCGCCTGCTTGTCCATCTCTGGCTACTGAGCATAGCTGCTAAGGATCACCCAACTGCATAGGCATGGGGACTCTACACCCTGAATCCCGCCTGACACTTGATTCGTGCTCCAATCTGCCCTCCCACCCATTCTGCATGGAGACCACTTCCAGCAATCGCTCCTCGGCAGGTAAGCAAACTTCCTACTCAGTGGAACACCCAGAGGCCAACTACAGCAAGACAGACGAATGTTCTGGAAGTCTTCTCTCTGCAAAGCCATTGTGCACCTGCACAGAAGAGGCTCGGGAAGAAGCACCCCTGCCCCTCCCGCAACTATCTGTGCATCTAGAGCTCCTCCCCAGGGCACCACAGCCCAGCCCCTGACCAGGCAGTCTCCTCACCCCCATGCACTGCTCTTTTCACCCCCAAACTCCACAGCCATGCCTCCTCAGCCTTCTGGTGTTTGAGTCACAGATCCCTGAATCCTAGAACGGCCCCTGGGTGTGGGAAGCTTCTGGAATCCCCCAGTCCCGAGACCTGTGGGCCCCAGGGCCATGTCTCCAGGTCAGAACTCTGCTCTCCCAAGAGCTTTCTCTCTTCCTGCCGAGATCCCAGGATGGACTCCTCCCTCCACCTTACTGGGGCTTGCAAATACCTCCACCCTGAAGTAACTATTCCCTCGAGTCCCGTAAGTGAGGGCTGGCTTCCTTTGGGTGAGCCACAGGTTATCTGAAATTACGATGTAGTCTACACTGGAAAAGAATCGATCCTTTTCCTTTCTGACCAGTTCCTCCAGGGCAACAGAACCAGCTTCTTCCATCCCTTCAATGATGAATTTGATATTCACAGGGAGATCCTGAATCAAATGAACAACAGGACAAACCATTCTGTCAGAAAAATTGCACGACTTGCCCATTCATCTTTTTCAGATCCAGAATTAGTTTGCATGTGACATAAATACATTAATTATTACACACATTCAATGTACGGGTTGTCCACATTCCCCACAGCTCCGTTCACAGCAAAGGAGTTATAACCAAGACTGTGAAGGAGAATACAAGGGAAGACCCAGTGTCTGGCCTCCAGCATGACCCTGCTGGATTCCATGTGGACCCTAAAGGATGATTCCAGGGAAGAATTCCTGCAGGAAAAGCCATACCCACGCTGCGAAGCTCTGCTGGGCCTCCTCGGAGACAGACGCTTTCCTCCTTCTCCCCAGAAGGAACCTTTCGAGAAAGGTTATTCAATTACAAATCTCTTTTCTGTCCTCATAATTCTGAGTATGATGAATGAGAGCTCTTTCCTTTGAAAGACTGTCTAATGTTTAAGCCCCAGGATAATTTTTATTTCAAGTATCTGTTATTTTTCAGCTTTGAGTTCTATCTGCCTTTTAACTTATTCAAAGCTTTGATCTTACAGCAAAATGGAACTTGAGTTTTTCCTCTGGTTAATATTAGGGCACAGAATAGCTCCTTTAAAATTTTTACAATGTGCCTTTCCCCCATTTGGTTTTGATCTTTTTGTATCTTTATAATTTATAACTTCATATCTTTGAGAGGGAAGGTCAAAGTCTTCCTGGAGCATAAAACACACACAGGAGAACTCTAGAAGTAATTCTATTCAGATAAACGATAGCACAAACATACTAATTAGTTTTAATGAGTGGGATTGACTCACCAAAGATTAACAAAGGCAGGATGAGTGGAGGATTATATATTAGAAAGTAAGTGACCTTCGGTCATTCAGTTGGTTAAGGACATTTTGGGATAATGATTTGTTCAAATGTATCCCTTGCACACATTTATTTCTATGTGTCTTAAGAAGTGAAGCTAAAGTTCTGATATATTAATATTTGAAAGCTCTATTTAACATTTAACTAGAAAACAATTGCTGAGAAGTAGTTGGAAAGCTTAAAAATTTTCTGGTAAAATGTGATTAATGAAATACACACCAGTAACCACTATGTGTTGGGGGAGGAAGACAGACCAACTGCCAGGCCTCAGTTTTGGTGTCTTCTCTGTCACTGACATACAAGGGACCTGGTACAAGTCATTTTACCTCTTGGCCACTCACCTCCCTATCTATGCAATATGGGTATTAATAAGTGTCTGCCTCTTAGTTAACTAACCCAGTGGTGTGAGGTGTATTCAAGTGCTCAGTTAGCAACACAGGAGAAGAGGGGAAGATGGAAGAACAGTGGGCACCAGAAAAGAAGAAGCCCACCCACATAAAGGGCCTCGCACTCACAGGCACTGGGGTTCCTCTATGTGTTACCTTACCTACTCCATGCCAGGTTCCTGAGGCAGAAATAACTATTCCTAGTTCACAGATTAGGTTAATGAGGCTCAGAGAGATCAACTGATTTGTCTGACAGCAGTGAACATTTCTTATGCTTTGTTTGTGATTATGTACATTTCAGAGTGGAAAGTTAAAAAGCAAAGCAGATTTTGGCCTTTATATGGGAACTTTCTTATAAATATTGCTTGCTTCCTTGGAAGGAAGGAAGGAAGGAAGGAAGGAAGGAAGGAAGGAAGGAAGGAAGGAAGGAAGGAAATGGAGAGAGAGGAGGGAGGGAGGAGGAATAGAAGGAGAGAAGGAAGTTGTCGTCATCTTCATCGTTGTCATCATCATCATTGTCATTGCCATCACCTTCACTGTCATTATGATCACCATGATTGCCATCATAGTCATTGTCATCACCTTCATTGATTGACATTGTTGTCATTCTCATCATCCTAGTCATCATCACTGTCATGATTGTCATTGTCCTCATCATCACTGTCATAATTATCACCATCATCATTGTTGTTGTCACCACTGCCCTCACCATCATTGTCAACATCATCATCATCATTATGGTTTTTGTCCTCATCACCATCATTATCATTGCCGACATCATCATCCTTCATATTGTATTGTCATCATCATCATCCTCACCTCCATTGTCAATACCATCGTCATTATCCATCACTTTTATTGTCACCATCATCATTGTCATCACTGTCATCATCATCACCTTCACTACCAACATCGTCATTATCATCATTGTCCTCACAGTCACTGTTGTCGACATCATCCCTTCCCAAACATGGCTGGTTCCCTACCTCCTCCAGGGCTCTGAAGGTGCTCACAGCATTAATCCATGCTAAAACAGGGCCTTTGTTGTCTGTTGCTCCTCGTCCATAAAGCTTTCCTTTAAAAATGAGGGAAGAATTTTTAGAAAAGCACAGATACCTCTGCCAAGTTGAGTGAGTTAAAAACAAAGGTTGTTTTATGGAAATCATTTTAATAGTGCTTCCTATTTTTCCAGGCACAAATCTTGCTCCAAGGTCACAAAGTCTGATTTCTTATGTACAAACAGTATGGCCATCAGCTAATCAGATAATATAAACTAATTTGAAATATGCATATCCCTTTGGCCTTACCAGGAATTAGCTATTTTATCCAAGTTCGTTGAAACAGACCTGAGGATTTATTGCAGGATGTCATGTAACATAGCCTCTCTCATTTCAAGATTTTATAATTAGTAGAAGAATGAAAAAAAGGGTATGAGTGTATCTCCATTAACCTTTCTTCTTCTTTTCTTTAAAAAAACATAATTACATTTAGTATTTTAAAAAAGGAAAATGTGTGACCTAGACAACTTCTTCCTCCCAAGGACTGCCATCATGGGAGTCAATTCGCCCAGGGGCATGCATCAAGTATGCATAGGCCTCTCACAAATGAGAACAAAGCCAGCCTCGTTGGACAGCTGGTGGACTGTGAAACGGGTAGTATTCTGTTCATTCTTAACAAGAAACAGGGTAAGTCCTGGAGCTGGGGACAGGAGTCACATCTTCAATACCTAAGCCTTGTGGGGAGTCCCTTATCTGCAAAGAACCCAGCACTGATGCACCACTGACCATCCACCTCTGTCAGTGTGTAAGGGTCTGTGAGCCACCCATCTTCCCGTCTAGCAGGCTGCACATCCAAGTGGCCATAGAAGCACACAGTGGGTTTCTTTGGATCGTTCCCCAGTTCAGCCAGGATGATGGGAGGTATTGGGAGAGTCTGACCATCAGGCAGCTGCAAAATAAAAAAAGAAAAAATCAACCAAACATCACATTAAAAAAAATGTTGTTTAGTTCTCCCAGAAAATTCAGACATGACACCAGGAGTCCTGTTTCTACCCTTGGGTTTTTGTCGTGCCTACATAATTCTTTTAATCATCACTTTACCTCTAAAATGGGTGCCATGAGACACTGAATTAAAACATAATAGATAATTAAAAGTAAAGTGCTTCCTTGGATGCATAGTGACAAACAGTAAATTTAATTGAGCACATTCTTTGATATGAATTCAGACTTAGGTGGCTTAAATTAGATAGACATGGTTCTGGAAAACACATGCCACTGGGGAGACTCAGCCGTGCTGAAGGAGGCACCACCGGCGCTTAAATGAAAAGATTGCCCTTTATCACCGGGACACAGCGATAAGCGGGGATTCTGATGAAAGACTGGATCCTTTGAGAAAGGTACATGTGAACATAAGGGAGGGACAGTTTAGGAGAAATTTAAACCACATGTGAAGGATGAGGCTAGTACATGAGAGGGGGGGGTCTTTCTGAAAGGTTGGCTCTGCTCGCCCACTCCACCCACTCTCGCCTGCCCCTCTGCCCCGACACCACGAGAAATCAGTAATGCCGACTTGTCTGGGACAAGATTTTTTTTTTTAGCCCTATTGGGAATCGAGATTATGGGGGCATTTCTGTGGAGGATCAGATGGGAGCAGGTCCCAGTCTTGCCACGCCCAAGGGAAGGCACAGCCGATGCACAGAAACGACAGCACGTTGCGGGGAGGGGGCTTCCGGCACCTGCTGAAAACCCGAGTCCACGGAGTCCACGCTGGCTCCCAGGCACCGAAGCTGCTCTGCCGCCAGGGCCATCATCCTGAAGAGTTCTTGTCTCAGGTGGGGCAGGGGCTGGACCGAGTCACTCTCCACAGCCACCCACTCCTTAAGCGTCTGGAAGGAAAGGTGACAAGGTGATTTGCCTGAGGGGGGTCAGCGTCCACTCTAGGTGGGACACACCTCACCGAGCCGTGACTCGAGGGCAGGAGGTACCAGGTGCCCAGCGCTCCCCACCTGTGCTGGAGGCTGAGTTGGCAAACACGTAATTCCAAAGTAACTGCCAGGTGGGCTGCTGTGGTCAAGAACCAGAGGTAGACACGTCTGCTTAAGAAGGAAGAATAGGGCAGGACAGGCAGGGTCGAAGTTTGCCTTCCAGGACCCGGGCCTGTGCCTCGCTGGACACACCACTTCCGCTTCATTAGGAACCGGGAGCAGCTGGCTGGCAGCCCCTAGTGCAGGACTCTGGGCCTCCCACGAGTGCCCTGGAGGCCTCTGGTCCTCGAAACTCACTTTAGGAACCACACAGTGGCCTCAGCTGGGCTGCAGGCTCCCCCGACCATCCTCTGCATGCAGGTCTGGCACCTCCCGAATCCAGGAGGCGGTGTCCCCAGGGCTAGGCAGGCAGGCGGCCTTGGCTCCTGTACCTGGTTCCGCCCGTTGGAGGTGTAGGATTTGCATGTGTTCAAGCTGGTAGCCTCAGCTCCCTCCTACGCACGAGGAGGGCCGTGCTCTCTACCTGCAGGCTACCGTGAGTGTGATACTGTCACACGACAAGAAATACACATGTTGATCTTTGTCCTGAGCTCTTGGCCAGAGCCCCTATGACCTCTAACTTCGTATGTGATAAGGGTGCTAGGAGCATGTTTTGTTCAGAGATTCAGTCTCTGTCTTGGGTTCCCGACACAGAGCTCCTAACTCCCTGGAACTTCCTGGGAGACGGGAGCATATTGTGTTCTAATGGGGCAGTTCTAGTGGGCTCCGGGGTGGGGGCTGCCTCACCAGAAAGACCAAGCTGTGATTAGAAGCTGGGGGCTCCCTGCCCCCGCCGCATCCGCTGGGGAGGGAAGAGGAGCTGCAGGTTAGTTAATAATCATCTTGCCTCCATGATGAAGCTTCCACAAGCACCCCGGAAAGTATGGGGTTCACAGATCTTCCAGGTTGGTGACTGCAGCCTGGGAGGGTGGCATGCCCCAACTCCAGGGGGACAAAAGCTGCTTCCAGACCCTGCCTTGCATGCCTCTCCATCAGGCTGCTCACATCTACTCTTTATCATGTCCTTAATTACATAACAAACTCCAAACATAATTGTTTTCCTGAATTCTGGAGCTGCTGTAGCAAATGACAGGCCCTGAGTGGGTTCGTGGGAGCGCCAATTTGGAATATGTAAGTAACCAGGGGCCTCTCTACCTACAGGCGACTTGGCATCCCCCACTGACGCTGAGGATAGGAGGGTGATGCTCACACCAGGCAGGGGGTGTCAGAGGGAGTTGCACTGTGGGGTGCCCCTTTGGTGTCCAGAGAACTAGACAGTTGCTTGATGTGTGGGAAACACACACATCTGGCCACTAAAGTGAGGGGAACCATCAAAGAAAACAAGCATTCTTTTCCACGAGGATTAGAGAAGACAATGTGCATAAGACTTAGCTCAATGCCTGACCCCTACTGGGCACTCAATAAACACCAACTAATATTGGAGATTAATAATCATCAATCACATTCCACTATTGGCGCTTGAGTTGTTCATATTGGGATAGCCACCATTTTTATTAAAAACCACACATACTGGGGATCCCTGGGTGGCTCAGCGGTTTAGCACCTGCCTTTGGCCCAGGGCGCGATCCTGGAGTCCCGGGATCAAGTCCCACGTCAGGCTCCTGGCATGGAGCCTGCTTCTCCCTCTGCCTGTCTCTCTCTCTCTCTCTCTCTCTCTCTCTCTCTCTCTATGTCTATCATAAATAATAAATAAATAACTATTTAAAAAAAAAACAAAACCACACATACTTTGGGTGACTGATCTTGGATTCCCCAATTTATTTTAGTTTGATCTCTTTGCTGGGTGTAGCACTTTTGTTTTTATTATGAAGAAATGAATTTAACCTAAGGAGTACTGATTTTTACACTCTTAAGCTGGAATTTACAGAGCAGATGCTGCCAAGGAATCCCTAAAGGTAACAGATTGGATACATGTGAGGAAGTTGCAGAAAGAAGAGTTTTGGCTCAAAGACCCAAATTCACACATCTCCACTGCACACTGTCCCTCTCCACTGCTAATTCCAACCTACGGGTGGAGTCCCCACGTGGGCTTCAAGAACCCAGGAGGCATTATGTCAAGTAAATATGCCCAGGAGTATCAGGAAAGATCCCGTGAAGGTCAAGTGTAGGACCAGCGGCCTGGCCATTCATGTCTGTGTGAGAGCGCGAGACATGAACTCTTCTCAGTGGTCCGCACATGAATATTGCCAGAAGGGGCTGATTGATCCAGTTTGCACAGACTGAGCACCAACTGTGTGCCACACAGGGCATGGGGGCTCAGGGTCCAAAACTCCGTGACATGTCACACAGTCCCCAGGCTGCAGTGGACATACCATGTGCCCGGGGACAAGAGGGTCAGCGGAGGAGAAGGGGACTTGCAGGCTGACGGTGGCTACAGTCCTTCCCTGCCCCCATCCCTTGGCTCCCAGCCTCCCTCTCCACTTGGTCTTCGCCCTCAGGCTCCAGCTCTTCTCCCCCAGGATGTGCACCATGTGCACCATGTGCAGTTTGCCATGTAGTGAGTTAGAGGATTACAAGGGAGGAGACAAAGTGTGTGTTGCGCAAGGGCTACCTAACAGCGTTGACATTGAACTTGGCAGAACTCTGGACCTGAAGCCGGCTGTAGGCAGGTGGAATGGCTCTGGGAGGGTGTCCTGGGGGTGGGCGGTGTCTCAGCAGGCCTTGCAGGAAGGGACCTCATCAAAGGCCCCTCTAGAGGGGGAATGGGCGTTCTGAGGATGGTCCAGGGCCAGTGTGGGCTCCTCGGGCATCATCACTGCTCAGACAGTCTGACCAACACGCTAGGAAGGCCTTCTCTAGGAGGAAAGGCTGCAGAGGATCTCTTCCCTCAATCTGACAAATATTTACTCGTTTAACTCACTGAGGAGCCACAGGCATTTTAAATGGACTTAAGTTTTCAGGCAAAAAAAAAAAAAAAAAAAAGAAAAGAAAAGAAATCCACACCTCCCCGCAAATAAGGCTTCATTTACCCGAGATACCCAAAGGATCTGTCATGCAAGCATTTTGCGTGTACCATTTCTCCTACCTGTACGAACTCATCCTGGTGGAGATCAATGTACTGGAAGACCTTCTCCAACAGCCCGGCAGGTGGTGAGGATGGAGAGAACATGCCTCCCTCGAGCAGCAGCAGGGAGGCAAGAAGAGAGGATGCCTGGAGTGGGCCACAGGGGAGAGACAGCAAAAATAAACACCAGATTTGGGACTTCTAACCTTCCAAATACTTCAAGAAAGCTTACTTTATCTGACACAGCTGCTTCCAGCCATTTGGACTAAAATAACAAAAGTAGTAGAACAGGAAATATATTTTTTGCTATATCTCCACCAAAATGCTTCATTTTCAATGCTTAAGAATTTCAATAAGGGATGCCTGGGGGGCTGAGTGGTTGAGCATCTGCCTTCAGCTCAGGGTGGGAGCCCGGGGTCCTGGGATCAAGTTCCATGTCGGGTTCCCTGCAGGGAGCCTGCTTCCCCCTCTGCCTGTGTCTCTGCCTCTCTCATGAATACATAAATAAAATCTTAAAAATAATTTCAATAAGACAGGAATCAAGTAAACAAGTTTGTCTTTTAGCACCAAGTTTCTCTTTTAGGTTTTCCCTGCCATGCAATCTTTCCTACTGGCTCTCTTCCTGAGAAGAGAAGTCGGCACTCTATACCCTAGGTGGTAAGGGCAATAAGAGAGATTAGTGTGAAGCAGTTCAAAACAAAATAAAACTTTTTTGTATGATCAACCAGTTTATTAGGAAAAAAAATATTTGGGGGCACCTGGGTGGCTAAGTCGGTTAAGTGGCCAACTGTTGATTTCAGCTCCAATAGTGATCTCTGGATCCTGGGATCAAGCCCCATGGCTTGCTGTGTGCTCAGCAAGGTGTCTGCTTCAAGGTTATCTCTCCCTCTCCCTCCGTTCTTCCTGGCCCCGGTTTTTTTCTTTCTCTCTCTCTTTCAAATAAATAAATCTTAATATATATATATATATATATATATATATATATATATATATATATATATATATTTTAAGGACTCTCTACAATTTTGTGTGGTATTATTGTGGGTTTCTCCCGTCCGCTCCTGAAGGTAGAGGACGTTCAAAAGAAACTCATAAACCATGCTGTGATAAATGACACAGAGGCCCTAGCAATCACTTAGATACTGTTAGCCACTCTCTCTGCCTGGGAACCTCAGCCCATCTCTCTGGTCTTCCTGGAAATCCTTCTGGCCCCTCTGCTTCTGTCTCTGAGCGGCCCTTCCTTACCTTGCCTGTAAACATGGGACGTGCCTGAGACCCCAGCCTCCCCCCTCTGCCCTCCCCTTTGGCCACTTCCCAGCCATCCCTCCATCCCCACAGTAGGCTTCAGGCTGGGCCCAGAGCAGAAAAATTAGGTCCAGATGAGGGTAGGCCGAGCAAGGTCAGAGCTACACTAATTTTCTTCTTCCCACCCAGCTCTTCCTTCTGGGTTTTTTGCACATTTTTACAACAGAACCATTTCAGACGATTTCCTCTTGGCCTCTGGTTCTGGGCATGAGCAGGGTCAAGGTGAGGACTTGTGTCGACAGCACAAGAAACTGCAGCTCCCTAATAAAATACACACTAACCCAGTTTAAAAATGGGCAAAGGATTTGAACAGACATTTCTCCAAAGAAAATATACCAACGGCCAATAAGCACATGAAAAGATGCTTAACATCATTAGGCATCAGGGAGGTGAAAATCACTTCATACACATGAGCCAGCGTCAGTTAAAATCAAGAAGTGAGATAAGAACAAGCATAGGTGGGGATGTGAAGGGAGTGCCCCCTTCCTGCACCGATGGGGAGGATGTAAACTGAGGCACTGCTGTGGAAGCCAGGCTGCCGGGCCCTCGAATGCTTACACACAGTCACCGTATGACCCTGCAGTTCGACTCCTAGGTACACGCTCAAGAGAAGTGACGACACGTGGGCCATACAGGAACTTGTCCAGGATGACCTGGGGCAGAGTTCTTCGTGGCAGCCAAGAGGTAGAGCTCGTGCAAGCGAGCGCCCATGGAGGAGTGCATAAACAAGATGTGGTGTCTGCACGCGAGGGAATATTGCTCAGCCATGAAAACTGACGAAGGAGTGACACATGCACGACACCAAAGAACCTTTAACACACCTGCACGCAGTGAAGGAAACCAGACACAAGATACCACAGATGCACTAGTCCGTGGATGTGAAGTGTCCAAAAGAGGCAAATCCTGAGACGGAGAGCGCCTTGCTGGTTGCCTAGGGCTGCTGGGAGGAGTGAGTGCTGGTGGGCAGGGGGTTCTTTCTGGAATGTTCTGAAATTGTGGCAGAGGCCACACAATTTGATATCCTAAAAGGCGTTAGAAGTGCACACTTGAAATGGGTGAACAGTACGGCCTGTGAGTTCTAGTGCAATGCAGTTGGTACAAAAATAGCAGTCATACATCGAAGCCCTGTCCACAGAGGAAGTGAAGCAGCAGGTAAAAATGCGATAAAAGGAGCCGGAGCCGTGCTCCTTCAGGAACAGATGAAGCAGTTGGCCCAGTAGATGGTGCCAGTGGGCCTCCCTGAGCGGGATCCCTTTGCCTTGCGTTCTGGTAGGAGTGCAGCTGGATCCAGCTCAGCTCTGTGGCTGCAGAGCCAGAAGCCAAAGGTTACAAATAAATTCTGAGGAAATGAGTCCTCTGACCCACAGTGGCAGGAAGATGGAGCTCTGGGCACCCGCGAAAAGCCCTTTGAAGTGGAGTAGGCTATTTTTTTTCACAGCTGATACACCTAAATTAATACTTGAACTTTTATTATTCATTCATTGAATTTTCATGAAAACTTGCTGGATGCTCCTCTCTGATGAAAAATAAAAGGAGGAATTTGGAGAAGAAGGCGCCACGGGCAAAGAAGGTAAAGGGTGACTGCAAGGACCCAGGATCTTTCCAGTCTCTGTGGGAACCACCTCCCTTCTCAGGCTGAGGACTGAGCTTCCAGAAAGACTGCTCCCCGGCCATGTGCGAGCAGGGGCTTGCACACACGTCACTCCGCACTCCCCCATCCCTGCATGGCAGACAGATGCAGGGATGCAGGGACGGAGCACTGCTGTCCTTCGCCATCAGGCCCACGGGCACTTACTCTGTGCACCAGCCCTTGGATCCGGGGTGGGACCCCGGGCGGCATGTCTGCCCCGCTCCAGAGTCCTTCATGTCCCTTTTCCTTCCTGTTTGTCTCCATGTGTTATAGTCACACTTGATCTTGAACTAATCACCCAACAAAATCCTGAAGATTTAGAAGGTTGCCAGGGAACAGGAAGGTGAAGCATGGGGTCATGGAGGCAGAACCTGTTTTCTTGGGGAAGCAGGTTGCCCAACCCCAGGCTAGGGGCGGCCCAGAGGAAACCTTGCTCTCTCCACAGGCTTCTGCTAACTCCAGCTGGTCGTTCTTTGATCTGGAACAAACTCCCAAGTGTCCCTGTGCTAAATCTTATTTTTAAACACTTTACCTCTTAAGATTTATCGATGTCATGCCCAGGTCTGCGATATAAAGCACCCCCAGCCCCAATCCAGCGCCACCTCCTCAGAGCCTCCCTACTGCCCTCCTGCCCCAGGCTGGTGCCCCAGCTTCCTCCCCATCCACCAAACCCTTTTTGGCCTGTAAGAAACTTCAAGGCCAGGGTGGACGTGCACACCGAGAATTCTACTCACCTAGTCTCCTGGGAAGGCCTGTGTCACAGTCCTACAGCACTTGCTCTGCCCGGTGGCTGCTTAGATGAATTTGTTAGGATTCACCTACTTTATCTCACCATGACAGGGTTCAAAATAAAATCCCAAACCCAAACCCAGGCTTTTCCGGAGTCTTGTTAATTCCCCTGCAGGTGCTCAACTGAACCGGGTGATCCTGTAGAGATTAACGAGCTCTGGCAATGAGTCTGGAAGAACGAGCAAGCCCGGGGCGTGGCTTTCACAGGGAGCCTGAGTGAAGGAGAGGCTTGCAAAGAGCAGAACTCCCTGGAAAGTCCCAAAGCCGTCAGTTTCTCCAGCAGAGAAGGCCAGAAGCCAGGGGATGGAGGAGGAGCTGGGTGCGGTCACAGGGTGCAGGCGGCACAGGCCCACCCGTACGCCCTCCGGAGGCCCAGGCCTGAGGTCCTGCACGGCATCGGGCCCTCCTCTGCCCTGGGCTCTGCACACAGTGCTCCATCCTGGGCCTGAGACCGCTGGTCCCATGACCGAGCTGTTGGGGACTGCAAGGTTCTCTCCCTCCCTCTGGTCTGCGCCCCACGTAGGCCTCAGGGAAGGAGAAAGCAGGCATTGTCCGCCTGCGACAGAAGAGACTCTTGGGGCCATTGTATTCCCCACAGTCGGGCGGTCCCGGCCCAAACACCCGCACAGAGGGTCCTGCTCCGCGGCACTTCCACAGCCTGCTGACCCCTGGCAGGGCGCCCCCTCCCAGCACCCGCAAGCAGGGCCCAGGCAGGCTGGGAGCAGAGGTGGGAGGGGAGGGGGGAGAGGCCCTACTGCCTCCCACGGTGTGCAGGTACCCCAGGTCACACCTGAGGGGCACCAGCCCCGACAGCAGCATCACGGCAGGAGCTGGATGGGGGCTCCTCAGAGGCCAGACTGCCCCTGGTTCTGCACCCAGACTGGGTTCGGCCTTCAGTCTGGGGGGGCAGGTCCCAAAGCATCAGTGGTCCTGCCCGCCCGCTCCCAGGCCAACTTTGTGTCTCCGGGCCTCCGGGCTGTGCGTAGACGGGGGCCAGGGTTCTCCCGTTGAAGCTCACCTGACCGACTTTTCTACGAGGGTTAACAGGATGAATGGAAGCACCTGCAGGGTGACTGACGGATCTCAGGGCACGACAGAAATCGGGGTGCTGGCGGCAGCTTAACAGAGAAGCACCCGGAAGGCCCCGGGGCGGGGGGCGGGGGGGCGGAGGAGGGAGACCCAGACCAGGCCCAGAAGCGGGGCTGACCGAGGAGAGCGAGCGAGGTGCTCAGGGTGTCGGGAGTTGCTGGGCAGTTTGTCCAGAAACCTCTAGTCGCCTCCATACTCCTGAATGTCAGCCTGGAGCTCACAGAGAACTTGCTTTGACTTCAAAGCACAGGCTTTCCTCGTCTTCACGACCGGAGCCCAGGGCAGCGCGCAGGTTCCAGGCCTGGCCCCCCGAACGCATCAGGCGTCTGCAGGTGGCCTGTGGTGCCCAACACATAGTACGACAAATGAAAGTTCAGGTCTTTTGCCCATTTCATGATTGGATTGTTTGTTTCTTTGGTGTTGAGTTTAATAAGTTCTTTATAGATCTTGGATACTAGCCCTTTATCTGATATGTCATTTGCAAATATCTTCTCCCATTCTGTAGGTTGTCTTTGAGTTTTGTTGACTGTATCCTTTGCTGTGCAAAAGCTTCTTATCCTGATGAAGTCCCAATAGTTCATTTTTGCTTTTGTTTCTTTTGCCTTCGTGGATGTATCTTGCAAGAAGTTACTGTGGCCGAGTTCAAAAAGGGTGTTGCCTGTGTTCTCCTCTAGGATTTTGATGGAATCTTGTCTCACATTTAGATCCTTCATCCATTTTGAGTTTATCTTTGTGTATGGTGAAATCTCACAGAGGAAGACATAGACTTGGCCAACACGCACATGAGAAAATGGTCACTTGCCATCAGGGAAATACAAATCAAAAACACAATGAGATCCCACCTCACACCAGTGAGAATGGGGCAAATTAACAAGGCAGGAAACCACAAATGTTGGAGAGGATGCGGAGAAAAGGGAACCCTCTTACACTGTTGGTGGGAATGTGAACTGGTGCAGCCACTCTGGAAAACTGTGTGGAGGTTCCTCAAACAGTTAAAAATAGACCTGCCCTATGACCCAGCAATTGCACTGCTGGGGATTTACCCCAAAGATACAGATGCAATGAAACGCCGGGACACCTGCACCCCGATGTTTATAGCAGCAATGTCCACAATAGCCAAACTGTGGAAGGAGCCTCGGTGTCCATCGAAAGATGAATGGATAAAGAAGATGTGGTTTATGTAGACAATGGAATATTGCTCAGGCATTGGAAACGACAAATACCCACCATTTGCTTCCACGTGGGTGGACCTGGAGGGTATTATGCTGAGTGAAGTAAGTCAATCGGAGAAGGACAAACAGTGTATGTTCTCATTCATTTGGGGAATATAAATAATAGTGAAAGGGAATATAAGGGAAGGGAGAAGAAATGTGTGGGAAATATCAGAAAGGGAGACAGAACGTAAAGACTGCTAACTCTGGGAAACGAACTAGGGGTGGTAGAAGGGGAGGAGGGCGGGGGGTGGGAGTGAATGGGTGACGGCACTGGGGGTTATTCTGTATGTTGGTAAATTGAACACCAATAAAAATTAAATTTATTAAAAAAATAAAATAATAAAATTTATTTCAAAAAAAAAAAGAAAGTTCAGGAACAAGGGGAGCCCTGTATATTAGTTCCCTAGGGCTACTGGAACAAGTGCCATTGACGGGGTGGCTCAGAGCCGCAGAGCGGATCCTCTCACAGCTCTGCAGTGGCAAGTTGGACCACGCTCCCTCAGAGGGCTCTAGGGGAGGCCTTCCTTGCCTCTTCTCCAGGAGCGAGTGAGCTGTGAGAGAGTGGGGCTAGCTGCCATCCTGGGGAGCCCAGTTCACCATCCTGGGGGCTCAGCTCATCATCCCGGGGGGCCCGGTTCACCATCCTGGGGAGACCTTGGCTCCCCATCCTGGGTGTCCCTAGTTCATCCTGGGGGAACCCCAGCTCTCCAAACTGGAGGCCCAGCTCCCCATCCTGGGGGGGTGTCCCGACTCACAGCTGCAAGGCTCTGATCTGCACCCCAGCTCCACCCGCCTCCATCTGGGTGTGTCTCTGTGCCCTCTCTCTTCTCAGAGGGACACTGGCAGTGGCTCTAGGGTCCACCCCACTCCAGTAGGACCCCATTTTAACTGATTACATCTGCAAACACCCCACTTGCAAATAAGGTCCCATTTGGAGGTTCCAGGTGGACATGCATTTTGACCCAGTACAACCTGCTCTTTATTTTCTCATGATCTCCTACTCTGTTCTGTGTTCACTTAATAATGATCTGACTTGCTTGGACATAAGTTGTATAAGGGCCGGGGACCTTTGCCTCCCTTATCTCCATATCCCCGCGTGCCTGTCACAGAATAAGACCCCAGCCAACACTGAGGGAGCAATTACAGGCACAGATCTGAAGGATACTGAGACTTTCACTGACGCCACTACTATCTCAACACCACATGGAAAAAAAGCAAAACCTGTCCACTGATAAGACCATTTCAGCTGTGGCATGAACAAGGGAAGTGTAAATACAAGTTTGGGCTGATTTCATTCCCTCCCAGCAATCTCAAGAGTCTCCAAGATTTCCTGAAAACCTACCAGTGGATTTGCTCATCGTTCTGCATGAGGCCCTCCTTCCTTGTCCATAATCCACAGCCTCGCAACCCCCAGTTCTGTGCCCGCACAGTGCACACTATCTGCTGCAGCTGAATGGGGAGGCCCTCTGGGTGCCGGGGCATCTACAACCAGCACCTCTCATGCAGGGGGATCATCGCTGCCGACTGCCTGCGCCTCTCCTCCCCTGAAGGGATTTTGGATTTTCTCTTACTCCTCAGTGTTCTCGGCCTCACTGTGATGTGTCAGACATATTTCCATGTCTTGCTCAATCCTCAGCATCCTTTAGCAAACTGAAGACTACTCATTAGTCCCTTTTTGTGGCCAGTTATGCATTTACCTGAACCATAGAGTTTTTCCAATTACTAATTTCCATTTTCAGGACTTCCAACTGGTTGTGTTTCATATCTGTCTGTTCCTGGCTCATATGGGTCTTCTACATGCGATCACCAATCTCTTGAATTTAAACATACATCATTTGCATCCATTTTAAACATGTTCTATTTGCGTTTCAGAGGATATAAACTCGCTTCTCAGTTAATTTGTGGGCTTTCTTACTGTGAATTTATATTCTTTGGGATCTTCACCTGAAGACTCTACATGAATGACAGCTGTTTTATTCTCCTTCATGATTATTTCTGCCTAGGACTGATGAGGTTGCCTCCACCTGGCACTTCAGGACCCCTGGTCCAGGATCAGGTTTTAAGCTGGTGGCTTAGCGTTCCCAAACTGTGCAGTGAGGCTGGGATGTGTCACCAGCAGGGATACCCACCAGTCCCTCGGTTTCTGCAATGGCAGTGGTCCTGGCTGCCCTCTGTGTGGGGCACTATTGGTCCTATGACTCTGTGGGAGTCTCATTTCCAGAGGCCATGGCCTGTTTCGGACCCAAAGTCCCGCAAAGCAGCAGCTTCAGCCCCAGATCACCTCTGTAGGTTTGGTTCTGTTTTTGTTCAGTAGGGATATTTATTGTGTTTCTGAGTCTATGTGTTTTGTTTTTTTTTAAGATTTTATTTATTCATGAGAGATACAGAGAGAGAGAGAGAGAGAGAGAAGAGAGAGAGGCAGAGACACAGGCAGAGGGAGAAGCAGGCTCCATGCCAGGAGCCCAACGTGGGACTTGATCCAGAGTCTCCAAGATCATGCCCTGGGCCGAAGGCGGTGCTAAACCACTGAGCCACCTGGGATGCCCCTGAGTCTATGTGTTTTTAATTAAAAATTTAGAGCACATGTAATTGGGGTATTTGGAGTGGATGGGAGAGTTCAAGAGTGAACTCAATGAATCTTGATCAGAAGTCCCTACAGTGATTGCCTCCTGAAAGGCAAGGGCTCCCCAGTCTGGCCCAGTGCAAGCCTCAGTGAGCAGTGTCCACACACAGACACACAGCAAACATGCCTCACTGCACACTTTCCCAAGTCCAGGGGTTGGGCAGGATTAGCATGAAGAAGAACTCCCTGAAAGGCTGTGAGCTGCAATTACTGTGCCTTAAAAGACATAAACGTCCATGTCCCAGATACCCACAGCCTCCAAGACCAGGACAGGGGATAGAGTAATAACTGTGGGCCCAGCACTGTGAGTCCAGGATCTAAACCAAGGGCTAGGTCAGTAGGGTCGGGGCTCTAGGTCACTGCCCCACCCAGTGCTCCTGCAGAAACCGTTGACTGCACACAGTACAGGGTGTGCAGTTAGGTAACAGGATGCCACCCACAATGTCAGTATGGCGACTCCGGGAGCCCGGGGTGCTGGGGTTGCTCATCATCCTACAATCCTTGGGAGGTTCCACCTGTGCACACTCCCTCTGGCTTCTTTCCTTTCACAAGCTCCTCACTCCCTCAGGGTGTTCTGTACCCCATTCCTTCAGGGGTAGACAGGGAACAGCATCCCCAACTTTGTGTGCCAGTGGCTGCCGAAGCTGAGTGTGGTTCTTCTCAGGGGCATCAAGCATAGACAGAAAAGGTGCCTCTGTTCCAACAAGAGCACTTCTGAATGGGGAGGATTGTAATCACTTGAAAGAGCAGTTGAGATATGGGGCACTTGAGGAATTACAGGGGCCAGCAAGGAGAGGTGCTTTGGGGACGAGTCCCTTGCACCCAGTGTATGGGAATTGCCTATTGTTCTGTGCACAGGGCTGGGAGGGGTGCAGTGGGGCTCACTTGCTCCTGCTGCAGCATTTCTTTTTTTTTTTTTTTTAAACATTTATTTATGATAGCACAGAGAGAGAGAGAGAGAGAGAGAGAGAGAGAGGCAGAGACACAGGCAGAGGGAGAAGCAGGCTCCATGCACCGGGAGCCCGACGTGGGATTCGATCCCGGGTCTCCAGGATCGCGCTCTGGGCCAAAGGCAGGCGCCAAACCGCTGCGCCACCCAGGGATCCCTGCTGCAGCATTTCTTATCTGCCCCGAATTAGTGAGACTACAACAGCTGGTCCAGGCTCTCCACCCGCCTGCCCCTTTAGGCAGGAGCTCTGTGTGGGTGCCCTGAGAGTCCAAGAGGACTGGCACATCCTACCTCCATTCTCCTCCAGGTAAACCCACACGGTGCTTAGGTTTTAAAAATACATCTGCTTCAAAAGTTCCCAAAATCTTATACTAAGTTAAATTATGTATACTCATTAAATATCCAGACCATTTCTAAATAAGATAAAATACTGATACAATTTATAAACATGTTTTAAATATGAGTTTATCTACTTTTGGCTTCTTATTACAGAGAGATAAGGTATATGAATGTATTGGTAAACATATTCCTTTGCTACATTGAAAATAAATTGTACTGTGAGGAAGCGCAGGCCTGTAGAAATTATGATGATGTATTTATAAAGTTGCTAATTTACTACAGAATATGCATGTAACAACCAGCTCACAACTGCTTACCTCCTCATGTTCACTAGCTATCAAAGTTACAAGGGTTAAGAATTCTAATCCATGCATATAAGTGAAACTGCTAAGAATAACTAGGGTAAAGAAATAAACTCTGTTTACAAAATACACAAGGAAAGTAAGGTGTGCTTTTGATAAGAAAAAGTATATAAGGTGTGAAGATATGTTCTTACTCAAAGAAGAGTGATTTTGTCCTAGTTAGGGGTTATCTAAAGGTTGTTTCAAAATCTAAAAACCAGGAGAATAAAAAATAGAAATGAAACAAGTATCAAAAGTTGGGGGAAAAAAAAGAAAATCTTATGTTGTGTGGTGAAACTGGTGAAAATTAAATGAATTTATTACAAGTTTTTCTAAAAGAGCTTCCATATCAACAGCATAGTGGTGCCTATGTAACACTAGAATTTAATAATCTTCCTCTATTAAAAGGACATTACTTTTTTGGATTATTGTAAAAGACTGTTTTTCACATGTTGACTAATCTGCCCAGAAAATAAAGATTATGTGCCTTATTAAAATAACCTCCTGTTCTTTATGTTGCTTAATCAGGTCCTTGATTACTTAAGAAAGTCGAATCTTCTCAGTATTAAAAGAACTAAAGTTTGGGGGGTTATTATCTTTTTCCAAACTATGCAACTTTCTGATTTGCCCTTGAAAATTTGAAGTTATCACTCTGGTTAAATAGATAATCAAGTATTACTTCACAGTGACCTTTGATAATATTTAACTGAGTTTTAAACCTTTGGATGTTTTTGACAACTTCCAAAAGTCAAATTCTAAATGAAGTCTTTTTGACCTATAACTAGTTTTGGGCTTTTTAAGAGGGTCCCTGGAAAAATCTCAAAGATTTGAGAGTGATATTAAACTTTGTATAATTAGGCCTATCTGATATGTTAAATTACATAAAAAGCATGAACAAGGGCAGCCCGGGTGGCTCAGTGGTTTAGAGCCGCATTCAGCCCAGGGCCTGATCTTGGGGTCCCGGAATCGATCCCACATGAGGCTCCCTGCATGGAGCCTGCTTCTCCCTCTGCCTGTGTCTCTGCCTCTCTCTCTTTCTCTTTGTGTCTCATGAATAAATAAATAAAATCTTAAAAATAAAAAAGCATTATCAAACAGAAGTGATGTTTAACCTTCTTTAGGTTATATTTGTATGGTTACTAATATAAGTATTTAAAATACTCTATAAAATTTCTAGAAATCTGTCCATGTTTTTACTGTACTTATAATCCATCATAATCCCAATGTTTATTTTTAAATGCTGTGTGCCTTCGGAAATAAACAAATTTCTTGGTCAATTCCATCATTTCAAAATGAACTTTCAATACATCTTTAACCATGGTTATTTTTCTGTCTTTGTCATTAGCATTACTGCCTCATTCTGATTCTTTTCCCAGAATATCTGTAATCAGCTGCAGCAAGAATGCTCCATGCTGGCATCACTAGAAAAGCTCCGTGACCCTGCCACTGGGCTGAGCAAGGATTTCCAGAAAAAGAAAGAGCTGATGTGGTCACAAAACTTCTAACCAGAATCGAGCAAAACAAAAAGTTAACTATAGGGGACTAAGCGAACTGTTGAGGATGATTATCATTTTTTAAAAAACTTTTTGTTTGAAGTATTGCCGGTTCCTTTAGGATTAAGGAAACCCTTTTCCCTTTTCTTTTCCTAAACTATCTTTAACTTATAGTAATCTGATAAATCATTTCTGTAAACAGAATTGAAATATTTATGCTTTTCTCCCTGCCTGATCCCTCCAGAATTTGTAAATTCTTATTGAGCGCTCTTATTTTCATGGCAATATAATTCATGTGTGTGCGTGTGTGTGTGTGTGTGTGTGTGTGTATAGGCAAATGCATTTACTAAATAGGAATCTTTCTTCCTTTGAGAGAATATAATTTAAAACATTAATTGCCAAGGTCTTGATTGGATTGTCATATTTGAGAATGATGTGCATAGAATCAGATATGACCAGTTTAAAGGAACTAAAGTTGATTTTATCAAACCAATAAAGCCCCCACAAAACCAGCCTGGTCCCTTGCTTACAGGGTTACAGTTAAAACAGACTCTTAAATAGCAGTTGCCAGAAGGAGGTGGGGGATGGGTGAAATAGATAAAAGGGATTAGGAGGTACAAACCAGTTACAAAATAAATAACTGACAGATACAAAGTACAGCCTAGGAAATAGAGTCAATACTACAGTAATAACATTTTTTTGGTGACTTTGCTATTGCAGTGAGCACGGAGTAATGTCTAGGCTTGCTGAATCATTACGTTTTGTACTTGAAAATAACACTGTATGTTAATTATAATTCAATAACAAATAATTAGTTAAAAATATATATTGGGGAGCCTCAAGAAGAGAGGCATTCACCCAAATCTGTAGGTACTGCAGGAGAAGAATGGTGGCAAGTCCTTGGCTTGAGTTCCTGGTCTAGAGAGACTTTAAAAGTCTAATCAGAGATTCTTTATTGAAAGTTCTGGCAAAGCAGACTTAAAAAGAACCTATACAACCAATAGCTACTCTTGCTGCACTTAGGTAAATGCCCAGGTCCAGTGTAATGCGAGTAGACTTACGTTAGCAACAAATAAATCCTACTGTGTTTATGTCTGATAGAAATGGAGGTGGCGGTGAAGACAATAGCATGTTTCGGTGAAGAACTGTAGCGCCCCTGTTATCAGGTCCTAGCCCTAGTCACCGTCCCTGAGGTTTTGTTATTCACCTATAGACCAGACTGGGTCCCAGATTCTTTTTGTTTCCTCCAATAACTGGCTACAACTCTCCATATGAATATTCACATTTTTCTTCCACCCTTCTGACTTACAATCACTAAGGACTAGAACTACTTCCCTTTTCCCCAAAGCACTACAAACTTCAGAGAAATCATCTCAGTGGTTCATGTGCGGGCACCATTTCCTGCCTGCTGCTACATGAGCCATGCAAGAAGTTCGCTAGAATACCCGGCGCCACCACCAGCATCACTCCAATTGCAAAGCCGGAATTCATCAGAATCACACCTACTGCACCATTTAAAGATGCATCCAAGGGGATCCCTGGGTGGCTCAGCTGTTTGGCACCTGCCTTTGGCCCAGGGTGTGATCCTGGAGTCCTGGGGTCGAGTTCCACGTTGAGCTCCTTGCATGGGGCCTGCTTCTCCCTCTGCCTGTGTCCCTGCCTCTCTCTCTTCTCTCTCTGTGTCTCTCATGAATGCATGAATAAAATCTTAAAAAAAAAAAAAAAATAAAGATGCTCCAAACCTAACATCCAGAAAAATCTTCTCAACTGATCGCCCTCTAGACTCAAAAACAGAGTTTGGAGTTTGTTCTGATCATAAACTTTTATTTTTGTCCCCTCAGAGATGCTTCTTGATAAGTAGCTGACTGCCTGCACCATAGGGAGCCCTAAAAGAGATCCAAGCAGATGAAGCTTCCTCAGGGCCAGAGGTAGGGATCAGGGAATAGGGAAGTCAACGTTAAGGGTACAAGATTTCTTTCACAAGGTCATGAAAATATCCTAAAATCAACGCGGTGATGTATATCTGTGTATCTGTGAGTTTTAGTATGTAAAACTAAACTCATTGAATAACACACTTAAAACTAAGTGTGTTACTAAAACTAATTGAATAACACACTTAAACTGCAGATTCCTGGGCCCCTACTCCAAAACTATGCACATGAACGTTGGGGGCCGGGGGAGAGTTCAGGGTTTAGTGAGAAAGGCAGCAAATTGCACCTGAATGTGTAGGAGTCTCCACACCTTCTATCTTCTTCTAAGTGATACCTCACCTTCTGCATTCAATAGCTAGAGTTTCTGCTCTGTGATTTTATTATGAATATTACCTTTTGAGGAAGAAAAAATGAGTATGGAGAAGCACCCTGTCATCTGTTCCTAGCTTGCCCCACCTGGAGCAGGCTCTGGGGGCTCATCCGAGGCCACACCTGGCTCCAGCACTCACCGGGCACAACCACATGCCAGGCACTGCATAAGCTACTGGAAATTCTTCCAAAGACCACCTCCCTCAGAGGAGACAGCGAGCACCTAAGAACGTTTCCAGTGGTGCATCTCAAGGGCCACACGAGCATCCGCTCTGCTGACCTGGCATACTGCTACAGCACACACGCTCCCTAGGCAAACGAAGTCTAGTCTAGTGTCTGGTCTCTCAGCCTCTGAGTGTGGGAGGGGCTACTCACCATTCTTCCAAGTTTGGGATCCATTGGGCTGGAGTTCTGTGGCCCCTAGGAATTCCCTGGACCTCAAAGGGGAAGAGAAGGTCTCATAGAGGCCTTCAGCTGGCCACCTTAGCTGTCTCTCTGCGAACTGCTGGTCTGTGCTTCCATTCCTGCCCCCGGGAGGAGGACAGGGCTGGTATAGTAGACCTATTCACATTGGGAAAACAAAGATGCTTCAGATATTCATTCAGTTGGAAGGCAGAGGAAGAAACAATGCATCTCGTATGCACAGATGATGGGATGAGGTAGTGGTCCGGAAGTCATCTGATGTTCCTGAAGGCCATCGGGGTGGCTCAGGCCGTGGGTGACATAATAGGTGCTTCACTGGGTATGTGTGGGGGGTGGTGACCCTTGAGAGGAGGTAAGCGTACGTGCCCAAGGCCACAGGAGCACAGCCTGTTACCTTGAACAGGTGGCAGAGCCTGTGCTCTGTTGTCGCAGGCCCCGGTGACCGATGCTGCACGTGAGCTACGTCAGCCTCATGAGCCCTGCTCAGGCTGCTGCAAGGACATCCCGCAGACTGGGGCCTGAAACAACAGAAACCTGGTGCTGGAAGTTCAGGAGGCTGGAAGCAGGAGATGAAGGTGTCGGGCGGGACTGGTTCCTTCTAAGGGCTGTGAAAGGGAGCCTTCTCTGGGCCTCCCTCTCTTCGCCTTCTGCTGGTTGCTGGCTGGTTGGCATCCCTTGTCTTGCAAACACACCACCCAACCTCTGCCTTAATCCTCACACACCCTTGTCCCCCTCTGTGTCTGTGCCCAAGTGTCCACCTTCCGTGAGGACATTGGTCATCTTGGGTTGGGGCCTGCCCTACTCCAGAATGGCCTCGTCATAATTAATTGCATCTGCAAAGTTCCTATTTCCTACTACGGTCACCTTCTGAGATACCGGGAGTTAGGACTTCAACGTACAATTTTTGGGCTGTCTCCAAATCACCTAGAGAGATCTCTCAAAGCACCCCAGATGGTGAATCTGGATCTCTGAGGATTACTGTGGGTAGGGTGGCCCCTGATCTCTCTCATGTGCATGTTGGGGCTACAGGACCATCTCCATCAAGCATCCGAAGTCCACACTGTTCCCTCTCCAGTAGGCTTTACCCATGACCGCCTGCTACTCCAAGGAACTTCTCTTCTTCCTAAATGACTTTTCAAGGTGAGCACGGAGGCAGCTTCTCCACAAAGACCATTTCAAATAACACAGGTCAGCAGAATTCTGCAAACCCTCTTTGTATGCATCGTTCCATACAGGGACCATTGTCTTAGGCCAGAGAGTAACAGGTTCTCCCAAACTCAGGTGATGGATGACGCTGGCCACAGACCCGAAGGGAAGGGCTGTACCAGGCTTCACTGAGAGCCCGAGTTGGCCCACATCGCGTGTTGATGGGAAGCAGTGTAAAGGAAAAGACAGGGAGGCGTGAACACCATTCGGTTAGGGTTACTTCCTAGCCCCACGCAGCACGCTCCCTGATGCCACAGAGGCTGCTGCAGATGTTAAAATTTTCTCTGAATGGGACGCCTGGGTGGTTCAGCGGTTGGGGATCTGCCTTTGGCTCAGGGTGTGATCCTGGAGTCCCGGGACCAAGTCCCACATCAGGCTCCCTGGATGGAGCCTCCTTCTCTCTCTGCCTGAATCTCTGCCTCTGTCTCTCATGAATAAATAGTTAAAAAATTTTTTTTTCTCTGAAAAATGAGTAACAAAGTGTACTCCGTGAATCCTTCCCCTATCTGGGGCTCTGTGGCCTTTATTCCTCCCTGGCTCCCTTGGGACGAATGTCATGGTGTAACTGCTGTGTACTCCCAGTTCCTCTCCTCCCTAGTGAAGGGAATTGTAGCCCGGCACACGTCCTGGCCTTGGTGCAGCTGGGAGTGGCCACGTGACCTCCTGAGATAAGGAACAAGTGCTAAGTCTGGACTATGCAGAGGAAAGTGGACTTCCAGGGGCAGAAGAGCTGCCACAGCAGCTGGGCCCGCCTGCAAGGACATGACAGGGAGACGTGTCAGTGGTCATCGTGGCTACAGTGGCCTGGTCTATGTCCTCACTCATACCTGTGGTCGAGGATTTGGACATGTCTGTCGCCTTTTCCTGACACCGTTACCAAGAGGAACAAGGGCAGAATGAACTTGACTTTCCCTGGGTCATGTGGAGACACTCCAGTTCCTTCAGGTGGGAGAGGCTCAGCTCATTCTCCCTAGGGTCGGGGAGTTCTATTTTTTTCTACATGAGATGAGGTGGCTGTATTTCTGTTGGTGGCCAGCTTCCTGCAATGGAGTTAACACAGGACAAGCTTTGGATTCCAGCAGTTTGGAGCCTCCCCCAGGCACAGAACTTTTGGAAAGCTGACCGATGAACACCATCCCATCCTGCACAGAACTCTATCCCCCAACTAGAAACCAGAGGTAGAGCGCAGAGACCCCGAGAGGCGGCTCAAAGGAATGAGCCACATGAGTGTCCATGGTGGGCAAGTGGTGTCAGGAGAGGGATGGGAAAGAAGGGGAAGAGGCTGTGGGGGACACGGGCTCCCCAGGGCACTGCAGAGAACCTGGGGCATGAGGGGGTAGAGAGAGGCCCCAGGGCCCCAAGGGTGACTTCCAACGTCCCCCTTCTGTCCTATTCGGTGTGATGTGGGGGGACCCAGTGAACACCACCAGCACCCTGCCATCCCTCGTGTGGACTGCTCAGAGGAGGCAAGGGTGAGCCCCTCCCTGCGCCCCCGCCAGTGAGTCGGATGGGCAGGAACGCTCCCAAGAGGCTTCATTTGTACCTTTTTATTTGGTAGCACATACTGAGAACAAGTAATCCTTACGGTTAGGTTTAGGTTTTGAGGAATCATCATAAAGAGAAGATAGGAAACAGCAGTACTGGTTTCAGGCTGGAGACAAGGACAGAACCCACATGAGGGCGAGGGACGAGAAGGGGTGGCCCCTCAGGGCATCACGTGCCCCTGACTAAATCTCCTAAGTGTGCCCAAGCCAGAGTCAGGAGGCAGAGAGGGGGCAGGAAGGAAGACCCCCCGTGCAGCCCAGCTGGACGGCAACCAGAACCTCTGACGAATGTGCGCTGTTAGATCCTGGCTACTTTCCGGAGACCATCGCGCTGACAGCCTCCTGAACATTCGGGGTGGAGCAAGGGCAGAAGCAATTCCTCCCACGGCGCTCCACGAGTGAGGGAACCCGCTCCCTCCTACAGCTGGGACACTTCATACAGGTACGCAGCCAGCATCTTGGTTCCTTCTATGTAGTTAAGCCTAATGGAGAAGAACACGCCAGCATGTCAGCTGCTGTCCAGAGGTGCAGGCATGCAGACGGCATTCTTTCTGGGAATTCTACCCTCTCGTTTTGGGGCCTTGAGAACTGGCCCCCAGGTTCCCAAGTGCAGGATCAGTCCAACAGCCCCACTGGGGACCAGTCCTGGTCTTGGTCTAACAGAACACACGGGGCCCCTCCCAGGTCTTCCTAAGGAAATCGTCACTTTAATCACAGCCCCTCCCTTTGGGCAAGAGGCTTCACCCCATGCCCTGACACCTGGGTCTCCGACCCCTGCCTGCTGCCCTCCAAGCAGGGCCTGGGCCTCTGTCTGAGCCCCAACTAGCCCACCCCTGTGGCCCCCAGAGGCTCCTGTTTTCCGTCCTCCTCAGCCCCTCCTATACTGCGCACAGCTGCCCTCTGCCCACTGGACCCCTCCTTGCGGCTGCTAGCTTAGAGCCAACCTTCCATCCCTGCTGGCCAAAGAGCCCCCATCATGTCTGCATAGGCCAGGAACATCTAGAAGGGGCTCATGGAGCCAGCAAGCATACTTATTTTCCAAACAGGCATAACTGGAGGTTCTTTAGGAATCCTGGATGATGTCCTGAGACAAACACAGAGCACTGGCCAAAGCTGGTTGTGAGGACCCGCCACCTCCCCACGGCCCCATCTCTGCCTTCCACCAGAAGCGCTCGCTGAGCGCTCGCTGCCCAACGACCACGGTAGCAGAGTACTGCCCTCGGTAGCAGAGTACTGCCCTCGGGTAACCACAGACCACCCCCCGCTGTTCTCCTCTCCCAGCAGCCTTACAGGGAGTGGGGGGGAGGGGAGGGAGCAGCCAGGGAGGGGACAGGAGGGGCTGGAGGGCACCCTGGGGCTCTCCTGGGGTTCCTCACAGGCAGCCATGAGGAAAGCCACCCAGGGGCAGGACTGGAGAGAGGGACCAGAGCCCCCACCTGTTGAGCTTCTCGTTCTGGGAGTGGGCGCCGTCATCAGCTGAGCCCACAGGCAGCAGCATGACGTTCTTCCCCGTGGCCTCCTGAAAGGTCAAAGTCACAGGAATACTGCCACCTTCCCGGGTCAAGTCGGGCTCGACGCCAAACACTGGGGGCGAACAGGACAACAGAAACGGTGAGCTGTGAGGCTGCGGGGCTGGGGGTCACGGCACACCTACCGCCCAGCAAGGCCAGTCCGGAGCCCGAGTGCAGCCCATGTGGCCCCGGGAGAAGTCTCACCTGTCTTCAAGGCTCTTCTCCCAGCCATGTAATGAGGGTGGTTGAAGTCAGACACCCAGGGCTTCCCACCGTGGCCCATGAACACTTTAAACTTGTTGGGGCTGTGCAGCTCAGCAAATTTCTTCGTCAGGTAGCCCGTGACCTGGGTCACAAACAAGACACAGTGGATTCCAAGCCTGCATCTGATCCAGCGCTAGAGGTCTGCCCTGTGGTGCTCTGCAGTCTGCGGGGGCCCTGCAGTCAATCTGCATGGAGTCTACACGGAGTCTGCAATGGGCCTCACTTTCTGCTGCTGACACTGAGCTTAACTGTGGTAACAAAAAAAGGGATTTTACCCAGATAAAAAATCCAGCTATTTAAAGGTAAATGGTAATGCTTTCATTTCCAGCAATTCACCCTTTACACAGATGTTCCCATGTGATAAAATTTAAATGTCTTTAAAAAATTTCCCTTGATTTGTTTTACAATAACCACATCTAGACCAGCAGTGGAGCCCCGTGCCACTGAGGCACAGCTGGTGACAACATCTCAGTCCCCGCTTTCTCTCATTAAGGAAGTCCTTGATTCCTTCTCTTGGGGAACTCTCAGATGAGGGCGGGTGGCTGCCCCCATGTTTGCCCCCTCCAGAATTTTCCCCATCTGGAGTCTTGCCCTTCCGCTCCTCACATTGGCCCAGACGCGGCTCCTGTGGGTTCTCACTTTAACACACTCAGCCCAAAGTTAGCATTTGCCCTGAAGCCTTAGGATGAGGTCACAGGTCAGATTTATAGCATGCCTCAGCAGTGACAAAGGTCATATGTGAGGATTTTTATGTAGCCTTTATCTTCGAACCGTTTCTGAATTGCTTATTCTAGTAATTACTGAGTTGGCAAGAGTCAAGAAGTGGGAAGTGTGGGTCCGGGGTTTGGTGCCCTGCTAAATGCCTCTGTGCTCGAGTCTCTGCTGTGGCCCCTCCCCGCATCCCAGCTCCGTCACATGCCTGCTCGCTGACAACTTCGGGAGTCATGTTTGGCACGAGCCGGATGGAGAACTTGCCGACCACTTTCCTAGGAATCACGGTCTTGGCCCCAGATCCAGAAAAGGCGCCTTCGATCCCATGGAGAGAGAGGGACGGGTACCGCCACCTGTGCATCAGGATGTCTTTCTGCAGAAAACACAGGGGGGTAGGGGATAGCACTGTCTGCGGATGAAGGAGCTGGCAGTGTCATCTGAGAGGTCCCTCTTGGTCATCAGCCGGCCTGGGGTCCACACAATCCCAGGCAGGAAGTACAGCCCCCGGAAGGCTGAGAGATGAGCCTGCCCTCAATGTGCTCTAGTACCTGCTATGGGGGTACACCACAAGGGGGGGCACTGCCACACTCCGAACAGCCTCAAGTGTGGCATCTCCCCACCTCACTGCAGCTCAGGGCTGCCGCTGGCTCTGAGAACCGTGGGGTTCTCACCAGCTCCGCAGAATTCAGGGCTAAGTTGTGGTCCCACAGACCTCAGAGCTCCTGCGGGACCAGAGATGCCAGGAGCCAGGAGGAAGAGGGCAGGAGAAGGCAGGCCATTTGTGAGCCCCCTGGCTCCCCCAGGGCATTTCCGACTGGGAGGAAAGCCAGGACCGCCCACCCTGTCCTGGGCCAGGTGACGAGAGACTGAGCATCGTCACCCTCTGCCAAGTGGGCTGGCACAAGGCAGGCCCTCATCTCCCCAGTGTAGGACTGAGACCACCACCTCCCACACCTCACGTATCCCAGCAGCAGTGCCAGAAGAGTCAAGAGGACACGAGGCCCCTAAATGACAGGCTGGCAAGAGAAACCTGACAGGGCCCCGGGGCTCCTGTGATTTGGCCACCTAACGTGTGGACTTCCTGCTTGTGAAACAGGCTCAGGGACACCTGGAAGGAAGACATGGCCCTAATGCAGACACCTCCCACATACAGACACTAACTCGAGGCCACAGTGGGAGCGAACTGAAGTCTGTTCAGAAACCAGCTCTCCCAGATGCAGCCGCCCCCCCCCCCCCCCTCCAACACTCTACTCTCTGGCCTCAGGATCCCACTGCCAGCCGCCCTGTGAAGGCCCCCACCCGTGCCTCCAACTGCGGGATTCCTGCTCTGCTCAGGCCCACCAATTCTCCCCCGTGCGTCCCTGCCAGCTCTGGGTGCCCCCTGCAACAGCACAACCAGTCCCCCAGCCCCAAGCCCTCAGCACCCCTCCAACAGTCTGCCCGCAAGGTGGGTCTGATCAGCTCATCCCTCTGCACGAACCCATCACGTCCACCATCTTCCAGGGGAGCACATGGGTTCCTTGGGGTGTCACAGGCCTGCAGCTAGGCTTCTGTAGTCTGAATCCCCGAGCCCCTCCAGCTGGCCCTCCCCACGAGCAGCTGGACTCGCCTGTGCCCGTCCTGTCCCCCTTAGGCCACACCCTTCCCATCCCCTCAGGCCACATCCCTCCCAGGCACCTGGCCTCCTTTTACACTTCTCTGTGCGTTCCTCTCCTTGAGAATCGGAGCTCCCGGGCTGGGCCTGGCCATATTCCTCCTGCACCCTAGGGCCTGTTGCTACAATTTGACTACCATTGCCTATCGGACTCAGGAGCCAGGATCTAGGCTAATGCATTTTATGCAAATGGTTCCCACCTTGGGGACTGGCTGTGGGGTTAGCCTTAATCACCTCTGATCCCAGTGGTACACAATGATTCCAGAAACGCAAATAAGGCAAAAGCTACCTGCTACTATGTGTTCTCTGTGCACATTCTCCAGCTCCCAGGCTGTCAAAAGTCAACATACGACATTTTTAAAAAGCTCCTAATTCTAATTTCAAGCCCAGTAAGGTGCTGCTTTTCTATGTCTGTACCATCTGAGGGCTCCCGACACACAGATATGCCTGGGTCTCTGCCAGCACCTCTGGCTCCTTCCCACAGGAGGGGGCGGTCCCCCGCACAGGGCACGGTGGGCACATAGGGGACACGTGGACACAAACAAGGCACCTTGCAGCCGTGCAGCAGAGTCTCTGCCCCCACGTCCCTGGTGTACTCCTCCATGTCAAAGTCAATCTTGTCGTAGAGTTCCAGCTCCTCCTCTGTCACGGGGGCAACTGCCTCGCTGATGCCGGGAATGAGGATCTTTCCTTTTTTGTCCACCAGAGAGCCTGGGAGGGCACAGAAGAGGAGTGCTCAGCAGCGGGTGGTACAAACAGAGCTGTGCTCACAGCCAGAGACCATGGCCCCCCACCCACTCAGCCCCTGGGGCCCAGGGTGCAGGAGGACTGAGAGCTTTGCAGTGATGTTCCCTGGGCACACATGAGCCCTCGAGCATGGCCTGCCAACAATCAGTTACATATGTAAACAACTCAGTGAGGTGAGCAGTATCATCTTCCCACTTTAACACACAAGATCCTGATCTGGAAGGGTAGGTGAACTGTCCACAGTCACAGACCAGAACGCAGACTGCGCAGACTGCCTCCAGCAGGCTTCCTATAAAAGCTGCTACACTGATCAGTATTTTTTAATACACGTTCCACAAAAAACCAGCTGCTCCCTAGCTAAGGAGGCAAGGACGAGTAGAACAGAGTAGACTCTGGGCCCAGAGATGACAGGCTGCACATATGGAAGCCTGTTATCCAAGAGGGAAGGGAACAGAACTTAGGCAAATGTGGATGAGGCAAAGCTATGTGCAGGCTTAAACTAGCAGGATGCCAGAAGGACTGGGCTGGGCCTCACTGCCACAGAGCTGAGCCTGAAGGAGCCCTTGCTGGGGTGCTGTGGTGGAAAATAGAGCCGGTGCCCTCCAAGGGACGGAAAATACAACTGTGTTCAGGGGAGGGTGGTCACGTGATCCTAGAGGCCGGCTCAGATGGGGCCTGATGGCACTAGGGGCTGCCCCAGGTGGGTCCTGGAGGCAAGGCAGGGTTTGAGGACACATGGAGGAATCCAGGGAGACAGGCAGAAATGAAGCATGTCCATCTTTCAATGGGAACAGAGAGCAGAAGGAAGTAGTTAGAAAGTGAAGGAGATTCAGGTGCTCCATAAAGAACGGTGACAAGAGCCAAATGCTGATGACCGCCTGAAACAAGGTCACTCCAACTTCTCTCCCAAGTCACTGAACAGTGACTGAAACCGTGCTTACCCATTAGCATGATGAGATCCGTCATGGCCTCATGCACCGAGCCCCCATACACGCCAGAATGGAGGTCCTTGTCACTGCACTCCACCTGGACGGAAAGAGACCACTCTAGCTGCTATCCAGTGGGAACTTAGCCTGATCGTGTGACAGTAAATTGAACCAAGAACATTCACGAAACCTAACAATTTTCAAAATCAAGATTTGTTCCCTCAAGGAGGAAAGCAAGGCAGTTCCTAAATTATAAAACTTTGGTAGCAATGACAAATATACTCTTGGAAACGCTGACTATGGGTGAGAACACTCAGCCGTTTCTGGAGGCTTCGTGGAGACCCTGCGCTTTTCTGCTGAGAGGGAACACCCACCATGAAAAGTAGCCAGCAAGGACCTTTAGCCTGAGGACCTGGGGCCAGGCCCCTCAACACCCCACAGCCTGTGACAGGTCAGGTTTGGACCCTCGCCAGGCCTGACTCTCCACACCTGTAAAATGGCAAATTGGAAGCATCTGACTCACAGCCACTGGGTTCTCGGGTCGGACCTGAGAAAAGTCATCCTGAGAGACTAAGCGCTCAGGGCAGCAGTTAGGATTCTGGCACTTTCAGCCTGCACAACACTCCCTCACAGGCATCAGTCACCCTGTGTGTTAGGACCCCCCTTGTCTGTGCAGGAGACCCGGGCTCAGCTGTCCGTGGCCCTCCCACTCCATGCCTGTGCCAGGCTTCCGTGTGGACCACAACCACCCAGGTCCCTCGTGATCTCTGGTCCAGGCAGAGCCTGAGGGCTGAAATGTGAACATCTTACTTTATCAAAGTAAGTCTTTCTATAGTGCTTTGCAGAAGTCAACCTTCTGAAATGGGCGAGTGGCAGTTCATCCTTCCTCAATTGCTCCCAGCCAATTCTCCAAATACCCCCTGTACCTTGAGGTGGTGAGAAACTAAGTGTGGCTGGAGGACCCCGAAGTGGTGTCACAGAAGACCTGGCACATAGAGAAGGCTCTGGGCCTCTCCCTGCAAGGCTGCCTTCCAGGACTGACCAGCTGCGCGCTACAAAGGGACAAAGGAGATTACAGGCTCAGAGAAACAGGAAGAAACACGGAAAATGCAGGATACCTCAATGAAGAAGTAGCAAATGCCCCTGAGACCATATGTGATACAGGGCTTCTTCTTCCCCAGCCAGTAATTGTCAGAAATGCAGATGTAGTCCACATCTTTAAAGAATGTGTCTTTACGGGAAAAAATCAGTTCGTCCAAGCCTTCGGAGCCTGACTCCTCCATGCCTTCCAGGCAGAACCGGACATTGACTGGAATTTCCTATGGAAGGGAAATGAGGCATTCAGTTCTCAGGTCCTTTTATTTCTTGAACACTAGGGACATGAAGTCACCAAGTGCTCTGCAATCACAAATGTCAAAGCCTCAACTTCCTCCCGACCCACCACTCGGACGGGCTGTGTGCCTGGCAGGGATCCTCGGTCCTCGGGTGCCGGGCTGTCAGGGGCCGAGCCCGGATCCGGCTGCAGCTACAACCTCACCGAGGACTCCTGCCCAGGAGGAGTCCACAGGGTGACCGCACGTCCTATCCACACGCCAACCAGGGGTCTCCAAGGTAGCCTGAGCTGCTCTCTCTATGGCACGTGCCATGACACAGACAAAACCAGCCTCTGCCTGCGTCAGGGAGCAGTCACGTACCCCGCACGCAAGAGCGAGTAGGGGCCCGCTCCTATTTCAGGAGCTCTGCACCACGGCCTCTCCACGCGCCAAGGGCCTTCTGAGGAGCGGACAGTAACCGCGAGATGCCGCCCACTGTTCTGTAGGCCCCGTCTCCCCAGCGCCGTGCAGGGAGGAAGGCGGCCTTCCTTCCAGACGTGAGAAAATGAAGCCGCACCCAAGCAAGGTGACTCGCCAAAGGTCGTACAGGCCACAGAGCAGCAGAGGCCCCACAGGGACGCAAATCCGGGGAGGCCTAGCTCAGAACTGCCCCTGGACAGCTCCCCGCACTCCCCACTGCCTCTCCCCTTCTGTCTCTCAGATGAAACCTTTCCTGGGACCCTGGCAGCTCTGCCCTGCACACAGCCATTCCCCCTCGGTCACCTCCAGATCCCGAGGGGCCCTGGAGAAGAGGTAATCTTCCCAGTCCCCAAGTCCAGTCTGTCGGAGGGTCTGGGCCTCAGCTCCCTCTTGTGCAAAATGACACTTGGACCAGTGAGTCCCAGTCCCTTTTCAGATCTACCACTCTACCCTCTGACAAAAATGCTTGTCTTGATATTTTTATTTTATCACGTACGAGATAAATCACGATGCAAAATCTGTACACAATGATCAGGATTAGGTTAAAAACAGTTGAAAAGATCATGAAGTAACAAAATACAAAGTCTCTAACTGCTGGAATTCTAGGCACCTTTTTCCTCTCTACTTTTCTATTTTACAAACTTTAGACATGAGCAGTATTTCACAGTTAAGGAAATATATTCTAAAAAATAAGGACTTTTTAGAAGGATAAAACCACTCCCTGAGAAAGCTAGGAGTCGCCCACTACCACAGAGTCCAGGACGTGGCCTCAAGGTCTCCTGTCCCAGATGTAGAATCAGTGGCTGAAAACTCGAATTTCAGGCACTGGTTGGATTTCTGCTGAGTCATCAGTACTATGACCTCTGAGTGACTGTAAAACAATTACAATTCCTAAAGCTGGAAAACAAACCTATAACCTTATATCTGATCGCACTGTGCTGATACACAGGTTTTGGGAGACCTTGCTTTCTCATATCCCAGTGATCTGTAATCTCTACAGGCCGTTCCAGGAGAAAACAGCCCTGCTTTGTATCGTTCTGATGGAGCCAGGTAGTTAGACGGGGTTGAAGTACCTGATTTGTCTTCTGGAAGGCTTCCAGGGCATTCAGCCAGCCGGCCACTGGACCCTTATCATCGGTCGCACCTCTCCCATACAGTTTGCCTAGAATAGCAATCAGCAAATTCCAGTTACAATCACAATGAAATAGAAAAGAAAGTGTATTTCTGGAGCACACCTGGTAGCGTAGCACAACCACATGCAGCATCCTAAGACTCCCTCTTCAAATCAGAAGCCCCAATTTAATTCTGTCAGGAGCCCCGAGTCTCCCTCCTACACTATTGTTAGGATCTACCAGAAAATTCACCATAACCTAAGAGCAAGCCACATGGATGCTCCCAAGTTCCCCTCCCCTTCTAGCAGACACATTCCTGCTGACTCGGGCATGGACGGCAGAGCCAGATCCAGGAGGGCACTGCTAGCTGGCTAGTTACTTCATATCTACTTCTGCAACCAGTGGGTCACAGTTAGGGGCAGACAACCTGGTCATACATAGGGCCCACCATGCACCATCATCAAGAGAGAACTACAAATCTCACTCAACCCCAATTCTGACACAGTGATATTTCAGTGACTGGTGCACATGTGTGCAACTTCCAGAACTGAACTGCCACGTGATGTAAAAATAACTTGTTCTGGAAGGATAACCTCTGAGAGACACAGTGTAGCCCCCAGGTAAGAGAGCAGGAAGGCTCCTCCAGATGTTTCCTGTCCCAGAGAAGAGGATCCCTTACCGTCACGCTCCACCAAGGTGAAGGGCTCACTGTCCCAGCCATCATCCAGGGCCGCTGGTTGCACATCTAGGTGTCCGTAAATACACACGGTTTTCTTCTGCGGGTCAGAGCCCAGCTTGCCAAGTAAAATGGGAGGAAGTGGGATCTCAGAACCATCGGGGAGCTAAGAATCAAGAAGGAGCCAATTGAAGACAGCCTTTGTTTAAAAAATTTGGTGCTTCTAGTAGATGTTACCTGGAGAATTTCTATTTTGTGTTCACTGTTCTATTGTTCTCATCAAGCAGCTGGTACTGTAGAGGTCAAGAACACAGTGTTCCACCGGGTCAGTGATGAACAGGAAATTCCTTTCCCAAAATCCTGAGCACTGAGACCGTGTCATGTTCACCAACTACAGGCAGTCTGGTGAATTTTTATTTTTTTATTTTTTTTTTTGACAGGCGCTGACACAGGCCCACTTTATTGGCAGAGTCAGCCGCCCTGGGCGGGCCTCATGCTCGCGCTGGTGGATGTCTGGTGAATTTTTAAAGGCTGATTTTCTTTTTTTTAAATTTTACGTTAACAAAATGTTATGAAGGCTAAGTTTGTACGAGATGCTAAATACGACTTTCATTATCTTCTAAAATAATGGATGAAAACTACCACCGTCTTAAAGCAGGAGATACACGTTTAAAATTCTGCTTGTGGATCACAAGTGTGCACAGAAAAGGACGCAGACCAAGACAGAAGGGAACAGTAAGAGCCGGTGCTCCTGCTGGGCTCCCTTCCCATGCCCGACCCGTCTCCCACACCCCCAAGAATGGGGGACCCCAAGAACGGGGTGGGGGCGGCTATGAGCCAGCAATGAGCGGATCATACTCTAGCTGACAGGCCAGGCTGCCGGGACTCTAGCAGGATCTGTCCTGCCAATGAAATGCACTAAGAAATGCTCACTGCATTAAGTCTTGGGGACCCCAGGGGACCCATGCTCAGCCCTGGGATCCAAGGTCACCTGTCCACGTGAACCGCCCGCAGGGCTGGGTTCTCCCGCAGGTTCCGGAAGGACAGCCCCAGCCACAGGGGGTAAAGAATCATTCCTTCGACTCACTGTCTTGGTCACACATGACAACACGTGACACTATAGTTGCAGCTGGCCCTGCACTGGCCTCAGGAAAATAATGATTTTTAAATGACAGGTTTTCTCTAAGTAAATTTCTACTCTATATAATTGAAATACTCCAATACTTCACCCTTTTTTATCAAAAGATGCCGTTTGGGCCCCCAGGTAAATTTGTACTGAAATTCATGTTGCAAATCTCTGCCTGGGTACCCCTAACTTCTCAGGACATGAAAGAATGATGTCTGGCTGAGCAACACCATCAGGTGTTTGAGGGGCACCATGCCTTCCTCTACCAGAGTACCTGTATGGGCACAAGTCATTGGCAAGGGCTCCACATGTCTCCCTGCTTCTGTTCCATCCCCACGGACGCCTTGCTAGTCCAGTTCCCAGCCCTACACTCACTGTACCGGCACCCAATGGGCCCTATTCCGTCCCAAGTGCTTTGTTCACTTCCTGTCCCTCACCACTTTGTGAGGGAGGACACATGACTCTCCCACTTTCTGAGCACTTGTCTGGAGGCCAGGCCCCTGGTGACCGGGTCCCCCCCTATCTCCTGGCCCTGCAGCCTTTCTGTCCTACTGCCTGGGCAGTGGCTGTGGAAGTGGAGGGGCTGGACCTGACGTTACCGCACCAGCCCTGGCAGTGGGCCTGATACCAAAGAGCCCCATGTCAGCTTCTCCCACGGCCCATGCCTGCCTTCCAGCCTGGCCCACCAGCGACTCATGCTCTGAGGTCCGTCACCAGGACCTGGAACTCCAAATGTCATCTTTCCCCCGTAAGCCTGAGGATGCTCCAGCTTCTGCGTGTACACATGATGACATCCAATTCCACCTCCACAACTGCCCCAAGTCATCATGGCTTCCTAAAACATGGGATACTGCTACCACAGGAAGAGAAGCTCCAACGTGCTATTACCCCATGGTATAAGGATCTTTGTAGAACTTTTCTAACAGTGATGAAATCTGTCAATTCCTTGATAAAAATAGGTTTTATGGGGCAGCCCCGGTGGCCCAGCGGTTTGGCTCCACCTTTGGGCCAGGGTGTCATCCTGGAGACCCGGAATTGAGTCCCACATCAGGCTCCCTGCATGGAGTCTGCTTCTCTCCCTCTCCCTCTGCCTCTCTGTCATGAATAAATAAATAATTTTTTAAAAAATAGGTCTTATGTAATTCAAGAGTATAGCAGTCATTGGTCTGTCTTTTGTCCTTCCTGAAGAAATGCACTCCAACGTCAGTGTTAAATAGAATAAATCTATTGTAATGAAACAAGTCTTATTGTCACCTAGATTTTTTTTTCATATACTAGGAAAAAATGGAGGAGAAGCAAATCAATTATGCTTCTCCAATAAAACAATAAAAAGACCCTTGATTTATTCTCTCACAGGTGGGGAAAAGTGCTGGGAAGCTATAGTACATCTTAAGTCAATTATTACACTTGTGGCCAAAGGAAATCTCATACGTACAATAATGGACCGGCAATCAGGTGGTCCACGTTTGAATCCCCTTCATCATCAACTGATTGTGGGTGCTCAGTGGAGACACAGCCCATCTGGGCCTCTGGGTTCTTCTATTTTTGAAAACACCAAATGTGGCTAAATGTCCACACATAAAACCCCAAGTCTAGGGGCAGCCCTGGTGGCACAGCGGTTTAGCGCCACCTGCAGCCCGGGGTGTGATCCTGGAGACCCGGGATTGAGTCCCATATCAGGCTTCCTGCATGGAGCCTGCTTCTCCCTCTGCCTGTGTCTCTGCTTCTCTCTCGCTCTCTCTGAATGAATAAATAAATAAATCTTTAAAAAACAAAACAAAACAAAAAAACAAACAAAAAAAACCCCCAAGACTATGATACCAACGGACACTTAAATCACCAGGCAAGAGAACTCTGTCACACTTTGCAATATAAAAAAATACTACAAACTTAGAAAATATAGGACATGAAACATGTCATTAGCATGGGACTTGAAATCATCTGAAACTAAAAAAGTAGAATAATGTATTATTAGTGAGATGGTTCATTCATGTCAGGAAGAAAATGAACCATCACTTGTCAGAAGCCTGTGCTGGGCCAGTAAAATACAAAAACAGCTCTTTTTTCAGGAACCAAGTCATAAAAAAGTGCTGTTTCTCCCTGGGATGCAGGGGACACAGCGTGGTGAATGGGGGTCTTCATAACTTTCACATCTACACGTTCAGTGTGCATGCTCCTAGTTTGAATGCACACTGCTTTCTAGGGGGGAATCCCAGAGATTTTCTAAGAGTGGCCATGACATTAACATACTTCTTTTGCTGCTGCCTTTTTTTTTTTTTTTTTTTTTTTTAAGTAGGCTCCACACCCAGTGTGGAGCCCAACTCAGAGCTTGAACTCTTGACCTTGAGATCAAGACCTGAGCCAAGATCAAGAGTCAGATCCTTAACCCACTGAACCACCCAGGCACCCCAAATTAACTTACTTCTGAGTAACCTCAAGAGCTCTCCTACCTGGAGAAAATTGCTGAGTATTACAAAAATTTTGCCCCCATCCAACTAAGGAAATCATATAGTTTAGTATGAAAATCAGGCCTTTTCTGTTTACTTTAAAGACAGGAAGATTATCTGAAGCAAACGATGAAGTTTAAGAACATGCTGGGTCCAAGGCACCTGGGTGGCAGTTGAGTGTCTGATTCTTGATTTCAGCTCAGGTCATGATCTCAGGGTCGTGAGACTGAGCCCCACATTGGGCTCTGTGTTCAGTGGGGAGTCTGCTTGAGACTTACTCTCCCTCTGCCCCTCCCCCAGCTCTCTCTCTCTCTCTCTCTCTCTCAAATAAGCAAGTCCTAAAAAAAAAAAAAAAAAAAAGAGAGAGAGAGAGAGAGAGAAAAGAACGTGCTGGGCCCTCAGGTAGGTCTGCTCATTGTGGTTCTGTAATTCCAAGAATGCCAGCGCCATACCTTCTGTTTTCCAATATCTACCAATTCCACAGAGCCACCCAACTGCTTGATGTCTGCGGCGGCAACTTCCAGCATCCTTCTGATTTCACCTCTCTTCTCAGGCCATGCAGATACACTCTGGATGGCAACCCATTCTGCGAGTTTCTGTTTGTGGATAGTAAGTAAAAATGAATTCTAAAAAGGTGCTCCTTAAGGAAGAAAGATATTCATAAATTTGCCAGGTTTTAGGCACCCAAAGTTGACTTGCTACCTGCAACCAGTCCATTTTTAATATGATGGCTAGATATCAAAGAGAAGAGCTATCACATTTGCTTTTTAAGATTTTAAAAAACTATCTTTATTGACCCTGTATGCAAAACTACAGCATAACAGAAAAATGTCAGAATGTGTATTTTTAACCATTAAGCACAAGATGAATGTGAAATGTACAAAGTTCCATAAATAAATTTACAACTAAATCTACCAAAATCACAACTGAAACAAAGTACCCAACATTTTCAAAGTCCAAGTTAGTTTATTATTCACGTTCACAATGGCCAAGTTCTTTAAAATATAATTTTTAGAATGAGAACTAAAGATTTCATCTGAAATGTGTCTTCCAAAAATAACTGCAAAGCACAATTCTTTAATGTCAAGAAAAAGATTTTATTTACATTACCAAATCATTCAAAACAGATGAAATGCCAAAAAAAAGTTAAGAGTTCTTTAGTCTATATCTACCACAAGAAATTGCAGATGGAGATTAAACTAAAATCTCTGATAAGCTTTGCTATTTCTAGAAACAAATATATGTTGAGATTTTCTGTCAAAAGCCCAAAGTATAACTTGCATACTGGAATGAGGCAAAAGAGGAGACCTCCAGATGATACACACACACTTTTTGGTTACCATTTCTTCTGTATGGTGAGAGATCAGTAAGATCTACCGTTTTAGCAAATTTTAAGCATATAACACAGTATTACTGAACGTTTGTACCCTTGGACTGACATCTTCCCATTTCCCAGCACCCAGAGTTTTACTTTCTGTTTCTGTATCATTAACTTTTTAAGATTCCACATATATGTGAGATCACACTGTATCTGTCTCACTCTATCTAGACGATAGTCTTCATATTTAAATGGCACAGCTCCTATTAGTTTCTTGAAAGTTTCTCTGAGCCCCACTGCATTAAACCGGATTTTAATGTTTACTACAATAAACATTCCCTTACCTTAATGTAGCGATCCTGATTTTCATCGACATACTTAAACAGGGTAGTGAGGGCCGACATCTTTCAACCAGACCACCTTGAAGGTTCTTGGAAGGAAAAACAGCCTGTCAGTCCTGCCTGTGGATGGGCTCGACTGAGCGTGGTCAGGAAGGCATTTGTGGAGGTGGATGAAGCGCTGCTCCACCCTCCAGCGGTCATGAGGACTCCAGGAAGTGAGCAGAGATCACTATGCACACACAAGCTTGGGGAAGCAGTTAGAGGCTCAGGGTGATCTGTTCTTTTTTCACAAGGAAAATGCACACAAAATTGTGTGTAAAAATGGCAAGTAACTGCAGGAAGGGCCTGAGTTGAAGACAATCTGATGAAAATCAGAAGTAAGTAGTTCCTGGTAACACTCATTTACCAGCACTTAACATTTTTTTTTTTTTAAAGCACATAGAGAACTTCCCATTTACTATTACCACAGAGGAAATAATCATTCCAAGGATCTAAGCAAAAATGTCACATCCTGTTTGTTACGGTCACAAACCCATTAACACAGCAATCAAACAGAAGGGAGGCAGATAAATTGTGTTTACAAGTCGATGATCTGAGCCCAGAGATGGTCAGAGGCCTCATTAGGATAAAGGAACCTTCGTGGAGCCCACAGCCTCTCTCCAGGGTTCATTGGGAACATGGTTTCCCATGTGTGAGACCTAATACACTCTGCTCCACATTACAAATACGGGGGAAACGAAATCATCTGACCAGCCATCTTTAACATGGGAATGAAGAGCAAACAAAAATGATTCTGGTCTGGGGACTTTAAAATTGGTTGTCTCTCCTTTCTCGCACTGACATCTCAGTTTCCATCAAGTGGCAAGATGGCCCGACGCAGCAGTGGGCAGAGCTCGGCTGTACCACAGTGATACCGAGGATTTCAGAAATGCAGGGATAGCCACAGGATCCTGTGACATCTACCTAGTTCTAAAAGCCTGTGTACCCACACGCTGTAGTCAGAGTATTTTTTCCTTGGTATGGGATTCCAAAGTGACTGCTAAACAGAGGAGTGACTCTATCTACGCTGACACCAGGCGGGGCAGCTGTTGAGCAGATTGAGGAAGTCACCTCAGCCCTGGAGTGTGATTTCAGTCAGGACAGATCAAGCTACTCGTTCCCAGGGCCTCCTTCCCCTCTTCAAACACCCATGACGGGGCATAAAATATTTACAAACGTCCCAGCAGGGAGGCTCAGCCTGCTTCAGCTGAGGCTTTTATCTGAAAAACAAGACCGTCCACAAATGCTGGGGAGGCATTTCACGAGCACCAGTAAGTCCAGCGTTCGTCTGTCACCGCTCATGAAAACTGGGAAGCCGTCTACGACCACACACCGCTCTGGGCACCAGCGGTCGGTCATGGGCCGGTCATTGGGCCGGGCAAGCTCACGCTCAGGGCAGGGCGAGCCGGCGGCCTCCCGCTGGGTCATTCCAACAACGAACTACCTGGGGGCACTTCACCCAAGAATACACAGAGGCCGCCGGCTCGGCCCTCCAGGCCACGTCCGCAGGGCTGGCTCTTTCCTTCTCTGAATCAGAACCTAGGGAAGCAGGTCCTGCCAGGGCCGAGCGCGCCCTCCCACCCGGTTCTGGGCTGTTCTGCCCCAGCCCGCCCCTCTAGCGCCCCGGGGAAGGTAAGCGCGCCGCGCGAGGGCGGACCACAGCTGATGCTGCGCTTCCCAAGTAACTGCCGGGGGCTCTCGATTTCCTGCGGAGTGACATAACCCACCCAGGGGCTGGCGGCCCCGCAGGACCAGCGGGGTAAACACGCCTGTGACCCGGTGACCCGGGAACCTGCCCGGCGCCCGCGGCAGGGCCGGACAGTCCCGCCCCCCCCGCCCCCACACACGCCCGCGTACAAACCTCCCAGCCCCTCCTCCCTGCACGCCGGCCGCACACCTCGTGACCCCGGGTCCCACGAGCAGGACCGGCCGGACCCCGCCCGGGGCCAGGACGCACGCTGCCATCTCCCGGCCTCCGTGCCGGCGGGACCCCGCCAGGGGCTCGCCGCGCGACGGGAGGCTTTCGTTTCCCGCGGGCCGCGTCGGGAGCCAGCAGCTGCGGTCCAGGTCCCACGCGCCCCGGACCCTCGCGGCGGCCTTCTCCCAACCGGGACATCCTCCCTTCCTGTCCCCGCCGGCCGCGGGGCCAGGCCGCCGCCCCGCTCCCACTAGCCCAGGCGCGACTCGGGCCTCCGCGAGGCCCACTAGGTCCCGCCCGCCTCGGCCCGCGAACCGCCCTCACCCCTCAGCCGCCGCCGCCGCGCCGGTGCCGCAGCACGTGCCCGGCCACGCCCCCCGCGCGGGCCCGCCTCCCGCTGCCGCGCTCACCAATCCCCGGCCTCGCTCGGAGGGCAGGCGTGGCGCCCCTCGCTGCCCACCAATCGCCGGCCTCACCCGGAGAGCCGGCGTCGCCCCGCCCCGCTGCCCCGCTCACCAATCCCCCGCCTCGCTCGGAGGGCTGGCGTCGCCCCGTCTCGCCCCGCCCCGCCTAGCAACCGCCGGGCTTGTGGGTAGAGCCGCCGTCGCCCCGCCCCGCCCGCCGCTCAGGGGTCGTGCGGAGGGCGGGACTTCCGGGCTGGGACCTTTCTCCCGCCCCCCGCTTCCGGCTGCCTGCTGAGTGTCGGCCGGCGCGGAGGGGTCTGCAGCCCCGAGGTCCCCAGGTCTCGGGCCGCTCGGGAGGGTCCGGCGGTGCCACCTGCCGCAGCTTGGCTCTGGGGTCGCCGGGCCCCGAGATCGCGGGACATGGTGGCGGAGAGGCCCGTGTTGACTTCCTGCTCTAAGCTTTCGCCTGTGTGACCGCAGGGCCCAGGGCAGGTGATCCTCTCCGCGGGAATTGGGCAAAACCTGTAACCCTCCCGCATTCTTTCCTTTTTAAAAAAAATAGCAAGTTTAATGGCTTCAAAGGATGTAATTTCCCACGTGCAGTAAATACTTTGAAATAGAATGACCTCCCCTTAAATGTCACATTGTAAGGCTTTTTGCTGATCCGGTTGGAAAAGTGAGGGAATACTGGACGGTGCCCCAATTCTCCCTCCGTCAAGTCCAACTGTACCAAGAGCTTTTGCCTTGGGGGCAAATGTCTATTTTCAGTAGTCTATTATTCGTTTTTAACCATTTCCTTTTTTTCTTGTCTTTGGGTTTTTTTTTAAAAAAGCTTTGAATTGAAGTAGACGTGCCCTTGAACGTTTTGGTTTCAGGGGTACAACCTGATTCAACAACTAGCACCATAAGGAAGCCCTCGCCAGCCTGGGTGTGTTACAGTCTGTCGTACAGTCACGACAGTACTATTATTTTTTAAAGATTTTATTTATTCATGAGACACACAGAAAGAGGCAGAGACCCAGGCAGAGGGAGAAGCAGGCTCCCTGCGGGAAGCCCAACAGGAGACTCAATGCCAGGACCCCAGGATCACTCCCTGAGCCAAAGGCTGACCAACCGCTGAGCCACCCAGGCATCCCTGTTACAGTATTATTCACTATTTCCTAAGCTGCCATTTATATCCCTGTGACTTACTTATTTTTTGGAAGTTTGTACCTTTTAACCCCCTTCAGCTAATTTGTACAAGCTCCAACAACCTCCCTTTCTGTCCACCACCACTTCATTGTCAACATTTAAGACTGTTTCTCCTTTGTGTTTTAGATTCCACGTAAAGACGAAATTACAAAGTTTTTGTCTTAACCATAAAAGATCCATCCAGTTTATTGTGAATGGCAAGATTTCTTTTTTTTATATAGCTGGATAACATCCCATTGTATACATATCTCCCGGCTTCTTTATCCATCTGTGGATGGACGCTTGGCTCCTCCCGTATCATGCTGCAGTAAATAAAGGGGTATGTACATGGCTTCAGATTAGTGCTTTTGTTTTCTTTTTTTTTTATTTTTTTTATTTTTTTAAATTTTTTTTTTTATTTATTTATGATAGTCACAGAGAGAGAGAGAGAGAGAGAGGCAGAGACATAGGCAGAGGGAGAAGCAGGCTCCATGCACTGAGAGCCCGACGTGGGATTCAATCCCGGGTCTCCAGGATCGCGCCCTGGGCCAAAGGCAGGCGCCAAACCGCTGCGCCACCCAGGGATCCCTGTTTTCTTTGGGTAAATACCCAGAGGTGCAATTACTGGATAGTGTGATGCTTCTGTTTTTCATTTTTTGAGGGACCTCCATACTGTTTTCCATTTTGCACCAATTTACCAATGTCACCAATTTTTTTTTTTTTTCCCGATATAGCACCAATTTACATGCCCACATAGGTTCCTTGCTCTGCACATTCTCACCAATGCATGTTACTTCTTGGGCTTTTTATATTAACCATCAAACATTTTAATACTTCATAGTCTGTTATTGATGATCCTATCATACCTCTTTGCAAGAGGATATGTATGGAAATTTAAATTAATATGTACTTTTCTATAGCTAAATGTTCTAAGTGTTAAAGTTTTTTTTTTTTTTTCTGGATTAAGTTCTCATCATAATCATCATACGTGGTTGATGAAAACCACCTAAAGGTGGGATCCTTGGGTGGCTCAGTGGTTGAGCACCTGTCATGCCCAGGGCGTGATCCTGGAGTTCCCGGATCAAGTCCCACATAGGGCTCCCTGCATGGAGACTGCTTCTCCCTCTGCCTGTGTCTCTGCACCTCTCTCTCTCTCTTGTCTCTCATGAATAAATAAATAAAATCTTAAAAAAAAAAACCCACCTAAAGGTATTACTGTTGACCCCTGAACAACACAGGCATTAGGGGTACCAATTGCCCTTGCAATCGAAAACCCATTTGACTCCCCAGATCCTTAATTACTAATAGCCCATTGTTGACTGGAATCCTTACAGATACCGTAAATAGTTGATTAACAAATATTTTGTATGTTATATGTATTATAGTCTATAAGGTAAGAGAAAAGAAAATCTTAAAAATATAAGAGAAAATATATTTACAGAACTGTACCGTATCCAAAAAAATCCACAAATGAGTGGATATATATATATTTCAAACCCATGTTCAAGGGTCAACTATATACATTTGGCAAAGAATTTTTAGATACTGAAAGTAACTTATTGGAAATGTATCCTCTAATCATATCTATTGGGCTTTTTAAGAAATTAGTTCAGATGTCTATAAGTGAGATTATTGCTGGAATGAGGCAGGGTTCCGTGAAAAATATAGCAAGTACCAGTCCTACCTGCCCTGTGAGGGAGGACATGTGGACTTTGAGCAGCTGGAAACTGGTGCCCTTAAAACTCTGAGGCCTCCTTTAGAAGTTCTGCTGTGACTCCAGGTATCAGACTGCAGACCACTGCCTCACACCGCTGTTCAGTAAAGGAGCCGATATTTGAACCTAAGTGTGCACAGCTCAGAATCCCCAGCAGGTGGCCCTGCAATCCAAAGGATGCTTTGCGGATGGCTTTGTAGCAAGGAATCTGATCTGAGCTTCCTTTGCTAAGTAAGTTGTTCTCTCTTCTTCTCTGCTGGACTTTCTGGAAACAGGGCCACCATGAAAGAAAACGAGGAAAGAGGTATGTGGACAGTTGACCAGGGGTTGGGTGCTTCAGAAAGAGAAATGATGTGACTTATTCTGAGAATCTTGGGACTCTAAGCATTATGACTTACTCTTCATTCCAGACCCACTCATAAGAGCATTAGATCCAACTTCCAATTACCACCATTTCCAGTTCCCAGCATGAGCCAGAGCTTGATTATCCAGAATATCAGTCACTTGTGTGGAGCTAAGCTTACCTGAACACACAGCCACGGAGCACCCATCCCTCTGGAACACTGAAAATTTTCCTGGGCACAGAGGCTACTTTGGAGTATGTAACTACCCTCCAGTACCGTAGCTGCAGAGACACATGAGGGAACTATGTTAAGAAAATACCTGCCAAGTAGGACAGCAGAGAGGAGAAGCCAAAATACCAGAAGGCTAGGACCAGGATGGAGCAGCAACAAATGCTCTGCAGTGCTCTACGTTTCCTTAGCCTGAAGCAGCTGGTAAAGCCTGGCCCCCCCAGAACTGGCCTCCTCTCTTGCCCTGCTTTCATTCCCAGGGCATCAGCCAAGCCCTTTCTTCAGCCTGAAATGTTTGCATTTCCTCTGACCTGCAGGATGTTCAGGATTAGCATGTCTGTCAGGCCCCACACCCCATTGTTTGTGACAGCAACTGGGGAGCCCTGGAGACTCAAAGGACCAGGGCAAAGTTTTCGGTCTCTCAGATTTTGGCTTCTGTTTCAGTCGGTGTCTCTGATCCCAGCGCTGGGGCTCTAAGTAACCCCTGCCTATGGTTATAGTTAGATCCTGCCTTGTTGTCTTTTGGTGTCATATTCAGGCAGTATGGACAGTATGTTCTCTGTTTTACTGCAGGCATTCTTAGCCTTGTGTTTGTTTGTTTGTTTGTTTGTTTGTTTGTTTTTTAATAAAGATGGGTTTAGGCAGCTGTGTGTCTGAACAGGAGCCTTATTGTCAGTTTAATGCTAGATATTCTTTTTTAACATTTGGTGTTTCAGAGGTAAATTTTTGTTGATGCGTTCGAGCAACACACAGATCTTCGCAATGGAACACTTTTAGAAAGAATGTTCTGGAAGCCACGGTCGTGGCATGCCAACAGGAAGCTGTAACTAAACACATTGCACTTCAGTCTCAAGTACTGACAAGTCCAGTACCTGGCACACAGTAGGTGCTTATTAGGGACTTGAAGAGTGATTGGACAAATGGAGGGATAAAACTATTCTTTCCTCACGCCTGCCTTGGATTGCTCTCCAACAGTTGTACTTTATAGCTGCACTGATTTGGAAGAAAAGTTAGAACGCTCTCCCTTGCCCCCTCGCTGTCCTGCATTGTCAAGCAAAATTATATGTTTACTGGAAAGGCTTGAGACGCAAGCTCACAGTTGCTTACTCATCATCGGAGGCCAGACCTAGGAATAAATGCATAAAATCCTACGTTTGCAAGTTTTAAATATCTGTAGGCAATCTAACGCTATGGCAATTCCAGACAAGGCAAAAAGGAAGTCCAAGGTCCTCCCAACTGCCCCCCCCGCCAAGATTTCAATGCAAACCAAAATTTTGGCATATACATGGTCCTTGGACAGAAGGAGGAAAAGGCCCCTGTCTCAATTCCTTAACCGGGTTGAGTTGAGGTTTTGTTTTTTTAGTTTTTTTTTTTTTTTAGGATTTCATTTATTTATTCATGAGAGAGAGAGGCAGAGACACAGGCAGAGGGAGAAGCAGGCTCCATGCAGGGAGCCCGATGTGGGACTCAATCCCAGGACCCCAGGATCACGCCCTGAGCCAAAGGCAGATGCTCAACCACCGAGCCACCCAGGAGTCCTCTCCTTAACAGGTTTTGAGATGCAGTTATCAGCTGGGTGTGTGACAGTATTTACATAGCTTCCAAATGGTTTTCTGTTTCCAGGTATCACTGAATTAGATCTTTAGACTTAAGTCTGAAACTAAATTGTCGTAACTTCCCTTTGGGTTTCTTGCATTAATTGAATATAGGGAAAATGCAGAAACCCTACTAGAAAGCACTGTTTCCAAACTTGCCATATTTAATAGTTCACAGAGCACATTTCCATTCCTTAGGTCATCTGATCCTCAGAGCACACTGTGAGACAGTATTTTCTCCCTCTGTGTCCCGCCACCCTTCTATTCCTTTTTCTCAATGTGATGTATCATGTGCGATGCAGGTGGAGTGGGGGTGGCAAAGAAGGCCAATGCCTTCGTCTGCAGTTGTGATGGCATCACCCTGTTTCTTAGCAAAAAACTCTAAAAGACCATGGAATCCATGAATTTTTGCCTTTAGAAAACAGCTACGTCTTATACAAAAAAGTTCACTTTGACAGAATTCCCAGTTTCTTTTTTGTTGTGGTAAGAACACTTAAGAGAAGATCTACTCTCTGAACCAATTCTTAAGTGTGCTCTACAGCTTTGCTAACTATGGGCCACGGAGCTCTAAGGCTTATTCACCTGGCATCACTGGCACTTTTAACTGCTGGGCAGTGATTTCCAGTCCCTTCCTGCAGGCCCTGGTATCTACCAACCTACCTTCCTATTTCGGTGAGTCTGACTACTTTCAGTCCCTCACGTAAGAGGGACTGGGCTGTACTTGTGCTTCTGTGTCTGGCTTATTTCCCTCAGTACAATGTCCTCCTGGTTCATCCATGTTGCCACAAACAGCAGGATTTCTTTTTTTTAAAGATTAATTAATTAATTAATTAATTAGAGAGAGAGAGGGAGAGCTAGTGAGCGCATGAGCAGGAGGAGCAAAGGAGGAGGGAGAGAATCCCCAGCAGACTCCATGCTGAGCCTGGAGCCTGATGTGGGACTCGATCTCACAACCCCAAGATCATGACCTGAGCCAAAATCAAGTCGGAGGCTTAACCCACTGAGCCACCCAGGTGCCCCCAGATTCCCCCTTTTTTAATGCTGATTAATATCTCACTGCACGTATGTATCATATTCCTTTATTTATTCATCCATCAGTGGATATTTAGGTTGTTTCAAAAAACTGAAACTAGAGCTACCATAGGATCCAGTCATCCCAGTTCTGGGTATTTACCCAAAAGAATTGAAATCAGGATCTTGAAAAGATATCTGTGCTCCCCTGTTCAATGGAGCATTCTTTACAACAGCAGAGATGTGGAAACAGTCCAAAATGTATTTTAGTTACCTCAGGCATTTTTTAACTGCAGACTTCACAAAGTCCTTCTCTCTCTGTACTTGGGAGAAAAGCGTTACCTTGTCCGAGAAACATAAACTGTGGCATTGCATTTGTGAGTGTGCCTGAAAAAGTAGAGAGAGAGTCGAAGTTACACGATGACCCATCAAATGAAGGGAAAACTGAAGAGTGTTTGGAGACCTGCAAGACTCACCCCCCATGCAGGCACAGGGGTGAGGTCGGAGAACATGTGGCTCTGTCACATTCTGCCACAGTAGAAAGGTCTGGAATAAGGGACGAGGAAGACAGGTGATCAAGCTCACTTGCTGGGATTCTGCTTACACGACGTATACCTTTATTATGACACTGATGTGGATAAAAACTATTTTTCATTTTAGTCTTTTGCATTGATTCCACTCTACTCACCTGTATGAATCTCTAAATGCTGTAAGAATTTCAAACTGATTTTGGAGCTTTGCAACTAATAATGCTAATTGGGATTTCTCATCCTTTGTAAGGTGGCCCATTTTCAGGACTCACCTCTGAGCTGGTGATGAGCCTCCTGGGTTTATAATCCTCTCTCAGCTGCAAGAATACCACTATCTACTTCTCATTGATACTTAAGAATACCCAAATATATAAGGATTATATTTACTGATTAATCAAGAAAGAACTTTTCAATGTTTCAGCCTGTCCCCTGACTCCTCATCTTGCACTGATTATTTAAAAAGGATCCAAATGCTGAATTTAATTAAAAGCATGCAACACTTACTGCAGCTGACTTTAGATTTAAAATAAAGGGTATAAAACATAACAGAAACATGTGTGCTCAACAAAAATTATACCCACTTACTGATAACTCACAGTACGTTTCTGCCAAAACAGCTCTCACGAGTTGTATTTAGTGGTCTGTGATCTTTACATTTCTGCCTGTTTTTAAGCCAGTACAGTTTATTCTTATGATGTAAGGACGGTGAGGAGATAAAGAGTTCAGTTTTCCATTTTGTGATCAATTGACTCGTCTGTTACCTTTCCTTATCTTATTTGAGAAGGAACCCATGTATTGGGGAGACTTTAAAAATTCATCATTTGTTGACATTTCACTGGCAGTTTGAAGCTATTTTCCCGGCCTGTTTTTTATGTAAGAGGGAGGGGGAGAGAAAAAAAAACAAAACAAAACCAGATCCTGTTTCGGAATATAAACAGCATTAAAACCCCTTGGCGAAGCAAAAGAAAGTTGAAACTGCTGAACATTCCAGCACATATCAAGAGTTCTGTGTGTTTTAGGTGATAGCAATCTGTCCACGGGCTGGAGGCAAAGAGCTGGGAGGGAGGCAAATGCACAATCCTGTGCGTTGTGTATTTACCGCACAAAAGTTACAAAGGCTCTGGCGACCCTGTCTTTTCTTTGGACGTAGGAAAATATCCAAACCCCAGAGAATGGCATTTGCTGTTTGCCGTCAGGTATCTGTCACCTCTGGGGCCAGGTGAGGTTTCCACGCGGGGCTCGGAGCATCCTTTTGAGCCAGTCTAGGGTAAAGCAGTGTGTTACCGCGTTACTGCTCCCTTGCCCTTTGCCTTTGGGTCTTATCTTGGGACTGTTATTTTCAAATCATTTAATAACCTGCTCGTGAGTTTCCTGGGGCCGCTAAATACCGCGTAGCAGGAGTGAACCGCCTCCTGATGGGTCTGGAGCCCAAACGTCTGAGGTGCAGGCCTTGGCAGGGATGTGAGCCCTCTGAAGGCTCCAGGGCAGGAGGCTCCCTGCCTCCTGCAGCATCTGCTGGCTCTGCGCGGTCCTGGCCTTTCCCTGGCTGTAGCCACACCACTGCGACAGGTGCCTCTGTCTCCATGTCCACCTGTGTGTCCTCTCCTCTCTCGTAAGGACGCCCCCACCCCTTCAGTCAGAACTCCTCCCAGTCTGCAAAGATCCCGTTTCCAATGAAGTCCACACCCTGCGATTCCAAGTGGACATGAATTTGGGGGACACTACGCAACCTGGTGAATGTGTGTTTTGCGGTCATTTTCTTCTTCTTCTCCTTCTTCTTCTTCTTCTTCTTCTTCTTCTTCTTCTTCTTCTTCTTCTTCTTCTTCTTCTTCTTCTTCTTCTTCGTTTTTATTTTTTTCTTATTCTTTTTTTTTCTTTGTTTTTAAAAAAGATTTCATTTATTCATGAGAGACAGAGAGAGAGGCAGAGACATAGGCAGACGGAAACACAGGCTCCCCGTGGGATCCCAGGACCCCGGGATCACGCCAAGCTGAAGGCAGAGGCTCAACCGCTGAGCCACCCGGGTGCCCCTCGCAGTCACCTTCGTGTGCACAGTACAGACCATTCCCCAGGTCTCCCCCTCTGCCCAATGGCTCCCATCCCTCTGGCAGGTCAATTCACAGAGTCAGCCAAACAGACTCCCCGATGATCAGCGTCCAGAGCAGTTCCTGACATCTACTAGTGCTTCCAGAAGGAAGAAGAGAAAGAGAAAGAGGAAATAGGAGGACAGATAGAAGGAAAAAGTGGTGGGAGGGGAATACTAACGGAGACAAGACACTGAGGAGGGAGAGGACAAAGCAAACCCCTGGCTGTCAGGCTGCCTCATGGCGCCAAATCAGCTGCTGGCCCGAGAGTGAGAAATGGCACAACTTGTCAGCCCACAGGCTGTCTCTGGGGTCATCTCTGAGGCACAAAAGTATAGGTGGAATAGTGCCAGATGGGGCTTTCCAGGGGCCTCACTCGGGTGGAATCATGTGGGGCTTGTGCAGTGGGGCACATAGCCCACGGTTCCCATCCCCTACTGTGCGGGCAGCAGGCCAGGCACTCCTGGGAAGAGCTGTGAGTGCAGGGGAAGCTTCCTAGAACCCAGGGAGTTTTTATTCGTGATTTTGTATCTGTCTTCTTACAGGGAACTTGTAAATTCCAAATCCTTCAGGCCCCCTAAACTGGGGTCCAGCCTGGGCTCATGAAGGATGGTAGAGCTGCCCAGAACCACCAGGCAAAATGTCCAAGGCCCACCCAGCTCTGGGTCCCAGCTGCTGCCTCAGGTCATTCCAGAAGACATGTGGGCTTCATTTCAGGGGCGTCTGCTGTCTCCTTGTGATGTGTAGTGTGCTGCCTCATTTTGAAAGCCCACTTAGCTTTTCACTGTACTTCATTTTACAGAAAATAAAATTGGAGAAACCATCGGTATCCGCTATCGCAGGATTACTTGTAGCTCGGGCTCTTGGTTATCTTTGAGAACTACCTCCCCTCTTGGAAGAATCCCCTGGGCCCTGGGCAGCTTTAAAAACCAGATCATGTCCCTGAGGGTTTCTAGTGGTTCTGGTGTGACAGGTCTGGGATGCAGCCTGAGCGTCAAGATTCCTGAGGCTCCCAAGGCTCCTGGGTCGAGGGCCACTGATGTGATCCAAGTTTGCCTACCCAGTGTGCTTGTGTGCTTGGGAGGGGCTGTCCAGGGAAGATGTGAGGGGACTTCTGTGCACTTTCCAGAGGGTAATGGGCTATGAAGGAGCCAGGGGCACCTCAGGGAAGATGGGCAGCAGGAGGATCTCATCCCTGCTGCACTTCCTTCAGACCCTGAGCATGAGATGTCTGTAGAGGGATGTGGTGAGATGGGGTGTGAGCGCCTGTGTGGAGTGGAACAAGGGCTAGACTGGGGGTACTGCTTTTCTGTAGATGCTGCTGCAGATCAGGGTGGAAGCCACTCTCCTGCCTGCTCCCCAAGGCCAGTGGCACCCTGGCACCTGAGCCCCCAACATCAGCTCCTGGAGGAGACCTCGGTGTCTTCGTGATGGGCAGGGGTTTGCTGAGGGATTCTATGGGCAGCAGGTGCTGGAGCTGAGGGGTCTGGGGTGCTGCCTGCAGCCAGTGGACAGTGGGGGCCCTAGGTCACTCCATCAGAGATGTTGAAAAGCAACTGGGGGCACCATGGGGTAGGCAGATTTATAGTACTGAGCAGAGTGGGGGATTGTGCCACAATACTAAATACAAAGGGGAGCTGTGTCCGTGTTTTGTAATCCTAGTGTGCTAAGACCCAAGGCATAGGGCGACATTTCCATCTGGTGGATTTGAGAACTCCCTCAATACAAGTAAAGACAATGAGTTTCCAATTAAAGCTTTTATTGAACAGATGGGGTTCAGTTGTTACATGCTACCAGGAACACTGAACAAAGTTTTATTCCCCTTTAAAACATTTGTTTCCCGTTGGGTGAATGCAGGCAAGATAAATGAAGCATTGAGTTCAGAGACGCAATCTGTTCGTGGGTTATTTTGCAGGTTTTCAAACTGTAAACAGTTGTTGTCGCTCACAATTCAAGTGTCATTATTCATTGTGTTCTAAAAAGAAACAAAAGAAATTGGAGCCTGGTTTTATGAACGTGAGGAACTCATCCTTAAGTGAGCCTGCTGTGCTCAGGGCTCAATGCTCAGGTTTCTGAGTATGCTGGAAATCTGTAGGACACAGCTGAACACCCACTTGCATTCAGCACCCACATGCAAGGGGTGTCCTATCGGTACGGCCCATTCTCTAACTGCCTGAGATGTCTTGAGAATATTCCTACCTTCAGGTCAGTAAAAATCGTGTGTATTAGCTTCCTGTGGCTACTGTAACTAGTTAACAAAAACTTAGTGACTTAAAACAGGAGCAATTCATTCTCCTACAGGTTTCAGGTCAGAAGTCTACAATGAAGGTGTCAGCAGGATGGTTTCTTCTGAGAGCTTCTGGGGAAAATCCACATCTTTGCCTTTTCCAGCTTTTGGAGGCACCTTGTGCTCCCTTGGCTCATAGTCCCTTCTCCCTTCTCCAAGTTTCTTCCCTTAATCATACCTGCAAAGTCCCCTTTACTATATAAGGTGACATATCATAGGTTTCAGAGATTAGGATGTGGATGCCTTTTTTGTTGGGGGCTGTCATTATTCAGCTTCCCCCATGTGTCAGGTACTACTAGTGGAGGAGTCTCTTGGGAAATGAACAAACCCCAATCAAACACCCGTCTGGAAAGTCTAACTCTGCAGTGCCCCAGATGAACACTTTGGGGTCTGTGTTTCTGCATGGTGAGTTTTGACTTAGTCACAGGCTTCCTTTTCAGGTTGCTCACATCAGTAGAAATGCTCAGCCTTTCTTTCCCACCTTCCTTTTGTTGATAACTGTCTTATTTTATGTGTGTAATCAGATGTCAAATGTGACTCTTCTATAGTCTTTGCAGTTGTGACATAAACCTATAAGATGAGAACAATGCAATAGGTCCAGATATTCTAACACCCTGGTGTGGGGGCCACTGCAGCCAAGGACTTGCACAGGAGGTGTCCAAAGTAGTCCCTACCGAGATTAACCTCCTCCTTTCTCACCTCCACAGGCAAAGCCAAAGATGTTCAGAGAGATTGAAGAGGGAGTTGATGAGAAGTTCTTTAGAGTAAGTTGTTTGAGTGCTGCATATTTGTTCTCCCTTCCCCACTGAGGAGAAGAGGTGGTGCCTGACAGACCTGGAGCCACTTGGAAAGCTTGTCATGAGTCTACTGATGTAAGTGTCTGATTCATGCTGGAAAAGCTTATGGCTCAATCCCTACAGCACTGGCTGCCCTAAGCAGACTAGAGGAAGTGGCTGGAATGGAAATGATCTGCTTCCAGAGTTTCCTGTGGGCCAGATGTGGATCCTGCAGGAGGGAACCAGACTGGATCATCTTGAATGAGAATCTACCCAAAAGTAGGGTAATCCCAGAGCAAGGGCAGAGCACAAAGTGCAGACAGTCAGAGGAAGCATCAGATAATCAAGTAAGTTGTAGGTAAGAGCCCTGGGAATGTTATCTCTGAAGAGCTCATAAACGCTTCTCTTAATAAACGAAATCAGCATTTGAAATATGCCATACATAGAGAACTTCAGTGTCAAATCATAAGCATCCTCAAGAGGCTGCCATATGCATGTGAAAGTCACCCTACGGAGTTTTGCAATGCACAGTCTGTAGCACTGTTTCTCACTTCTTTTCCATCTCCTGTTCCACAACTGTAAGTTCCTGAAACACCAGCTAACAAGTGGAAGAGGAGTTTCCAGTTTCTGCTAATGTGGAGGCTGAGCATGGACTTTGGGTACTCTTTCCTTTAATGAACCTTGGATTATAGAGAGAAACATGGAATCAAAACAACAACAAATAAGCAAATGCAAATTCCCTGGGAGACCCGTGGCTGGTGTGGGAGTGGAATAGGTTGAGTGTGGTTATAGCCACAGAGGGTGGCTGGTGTTGGCCAGGGGAGAATAGGTGAAGGGAAAACCCATGTAAGCTCACTGCTCTTGCCCCAGTCATTGCCTTTGGATCATCATTGCCCAAGACTGATGATCTAGATGTCCATAGGAGTAAAATCAGGGCAAGACCAAATCCAGGCTGAGTGAGGAGTCCATGCATCTACTCATTTACTCCACAATATTTATCAGGTGTCTTCCATGTTCTAAGCACTAATCTAGACACTGGATATGGCAATGACAAAATGGAAAAAAACCCCATGTACTCATGAGTGGGAGCAGCAAGTGCAAAGATCCTTAGATGGAGATGTGTCTGGTATATCCAAAGAACAGAAAGAGGCCAGAGGAGCCACCATAAAGAGAATAAGGGAAGGAGAATTAAGAAATGGGATCAGAGAAGTGATTAAGAGCACATCATGTAGAATAAGGTAAGGCTTTAGTTTTTAATGTAAGCAAGATGGAAATCCATTGAGGGTCTTGAGCAGAGAAATATTTATCTGTTCTTGAGAATGAACTGGCAAGATGGGGGCGGGGTGAAGAGTTAGGTTGCTACAGGTAGAGGTATGGATGGAGCTTGGGGTGACAGTAGGGCAATGGTAAGTGACTGAATCTTGGATATATGTGGAGGTACAGCCAACAGGATTTGATGATGGATTAAATTTGGGGGTAAGAGACATAATTCAAAGATGACACCAAGAAATTTAGCCTAAGCAATGCAAAGAATGAAGTTGCTATTAACTGAGCTTGAGAAGTGTGCAGAAGGAATAGTTAGGGAATATTAGGAGCTCAGTTTTTGACACGTTAGGTTTGCGATGCCTATTAGTTATCTTTCTGGACACAGATAAATAGGTCAGGAGTTCATGTCACAGGCCAGGGCTGTGATAAGAAGGTAAATGATCATGAAGATGTTACCACTGTAAATGCATGTGTACCTAACAACTGAGCCCTAAAATACATGAAGTAAAAACTGACAAAATTGAAGGGAGAAACAGACAATTCAATAGTAATAGCTGAAGACTTATATCCTCCACTTTCAATAATGGATGAACAACTACATGATCAATAAAGAAATATAAGACTTGAACATCACCAAAAACCAACTACACTGAGCAGACATGTAGAAGAACACTGTCTCTAACAACAAAGAAAACATATTCTTCTCAATTACATGTGGAACCCTCTCCAAGATATAACATCTTAGACACAAAACAAGCCACAGTACATTTAAAAGGACTGAAAGCATATGAAGTATGTTATCTGATCATAGTGGAATGAAGTAAAAAAATCAATAAGTAAAAATAGTTTGGGAAACTCACAAATATTTGGAAATTAAACAACAAACTCCTTAGGGGCACTTGGTGGTTCACTCAGTTAAGGGTCTGGCTTGGGCTCAGGTCATGATCCTGGGGTCCTGTGATGGAGCCCTGCATCAGGCTCCCTGCCTAGCAGGGACTCTGCTTCTCCTTCTCCTTCTTCCACTCCCCCTGCTTGTGCTCTTTTGCTCTCTCTCTGTCTGTCAAATAAATAAATAAAATCTTTTAAAAAATTAATAAAATCAACAAACTCCTTAGTAATCAATTGGCCAAAGAAGAAATACATTGGCCAATTGGCTAAAGTTAGAATATACATTGAGATGAATTAAAACAAAACACAATATGCCAAAATTTATGAGATGCAATTAAAGTAGTGACTGGAGAGAAATTAATAGTGATAAATGCCCATATTAAAAAGGAAGAAGGATCTCAATCCATAACCTGAGATTCCACCTTCAGAGATAAGAAAAAGAAAAATCTGAAGCAAGCAGGAGAATGGAAATAATTGAGAGTAAAACATTAAAAAGAATAATTAAATAACCATAGAGAAAAATAACAAAGCCAGAAGTTGCTTCTGTGGGAAGATCAGTAAAATAAATCTTTGGCTGTACTGACCAAGATATAAAGAGCGATGATAAAAATTATTCAAATCAAGAATAAAAGAGGAGACACCACTCTTTTATGATGATGATAAGGAAATCCTATAAATAATTGTATGCCAACAAATTAGATAAACTGGATTGAATGGATAAATTCTTAGGTAGACAGAAACCAGTGAGAATGATCTGAATCTACCAATAACAAGTAAAGAGAGATTGAATTAGTAATTTATATTTTTAAAAGATTTTATTTATTTAGTCATGATAGACAGAAAGGCAGAGAGAGGCAGAGACACAGGCAGAGGGAGAAGCAGGCTCCATGCCGGGAGCCCGATGCGGAACTCGATCCCGGGACTCCAGGATCGTGCCCTGGGCCAAAGGCAGGTGCTAAACTGCTGAGCCACCCAGGAATCCCCCCTGAATTAGTAATTTAAAAACTTTCCACAAAGAAAAGCCTAGGCTCAGTTACCTTGACTGGTGAACTCAACCATACATTAAAAGAAGAGTTAATACCAATCCTTCATGGCTCTTCCAAAAAATAGAAGAGCAGGAGATACTTCCAATATCATTCTATGAAAGCAGTATTATTCTGATACCAAAACTAGACAGAGAGCACAAGAAAACTATTGACCAATATGCCTGATAGTATATTAACACAAAAATCCTCAAAAGAACAGCCAGTGGAAACTAGCAATATATAAAAACAATTATATAGCATAACTGAGTGGGATTTATCCCGGTAAGGTTGCAGGTAGTGTGAACAAGATCCTTTCAGAGACTTTATATTTATATCATATATTTGTATAAATATTTATATATTTATAGCTTTAAATAGTCTTGCATCCTTTATTTTTTTTAAAGATTTTATTTATTTATTCATAAGAGACACAGAGAGAAAGAGAGGCAGAGACACAGGCAGAGGGAGAAGCAGGCTCCATGCAGGAAGCCTGATGTGGGACTTGATCCCAGCTCTCCAGGATCACACCCTGGGCTGAAGGCAGGCACTAAACCGCTGAGCCACCCGGGCTGCCCAGTCTTGTATCTTTTAAAAAGAAGACATATCAATATCACATTAGTGAACTAAGTTTCCAATTTAAGAAGTTAGAAAAAGAACAAAGAGCTTCATAAAGTCTAAAAAAGGAGATAATGAAAAAGAGACTATATATTACCAAATTGAAAACAAAGCAATAAGAAGACTGATCAAGCTAAATGTTGGTCTTTTAAACTTCTGGGAGATTACTTAAAGAAAAGAGGAAGCAGTTAAAAATAGATAATATTACAAATGAAAAAGAGGACATGAAGTAGATAGAGGAGCTATTAGAAACTTTTACTACATGTGACTCAAGAAGAAATAGAAGTCTATAAGAAATAGAAAACCCAAACAGTCCTGTAACTACTACAGAAAGTTAGGTATAATTAAAAATCTTCACACAAGAGAACATCAGGTCCAGAAGATTTTACACAAGTCTTCTAAATTTTCAAGAAACAGATCATTCCAATCCTATACAAACTCCTCCATAGGAAGTGCTCTTCAAATCATTCTATGCGGCCACTATAATTTTGATGCCCACACCAGAAAAAAGCAGTTTATTAAAGGAAAATGAGAGACTTATTTTACCCATGATTACAGATGAAAAGTTCTAATAAAATATTAACAAACTAAATTTGACTGTGCATAAAAAAGATAATAAGCTATGATCAAATTGGATTCAGAGGAATTCAAAGATTTTTTGATATTTGCATATCTATACTTCTGATTTACTGCATTAAGAGATCAAATGAGATAAACCATATGACCATATCAATACATGTAAGAGAAAAGCCTTTGATAAAATCAGAATCCATTGATGATTTTAAAAATGCATCTTAACTTGATAAATGATATCTGTGAAAAACAACATTTGAAGATTCAAAATAGCAAATATGTTAATTCTTCCCAAAATGATTTCCAGATTTAATACAATTCCAAATAAGATCCAAGCAGGATTACTTTGCAGATCTAATTTTAAAATTTATATGGAAAGACAAAAGAATTAAAATAGTGAAGACAAATTTAAAATTTCATGACTTATTGTAGAACAATAGTAATCATAACAATATATATTGGCAAAGGAATAAACGCACAGATCAATGGAAGGGAATAGAGTTTAGAAATGGATCCACATAAATATGACCAAGCAAATTTTTGACAATGGTAGAAAAGCAGTTCAATGGAAATTTCAAATCAAGAAGCCTTTTTCAACAAATGGAATTAGAACAATTGGATGTCCATATGCAGCAAAGGGATCTTCCTCCTCAGGCTTTATTCAAAAATTAACTTAAAAAGTGAGACCAGCTGTCTGGTAAAAACAAGCTCTTTATTGAGAGATAATATTTACATGCCACATTTCCAGTAAAGAACTTTCATCCAGAATCTGTAAAGAATTCTCCACTTCAACAGTAAGGAAGTCAAATAAAACACAGGCAAAGACTTGAACATTTTACAAAAGAGAATATGTGATGACAAATAATCACATAAAAAGATGTTCAACATCATTAGATATTAGGGAAATGCAAATTAAAACCACAGTTGCTGTCTATAAGTCTCATGTGCCCCTTCATACCAATGTTGTCTTAGATAGCAAATTCCAAGAGGGCAGGGAATTTAACCTGCCAGGAAGGCTAGAATTAAAGAATACTTACAACATCAATGCCTCATGAGGATACAGAGCAACTAGAACTCTAAGCATTGCTTGTGGGATTGTAAAATGGTACAGCCACTTTGGATGACATTTTGGCAGCTTCTAAGAAAGTTAAGTGATCCCATTGCTGGGTATGAAATTCCTAAAGAAATAAAAATGTGTGTTTACACAGAAACCTGGACACGAATATTCACAGCAGCTCAGTTCGTAATCACCCCAAACTGGAAACAACACAAACATTCTTCAACAAACGGTGGTACATTTATACAGTGGAATACAACTCCATAATAATAAAAAGGAATACATTGTTAATACATGCAAAGACTTACATGAATCTCAAAACATTATGTTGGAGTGAAGGAGACCAGTTTTAAAAATGTATGGTTCCATTTCTACAACCTTCTCAAAAAGTCCGATCTCTCACAATGAATCTATATTGTGAGATTCAGTGATTCTCAAAAGGACAAAACTTTGTGATTACCAGGGGGTGGGGTGGAGGTAGAGACGAATGTAGAAGGGCAGTTGGTGGGGCATGGATGATGGGATTATTCTGTGCATAAGGCTGCGTGAATCTATACATGTACTTAAATTCATAGCATGGAACACACTCACACGAGGCGATTCCACTGTCTTGTCTTCTCCTTTAAAAATAACACAATAGAAGCTAATTATCAGTTAGGATGTGTATGGATGATTCTTATCATGCACTTTCTTAATTTATTTTTTTAATTGAAGAATAATTGACATAAATATTGTATTAGCTTCAGGTGTGTCACCTAGTGACTTGGTATTTATATACATTGCAAAATGGTCACTGCAATAAGTCTGGTTACCATCTGTCACCATCCGAAGTTGTTGCAATATTATTGACTGCATTCCCTGTGCTGTTTAAACCCTAAGTCCCTGCAAGTCCCTCATGTGAGCAGAATTTCTTACAGCTCCCAGTAACATTTGTACGATTTCTTCAGTTACACAAAGAAAACGTTTGACGAAGTCACAGGAAATAAAATAATGTGGGAACAAGACATGGATGCCTACTACTACCACTTCTGGAAAAGCCTGAAAGGAGTTTTGGGGGGTGGCGCATAAGGATTGCAAGGAAACCAAAGCACCCTGATTTGCAAGTTGGGGAGGAGGGGGACTAAGAAATAGGAAGAGGAGAGATCACAGGCCCCTCCTCCGTGCAGATGTTCTGGCCTGAGGCCGCCCTGAGCCAGGAAAGGAGAGACTTAGTGAATGAACTCTGGAGCTCTAATGTTAAACAGGACTCTTGACCACCTAGAAAGGAGGCTATTGTTTGGCACTGAAAGTGATGAAGCTGTGAGAATAGCCAAGAATGTCTGGAGCCAGGGGTATTGCTGTGAAAAAAGCAAAAAGACAACACCTGGAAATCTGTGATGTGACCCCCTGGTGAGAGGACCTTTGGGGCTCTTTATGCTGATGAGGTGCTGACCTCTGATGGGACAGGTGCAGCAAAGGGTGGGGGGCCGGGACCTGCTCTGGGATGTCCCTGTCCATTCCCTGCTTGTAGAGGAGCAGGACCCACGGGCAACTCCCCAGCTCAGAGCAGATCAAACCAGCGCCCTCCCTGCCCCCTTGGAATTTACGATCCACAACCACAGCATTTGTGAAAGGGCACGGAAGGCGCATAGACAACTCCACAACCCTTTCCCGTTACAACTGCAGTCTGCGAAGGAAGAAGGATTAAGTGCGTTTGGCAGGAGGAGTGAGTGAATAAGGGAAAAACTTAGATGATGGAATGAGGAGAGCCTGGCAGGGAGCTTGGAAAGGGAGCCTGGGGAGTGTGGGAGGAAGGCTGGCCGCCAGGGAGTTGGGTGAAGACCCTGTTGAGCTAATTGGCCTGCAGGGATGAAAGGCAACTTTTATTCCGGCTGGAATTACTTGATTACTTGCATTGACTGGCATTTGTCATACGCGATTTTCATCCTGAGTAATCCTGTGCATTGGCAGGCGTGTAAAATACAGTTTTTATAGCTTTTTAAGAAAGCACCACTGGTCTACGTTAGTAGCAATCAGAACAGCCATACCCTATGCTTTAGAGAGTCCATTTTCTGACTTCACAGAGGCAACCAGGCATTACCAGAAGGCTCTCTTTCATTATTGCTTATATTTTTCTTTACTAAACAATCCTGTGTTCTAGCAGAGACCCAAGCAGATCTCTGTACACCCATGTTCACAGCGGCATCATTCATAAGAACCGAAAGATGAAATCCCACCTGAGTGTCGATAGATGAATGGATAAGCAAAGTGTGGTCTATCCATACAACAGAATGTTCTTCAGCCTTAACAAGGAAGGGAATTCTGACATTTGCTACAAGATGGATGAATCTTAAGGACATAAGTGAAATAAGACAGACACGAAAGGGCAAAAATTGTATGATTCTATTTATGGGGTACCTCAATTAGTCAAGCTTCTAGAGACAGAATGTCAGATAGAGATTGCCAGGGGCTGGGGGAGGGGAAAGTTAGTGTTTAGCAGGGACACAGTTTCAGTTTGGGAAGACAGAAAGTTCTGGAGATGGATGGTGGGGATGGCCACACAGCAGTGTGGATGCACTTAATGCCGCTGAACTGCATGCTTAAAAATGGTTAAAATGACAAATTTTATGTTATATATTTACCATAATTTTTTTAAAAATCATGTTTTCTAATGGGAAAACACATATCTTTCAGGCACTGGTTTTATTGTTAAAAATTAGTATCACCAAAGAAAAATACATAATACCATCAATCTATTTATGAACCATTTTCATAGTTTATCCTTAACTATTTCTCTCTGTTGCTTATTTATTCAGTGCCAGAATTAGCTTAAAAACTTATTAAGGTGCCTGCTGATTTAGCGAATCATCTCGTGGCTCCCTTTTCTGCCTTTTTTAAGGTTCTGTTTAGTTCTGTAAAAAATTGTAGCTAGTGGTGGGATATGAAGAAGAAACCTTAAACAATGAGAAAGTTTCTTGTTTCTGTGTCTTGTTTGTGCAAATGTATCTGCGGGGACAGTACAGAAATAATGCTGTAATTCTTTAGCCAGCTTCTGAAACTGCTTCATTTCCCTTAAGCGTCTTTTGGGGTGCCGTCTCCCACAAGTTCACTGTCTATAAAGTATTCTTCCGAAGGACCTTCTGCTGATTCCCAGTCTCGAGGTGGGGTCAAGGAGAGGAGCTGTGGGACCCTTTCCCCACTGACATCTGAGGACCTGCTCAGAGCCATGGGCTGGAAGCTGAGGAATTCAAGATACACAGCACTGCTTTTCCCTCAAGAAGTCCCTCGGGGAGTGGAAGAACCAGATTTGTAGAATAGGCACACAACCAGATAGGTATCTCAGAAAGGTGTTTAGACAGTGGCAGGGTGTGGACAGGAGAGGAGGATCAGTAGGTTGAATGGATAAATAAACTGTGGTCCATCCACACAATGGAAGGGTAATCAGTGCTAAAAAAAAATCCCTGAGCTATCACGCCATGAACAGACATGATGGAACTTTAAATGCACAGTAGTACATGAAAGGAGTCAATAAGAAAAGGCTATGTACAGTATGATTCCAACTTGGGCATTCTGGAAAAAGCAAAACAATGAGGACAGTAAAAAGATCAGTGGCTGCCAGAAATTGGGGAGAGGGAGGGATGAATAGATGCAGCACAGAGGATTTTTGGGGCAGTGCAAATGCAAATGCAAATACCCTGTTCCGTATCATAATTGTAGATACAGATCATTGTTTGTCCATTTGTCCAAACCCATAGAATGTACAACACAAAGTGTGAGCCCTAATGTAAACCTTGGGTTGTGGGTGATTTTGATGTGTCCATGGAGGTCCATCCATTATTACAAACGTACCACCACTTGGGGTATGGGAGCAGGTTCTTGATAATGTGTGAGATTGTGCATCCAAGAGAAACCTCTAAACCTGTCATTTTTTTCTGTGAACCTAAATCTGTTCTAAAAAATAGTCTAGTTAAAAAAAAAAATCCAGTGTTAGGTGTGAGAGAAGGGTAGGACCAAGGATCACCCTGGGTTTCTGGACTAAGAGGTAACTGGGTGGACTGTGACATCATTGGTGGATTTAAGCTCCCAGAGGAGTGTCCTGACCAGAGAAGGTGGAAGTTATCTGAGTGGATCAAAGGCCGTGAGATGCTTTCTGGGGAGCGGGGCTCAGAGGGCACAACCTCTTTTATGTAATAGTGTGAAAGCCACTACTATCTTTCAGCGGAACTTGGAGACCCGGGACTAATGGGGGTGAGGGGAAGTTGGGGTGATCTGACACCCGGGCTTCTCCCTGCTGACACTTAGTGACCCTTGGTAATAAAATCTAATTCCAGGATGACCAGTATTTTCAGGATGGTTATTTGGCAAAGCAGCCGCAGCTAAGACATTTCGACTTCTCTGATTTTAACAACTCAGACTCGTCAGGGAGCTGAGAGCCTTCTCCTTTCATCTGCAGTGAAAAAGACCTACTTAGTTAGGTGAGCAGTTAGAGCTGCAGACTATTTCGGGTTTGCTTTACAGAAGCACACTGCTCTCTGCAGAGTTGCATGTCATTTGCCAAAAGGGAAATAACAAATTCTGGAATGTCCCCCTTTGCTAAGGACCCCTGTGTGAGAGTCTCACTGCCAAGTAGCATGATACATTTTTTCCCTGGGACGTGCTTCCATGTGAATAGAATGGGCTCGATAGGGATCTTTCACATGTGCTCACATGAAGACAGTCTGTGTGTTAAGTGCCAGCTGGACAAAGGGTGCGGGGCAGGAGGGAGAAGGATCAGCATCTGCACGGTTACTCCCATCCCTCTTGCACTGGAGGGAAATCCCACCAAGCAGCTGTGTCTTGAGTTGAAATGAAAATATGAGAAGAGATGCCAAAAAAGGTTAGACATTTCCTAAAGTTTGTCCCAAACAATGTGGCGCAACTGTAGGTGGTTAGGGAACCCCAGAGGCTTATAAACCAAGGTGAGCCCTGTGAGGAACACCGTGATTCATTTTGTGCAAAGGTTTCTGGCCAACCTTGATGAACAACAAAGACCGTCAACAAAACAGCCCCACAAAGACTGCAGCAAGTGGTTCCGGATGTATGACGTTAAAAACAGTACAGGAAATAAGGAAATAAGGCTCAGCATCTGTCCGTTTTCAGTTCACTAACCAATATCGCTGGTGTCCTAAGACCAAAGAACAACACTGCTCGTGTGTGTTCGCCAGAGCTGAATTTCTGCAGCACCTACAAAGGACACGGTGGTCCATGTTCTTGGGCTTCAGGTCCACTGACAAATCCATGACGAGCCATGGTTTCCCTCTCATGCAGGCTCTTTCCACCACCTCAAACCAGGCAGTGCTGTGAAGAAGAGAGGACCTGGACTCCAGGTTCCAGAATGTGATTCTGTTATCACAGGACCTACTTGCAGGACAATGAAGGCACGGTTGCATACATCGTAGGCCACCTCTGGTCCTTGAAAATAAAAATGAAGAGTCTTGATTAGGGGAAAACATTTTTAAATCACAAGAAAAGGCCTCTTTACATGTACTACGATGGCCATCACCAACGTCACGGCTGTTGGCCAGGATGGGGAGAAACTGGAACCCTTGTGTATCGCTGATGGGAATGTAAAGTGATGCAACCACTTTAAACAACAGCTTGGCAGTTTCTTAAGCTACACATAAATTTGCCATAAGACCCACAAATGCCATGCTTAGGCATTTAAGGAAAATGAAAACATATGTTCCATGTGAGGACACAGACATACATGTTCAAAACAGCATTATTCACAATAGCCAAAAAGTGGAAACAACTCTGATGTCCATCAAATGGTGAATCTCTGTGGAATGGAATACTATCCATGAATACAAAGGAATGAGGTACTGATACCTTCATAACATAGATGAACCTCAGAAAAACTGAATTAAGTGCAAAGAACTAGGTGGGAAAGACACCTATTGAACAATTCTATTTATATGAAACGTTTAGAAAAAACAAATGTGTGGAAGTAGACTCATGGTTACCTGGGGCTGGGGCTGGGAAAAGGCAGTGAAGGTAGACAGGCAAGAGAGATCTTTCTGGGGTGATAGACATGTTCCAAACTGGATGTGGTGATGGTTGCACAATTGTAAATTTACCAGAAGTCATTGAATTATATGCCTAAAACTGAGGAGAGTTTATGCATGCAAATTATGCTTCAATAAATCTGTTAAAGACTAACGATTGCTGACTGGAACCCAGTAATCTGAGACCACATGGGCTGGAGGATGTCTGGTCTAGCAGGCTGCCTGCCCTTAGAACAGAGGGAACTGTTTGCCCTCTTTATATGGGCAAGAGCCATTGTCCCCAGTTTCTGGGGGGATGACAAGAGATTTCCTCTGGTCCCTGGAAGATGACAAACATGAAACAGAAAAAAACGATATAATTCTGTGGCTTGGCCCGCAACCCCTCCATCACCATGGCTCACAGCCCATCCTTTTCAGGGTCACTGTGCATGCTTGGAGTGAAACACCTAGCAGGTGGTCCTGGGATCAGCAGGGGTTTGGTAACAACAGCTGCAGACCATCTTTTGGCAGGGACCCTTGGGGGTCCTGGGTGGCCAGCGGGCATGGGGAAGGGCAGAGAAGCAGCATATCCTCCTGCAGAGAATCCCATGTTGAAGAGTAACTGTTTTCACCAAAGGAGGGCTGAGACCCTGCTCTTTCACCTCTACATCTTTGACACCAAAGTAGTGGCACTTATAGAATGAATGAATGAGCGAATAAATGAATGCATGAACTCCTACCATATTAAGCATTATTACAGAACAATGAGCAAGACTGTGAGATCACAGAAGATGAAGAACTTGCACTTCTAAAGTGGTTCAGGGTAGCCCAGGCCTGTAGTTCTCGGATGTCTAGCATCACAGCAGCTGATGAGACCAGAAGCTTCGGAGGATACCAGAATTCTGAGATTGGCTTCTCTTGCAGTGATTCATCTTAAATAACAATGCCTTTTTTTTTTTTTTTTTTTTTTACTATCTCTTTGTAATGGGCAGTTGTCTTAAATCAAATTAGGAATTTGACATAAAAAATAAAAGCACCTGTCCTTCCTCCATCTGGATATAATATTGTAAACAATTTGGTGTCTCTTTCCATCAGTTTTTGTGTACATGCAAAAATATATGGTTTGGATTTTTAAATGGTGCCCCAGATGGGACATAATGTTTTGAAACCTGCTTCTTCATTCAGTGACATCTTATAAGCGTCTGTACCGGTCAAGACTCTTTCCATCATAAATGACAGAAAACCAGCGCATGCTTGCTAAGCCACAAAGGGGCAACTGAAAAGTCAGGTGCTCAAATCAAGTCCTCAGGAATCCTTCCTGGAGCTGATCATTCTCCTGCAGGTTCTTCCTGGGTGGTCCCTGGTGCCTGCATCCACAGACCCTGACCACCTGGGGGTGGGGGGAGAAGCTCTCTCTTTCCCACCAGTTCCAACAAGAACAGAGTCCCCTTGGCTCTTGGTGGCCCTTTGGGGCTCCACCCTTCTGGTTGGGGAAGGTGCCTGCTGTCCTCAGCAGGCTCACCTGCCACTGTCTGTAGACATCAACCCTGGGGACTGAGAGGGAGAGGGCTGATTCCCTGAAGAAATGTGGAGTGTGTGCTGACAAGGGAGGGGAAAGTGGGAAGTTCTTCTCTGATCCCTCCCCTGTCAACATAGACTTCACGTCCCAGGTTCTGGTGATGGCATATGTTTTCCACTTAGGGGTGAAGGAAGTTTATCTAACCGATCCCTACTATCCACATTGGGGTTTCTTCCCACTTGTTATTGTTATAAAGTGTATTGTAAGGGAAATCCTGATGCATCAGCCTTGCCCAGTGCACTCAAGAATGCCGTACTCTAAGTTGTGGTAAAATGGTTATTGAGCTTTATAAACCATATGATCTGAGGACTCTAGGCAAGATCGTAATTTTTTTTTTTTTTTAACCATCCTAACTTCTATCCCTTCACATTCTGGAACCCTGGCCTCTGGTTGTAAAGGATTCCTAGAGATACCTAAACCCTGATCCCCCACCCAGGCTAGCTCAGATACAGGATCGCCTCTCCTTCCTCTCCAAACACAACTTGCATTTTAAAACTAGGGCTGATCTCACTTCAGATAAGAACAAAGTAAGTACATGGATTCAGGAAAATCCAAATGATGACGCCGTTTGCCTTTCTGAAGTGTGGAACGTATTTGAGGAGAGATTTTTTTTTTTATTTTATTGGAGTCGGAAGTAGGACTATCCATTCTTTTCTTCACACTTACCCTCCCTCACCCCACAACCTGATAACAAGTGAACAGAAACACGCCGTCTTCTGAAGGGTGGCCTCCCCTTTTCTGTGGTTCACCATCGGGCAAACATGGCAGCCACTGTTGGGATGGGAAACAGAGACAGATAGTAGGAAGGCATGAGTTAAAATCTTGTTCCAATGATAAATTTTGCAAATGACTGGTAAGACAACAAAATGTGTGAAACTTTCTTGGCCTGTGGCAGGATATGTCAACAAACAATTGTGATACATATAGAACATTTTACATTCTCACTTCTAGAGAGGACTGTTCCAACATCAAAACAGGAATTGATCTCAAGCCTAGAAGCAGGTGAGTGGCCACTAACAGGTCCTATAAAAGAGGTCATGCCCTTTTCTATGAAATACTCCATAGTGGCATTCACACGATCCACCTGCCAGGTTGCTCAGAGAATCCTATAAGCTAATGTATGTGAATATATCAATTACTATATTAAAAACAGGCATATTTGTTGTTATCCAAGTCCTTTTAGGAAGAAAAATATTTTTACAAGCTCAATGTATATGGAAATGTAGCAGAATCATGCACTAAGAAACCTGTCTGTCTAGTATAATCAAAGTCGGAAAACTATAGAATTTTATCTTTTTCCCCCCTAATAATGGCCTATAAGTGAAAATGCTCATATTTTTTCTTGGTGACAAGTTCAACTGTCAATAGATGAGTTCAGAACCCAAAGGATATGTTCAAACATATTCCTAACCCTGTGATGTGCTGGATTGCTCAATTTAGCCTCAGGAAATCAGAAAGAAACATTTATGTGTTCAAAGAACTTTTTCAAGAAGAATTCCATGGAGATTCTCAAAGTTTTCTGACCGTTTCACTCCTTTCTTCAGCAGATAGATACTCCTTTGTTTCGGGTACCAGATAAGGTGCTGGGATTACAACATAAAATGAGACAGTGCTTAGCCTCAAGTAGCCTCCAATCTAGTGGAAGAAATAAATGAACTAATACAGTCTAGTCTAACTTCTTATTTAAAATGAGCAAACCCTGATCACATGCTGCATTTCCTCCTCTCCGTGGGTGCCTGAGGCCTGGGCACAGGGCATGGGTCCTGGACTCTAGGACAGGGTGGCCTGTCATCTGCTTGCAGACCTTTCTCTCGGGTGGCATGTGGAGCAAAATTTCCGTCTCCTTCAAGTCAGAGGAATACCACTCCATGTGAATGCAGCATGGCCAGAGGGATCGCTGTGCCCAGCCATTTCTAATATTATGGCTCATTTTCATAGTTCAGGTAAGGGAGTAGGTGGAAGTAGTTCTTGGATTTCACAAAATTTTTTTAAGGAGTCAGAGCCTATTCAAATCAATCTGATGTGAAGCAGGCGCCGGGCCAAGCCACTCCCCAGCTCTGCCCATACCCCTATTCCTGACCTGCGGTCCCCCTGCCAACCCCACGAAGGCTGCCAGTCATTCTGAATCATGCAGCACAATTGCAGAGACGTGCTGATGGCACCAACGTGCAGCAGGCAGGGCTTCTGGGAGATGAGACCTAACTTGTTTTTCTTGGTTCATGAAGCCAAAGCTTCACATTCTGTTGTTAACGCAATTATGGATGTATTTGTTTGTTTTTTGCAGCTCTAGGGGAATATCTTTAGCATCAAGTGTACAGCTGGCCTATGAGTCACCTATATGTGAATACCCCAAAAAGCCCCCTTTGGACAGGTAATTCAAAAGCCTCATGCCCCTGCATGAGGCCCCCGGGGGACAAAAGGTTTGGGGGGCTGAGCTCTGGTGGACTTCAGCGCCATCCACCTCTCCATGGCTTTGTGCAGTGTGCAAACTGTACAGCAGGATGGCAGCCTGCATCGTCCTGTGTTCTGAGTATTTTATTTTGGTCTAGCAAGTACTGTAACTTCTGTGTTAAAACAATGCTGAATATTTAAAGGATCTCTTTATTGTGGGGTTATAATTTTGTTCTTCTGTTTTTTTCTTTATAAAACGCCACAAGAAGTGTGATTGACATTCTTAGAACCTTAACAACGGTAAAAGCTACCTTTGCAAATCACAATGTTGTTAACTCTGATTTCAAGTTCTGTTTCCCTCCTGTGATTTTGATCCCAAGGTTGTAAAGCATAAGTGATCACACGTCCTTACCTCATTTTTCCTTCTTTTCCTGCCCCAGAACTCCAGATTCTTGGGAAAAGGAATCGACTTTGCACCATCAGGTCAAGATTTTAGAGCAATAGCCTCTGATGTCTTCCGGGCTCCACAATTATTTTGTTTTGTTTTTTTTTTTCCACAATTATTTTGAAATGATATGGCCAGCTTACCAAAATCCTCCCCGCAGGACTTCTGTTGGGGTGTACCCTGGGAAGCAGGGTGGCAGTGGCAGGAGGGACTCTGGCTCACATCACTGCTATCTAAGTGACCCCCAGATCTGAGTGTCTGTTGCATCAGGGAACACTGGCCCTATACCTTAAGTGCTCACTTGGTGGCCTCTGTTATTTTGATGTTTCACAATTTCTAGAGACTTCTACCAGCAAGCCATGAAGGTTAAACGGTAAGTTGCAGAATGTGCAAGGTTAAGAAGCCAGTTCCCCAGGGACATCACTGAGTGCTTTATCAGGCTGGAGTAGTTCCTATAATTCCTACACCCAGGAATGGAACTTCGTTACAGACCAGGCAGGAGGGTGATCTGCTCTGGGCTGGAAGGGAACCAGCTAAGAATAAGCTTTCACAGCGAATGCATGAGCCACCGGGGGGGGGGGGGGGCAGCTTCCAGAGGCCTTCAGCTGTGACAGGTCACCTCCCAGGACACCACCCACCTCGGACCCTCCTTAGAGGAGAAAGCCTTCCAGGGAACAGAGGAGCAGCCCAGGGTGGGGTGGAGAGGGCTGGCAAGAACCAGAGACAGCTCTGATGGCTGAGGCGCCCGCCTATTTTATATAACGACTGGGATTTTGGAAGCTGCTCCCCCAGATGATGTTACAAATATACATAAATACAGATTTAGCGGCATTTAGTGAACGCTTGCTCCCCCCCGCCCCGCCCCAGCCAGGGTAAGCGGAAACGTTTCAAGAGTGTGGCACCCGCCGTCCCTGGCGTCGTTCGGCATCCTGGGCCGCGGCGGTGGTTAGGAGGCTGCCCGGGAAATGTGTGTGTGTGCGGGGTGTCGCCAAGACGTCCGCATGTCCCAAACCCTGGCTCTAGGCACGCTGCGGGGGGGGGGGGGGTCTCACCCCCTGGAGGGCCCGGAGGAGACCCAAGTTGGTTTCAGAGGAGGGAGGAATCTCAGGGAGGGGGTCAATGGGGGGGGGCGGGACAGACTGCCGCCGGGAGCACCCAGGGATGCGGGGTCTGTGGAGAGCTCGGCTCGGCCGCCCAGAGAGGAAGGGGGGCGGAGGTCTTGTCTGAATTAAAGATGTGTTACTAAGGGAGCCAGGAGTCTGAACGGCCGGGCCGGGGCCGGGGGGCTTTTAAATCTACGCGGGTTCCGCGGATTCTGTTTAAGAGGGGACTGGTCTTCTTGCGGGAGAAAAAGGTGCAAAGCAAAAAGTGGGAAAGGTGGTGGGTGCGGCGGGTGGAGCAGGGCGCGCGGCGCGCGGACACCCCTGCACCCTGCCCCCCCCCGCCGCCGGGCCGCCGGGCTCCCCCTCCCCTGGCGTGGCCTCTCCCCCGCGCCCCCTCCCCCGCCGGGCCGGCCGGGCCGCGGAGCCGCCGGGAGAGCGCGGGGCGCGGGCGGCGGGGCATGGCGCGGAGGCGGCGCGGGCGCTGCGGGCGCTGCGGGCGCTGCGGGCGGCGCGGGCGGTGCGGGCGGGGGGCGCTGCTGGCCTGCGCGGCGTGGACGGCGGGCTGGGTGCTGGCGGCCGCGCTGCTGCTCCGCGCGCACCCGGGCGTCCGCTCCGAGCGCTGCACGGATGAGAAGAGCCGGCGCATCCTGGCCGCGCTGGTAGGTCCCGCCGCACTGCCCGGCGCCGCGCTCCGGGGGCCTGGGGCCGGGACACCCTCCGCGGGCCCCGGGAGCGGGGCAGTCGGGCGCGGTCGTGGCACCGGCGGTGGCGGGGGGGGGGGGGTCCCGACACGGTGCGTGGGATGCCCGGTGCGTGCGACCCGGTCTCTTGCCCGCGAGTCCGTGGGCGCGCGGAGGGGTCTCTCCCCTTTCGCCAAAATTGGTCCTTTGTCCCAAGATAGTGTTCCTGCCCGACCGCTCTCCCGCCGCCCCCGCGCCCGCGCCCGCGCCCGCGCCCGCGCCCGGGAAGTTTGCAGGTCTGCTCGGGGCGTCCCGGCCGCTGCGGCGGGGCTCGGGGCGGGGAGCGCGCCTCGGCCTCTCCGCCCGTCCCCTCGCTCGGCGGCGGTTCGGGATTCCAGCCTGGGCGCGTCTCGCCAAGCCCCGCGCAGACCGGTGGAGGCGCCCCTGCCTCCGCGCGGCCGCTGGGGCCCCAGGCAGAGCGCGCTCGGGGGAGCGGGGCCCGCAGACCCGCGTCCGGCGGTCAGCGGCGACCCCCTGCAGGCGTGGGCCTGAGCGGTCCCGGCGGGCTGGCACTTAGAGACGCAGCCTCCGCGGGCAGCTGCCCCGTGCGCTGGGCCCAGGTGCTCCTCCGTTCACTCCCAACGTTGGCCGCTCCTCGGTCTCTCCCCGTTTGGTCCGGAAGATCATGCACATTAGGAGACTGGGATAAGGTAGGAATCCCCGAAAGGAAAGCCGAAGAGGTGAAGACAGGGGCAACTACTGTCCCGTTGGTTTCTTATTCGAGGATTCGCTTCCTAAAACAGTGACCATCTATCTAAGCATTTGCTGTGAAAAATTATCTATTTTCTAAGAAATCCTCAAAAAACGATGGGACGTTCACAGTCCAATTGCTTACGTATGAGTGGGGTTTTTGAGATTGTAGGTTTTCAAATTTTCATAGCCTAAAAATTAAAAAAAATTAGGTGAGATTGGAAAAATTGAAGAAGTGAGTGAAACATACAAACTAAAAGAAATATTCCCGAATTGAGTCTGACATGTGTCATTATGAACTGATCACAATGCCAGTGGGACCCTCATCAATGATCCCCTCCATCCTATCTCTCAGTCATCTATTATCAATCATCTATGGACGGTGACACTGAAGTTCTATCAAGTTTTCTTTACCTTGCAACAATTCATCAACTTTCTCAGCTACCCATACAAAAATTCTCTTTACGAGGCTTTCTTTCCCCACCTCTGTTTTTGGGGGACTGATTGACTCATTTTAATGAAGAAAAATAGCTTTTTTTTCCCCCAGGATGGAATACCTGTTTACAAAAATAATATAATCTTTTACATTGAAATAAAAATGCTATTTTCATTTATTTATCTTTGGTGAAGTGGGAAAAGGACTAATGGAAATTATATGGCCTAATATAATTTAGGTAATTGCTAATCATAACTTTCCCAGCATTCTAGCTCATAAATTAAATCTGATTCTGGTTAGAGGCTCTACCAATATATCTCTAATGGCAGCCAGCTGGGGTTGTTTTGAATCTGACATGAAGCTGAAGATATGGGCTCTGCTTCCGAAGGCTCCCAATCTTGCCTATTGCCAAAAGAACAATTTGAAATACTGCCTCTGTCTATCTTCCTGGAGATCATCTGGTGTTGTCTCTGTGAACAGATTTTTTGAGGAGCGTCATCTGGACACCCTGTTCAAGGCCGTTATTCCTCACAAGTGCTCAGGGCTTGGCTTTCTCTCCCTCTCTTCCTGCCTCGTCCCCTTTCACCTTCCCCATTCTGGATTTGTGGGTGTTCGCTCTGCCCAGCACCCTGGCTCACTGTGTTCCAGCACTCTGTGAACTAGTGCGGGTTTGACAGCACCTCGGGCTGCACAACCCAGATGCTGCTGGGCCCTGGCTGCCACGCAGAGGCTGGCATTGTAGCCGCCCAGGACTCAAGCTGAATCGACCCTCTGTCTCTAGGCTCCCAAGCACTTTCAATTCATTCTGCCTGGCTTTTGTCCTTAATAAGAAAACTGGCTGTGATTTTCCTGACTGCTCTCCAGACCCTCATTAGCTTTCCCTCTGAATACCAAGCACAGAGGGCGTCACTGCAGCCGAGCCAGAGAAAGCCCTCTCCCTCCCTGGCAGAGCCAGGGGAGCCCTGAACTCCTGCTGGAGTCTTGGGCCTCGAGGTGACTGGTACCACCGGTGGCCCAGGGAGAGCCTGTAGACACAGGTGCAGAGCTTCAGGAGCTGGGAGCCGGGCCTGCTAGCACCACCTCACGCGGCACCCCGGCTGCCCAGGGAGCTCAGCACACTTCGTGGCCCTGGAAGAGGAGAGATTTGGAAGGGCCAACAGGACTTTTTCCAAGGAGTTGAGCCCTGGACCTTCTAGCTTTGGATTTTTTGAGTCAGACTGCTGTGCTCCTTTGTGCTGTGGCTTCTCAGCACATCTCATAATCGAGACATCTGTAAGCCATCTTTGACTTCTCTGTATGGTTTCTAGAGCCCTTCTTTTCTAGTGAGCTGTGTCAGGGCCCATCCCAGGCTGGTGAGGGTTATACTCACCAAGCCTGGCTCCCGGTTCTGCAGGCAGAGCTTGTCACACAGAGGCAGAGAGATAGATGCTGCTGCTGTGCTGTGCTGACTCTGGGCCGGCCCTGGGCTATGTAACTTTTCCTGTGTTTGTTCACTTCATCCCCTCAGTAACCTCTGCGAGGGATGCGCTTACATGATCCTCATGCCACAGATGGCAAAACTGAGCCTCAGAGAGGTAGTGTCATTTATCCTGATTCACACAGTTGGTATGTCGTGCAGCCAGTATGAGACTCCTGACCAGTGTGACAGTAGAGACTCCGTGACAATAGGTGGCTTCCCCAATGATGAAAACCCTGAGTAACAATGAGGTATTTTTAATCCTTCCACCACACATCATTTTCAAGGCATCTCAAAAATATTCTCACAGGCTCTGTTAGTCAGAAGGCTTAACTCCCTTTTGGCTCTTTAGGTCTTGATGTGATTTAATTTAGTTGCCTCCAGTGGAGATTGCTTTCTCATAGGATAGGCTTATCTTTCTTTGCTGTGGTAGAAACCCGTGGCCCCAGGGGGACTACAGCATCCAGAAAGATTTTGTAGCAGGGAATGACTCTATTTTCCTGAGTGCTCTGGTCATGTTTGTAATGCGTATCTTCTAAGCCATCCAGGGGCCAAGAGGGGTTGCACAGTAGACTGGCTAAATGCTCGGAGATTCTGCAGTGCACAGCTAACTGCTCAGGAAAGGAGTTCTATCCTGTGCTATGTTGCTCACTACGTAGAGACTTCATGCTCCTTAAAAACAGAAACAAATACACAAAAGGAAACCCAGCCCTTAGGCATGACCTTTGAGACCCTGTCAACAGTTTCCCAGACTCAGTGGACAGGTTTTGTTTTTGCCTGAGAACCGTGATACAAGCTGGAAAGATTCTAGGAACAGCCGCTAAGACATTCCTCAGAATTGAGAATTCTAGGAGTGTGCGTTTGTGTGCATGCAGACAGTCTGGAAACACAAATCCACCCTGAGTTTAAGTAATTAAAAAAATGCCAGTCCACTTCAAGGAGACTTTATTAACTTTTTTTTCAGTTTATTTTAAAACATGATACCTGTGGATTTTGTATGCCTACACATTCGGGCACAGAAGTGCACGTGTCTTCATGCTAGCAGCTCCTCCTTGTATTCAGAGAAAAGTGATTTTAAACACGGAGTTAAAGTGCATAAACCACTTTTATTGAGTTAAAACATAGCTACTTCAGGAGGATGTGCTGCTCATAAAATAAGTTCACTATTGTCTCTACCATGATGGCAATTTTTAATTAGCTCGTAAACTTGTAATTTGAATTTTAAATTCACTGTTTTGTTAAAAAATTCTAGGTGAATTCTTCTCCCTGTTTAGGAGGCACAGACATGCAAAAAAATCCTGCAGACTCACTCCAACACTGGTAACCAGCATAGCTGCAGTGGGTGAATTTTACGTTCTGTAAGAGAGTAGGAACTGAAATGCCAAAAGCACATCATCCTAAAGGATGGTGACGAGAGCAGCTCTGTAGTCACCACACCGTGTATACCCTGCTCTAGTGTAAACTACCCCCTATGATGAACAAGGTGACGGGGTACCAGAAGTTTGGTCATAAACCTGAGACCTCCCCTATGGTAGCTGGCAGGCCCTCTGGGGTTCTGGGCACCTTCCTCCACTTGGGGCCTTTCTGATGCACGACATTGCACCCCATAAGCCATGCAGGAGGCGCACTTATACCTTAATGTGTTAAGCTTCAGAAAGACACCCCAAATAACATTCCCCTCCAAAAGTGATAGGCTCTATGATCAATTCGATGATGATACCATTGTTCAAAATATCTTGTAACTCCTGTTGGGAATTGCCATCCAAATTTGCAGGGGCAAAACCGTATAGATTTTAATTTGATTTAAACTCAATATCATCAGTGCAGGATAGTTTTGTAGAAAACACTGTGCTGTGGGGAGCCGGTGGGAGAGAGGACAGTGCAAGTGAGTCTGTCGGACTGGGAGCTGGGGGCGGAGGACAGAGACGAAGATCCCCTGGAGAAGGCGGGTTGTCCCCTGGGGAAGGTTGATCTGGCTCTTGCAGGGTAGAAGCATTTTTATCTGGCAGTGACATGGCAGTTTTTCATAGGACAGCTCAGTCTGTCACACACAGTTACTGGTACTAACTTTGCTTTCCAAGCCCCTGAACACACCAGGCTACTTTGCAACTCTGGCTCTTTGCACAGCTTGTTTCCTGCAGTGGAACTGCCCCCCCCCCCGCCCCCCATCTGCTAGGCACACTGCAATTAGGCTTTCAAAATTGGGCTCAGGTGCATCTGTCCAGGAACAGGATTCCCTGCCCACCGCACCCCCTTCTGCCCTCCCCCTTCCCCCACCTCCTCTGCCTTCTAATGGCCAGGGCTGCAGAGGGTAGGAGAGAAGTAGCATCCACTGAGACAACCCGGTCCTCTGTATCTGTGACCTTGGTTGACCTTCACAGGTCTCCTGTGACCCTGTATCAGCATGGTACAGACCTGGACAGAAGCCACCAGCTCCTAGGTCTGCAGAGATGGGAAGCAAACCCGGGGTGCCCAGAGCCAAGTGTGGCTGTGAACCTACCCCTGTACAGGTCATACTCAGCTCTCATTCATGAGTTTGGAAGGCAACCACCTCTGTTCTGTGAGCTCCTGAGCTTGGTACCTATAGTTGGAAAGTGGCTCAGCTCACATAGGCCAGGTTAAGTTGGGAGAGAAACTTTGTTGATTTGAAGGTGGCCAGGTGTGGCCCAAGTAGCAAGGCCTTGTCCATTCCCGGTCCCAGAGGAGTGGAGCTGTCTTATGAGCCCACAGTTGTCTCTCCTGTGGCAATTTCAGCCACAGTTAGGGATGAAAGTAAAGGCCCTGGTCTGTTGTGATCGATGCCTCCATAGTTCCCGCTTACAGTGCGGTCTGCCTCTTCCCTTCTTACCCTGGCTTCTCCCAGGATTCTGAAGTTCTCGGCTCAGGACTCACCTCCTCCCACCAGACCGGTTCTGTCACCTGCTTTTCTTTTCCTGTTCTGTACTTCATACAAAAGCACTTTTTATTAGACTTTAAATGTGACAACACTCCAAAAATGTCTATGGAATTGAATCAAATGATTTGGAATCATGCAAAAAGGAATTTGGGGGCTTTATAAGGACTTTTTTTTTTTTAAAGATTTTATCCATTTATTCATGAGAGACCCAGAGAAAGAGAGAGAGATTGGCACAGAGACACAGGCAGAGGGAGAAGCAGGCTCCATGCAGGGGGCCCGAAGTAGGACCCGATCCCAGGTCTCCAGGATCACGCCCTGGGCTGAAGGCAGGCATTAAACCACTGAGCCACTCAGGGATCCCCGAAATTTTTTTAAAAATGTTTTTTGATCCGTTTTACTGAAGAAATGTGAGACTCTGCGAATACAAGATAGAGTAGGGAAAAAACCACCAACAAGGGAAATGAATGCCTCCCACATTATTTCCATCATTCATATCTTTTTTGCTCCTGCTTATCTAGAACACTTCACCTTTTCATCCCCACCTTCCTCTGAGAATATTCTGAGAGGTCTCCGGGAGCCTGAGTCAGCTGCTATTTCTTACAAGGGGCAAAATGGAAGCAATTCTGAGCAGAGAGTGAGTGACTCAAAGGGTCCTGATCTTTTCAACACTCATTTCTTGACCCCAAAGCTTGGAATTAAAAGGATGACATTTTACCAGCATTGTGTTACGTTAAATTGCAAGATGAACACAGCATCACGTGTGTTTAACGCAGTTTTGTGGGTGTTCATTAACACAGCTTAATCACGGGTGTCTGCCAAAGACAACAAGGCAGCCCAGCAACAAGGTGGTCAGGTCAGATTCATGACCACGCACATCCTTGTGTTTGGTCAGTGTGACACCCCCACCACCCAAGAAAGCCCCCAGAGGAGAGATGGCTCCTGGGAGCCTCCTTCAGCAGAAAGCCCCAGGATCAGGTGAGATGGTGTGGCCTGGGTCTCTCCGGCTCTTGTCCAGCTAAGGCCTGAAATGGTCCCGAAATTCCATATACTTGTTTTAAGAACTAGGAGTATTTCTTTTTAATAAGCATTTTGGGGGCAGCCTGGGTGGCTCAGCGGTTTAGTGCCGCCTTCAGACCAGGACGTGATCCTGGAGACCTCGGGTGGAGTCCCACGTCGGGCTCCCGGCATGGAGCCTGCTTCTCCCTCTGCCTGTGTCTCTGCCTCTCTCTCTCTCTGTCTCTCATGAATAAATAAATATAAAAAATAAGCATTTTAGTAATGCATGCTTGGAACAATTAAACTAGAGTATTTATAAAGGTCCACGGTCCTTTATCTAACGCTTGGGGACCAGGCATGTTTTTTGAAGTCAGGCTTTTTTGGGCATTAGAAAAATAATATTAATCATTTACTTTATATGTTGCATATGAAGCAGAACCAGTAATCAAATGAATCATTCTGCAGTGTAAGGTATGGAAATTCACACCGAGTCGAGTACATTTAGACTACAGATTTGCAACTTTTCAGTTGGGCTTTGGTACCACATGAGTCTCAATGAGTCATGAAAAAGTTGTAGTTTTCAGAGCTTTTAGGAGTTTGGAATTGTTCATATACCCAGGCATTGGAAGTATGTTGTCTGACTTTGAGCTGCTTATGATACAAAGGGGGCCAGCATGAAGGGACCAGAGTGTCTGGAAAGCGTGCAATCATATAGTTGGCCATTGTTGGAGGGCCATGTTGTGATGCCTTGTGCTTGAATAAATGAATGGTTTTCACATACTTTTCTCAGTCCGCCTGTCCAAAAACCGAGCAAGGGAGGCAGACTGGTGATGCAGGGAGGGAGTCAGAGGCTCAGAGCGGTGGGGTAGTTTGCTCAGGATGTCACGGCAGAGCCAGGCCAGGGTTGGAGCTTTGTGACTCTTGGCCACATCCCATGGTCTCTACTGCTCTTCAGCTGCAGCTGGTCACTCAAGGCACTTGTAGCGCACAAGATAGAGTGAAGGAAACAGCGTGGTGGCTTCCCTTTGTCTTATCATCTGGTGAGAACGAAGGGGAGCCCCTGTCTCCTGTGCTGCAGAACTTCTAGGAAGAAAAGACACATCTGTGGGGGAACAGATGGAGGGAAGCTCCTAATAACAATGGGGTTAGGGGTTTAGGTTTCCTGAAATATATTTTTTTAAGATTTTATTTATTTATTCATGAGAGAGGCAGAGAGAGAGGCAGAGACACAGGCAGAGGGAAAAGCAGGCTCCATGCAGGGAGCCTGATGAGGGACTCGATCCCAGGGCCCTGGGATCACGCCCTGAGCCAAAGGCAGATACTCAACCACTGAGCCACCCAGGTGCCCTTAGGTTTCCTGAAAAATTAAAAAAAGAACAGAGCAACAATGCTCCATTTTACTTTATTCTGCTCTAGCTCTGCCCTCCCTCCTGTCCTCGTCCTGGCAGGACCAACAGCCAGGGCCTGGCTCGACTGTCTTCTCAGGGATGTTTATAGGTGGTGGTTGTGTGTGGGGGAGTCACTGGGTCCCCTCGTGTGGCACCCATCCTGAGAGCTGCTGAAGTTTAGGAGAAAGCCCATCTGAGGGCTCCCGGACCCTCCTCCCCGCCACCAGGCACCCAACACGCCCTTCACTTCCAGAAGGGCTCCTGTGTTCCAAAAGCTTTTGTTGGTGACACAACCAGCCACGAGGCCTCTTCTAACTCCTGTGTCCTGTAGAGGATGCTCCTCCGAACCCCTGTAGTCCTTCCAGATCCCCTGGCCTTATAGGCCACACCCCTTGGTGTCACAAACAGCAGGCCGAGGGGCTGCCTGCCCAGAGGGTCGTTGCTGTGGCTGGCCCTGGCACCAGGTGAGGCTCGCTGGGGACCCACCTTCCAAGGTGTGACTTGGCCGTTCAAGTCTCCCCAGGGCGGCCGGGTGGTGGGGCCGGCGTCGAGAACCTGGCCCGGCCAGCCCTGCCTCTGCAGCTGAGGGAAGTGACACCAGCTGGTGAAAGGCCTTTCCGGCATCACGTGGCCAGAATGGGGACGGGGTGGCGGGCCCCACGTCTCACCAGGCCTCCTGATCCTGAAGACCTGGGCCTGCTTGAATAATGTGATAAATATAAAACACTCCTTGAATGATTCCACTTAATTACTCAGCCCATGATGTTCACACGCGTGGGGTTTGTCTCCACAGCTGCCGAGGAGCATCCGCGTGCAGGGACCCACCTCTCGCTGCCCAGTGACCACTCGGCCCCTCCCGCCTTGTGACCCACTGTTCCCTTCCTTCCAGTGCCAGGAGTACCAGGGCGGGGTGCTGGTGGGCGACCTCTGCGAGGACCTGTGCGTGGCGGGGCAGCTGCGGTACCAGCGCTGTCTGTACTACGAGCGGGGCAAGAAGGTGCTGCAGGCCACCTGGCGCGGCCGGCCCATCATCCTCAAGTCCAAGGAGGAGGCTTTCTCCAGCTTCCAGCCGCTCAGCTTGCCCGAGGACGCGGCCGAGGAGGGCGGCCCGGACGCCCTGGAGGCAGAGCTGCACCTGCTGGTGGCCGGCGAGGTCAGGAACGCCCTGGGCCTGGAGCTGTCGGGCGGCAGCCTGGGGCCGCTGTGGCCGGGGCGGCGCGGCGGGGGGCGGCGGGGCCAGCTGGCCAGCCTGTGGGCCCTGCTCCAGCAGGAGGAGTTCGTGCTCTTCAGCCTCCTGCAGGACCTGAGCCGGCACGCCCTGCCCGTGCTGGGCTCCTGCGGCCACTTCTACGCCGTGGAGTACCTGGCCGCGGGCAGCCCCCGCCACCGGGCCCTCTTCCCGCTCGAGGGGGCCGCGGGGGTCCCCCGGGGTGGCCGGGGCCAGGCCAGGGCCGTCAGCGACATGGCGCTCAGCTTCCTGGACATGGTGAGCCACTTCGAGGATGACTTTGCTCACCGCCTGCACCTGTGCGATGTCAAGCCCGAAAACTTTGCCATCAGGAGTGACTTTACGGTGAGTGGCCCTGGGAGGGTGGGGGTGGGCAGAGAATCTAGGAGGGGGTGTCTGCCAATCCTGGGAGACCGCTGCAACCATGTGCCACCTCCTGGCCTGGACACCCCAGACCCGCCAGAGCACCTCCCTGCGGGGGGCGTTGAGAGGATTTGAAGAACCCGCGTACCTTGCAGCACCCAGGGCGGGGAATGATAGTGAAGGCGCCTACGGCACGGGCAGGGGCAGGGACAGGGGCAGGGGCAGGGGCAGGGGACCCTGCAGGGCCAGGTTTGTCCTCCCTAATGGCTGTTCTGGTTTCTCCAAAGCAGCGTAGCAGCTTCTTAGACCTAACTTGAAAGCAAGCTCTTGCCGAGTGGAGCAAACAATCTTCAGGAGACAAGGAGCCACAGAGGATGACAAAGAAAGGTGGCCTTTGGGGGCTTTTGTACAGCAGCCGGTTGGAGGATGCTGTTTTCATAGTGCCCAGGGTCTATGATGGTGTGAGGCTTTTTCTGGTGCTTTCTTCCTGCAGAGGTTCTAGATGGTTTCCCTTCTGTGGGTAAGACTTCTAGAGGGACAGCTAGAGTTCGGGAGCCTTCTCCCAGGGGAGAAACCTGCCTGGGGGAGGTGTCTGCCTCTGTGCTGCTCTGTGGGGTAGGTGAAGTCTGCCTCCCCTCTGGGCCATGCAGGTGCACAAGGAATTGAGTGTGGTGGAGGAGCAGCAGGAGGGACTCCAGTGTTTTATTAGGAGCTAATCCCCTTCCATTTCCCTCGTCATCCCCCCCCTCCCCCGGTCCCCTCCAGCTAGGCTAAACCCAAGTGTCAGGTTAATGCCGTGGCGATCTGGGTGCCCTAACACAGGTGTCCTTACCCTGCGCTGGGGAGCATGTCGGGACCCCTTAAGAAGTAGCTGTGGGTGTGGGGTAGGCCTGGGAAGGTGGCTGTGGGGGAGGGTTCTGTTACTGCCGGCCAGGTACTACCTACTGGTACTACCTACGGCAGCAGGTAGCAGAGGAATGCCTTCTTACAACAGCCTGAAAGCTAGGAAACAAAATTTGCCCCCTGTGTAAACCCCTCTCCAGTCTAGCCTCTGTCACCATGAAGAGCGGGGCAGCAAGTTGCCCAAACTGCTTGGTCCTGACGCCTTGTCCCTGGCTGCTCCAGAGAGATTGATAAGCTGGGGTGGCCCCAAGTGTGGAAGGGAAAGAGCTGAGAGGTTCCAGAAGGTTCTGGGAAGTTCCTAGAGGGTCTGCACGCTGGGTGGTGAGCTCTGGAAGAGTTAAGCTCCATCTGCAACATCCTGAGCTCCACAAGACCCCTAGCCATGCTCCAAGCTGTGAAGGGGAGGGACCCCGCCAGCATATTTTTCCGAGGTGAAGTCCCAGCCAAGCTTCCCTAATTCATGAGCAGAAAGTTTATGTGATGGACACGAAGGACCACTGTTCTCTTTCTCAGAGAAGTCCTGGGAACCCGGGCACCCCAGGGCCCTGGGAAAGGAAGTGTGGTGTGTCCGCTCTGGCAGTTCTAGGACCAGGGCTCATCTGACAGCAAGTGTCATGGAGTGTCAGTGAGTGGAACTCAACAGGCACAGCAACAGTTGAGGGGATTGTGAAGCTGTCTGGGCTGAGTTCCCTTGGAAAGGCTGTAGGAAGGCGGCGGGGCTGACAGGTCTTCCTTGGTGAAAGGGAAACATGGCACGTTGCTGGCTTGTGCACTGCCCTAGAGTTATGCCTTCCAGTGTCTTGTGCGTAATGGATGCGAAATATTTGTCCAGTGAAATAATAGCTGCACTTCTTGCCCTGGCCCCAGACTGCACCCTGTGGACCGTGCTGGGGCACACAGGCCCTTCCTCTGCCTGAGCTCTTCTGGCAGGGGGGTGGCTGTGGGGGAGGAAGGACAGAGATCCCCCTTGGCCAACCCCACCATTGTTGACCTCCTCACAGACGTGGACATTCAAGAAGTTAACTTTACCTATGATTTCACGACTTTAAGTGAAACCCAGAAGTATGAGCATCACCAGAGGACTTGTTAGAAATGCAAATTATCTGCCTCTGTCTGCCCTCCCCTGCCCTCAAGACCTACTGGGTCCGACACTCTGGGGCTGCGACTCAGAGACTTGCAGTCCTTCACTTTCTCTGTAAGTCCCCGTCCCCACTTATAGGTCCTGAGAATTTACCCAGTGGTTGTAAAGGAATACCTGGGAAACATCCTTGCTTCATGCCCCCAAACCATCTCCAGCAGGTGCTCCTTTTAGCCAGACGTGTTTCCTACTTAGGAGGAAACAGTTCTCATCAGCCCCTTCTAGCCGGATGCCAGCATAAAGTCTGATGAAGATGTGAGTTAGGTGATTCCTGCAGGAATCCTGCAGGAAGAATGTGCTGATTCTCCTAACATGATTGAAGAAACCCTGTGCAGGTTTTTTGGTGGGCTTGGTTCCTGTTCTTATTTTAGATGCGTAGAGCTAATGCTTACAATAGCTGTAATCCCTTCTACACTGCACGCTAAAAATTAAAAAATAAATCTGGCTCTCCCTGGGAGATGAGAAGGGAAAGATCAGAAATGGGAGAGAAAAGTCACAGGAGCTGAAAGGACATGTGGGGGCCATGGGAGGTTGCCAGAAAGGATGGAAAGAAGGGAACCTTGGAGCCCTGACAATAAATTATATAGACGATAGATCTGGGACGCCTGGGTGGCTCGGCGGTTGAGCATCTGCCTTTGGCTCAGGTCATGATCCTGGGGTCTTGAGATCAAGTCCCACATCGGGCTCCCCCCAGGGAGCCTGCTTCTCCCCTCTGCCTGTGTCTCTGCCTCTGTCTCTATGTATTTCTCATGAATAAATAAATAAATAAAATCTTTAAAAAAAGACAATAGATTCATGAGCACAGACTTAGTATATTTTTCCTGTATTAGCTAAGGTAAATAGCCAACGTAGCTATTTCTTTTGGCTAAATAGGAGAAATGGATTAAAATTGTAATTTCTGTTTGCTGTGTCTGAATTAGTAACTAAGCAAAGCTCTTAAGTAGAGAAAACTTCCCTGTTCTTCATTTTCATTATTCTCCATATATTTTGAAAGAGATTATTTTCTCTCTTCTGTTCTACTGAATCATTCCCAAGGAAGTTCACTACCGACTGGCATCCCTCCTGAGTGAAAAACAAAAATCCCAAACTGGGGAATGTAGCTTCTAACTCTGCCGAGTTGCAGAGGAAATGGACCCCAGCCAGGGAGCCCTCTTTGAGATGCTACCCAAGGCAGAAGGAAGGGCTCACGTTTAGAGGGTGGCCTGTGAAGGCTTGTGAGACGCCACCGGCTCCAGAAAATTCATCAAGTCTTCAGAAAGCTTTTTTAATACCTTGAAGCTATGAACTGCTTGATTTGGGCAAACTCCAGGTTTTATCAGGTTTGAGATAATCCTTTTTATTATTATTATTTTTTAAAAATTCAGGTGGTGGAGGAAAATCTGCATAATGTAGATGGTATTCTTTTTACTGGTTTTGAAGCCTAGTTGGTTTGAAGCCAAGAAGATAAATCTGAAATTCCAGGGAGTCGATCACGTGCTCACACTGACAGTGGTATTTAGTATTCGATGCTGTTGGATCAGGGTCCACAGGCATCAACTCTCATGCAAGAGGTTTGATGCTGCCTTTTGCAGCCATGTGTCTATCCAACCAGTCAGTAGGAAACCAGCTGACTCGGGTCACAGATACGCTGTTAGTGGACAGCATAGGTCCCGCCACCCACTTTTACCATCACACTTACAGACTCTGGGACATCAGTTCCTTCATTGCTTATATTTATGGGGATAAATTATCTGTGTCTCACAGCTTTTATAATGATGATCCTTGAGGGTCAGAGACCCAAGTGATACAGCAATGGAGGGGGAATTTATTTTTAAGCCATTTCAGAGATTCTATTTTTTTTAAAAGATTCATTTATACGTGTGTGTGTGTGTGTGTGTGTGTGTGTGTGTGTGTGTCTATGTGTCTGTGTGAAAGAGAGAGAAAGAGACAGAGCCAGGGGATGGGCAAGAGAGATAGAATCCTCAAGCAGACTCCACACTGAGTGGGTTGGATCCGGGGTTGGATCCCAGGACCCCGAGATCATGACCCGACCAAGAGTTGGACACTCAACCGACTGAGCCACCCAGGTGCCCCTCAGAGATTCTACTTTTAAAGCTGAAAAAGTATTTAAAGTTGAAAAATGATACTTCCAGCTATAGTTCCAGATCTAGGCTTTCACCAGCAAAAGTCCTTTTTGCAACAAAAGCCTTGCAATATGGTCAATGCCACGTGCTTGTGTAAATAAGGCAAGAGCCCTGCAGCATGGCCTGGGCTCCTCTTTCTGGCAGGTAGGGTTCTGTGATCCCACAACCTGCTGGCACCTGCACTGCAAGTGGGGAACAGAGATGCGCCAGCTCCCACTGCCCTGAGCCTTGGAGTCCTTTTGATGGCCATGTGCTGTTTTGGTTACAGGTGGTGGCCATTGATGTGGACATGGCCTTTTTTGAACCCAAAATGAGGGAAATTCTCGAGCAGAATTGCACAGGAGATGAAGACTGTAATTTCTTTGACTGTTTTTCAAAGTGTGATTTGCGAGTCAACAAGTGTGGAGCAGAAAGAGTGAACAGCAACTTACAGGTAAGCAGCAGCCACCACGTGGGCTGGGGGACACTGTTTTCTGGAGCTGCCACTGCCTTCTGTGCTGTGGCACCCCGTTCATGTGGCCTAGTCACCCCTTCCATGCCACTCAGGCTGGATGTGCTCAGTGGGGGCAGGGACTGGTGGAGGGGGCGGTGGTCATTTTTGCCTGTTGCCTGCCCCTATGGGTTGTTAGCAAATGACCAACAATGGGGGTCTAATGGATGGAGCGGTCTGCTGAGCCAATGTTGGGTTCCCCATCTCTTCCTAATGTATTACTTTTCTAAGTTAAAATTCTACTAAAAAAAAAAAAAAATATATATATATATATATATATATATATATATATATATATATATCCCTGCCCCGATTGAAGAGCAAAGGAATAGAATTTTTTTAAATTTCAGAGATTGACATAAAAACAGGTAGCTATCGGGCCGGCAGGAGGTGGCCAGGCTGTGGGAGAATAGTGCTGGTCACCGGGTAACCAGGCACAACAAATGATTGCATTTGCTCCTGCTTCACTGCTGACTAAATTCTAGAGGGCTCAAGTCTTTATTCATAAATACAATCCTAAATGTACCAGAAGAAAACTGGGAGAATTTTAGATATTATTCAAGAGTAAGGAAGGCCTTTCTGAGTTTGGACCAAAGCTCAGAGGCCGTAGGAAGAACAAGTGACAGATTTAACTATCTTGAAAGAAATCCACATAGAAAAAAACAAAAGAAAATCCCCCCAAAATATGAGCAATATTTAAAAGTTAAATGAGAAACTCTTATGAATAAATAAATAAAATCTTTAGAAAAAAAAGTTAAATGAGAAAATGGGCAACATATTTGCAGTTGTTCATACGGGTCAGGAGAGTAGAGGGCAAGGGGGGCCTTGTGCTCCAGCCGCTGTCAAGGCTCAGACAGTGCCCCCAGGATTGTCCTTCCCCACCGAAGGTCCTTTGCCATGGCTTCTCCAGGTGCCAGGCACAGCGTCTGTGGATCGGTCAGTGGGAGCAGGGGCATCCGCAAAACCCAGTCCCTGGCCTCTGTAAGGAAGGCAGGACGATTTCCATCTCCCTCAGGCCCATGGAGGTGTAATTCCCAGGCACACACCTCAATAAATCCCTGCTTGCAAACCTCCATCTCAGAGTCCACTCTCCAGGAAGTCAGTCAAAGCAAGGGGATGATGTCCTTACAAAACAAAGAGTGTCTATGAATCAATATGAAAAAGGCCAACAGGGCAGCCCAGGTGGCTCAGCAGTTTAGTGCTGCCTTCAGCCCAGGGCGTGATCCTGGAGATCCAGGATAGAGTGTCACATTGGGCTCTCTGCATGGAGCCTGCTTCTCCCTTTGCCTGCCTCTCTTTCTCTCTCTCTCTCTCATGAATAAATAAATAAAATCTTTAAAAAAAGGCTAACAATCTGATGGGAATGTGAGCAAAGGACATTAACGTGACCATTCACTGAAAAGGAAGCACAAAATGCTTTCACCCTGATTGCTAAGAAGTAGGCAAATTAAACCATTTTCACCCATTGGTTGGCAAAAATGAAGGACAATGCACGTATTGGTGGCCAGTAGGGGAGACAGGTGTTGTCAACATACTTTACTGTGAGAATATATCTCAGTACAACTTTCATGGGGTCAATTTGGCAATATGTACCAAAACAAAAAATGCACACATACCCCTTGGCCCAGAAATTCCATTTTAGAAATTTAGTTGCATGTGCAAAGTGAAAATGACATTTATGCAAAATATTTATTGCAGCATTGCTCATAATAACAAAAGTTAGTAAACGACCTCAATTTTCATCAATAGGGAGCTAGTTAAATAATTTATGATCTATCCACACTCATGAGGTGCAGCCATTCGAGCAATTGGGAAATCTGTACAAGAATCAACGTGGAAGCCGATATTTGGTTAAATGGGAAGAAGCCGTAGAACGGTGTGTAATATCCTGCCTTTGATGCAAAGTGGGAGAGAAGGAGGAGCATGTACAGGCCTGTGTGTCACATACTCTCTCTAGAAAGACAGTCAAGGAAGGGGTCGCCTCCCAGAGGCCGGCGCAGAGTGTCTGACGGTCAGGAGCAACGTGGAGGCCCAGGACTGTGTGGTGTGTCCTTGGGAACATTTAACATTTTAGCGGATGTATCATCACTGCACAACTAAGATCATTTGTTTTTTAAAAAGAATCCTCGCCCTTGCAGGGATTGGGAAACGAAGTTAGTTACCTGTCTTCCGTGAGAAGGAGCTTTACCACCCTGAGGCCTCTGTTCAGTGGGTCCGGGCCAGGGTGACACAGAACCATAAAGCCCCCTAACTCCGCAGCTCTGGGTGCGGCGGGCCCGGCGAGAGGGACCCAGGAAAGGTGGGGGGAGCGGCCGCGGCTTCCGTGGGGTGTGAGGAGATCTGTGGCATTGGGCCTCCAGACCCTGTTGGTCCCGGGTTGCCAGGTGGCGGCTTAGTTCTTCACTCCTGCTCCTGACACAGAGGGCTTCGAAGTCCCTTCCAGCACAGCCTTTTTCTCCACGCGCGTCTCAACGGGCGGTCGCGTGTGCCGGCCGCTCGTCACCCGCACGTCACCAGGCCCCGGGCCAACCCTGTCAGGTGGTCATCGCGTGTGGTGACCCTCTTAGGGGTGAGCGAGCCCATCTCAGAGACGCAGTGGCGCAGCCCAGGGGTCGCTGCCGGGGACTCCCTGCTCCCCTGTCTCTACGGACACCCAGACCCTCCCCTCTGCTCCGGGGCTGGACGGAGCCTCGACTCCCTGTGCTGAGTGGTTCGGGGTCTGGAGGGGAGGCCGCTTTGGGGTCAGGCCCACGCTGTGGGAGGAGGCCTCCCTGCAGCAGGGGAGGGTGGGGCCGGGGTGCAGCGCGCTCTAACCGCCCTGTCTGCCCTCCCACAGGTCATCTGCGACAAGATATTCCGCCACTGGTTCTCCTCGAGTCTGGGGAGCTGGGCCATACCCTTCCCACTGCAGCGGCAGTTGCGGGACGCGGTGCAGGAGTGCGCCGACCCTTGGAGCATGGCCCGCAGCCCCCCGAGAGCAGCCTCTGACGTGTTCTGGAAGCTTCGGAGTCTCCTCCGAGCCACGCAGAGGGAACTGCAGGAGGCAGAGAAGTAGCTGCTGCCGTGGCCTTGGATGGACCCCCTCCACATTGTCGTAAGGAGGAGACGGTCCTCCCTGCAAATGCCCCCCCCAACCCCTCCACGAGCCGTCCCTGTGCTCTCCTGACGTGTGAGCTGCTGGTGCTCAGCCTTGGGAGCAAGGGATTCCAGCTGGCCTCCCTGCAAACGTGGCTGCATTTCAAAAAGTGCACACAAGCAAGTACAGGTGTTTGCATAGGTGCACTTGCATGCGTGTGTGAGCGTGAGCATGAGCAGGTGAGTGCGTGAGGCTCTGGGGTAGAGAGAGGTGCTTTCCCCAGCCTGCCCATGGGGACAGCTTGCCTGGCTGGAATTTGGAATTAAATACAATAAAAAAAAAGTTGCATCTTTAGGAAACATAATGTGTAAGGAGAGGATGTGTAAGGACAGCATTTAGCAGTTTGCATTTGAAGAAGTTTTCGGACAGTGTTTTAGGGAGCACCTGACTGCTCACCCCAGTGCATCTGCCTTTGGAGCAGGACTTGCAGGCTTGTTTGCACTATGTTGACTTGCCCTGAGGATTGGAGATAGTGCAAGTGCCGAGGTTAGGCATGGACTTCGGGCAGGGTCAGAGGCTGACCGGCCTGTCCATGAATGAATACAGAGCCCTAGGTGACACGCCATGCTGGCAGGTGTCCTCGAGCCCTAGTGAAGCTCCTGCAGGAGCTGAGACACGAGGTCCCTCCTGGGACAGGTGGATGAAACCGCCGGGAACCAGCCAGGGATCCCCTGGGGAGGGACTCCTTTCTACGGCACACCCAGGAGGAAGCTGGTGTGCCACACATAACCGGCTGGTCAATCGAGAAAGACGCTAGGAGAGGAAAAGGAAATGGTTGATGGCTTACAAATTGAAGACGACAAAGTGATCTGAAGGTTAAAAATCCCAGATTGACGAATTCCAAGCTATTTCTCTTTTCCTTGCCCTGCGCCTTCCGGGTGCAGACAAAAAGGGGCTGCAGTCTTGTGTTCATTTGGATGCATTTCTCCAGGTGCCAGCTGGTCTGCGTTCTGTGGGTCCTGAGCACTGTTGTGTGAATGCCTGTGGTCACCTGCAGTGCCCCCCCAACCTGTCACTACTGGCAGGGTTCGTAAGGGCCCTCCGATCCTGCATATGGATGCCTCACCCTGCATTTGTAGTCTTTGGCAGGAGGGAAAACCTACGAAGTCCCCTCTGTGGCAGACCTACATTAAAACTGAGGTTTGATGCACAGCCCTCGGACTGGTAGATTCTACAGTAAAGGAGAACCGGCTCTTGTCTACTGAGCAAAGACTCTGGCTCCTCCAGGGCTGTGCTCTGCACAGCGGTTTTCTGCAGTGGAAATGGTCTCTTTGAACCCGCGAACCACTAATCAGCTTCTCTGCAGCAAGATTTCCATGAAGTCAGGCATGAAATGAAGGGTGAGCAAGCAAGGGAGGGGCAGGGGTTTTGCGGTCTGTGTTCCTAAAACAATTGGCTTTTGCAACATGACAGCAAAGAGGTCTCCTGCGGGTTGACCCTGGGATGGCAGCCCCTCATTAGCGTGGGCTCTGAGCCATCTGGCTGGGCAGCAAAGCTGGCTTGTGAAAGGGAAAATGTTCCTTTTCATTTAGACCAAAATGGAAGCAAATGTTATTGTTTATCATGGAGACTATGCAACGTGTAATTATCCGACACAATGGTGTTCTTATTGCTGAAAACAGCAGTTTGAGCCTTATGCCCTGTGTCTGACCACCTCATCTATCTCTCTTTCTCTCTCTCTCTCACACACACACACACGCACATGCACACGCACACAGACACGAGCCCTCCCTTCCCATCCCACCCGGCAAATTCCATGAAATGCCAGTGGACTCCTAAACTATCTGTGGGTTTTGTTTTGTTTTTAATTTCAAACCCTTGCAAAATAATGCTTGTATATAATACAATGAACAAATTCTGTTGTGTCAGTATTTAACATTTTTAATGTGACAAGTGAGATTGTTTCAGGCTTATCTGGTTGAGCAAATGCCCTACTTGCAGGAAAAGGTCTCCATAAATGATTTCTGTGTTTTGTTTTAATAACACGCAGAGTAGAAAAAAACTCTCCTAAGCTGTGTCCTCAAAGAGGAGTAGGTTCAGCAGATGCAGGCTCTTCCTTTTTAGGTTTTACCCAAATCAATACAGCTGGTGCATCAGAAGTTGGTTTTCACCATGTATCTTGATAACATTATAATTGAAATTATCTTTTGATGAAACGACTCCAGATTGTAGGCCCTGTACAGTTCCAGTGGGCATGCCGTAACTGCACAGAAATTGTGGGTGGCTACGGACTGTGTGATAAAAGCCAGTCAGAAAGAGGTCAGATGGCCCCCTGATGTTACAGGGAGGGAGTAGCAAGCAGTTCACAGAGGTGCCACCTCCCAGAAGTCCTCCAAGCCTGCCTCAACAGCATGCTCAACACCAGCCTGCCCAGCTTCCCGGGAACACTCAGGATGAATGCCTGGGATGTTAAATTATTGGAAAAACAGCTTTTGTTCTTTTTTTTTTTTTTTAATTGATTCAGAAGCTGTTCTTTGAGCAGTTGGGGGTGGTGGGGGAGTTTAGCTGGAAGTTTTTCTTTTTTAAGATTATTTATTTATTAATTTGAAAGAGAAAGCACAAGCAGGGGAGAGGGGTGGAAGGAGAGGGAGAAGCAGGCTCCCTGCTGAGCAGGGACATGATGCAGGACTTGATGCCAGGACCTTGGGATCATGATCTGAGCGGAAGCAGATGCCTCACCAATGGAGCCCCCCAGGTGCCCCTGGCTTGAATTTTCTGAATCCAAGGACCACATACAGGAGCCGTTACTTTTCCTGCCTGGGACCCCACCTGTGGGTGAACACATGCCACCCTGGATGGGAACACGTGTAAGTTGTCTCAGCTTTTGGGCTCTGGAATCCGAGCACAAGTCTTCAACATTGGCCCAAGGCCTGACATTGGCCTTAGCCCTGCTCCTTGCATTTTCCGGGTGGAGGGTACTTTACCCTGCTACAAAGCGTTGGAGCTGAGCTTCCCAAGAGATCCCACAGGAAGATGGGGACCGGGGAGTGCACATGTTTGCTGAGGTTCCCATTTGAGTTTCCTGAGGGGGCAGCTGATCAGGAGTGCCAGGGGGTCTCTGAACTTCGGAACATCGGAACATGCCTGCCCCTCCCTCCGCTTCTCCACGAGCTCTGGGTCCGCCAGCGTCCCCGTACTCCCGCGGTCTAGGGGTCAAGCTCAGGGATCAGACGAGCTAAAGCTCTGAGTTAACACCATTTATCAGCGCTGTGACAATGGCAGACCTTTCTTGCCTCAGTTTCTCCATCTGTGAACATATTGACGTTTGTAGTGTCGTATATTAGGGGTGCCGAGGATGGAATGAGAGCGTGCGTGGGTGAGTGGCATACTTGGAGAGCCCTGTGACTGGTCATTTTCAGCCATCTGAAGCCGCAAGGCTGTTTTGGGGGGGGGATATGAGGCCTGCTTCTTGCCAGTGTCTCCTGGTCTCCTTTCTCTGCAAAGGCTCCTGCCCCTCTTTGTCTAATAACCTCACTGTGAGCTATGAGGACAGTCCCTAGGCCCTGGTCACACAGGGTTGATGCTAACCCAGGGCTTCCGGGTGGAGGGGGCTTGGGCCCTGCCTCACGTCTAGCAGAACTTCACGTGGGCCCAGGTGTAGGTCCTTCGACAATGTCCACAGCAGAGGGTGATGCATGTCACCAGTCTGGCGGCTGGTAGAGAGCTTCTGTCGGGGACTGTTTGTGGCTCCCCCAGCCTCCCCTCCCCACACCCCGATGAATTCTTGTCCTGAAACCAAATGCCCTGGGTGCTGGTGCAAGGAGGCAAGGCCTTTGGGAGATGATTAGGTCGTGAGGGTGGCACTGGAGTCATGGGATTAGTGGGCTCATCAGAAGAGATACCAGAGGGCCAACACTGGGCCCTGCCTCCCCTCCCCCCATCACCTCCTCTCGCCTCCCCATCGCAGCCTCCTCCCTGCCTGTCCTGTGTCTCCCTGGCTCTGCCCTGAGGACACGGTGAGAAGGCAGCAAACCACCAACAAAGCTCCCACCAGAAACCGAAGTGGCTGGCCCCTTGAGTTCGGACATTTAGCCCCGAGATCTGTGCATGAGGAGCGGATGTGCGCTGTCCACGAGACCCTGGAGTCTGTGCTTGTGTTGCAGCAGCCCAAGCTGACCCCGAGGCCTTCCTGGCTCTACACCTGCCCAGAGGGCTTCTCACAGTGTGGCTGTGCCTGCCACAGGGCCTCTGGCCGCAGGGTCGCTGCCAACCACTCAGCCCTGGGCATGCAGGTGCCTCCCGAGCCAGGGCAGAGGCGGCTCACCTGCAGTCGACGTCACGGCCACGAAGCCGAGCGCCAGTGGCTCCCAGTAAATCCAGCACGGTGGGAGGGGGACAGCCCGTGACCCGCAGCTAGCACCTGGCCACAGGCATCAGGAGGCCCAGGCCCCGCAGAGGCCGCCGTGTGTCCGTGTCTCCCCAGGGCCTGCCTGCTCTCAGTGCCCGAACTCTCGATGCTTCCAAAAGGCCTTCCAAGCCAGGGCTGCAGGTGGGGAAAAACCCGTGGGGTACTGAGGCTCGGGGTCCCCACCCTCATCTCTCCGTCCTGTCTTCCTGTAGCAGAAACAGGAGAGGGGCAAACTGCTGCCTTGGGATCAAGCAAGACTCAGGACAGATGGGCAGTTCTGATTTTTAAAATTGATTAACATGAGGGCACCTGGGTGGTTCAGTGGTTGAGCATCTGCCTTTGGCTCAGAGCATGATCCTGGGGTGCTGAGATCGAGTTCCACAACAGGGTCCCCATGGGGAGCCTGCTTCTCCCTCTGCCTGTGTCATGAATAAATCATCAACTTTTTTTCTAAAGATTTTTTATTTAATATGAAAAGTACACAATGATAGCATTTACAGAGTCATTTTGTGGAAAGAAATGCACTTACTGGAAATTACAACAGCCTTGGCAAGTGCAAGGTGTTTGGTCAGCACAGTTCTGGGTAACAGTGAAACAAAACACGTTTAGAGAACTTTCTAGAGAGAAGCACTGGGAGAAACACCCCAGTCTTCACCTTCATGTGGTTCCAAAGCCGCTTGTCATCTGGGTAGGTTTTCACAAGAGGAGTGACTTTTCTCATGGCCACCTTAAATTATTTCCTCTTTCTAGCCCAGCTTCCTTTTATTGCTGTGTGTCAGGACAAGCAAATTAACGGGCTTTGGAATCTAAGTCAGCTGAGCTTGTGGGGTCCCGAGCCTGGAGCCGGAGCCTTGGGTTAAGGTTCGGCTTCTCACGCTAGCTGGCTGTATAACTTCAGGAGGCAATTACTGTCTGCCTCCATCTTCTCTCTTGCAAAATGGAATATAAATGTTCCCCAGGGGATTGAATGAGCTAAATCGGCTGAACGGGTCTGGAACTTGCCAGGGGTTAATGCACAGATCAAGAGTTTCCCTCTGAAATGCGTGATTTTAATCCACATCAGCCATTTAAATCAGCGTCGTGGTCGTCGTGGCTCATGCTGCCGAAGGGATCTCCCTAAGACAAAGGCCAGAGCAGAAGGGGGCTGGTGGGGTCGGCCGGGCGAGGCCCTGTATGGGGCGGAGAGGGGAGGCATCCCGTGACAGGTGTGGAAGACACCTCGACCTATTTGTAAGTCCCCAAAGTCAGCTGTCCTCTCATGTTTTCAGTCTACCCCTGAAGGAACCTCTTGTGTCAAGAATGATGCCTGGCCCGTAGGAAACGCCCCGAAAGTTTAGCTGTTTACGATTAAGATTAGGATGATGATTGCAATGTCTACACAAGCAGCATGGGCCGTAACTGCTATTGGGAGTCGGTCCTGGACCCAATCCTAAGAACACGCTGGTCCATGCAAAGCAGGGTCTCGGCAGCAAACGCTGGAGCTGGCAGGTGTGACGTTGCAACCTTGGCATCGCGGTAGCTCTGTGTGAACAAGATTGCTGGACTCCAAAAACCCAGCAACAGTGCGTTTCCCCTCTGCTGTCCATACCACCAGCTTCAGAAGCCTCTTCAAAATGCACATTCCAAGGTCTGCAATCAGGGTTTCTAGGGGCAGAGGCTGCTCCCCGTCCCCAAGGTTTCTGGTGCACCCCAGAAGTTTGGGTATAGCCGCTCCCCACCTCTGGCGACACCCTTCATTCTGGAGGCGGTTATCGGGTGGCCCAGGGCACCCCCGGCTGGGGTTTGACCCTGACAGTCCTCAAGCACTCTCCCCGGACCTGCAGGGCATTTGGTTCGTTTTTATATAAAAGATCATCTTTAAATAAAATGATGGCTTGCTGCCCAGTCGCGCTCGCGATAGAGGTGGAGGTGGCACTTGGCGTTTCTGCGACTTCCAGGCTAGGTGCGGGGTTTGGGGAACAGCAAGCTACCCCCAGAGAAGCCCGAGGCAGGGGCGGGCCCAAACCTGGGACGGGGGATGGGGGGCCCCCCCGCAGGAGGACCCGCCAGCTCCCAGCTTCCCCTGCCGGCCTCGCCCCAGCCCCGCACCCCCGACTCACCCCTATTTCTGAGGACGCGGACGCTGGGTGCTCCGAGCTGGTTTTCCGGGCGATGAGGGAGCCTCGGGGAGGGCGGGCTGCTAACCCCCACCCCAGCCTCAGGGCCCGGCAGGTCCGCCCCCGAGGTCACGGCCCCTTGTGCCCCAGCTCCCCGCGTCCTGCGTCCCTGAGGCCCTGCTCACCTGCTCCCCGCGGGCCGCCTTTTTACGTTGGTATTTTCTCTGAAAATCCTGGGTCGAAGCGCTGGGAGCCCTGCGATCTCCAAGCCGCAGGGGGCGGGGGGTGCTCACTCTGGCCGCAGCCTCCCCGACCAGGCACCGGGCTTGTGGGCACCCCCTCTGCACTGGGGGCTCCCCCGTCTGTGCTGGGGGCCCCCCTCTCTGCACTGGGGGCTCCCCTCTGTGCTGGGGGCCCCCTGCACTGGGGGCTCCCTCTCTGCTCTGGGCCCCCCTCTGGGCTGGGGGCTCCCCTCTCTGCGCTGGGCCCCCCCTGGGCTGGGGGCTCTCTGTGCTGGGGGCCCTCTCTGTGCTGGGGGCCCCCCTCTTCTGGGGCCCCCCTCTCTGCTGGCCCCCCTGTCCTGGGGGCCCCCTCTCTATTCGGGGGGCCCCTCTCTGTCCTGGGGACCCTCTCTGGCTGAGGCTCCCCTTTCTGTGCTGGGGCCCCCCTCTCTGTGCTGCCCCCCCACCCCCTGCTGGGGGCCCTCTGAGTGCCAGTGAGGGGTGTGGCCAGCTCGGCTGGAGGTGGCTGGGGGGAATCCCTCAAGCCCAGAGGGCTCTCAGGGAAGGCCTCCGCCTGCACCAGTTGAGGGCCGGGGTGGGCCTCCAGAGTCTCCCCTTCCTGGGAGCATGTTAATGCGTAGGCTTCCCTCCGAGGAAGGCCAACTCTGAGGCTGTAAAAGCAATTCTGATGGACTGTGTTTCTGTAGCACTCGTTTTGCAGAAACTCTGTGCACCTGGGACCATGCCTCCCACCCACATGGTTTTCTACATCGGGGCCAATTTCTACAGCGAGGTCTGAGGAGAAAAGAGGCAAAGGGCAGAAGAAACAGAGCTTGTACTTGAAGAGTAAGTCAATGTGACCCATGTTTTTTTCCTTTGTGGTCAATATACGTAAGATTTGCCATTTTAAGTGTACAATTCAGTGGCGTTAAGTACACTCACCATCTTGTATGGCCTTCGCCACCATCCACCTCCAGACCTGTGGTATCACCCCACACTGACTCTCTGGACCCATGAACCGTGAGCCCCCCTCCCTCAGGCTCTGGCCACCTCTGCTCCCTGTCCCTGTGGACCCGCCAGGGACCTCCTGCAAGTGGACACCCACATTCTTGTCTTTTTGTGTCTGGTTTGCTTCACTCAGCATAACGTCCTCGAGGTTCATCCATGTAGTAGCGCGTCGGGAGTCTCTCTCTTTTTTTTTTTAAAGATTTTATTTATTTATTCATGAGAGACACAGAGAGAGAAACAGAAACACAGGCAGAGGGAGAAGCAGGCTCCATGCAGGGAGCCTGATGCGGGACTCGATCCCGGGTCCCCAGGATCACGCCCCCGGCTGAAGTCCGGGCTCAACCGCTGAGCCACCTCGGCTGCCCAAGGGAGTCTCTTACTTTTTACGGCAGAATAGTTTTCCCTTGTGTGGATGCTCCACGACCTTGTAGAGTTTTGCTCCCAGTCTGGTTGTGATTCACTTCACTGGGCCTGGGATCAAAGGTCCAAGGTGAAGTCTGATTCCAGTGTGGGCCAGCATGTGTGAGCTGGGCTGAGTCCCCGAGCCTGCCCTGTCACCCAGGATAATAATCCTAGGCAGGGGGCGGGCCGCAGAGCCTTCTGGCAAGGTAGAGGAACAACATATGATAAAGGGTGTTCCCAGGTCCCCTTCCAGAACACCAGGCTCAATGTGGGCACATCTTGTCCTATTGCACTTCCTCAGATCATGCATTTTTTTTTTTTTTTTTTTTTTTTACAAATTTAAGGTTTCTGGTGACACCCCTCCCTGTGTCGAGCAAATCTATTGGTACCATTTTTCCCAACAGCATTTGTTCACTTCCTGTCTCTGTGTCATTTTGATAATTCTCCTAATATTTCAAAATTTTAAATTATATTTGTTTTTTCTTTTTTAAATATTTATTTATTTACTTATGATAGACATAGAGAGAAAGAGAGAGGCAGAGACACAGGAGGAGGGAGAAGCAGGCTCCATTCCAGGAGCCCAACGTGGGATCGATCCCGGGACTCCAGGATCACGCCCTGGGCCAAAGGCAGGCGCCAAACCGCTGAGCCACCAGGGATCCCCTAAGTTATATTTGTTATGGTGACTGATGACCAGTGATTACCACCCACTGAAAGCTCAGGTGATGGTTAGCATTTTTTAGCAATAAAATATTTTTAAATTAAGGTATGCACATTGTATTTTTAGACAAAATGCTATTGCACACTCACTAGACTGTGGAATAGTGCATACGTCTTCCACGCACTGGGAAACCCAAAAATTCATTTGACCTGCTTCCTGGCAACCTTGATTGCCACGGTCTGGAACCTAACCTACAGGATCTCCAAGGCCTGTGGTTTGTCCTGGGCTTTCCCACTGTCCTTGGCCCTGAGGTAAGGCAAGGCAACATATGGGAAAGCTGTAATTCCCACTTCGCACAGGTACACCGTGCTTCATCTTTGAAGATGAGTATGGAGGGCGAGCCGCCCCTGGGCCTGGGGGCCGACAGTGTGGCTGGGGACCTAAGGGCTGACACCTCTGGGGATCACTGCCAGGTCTGATTGTGTGAAAGCCCCTTGAGCCCAGTCAGGAAGGGGACCCCTGAGGGCCTAGACCTGGGTAGCGGCCTCGCAGGTAGAGAAAGGAGCATGCACTTCAGCCACACGGAGTGGAAAACGGATGGACTTTGGTGCTGGTTTGGTCAGGGCTGGGGGCAGTGTTTGGGGACCCCACATATGGCTGGGTGAGGGTCCTGGGGTTTACAACAAGGCGGGCACAGGGTCCTGGGGTTCACAACGAGGCAGCAGGTTCACGACGAGGGTCCTGGGGTTCATGATGAGAGCAGCTGGTGGTGGCGCTGCAGGGGCTACAAGATTCAGGTGTGATCACCTGAGCTGAGTGCCTCCAGGCAGAGTGGATCCACATGGTGCGCAAAAGGCAAAGGAAATAACAGCGTGAGCTTTCTATCATCTCGGAAGGGAAAGCTGGAGGAGGAGAGGGGGACAGAAGGTGTCCCCAAGGTTGGCAAGGCAGTTCTCTTCTGTGAGAGAAGCTTCTCCTGTGTGAGAACCCAGCACCATCGTGAGCAACTGGACATCTGTCAGTCATCTCAGAAAGTTCCAGAAGGACTTTTAATATCCTAGCCATGAGTCCCTGCCAGAAGCAGAGGGCAGAAGGCAGCTCAAGGACATGCACCATGTAGGGTGGCAAGAGGTCTCCCTGAGAACAGCAAGAGGAAGAGGAAGGACCTTTCCGTTTTTGTCTGTGGTGAGTTGGACTGGATGTTGATGCCACGTAAGCGTCCTGAGAAGTGAGGAGTCAGGGAAGGAAGCATTGGATCCTGTCCACTTCACAGGAGGGAGGGCGGAGCGGCCCCAAGAGTCAGGGGTCTCAGGTCAGGACACACGGGGCGAGGACAGGACTGGGTGGGCGCGTGGGTGGAATTCCGACAGCACCACTGAGTCTGTACCTATGCATTTATTTCAAACACATATAATTAGTAAGTCGGTAAAATAGGAAACAAAGACCAGAAGATCTGAGTCCTTCCAGGGTCAAGTTGCTCTTATTTGGGGGCCAAATTAGGATAACAGTGAGCAGGTGGCAGGGACCTGGATGCAATGGTAGTTTGGCAGAAGGAAGGGCCATCCCCACGTGTCCCCTCTGTCGCCTCTGGCCCCTGTGAGACACGCGAATTAAACCGAGGAGGAGCCCACATCTGCCTGTCTGCACACTGAGGGTGCTGCTCTCGGGCTGTGGGGTCGAGTGGGTGCAGGCATGGGGTGTCCACACCTGCTGGTGACCGCGGCCACGGTATCCCGATTGTCGCTCTACTGCAGGAGCATGTGCTGCAGGTTTGCTTGGCTTATGTATTCACGGCAAACCCTGTGGCTGGAACTAGCCGGTATGAGAGAGGTCAGGTCCAATGAGCCGCCTGAGGCTGGTTGCCAGCCGGCTTTGACCTTGGCCTCCACGGGCAGAGGTGAGATGCTTCGTCCAAATCCACCTACACGTCATGGGGTTCAAGGGAGCCCCAGGGGCCTCTGAGCTGGCTGCTCCCCCTCCTCCGGCAGGCAGCCTGCGTGGGCCGTGGCGGCGCCAACAGCGGGGCAGGGGCATGGGGGGTGGGGGGGCAGGCTGCGGGCCGGGCCGGGCGTCTGCAGGAGGCCAGCGCTCCCTGGCGGAGCGTGCGGGACCCGTGAAGTCATGCCTTTCATCCTGATCGCCAGCCCCGCACCCCAACACCAGTCTCTGAGGCGGGCAGAGAGAGTGGGAGCAGCCACGGGACGGACACCATTGGAGGCCGAGCCCAGGTGCAGTGCTCCGTGGACACCTGCGTGTAGCACACCAGTTGCGGGCACGATTGCCCCGAGGACGGAGCTCTCGGGGCCTGTGCCCAGCGCTGCAGGTGCGGCAGGGAGAGACCGCTGCCCCTGAACTCAGCCCCAGCAGGTGCTGCTCCTCAGGGACACGGCCGCAAAGGCTCACAGGACAACAAAAGAACGATGGGCTCCAAGTGTGACCCTGGCACGACAACAGGGTGTCGGGGTGGAGTGTCCCTCAGAGCCAAGGACACTATGACTTGTGCTCTCCGCAGTCTCCACGGGCAGGAAGAAACCAGGCAGCGGGGCTAACCGTAGGGACCATGTCAAGTGCCTTTGGCCCCGAGTCCCCTCCCACGGCAGCTGGTCCTGGGGTCCCCTCTCTGAAGCTCCTCAATGGCCCCTCTCACCACCCACATCCTCAGCTGTCCTCTCTCCACCCCTCCAGCCAGGCTGTGAGCTCTGGGGATGGGCCCCGGCTTCGCACCCGGACCTGGGCATCAGGCCAGGATGATGAGGCGGTGGCCCCAGAGCTTGTGGGGTGGGACAGAGCACACAGCCAGAAGCCGTGTTTCTGGTTCCTGGTGAAGCTCGACCTGCCCCCTGGGGGCGTGACAGCATAGAAAAATGGGGGTGGCATCAGTTGGGGTGCCAGTTTGTCCCACTGGGACCCTCCAAGCTGGTTTTGGAAGATGCTCCTAGACCCGTGATGGGAATAGGTGGTCGTGTGCGGGGAACGCAGGGGTACACGCTGGAGGCTCCCTCCCTGGATGCAGGCCCTCGCTCCTCAGGCTCTGTTTGGAGGAGTCTGACAGAAATGGAGGGGACACCCAGACAGGTGAAGTTCTAATTCTGGAGGAGACGGCTTCTTTGCAAGAAAAAGTCGATACCCTCTAACTCATCAGCCAGGGGCACCACAGTCATTTAGAAGGTGAGGCTGCAGCCAGCACAGGCAGCAGGGGAAGGGCAAAGAGGCGAAGCTATTTATAGAGACCTGAGGCACGTCTACCTGAGTGGGAAGAGCTCCCAGCACCCCAGAAGCAGGAGCAGATTCCGGACGCAACCTCCTCACTAAGAAACAAACTATTACGATGTTCTGCTTCCCATAATAAAGTAATGTATGCAGCCTCTTGGGCAGAAAATGGTCCAATTATCTAAATAGTTTGACAACACAGAACTTTAAAAGTAGAGCAATCTGGTTGTTTTGGAGTATTTACAATCCAGTTTGCTGAGGGCCAGAGTGTGCACCTTGCTTGGTTGGCTCAGCTGGGACCCAGGAGCAGCCTGGTCGCCTGGGCTCCAACCTGAGGGAGCTTTTCTTCTCCAAGGCACGACCACTTCCAGAAGCGCCCTGTTAAGGGCCTCCTCAGATCCGTGTCTGCAGGGATGACTCTGGTCTCCCCACCCCCACTGCTCTCTTCCCCCTGGAGTCAGAGCCCCAGGTGCTCACCCTCCCCTCAAGGCATCTGTGTCTGGTACCCCACCACCCCTGAGAGATGTCCTCGATAAATCCTTCATTGAAAACAGCGAGCTGCAGAACAAAGGGCCTACTACCATTCAATTTGTTTTCATTTCTGAAACCTGAAGTATAATGGGCATGTAACAGATAAATTGTGCAGCTTAAGATAAAACACATGTCCATACACTACATGCATCTATTGCAATATGGTTTTCATCACAACTTAGATGACACCCCTGTTGAATTAATAATTATCATTCCTTTTTCGTGGTGGGAGCAATTAAGATCTAGTCTCCTAGCATATAATTCAACTTTTGTTAAAAGGGGAAAAAAAACCCCACATCTGTGTGTGTGCGTGTGTGTACACATTACATAAACAAAGATATGTATTTAAAAACTGAAAGCATACACACAAAACTGATGGTGACCATCTCTGCGAGAGGGTGCAAAGGGTGGATATCTATTTCATAATTATATCCTGCTACATTCTGTAGTTCTGATTTTTCGTAATGATCACTTGGGCCATTGAAAATGAATGACAGTATATTTTAAAAGTAGAGGTTTTCAAAGTTTTCCAAGAGTCCGTTTTCAGTTTCCCAGGGAAACTTATTTTGAACTGTTAAATTTAATAAGATTACAGGCCAAGGCCTTGGGAAAAAAATACAAGTCTATAAAAATCAAGGTTATTTTTGCTCAGATCCTTGGTACAGTTCCGTGAGTTGGGAAGCAAAGCAATTCTGCTCTCACATTCGAAGTGCATGCTACTTATCTTCAAATGACATCAGCGGTGCATTGCTGGTTTTTGTTTTTTCATGTAAGGGGCTTGATTTCATGTTTTCTGAAACTTACAATCATACTTGTAATTATGACCCCACACGGACACAGCTTCTGTGATAGACTATGTCATCTGGAGAGAAAACTGCAGTACAGCGGACCCTTGAGCAACATGGGTTTGAACTGCATGGAGACACTTACACGTGGATGTTTTCCTCTAAGTACAGACAGTACTGTAAATGCATTTTCTCTTCCTTATGACATTTTAAATAACTTTCTTTTCTCTAATTTATTGTAAAAATACAGTATATGAAGTATATAACACACAAAATATGTGTCATCAACCGTATGTCCTTGGGAAGGCTTCTAGTCAGTAGTAGGCTATTAGAAGTTTGGGGAGTCAAGAGTTAAACACAGATTTCTGACTTTCAGGATGCTGGCATCCATAACCCCTTCTTCGTTCAGGAGTCAACTGTGTTTGAACCTATTGCTTATTCTTAAAATGCTTTAAAATTCAAGGCACTCTTTTCTCAAATATGTTGACTAGGTAAAAATTGACTTTACTCTAGATCCTGCTTTTCTTATGTTTTGTAGCTTTCTGAAATATTTAATCTCCTATTTTACTTTTAGTAAGCTGCAAGCCTAAATATAAATAGAGACAAATTATGTGTCTTTAAAAATCTTTCTCTCTCCATGAGGACAGGGCAAGATTCTGGCTGTCATTAGAGTGTCATTGATCAAGGGTATTGGAATTGTGAAGCTTCTTCTTAGGACTTTCAAGATACAGTTAGGAAAAAGAAACTAGAAAAAGGCAGGAAAGAAAGCAGGCGATTCACCGAAAGTATCTTTGGGGTCTTTGATACTTTATTTTGCTTTGGTTCGGTTTTTGGTTTTTCTGCTTGAGGATACTTGAGATCTATATTAACTGTCAAACCACAAGCAAAGGCTGTGGTGATGTATCTGCAATCCTTTTTGGACAGAGAAGCTATGACTAAGCACATGTATTCTGGTCCAACATTAGCTGGTGTGCAGGAGTCTGCTGGAAGCGTACGTATGCACATCTGTGTCTTGGCCATACCTTTGTACTTGGATCCGTCTTCATGACTCTGTTCTCCAGAGCTTCCTAGGACCGTAACCTCCCCATAGGGGGGACCAGAATGGGAGGGGATCACAGGAGGACGGGAAGCACCATATGGTCACTTGGAAAGTTCAGGGAAGGGTGGGTGAAGAACTTTCTACTTGAGGTCAATGGTGCAAGTAATTTTCAGGTCCGTTGGCAAGGGCGTCAGAAGACAGATGTTCCTGCTGTTTCCCAGGGTCCATGCGGGCTCATAATGAATTCTAGTGTGGGTTTTCCTTGGAACATCTAGGCCTGAGGTCCCTGACCAAGTTGTCAATGCATCTTGAGTGAACAGCTGAGTCTGAAGATGAAAACAGGAGGCTTATTTTTAACTAATAAGCTAATAAACCAGAAGGTCTAAGAAATAGCTGGAATGTGTTTGGTTTGGAGAAGGAAGCTATTATCTTAGCTATTCATTAATCGGTCCATCAATCTATCCATCATCTGTCCCTGTCTATCTATGAACGATAGCCCTTCCTTACAAAAGAAATAGCTTGCATAGAGTTGGAGAAGACAATATTAAATAAGATGGTACTATTTTTGGGAAATGACATCCATGGAGGTGCTGCGAGTATAAATGACACAGGCTAGCACAGGAATGGGGGTGGGGACCATTCACGGGGGCGGGGATTGGGGACAGAACTGCAGAGCCACACCGGTGGAACCCATCAGCCAAAGCTTGCAGAACATTCAGTGCTGGGAGACAGTCAAGCCAGGGGAACAGGCGTGGAGTCCTCCCTGACCTCTCTTCCCATGATGGGAGTTTCCTTTAAAATGTAGACTTTTTGTATGGAATTGAAAGAACAAATCACATTGTCCCAGTTCCCCACATCCCTCCCTGCAAACCCATGAGCTAAAGAGGATGGCCCAGCCTCTAGGCCTTTATAAGCTAAGTTTTGAAGCTTTATCGCAGTCTTTGTGAGGTCAAGACAGCCATCCTTAAGAGGGGGATGCCTCAGAAATGGGTCTAGTTCTTGTTCTCGGGGAGGGAGGGGAGATGAGATGCTGAGGGGAACCCACACCCTCCCTAGCCTGTTCTCTAATCCCCTCAGGGTGTATTCAGAAGGCAAACCCCAGGGGGTCGACAGGAACCCACCACTGGGGTGAGAAGCCATCCTGCGGCCCTGCAGCTTTGTGATGGGAGGAGTGAGGATCTTGTGGGGGTTTTGGTGCTCTCTTCCCCTTGGACTTACAGCCGCTGTGCTATTTTCACCGTTGACCCATCTTGCCCTTAGTCGTTGATCTAGAACCATGGGAGACTCTGCTTCACTTTCATGAAGTGTGGTGTGGAACAGAGGGCTGGGGCAGAAAGGCAGGGGAGGGGGAGAGGAGAGCCTGGTGAACCCACACCTAGGTCTGGAGTTCTAGGGGGGATCCTGATGGGGGCTGAGGGGGCGGGGCCAGCAGTGGAGCAGTTGTGGTGGGAGTGGGCAGCCCCTGGTGGATTAACTGAATTTCACAGAAAGAGTAGAACCACCGTGGGGGGTCTGGGGGGCTCAGTTGGTTGAGCATCTGACTCTTGATTTTGGCTCATGGTCTCAGGGCTGTGAGACTGAGCCCCGTGTCAGGCTCTAAGTTCTGTGCTCAGTGTGGGGTCTGCTTGGGATTCAGGCTCCCTCTCCCCTCCCCCACTCCTGCTCACTCTCTCCCAAATAAATAATCTTTAAAAAAATGGGGAACCACCTGAAAGCCTTTTGGTCGACTAGGAGGGGATGCCAACAGTCAATTAATGATCACAAATAACTTATAATGCTGAGTAAATTGCTGAAGGCCAGAAAAATCCCCCACGTGAAGTCACAGAGAGGTAAGGGAGTATCACGCATTGTGGGCAGAATGAGCCATTGAAGGGATTCTCGCAGAATGGACCTAATTTGGGGTGATGTGATAATCTCGGTAGATAATGGGAATTCAGTGAGCTAGAGTATCTCTCTGCTTCTTTTGAGCATTTGTGGCTTCTCCATAAAAACTGTCTCAGAGAAAACCAGCTCATTTTATAGCCATGTATTACAGTTCTATTGGCTTCTATTTTTTTTTCCCAGTGAAATCATACACGAAGTAATTATTAATAGCTCAATGTCAAGACAGGAGGAAGTATTGATCTGAAGAAAGCACTTTTCTCAATTGCTACCAGCTTTGGAAATTGAAATTGACAACAAGCCTTCTGATTCTTGCAAGAAATAACACGGGAATCGATAAAAGAAGGCTCATCGGGCCCTAAACAAAGAAATGGGTTGGGAAAGAAAAGCTGAGACAGTAAATGAAAAGTGGCGCAGTCGGGTGTTTGAGTGGACAAGAGTGTCAAGGAGAGAGGCTCCCGGCACCACGAGGCACCACGAGGCCCGGCTTGGATGCCTGAGGGAACACGGCTGGGGCCCACCGGTCATCCATAGGGGTGGCACAGTAGCCTTCCCCAGGGGTGCTGGTGCTGTCCTACCCAGGGCTCTACCCTGAAATCTTCTCGGTAAATTCCCTGCCTTGTGGGGGGAGCTGGGGAGCTGCTCCCTCCACTCCCAGAAGGAGGGTGCCTGGAATCTGTTACAGCAAAACTTAGTGATAAGAGAAGGTGGCCTAGCGCTTTCCCAGGTCAGAGAAGGAAATCTGCAGGTCTCACGTGCTCCTAAGGTAGATGATTCGGGAGCGGTAAGGCAGGAGGGGCTGCTTCCAGGCTGTCCTAACGGGTCCTGAAATTCCAAGCTGGCTCAGTTAATCCCCATGCAGCTGGCTTCCAAAACCTACCACCGATCTCGAGATCTTTTGGCTTTAAAACTCCCATTGTCTATAGAAGTTGGTGTGAGCTTTTAGAGCCATGTCATTAGGGGGGAAAAAAAAGACTATTCTTTAGAGCACTTTTAGATTCACGGCAAAACTGAGCCAAGTCCAGAGTTTCCAGACTCCATGCCCACCCACTGCTGCCAGTGCTGGGTTTTGTTACAATGGAGGGACTGACACTGATGTGTCACCATTGTCAAAGTCTGTAGCTTGCATTAGGGTCTGCCCTGGGTTTGGACAGGTGTGTAAGGACTCTGCACCCACAGAGTAGTTTCCTTGCCCCCGAAATCATCTGTTTGTGTAGGAAGAGGGCAGCTTGTGGGGAATGCACAGAAGAGCATCAGGGTCAGAGATGCATTGGAAACGACCAGAGAAGAGGGTGGATTCGGTTCCCCCATCCTTGGGGGGGCCTTTCAGGCCAGTGCCACAGCCAACTGTGGGTTCAAAGGACAGGGCTTTCTATCTGTTCACTTCTTATAGTCCCAGTGCCTGGCACATAATAAATGTTCAATAAACGTATGTCAGATGAACAAGCCAGGCTTAACGTAAAGAATAGGGAATTTAAGTTGAGAGTGAAGGCTTTCCCAGCCCTGATTGTTATCAGTTCCTGGAACTGATTACGAAATCCTATCTCTGCAGGAAACCAAGCCTCTGGAGCCGGCCCGATTCAACACAGATTTTGTGAGTGTTAGAAATAAGGGGCGTTTGGAAAAAGAAAAAAAGAAATAAGGGGAATTTGGGACTAAACAACTGGTTTCTTATGTTATCTAGTCTAGGGAAGCAGCAGAGGGAGGCAGGGGCGTCTGGGTGGCTCAGTGGTTGAGTGTCTGCCTCCGGCTCAGGTCGTGATCCTGGGGTCCTGGGATCGAATCCTGAATCGGGCTTCCTGCAGGGAGCCTGCTTCTCTGCCTGTGTCTCTGTCTCTCTTTGCGTCTCTCATGAATAAATAAAATCTTAAAAAAATTAAAAAACGGGGGGAGGCAATCCAATCAGAAAGGTGGAAGTATGCTCAGCGGAGCTGCCCCCAGGCTGGCTGAGCATGAGACTTCCCAGGAGAGCCAGCGTGCAGGCCCCACCCCAAGCCTTCCCAATCAGGTCTCTGGGGCTCGCTCTGGAATCTGCCTTTTAAAAAAATAAACCTTCCCCATGTGATTCTAATGATCATCTGGTGGGTTCGCCAGATGCTGGTATAGAAAAATCATCAAGTAGGATGTTTTAAAAACAGACTAATGCCCATCCGTTTAAAGTGATGTTGATGTAGTTCTCTGGAGGCTGGAGCCAACTTTATGCTGGTAAACCGAGGCAGGTTTGCTGGGGTGGGTGAGGGTGCTCCTGCCCCCTGGCAATCTGCAGATTAATTCCCACCCTGAGCACTACCCTCCAGAGAAGCAAACACACATTTCAGGGAGATTATCCTGAAATCCACCTGCTTTGTCTCCTGTAGTCTCTATAACGAAGTACCACCACCTGAGTGGCTTGAAACCACACACATTTATTTGCTTACGTTTCTGGAGGCCAGAAGTCCTGGTGCTGGCAGGGGTGGGGACTGGTTCCTCCTGAGGTTCCCGGGGAGAGCGCCCTTCCTCTCCTCCTCCTGCCGTGGGCAGCTGCTGCATTCCTCGGCTTGTGGCCACTGCACACCCACCTCCTCGTCTTCACAAGCGGATCGTCCTCCTGCCTCCCTTTGAAAGAAAGACACCTGCGTCGCTCCGTAGGTCGGCCAGGCCTCCAGGGCCCTCTCCATCTCAAGGCCCTTAGTTTGTTCACAACTGCAAAGTCCCTTCCATCACATCAGGAAGCAACCACTGGTTCCAGGACTTAGGATGGGGACATTGTGGGGGTCGCCGGCCAGCCCCGCATCGAGCCAGTCCGGAGGACCCAACAGACGCCGGCAGTTCACAAGCTCACCTCCTGAGCGTGACTCCAATGAGCCGCGCCGGGCGGTGAGCATTTTATTGGACGGGGGAAGTGAGCTGCGGAGCCCGGGACAGGGCTGGGAATGCAGGCATCGGCCACCGGGTCTGGGAACGCAAAGCCCGGGGCGGGCAGCAGGGGGGCCAGTGTCACCGGCTCGTGCAGGGATGTGTTCGAGCTAGAGGCGAGGCCGCTGGACTCCTCTTGCGAGCCTGAGGCCGCCTGGCGCGGTGCCGGGTGCTGGGTGCCCGGGGCCAGAGACACGGAGCCACATGTTCCCGCTGTCAGCAGTCGTCATCGCTCGGGCCTGTGCATGGGGTTGGCTCGCTGCTCAGCGCCCAGGTTCCCCAACGGAAATCCTCGATTGTTGCTTTGTGTGTTTTGTCCTTTTAACCCAAAGCCACGCTGCTTGGAGAAACCGTGCTCTTCGCGAGGCAGGATTTCCCGAAGGTGCGCAGGCGGCGCGGGCCGGAGCGCGGGTTACAAGGCACCGTGGGGGGAGGCGAGGCCGTGGTCTTTACAAGCACCTCAAGATGGTGAACAGAAAGTCTTAAATCGCTACCAAAAAGGAGACGTTTTTTCCTCCTTAAAGCAATAAGGGAATAATATTTTTGTCTGGGACACCAAGTAAAGTCACAGACGATGAAAACCTCCTCTGGGCAGCTGATGCTTGGGGCCGATTGAGAATGAGCGGCCGCAGCCCCTACCCTGCGCCTGTGGGAATGTGTTCTCTCTCCGTGAGCTTTCCAGAGGGAAAATGAGCTGTGGGGCTGGTGTGAGGCCAAGAGGAACCCGGGGACGTTATCGCCACCAGGGCCCCTGGGGCGGGGGCCAGGACCTCAGCAGCCCCGTCTGTGCGGGGCAGGGGACAGGGGAATGCAGGGGTGCTGACCTGTGCGCCCCCGCCTCGCCGGCTCCATCCCGCCCCTCTGGCCGCTCTCAGAGGAGATGCGCCCCACGTCACACCGAGGCCTGACCAGCCGCGCACTGGGGTCCGGGCGAGAGGCCCGCAGAGGCGACGAGGACACTCGCACGGCCGCCGGCCCGGTGGGTGGCCGTGAACCACCGCCAGACCGGATCTGGTGCCCGGACTTCATGGCCCTGTACTGCCCTGCGCAGGTGGATTCACGTCGTGTCACCCGCATGCTCGTGAGCCTCAGACTCCCGTCCGGGATCAGGCGCTGTCCCCATGAGGGTCACGGGGCGCAGAGCCTGTCACACAGCCCAGGGCCTGGCACAGACGTGTGCTTGGGTGAGTGCCAACTGGTGGCTTCCTGGAGCCTGAGACGGTGTTGGCGTGAGCCCTGCGGTCCGGGTCGCTGCTGCCTACGTGCCCGGGACCCGACTTGTTTCCTGGCTGGAGATGGTCATTGTCTTCACACAACATGGCGACATGAGGACCTCATGTCAACCCGGTCTCGGTGTCAGATACTCCCCCAGCATCACCAGCTCTGAACCTGGGATGCTGGGCCCGGAGCCCCTTCCTCCAGTTGCCCGCTGCTGCCTGTTGCTGGGGCGGGGGGAGCTCTGGTCTGCAGAGCTGCTGCTCGGGGCCGGGGGGCGAGGCGGGGGGAGGAAGAGCTGCTGCGGCCCCAGGGCTCACATAGCCCAGATTCTTGTGTCCGTGTGAAATGATGGGGTCTGGAGGCTTTATCTAGCAAGTGGCCGTGTGGGTGGACACCAATGACAACAGTGGAGAGATGCTCTGGGGTCTGGTCCTTGTCCAAGTCAAAGGGCAGGAAGCCGGGGAAAGTAGAGCCCAGGCCGCGGGGCCAAAGAGACGCAAGGCTGCGGGGCCCTGAGGATCCGCCTGAGAAAACACAGGAGGAAGGATGACCCCGTCTGCAGCATTACTGAGTCCCAGCCGTTGGCGGCCCACAGAGCTTTGGGGGAGGCTCCCGTCCCCCCAAAATGCAAGGCTTTGTCCAGAGCGCACAGTGAGCCGTTCACTATACTGCATCTGTGTGCAGGGAGCCAAGCGAACAACCTACAACGTCCTGACGATCCACCCAGCCAGGCCCTCGCGTGAGGAGCCTCTGGAGCCTGGTCCACGGCACCCATCCGCTCATGGGGCTTCACCCTTACACCCTCATTGCCTCCCCAAGCCCTGGCTCCTAATGCTTTTGCCTGGGGGTTCGGCTTCTAGGTATGAATTTTGAGGGACTCTAACATCCATACAGAGTGATATCCTCTTGAAAATGCTAATCCTCAAAGCTTCGGTCCTGAGACAGGCACCACGGCACCATTTCCCCACTGCCTTCCCCACGCGGCAGGTGCACCTTGGTGGTTGAAGACTGGTCTGCACTGGGAGGCTGGGGGCTGCTCGGCTCCTCCGGGATCCCCACCAGCCTCTGGGGTGCAGGCTTCTCCAACAGCTTGGGGCATGAACCCAGGTTCTTTCTCGCTGTGCTCAGAGGGAGGGGATGATAGTGAGTATAAGGCAGCAGATCCTTGTTGGTCATTCTGTATTTTTCCCTCCCTATATTGATAACCAGCAAAAGAGGTCTTTTGGGTGCTGTTACTTGTTAGTGGTTGTTACTGCTTTTTGCTTGTTCTGCACCCTCGGGGTTTGGGACAGGGTGCCCACATCTTGGGCCACCAAGCTGGGGGGTTCTAGAGAGGGCAGGAAAAGTGCATTCCCAGCGTTGAGCCCCCTCAGTGGGTGGGGTAGCGGTGGAGACCGGGGCTCCCAGGAAGGCAGGACTGTCAGGGTGACAGCACCCCATGGAGAGCCGTGATGACAGCCAGCATGGGATGAGGGGTGCAGAGGGGGGCCTGTCCCTTGGGGCTCAGCCATAGGACACAGAGCTCTGTGGAGGGCTGACAGGGGCTGCTGGATCCCATGTAGCAACCCCACTCATTGATGAGCCCCGTGGACATTCGCGCTTGAGGGTTTGCTCGAACTTACCCCATGGCTCATGTCCTGCCTTGTGGCTGCAGGGCTGGGAGCTAACCAGTGTCCTTGGACTGGGGAAGGAGTGGGCATCGTCCTGTCGTCCTGTCGCCTGAGCCCCTGGGTCAGCAGGCGCATAAGGAGCTGATCAAAATCAATTGCCAGAAAATGCTTCTAAAGGCTCTGTCCCTCCCTCTTTCCCGGGGCCCCCACACTCTCTACCCCACCCGTCTCTCCTTTCTTCTCCTTCTTCCTCCCCTTCTCACTTCTCTGCTCCCCGTGAGGCCATAAGACTGTCACGTGGGGACAGGCTGGGCACCCTCCCCCCACCCCCCCACCAGCTCCTTTATCCTGGCTTGCGGGGGGGGGGGGGGCTGCCCTGCAGGACCCGCGGTGGGAGAAGACACCCCCACAGTACACAGCCCTGGGAACTGGATACCCTGCACAGCGGTGGGCCACCCGCCTAGAGCCGCTTCAAGCTATTTGGGTCATCAATTAGATCAAACGAGGCATTATAGTCCAGTGAATGGCAGGCTCTGAATAGATGTGAAAGTCGCTTTAGCTGGAGTCCCAGCGTCCCAGAATCCAGGGGTCGGAAAGGACCTCAAGCCATCTGTCTAATCAGATCAGCTAACTGCTGGAATTCCCTCCAGCAGAATCCCTGCCAGCCTGCTCTTCAATACCTGAGCTTCCCGAGCACCCAGGAACTCAATACCAAGCAAGGGGGCCTGGGTAGGGTGTTTTAAATGGTAGAAAAATTTCTCAGATGAGTCAGAATCAGTTTCCTTGTAGTTTCTATCCATGAATTTTATTTTACCTCCGAGGCCATGCAGAATAATTCTCCTTCTGATTCCATACTCCTTTGCTCAGCAAACCTTCAGGAGGTTCCAGAGTGCCCTAGTGGCCAAGAACAGGGACTCTGGACCCAGACAGACCTCAGGCAGAACTCCCAGCGTTGCCATTTCCAGTAAGTGACCCTGGGCAAGTGACTAATGTCAGTGGGCACCAGGCTCTGCATTTTTAAGTGGGGGTTGAAGACATACCTACTTCCAGAAATTATGTGAGCTGCAGGGGACGTCTGGGCGGCACAAGCAAGGAGCAGCTGCCTGTTGCTTGAGCACCTACATGGGGCCTGGCACAAGGTTGGATTCTGGGATCCAAAGGAGGCATAGAGGCTGCCCCTCCACCTGCCCAGTGGAGCCCTGCAGCTGGCAGGCTTGGAGAATAGACTATGGACGCCCGACAGCATCTTTGGGTTTCTGCTTTTCAAGCTGGACTTGGTTGTTCTATTAATTGAAAAATCCCAACTCTGACCTGTGAACTTGGACTTCTGGTCAACACGACATAGTGAGTGGAGCTGATATGGGAGACCCTCAACCCCACCCCTGACCTGCCATCACAGGGTGGCCATGCTCCAAACAGAAAAATGTTTGATAAAACAACAACAGGGATGCCTGGGAGGCTCAGTGGTTGAGCATCTGCCTTCAGCTCAGGGCGTGATCCTGGGGTCCTGGGATCGAGTCCCGCATCGGGCTCCCTGCATGGAGCCTGCTTCTCCCTCTGCCTGTGTCTTGGCCTCTCTCTCTCCGTGTCTCTTGTGAATAAATAAATAAAATCTTAAAAAACAAAACAAACAACAATAACAACACACTTAGAAATGCAGATCCAGGCTGAAAATTCTCCAGAGCCAAAGAGAAGGGAACTCAAAGCCACAGCTGAGAACCAGAATGGAAACTCCGTGGTGTGACAGGCCCTCAGAACTGCCTCACCTGCAGTGATGAGACCACAGGCGCCCTCTCTCCACTGCCGGTCCCCCACACTCAGCGCACAGAAGGAATCTGACATTCATGGGGAACCAGGGAAGGCTGTCCCATCTGTGAGCAGCGTTAAGGAAATTCTGTTTATCTGCTAGGGGATATGGCTCAGAAGCGTGCCTCTCCCTCTGGGTCATAGGTGGAAACAGTCATCAGGGGTCTGGGCCACGTGCAGGTGGAGGGTGTGAATCACACCACCTGAGAGGTGCAGATGCCCTGAGCTGAGAAACTCACATGGGAACCTGGTCCAGCAACGGTGAAGCCCAGGGCATCCTGAAGGACATCCCCACACCCCGGGGCAGGTGCAGGGACTACATGTGGAAACGGCTTACACTGAAGTCGACTTCACGGCCAAGTCATACGCATCCCGCAAGGCAACAAGGTGCTGTGGGAGCACAAACAGATGCAGGGGTGAGGATGAAGAACCTCCCTGGAAGCCCCGGGAAAGAGCAGTCTGGGAGAGACATCGATGCACATATCCTGGAAATCTCAAAACACAGGAGGCATTGAACAAGCACAGGAAGACCCAGGAAGGAATGAGTAGAAATTCTAGGAATGGGGAGTATGGTTATTCCAAAGAAAACTCAATAGATGGCAGCATGGTATGCTTGATACCATTGAAGAGAGGGCTGATGAATGGAAGAGCTGGAGAAGTCCCCTTTCTGCTCTGACTGCCATTTTGTCAGACAAAATGAAGACCCGGAACTCCTGCCCATGGGATATGCCGACTGGCTGGGACGGGACGACCCCTCTGGGCTCCTGCAGAAGAAAGGAGTGCACAGAATGGGCAAGGTGAATTTGAAGAAACAAAGGCTGAGAGTTTTTAAAATTTAAGGCAGTCTTCAGGGTGAAGAAGCACACAGTGTCCCAGCAGGAAAAATGAAAACGACTCCACATTTAGATTCACCATCATCAAACTGTGGTATACGAAAGGAGACGAACTTTAGCGAGAAGTAAAGCATCATCCCTTTATAAGGGATGATGACTTGACTCAAAACAGGTTTCTCATCAGTAATAAATGCCAGTAAATAATGCTGAGAGAAAAGAATTGTCAGCCTGGAGTTCTGTCCTGAGCTACTTTATTAGTCAAGAACAACAGTGAATTCTTTCACTTTTGGTCTAAGACCTTTACCAGGCTAAGCCCTTTCTGAAATAATTACTACAGGGAATGGGACTCCTGCAAGACAATAGGACAATTTGTTAAAAAGAATGAATTTGGGGAAACTTAAAGTGGGATTAAGACAAACTAAAAATAATGTGGAAAATGGAGGGCAATGGGGAATGAGCACATTTTTAGGGGATGGTTTTGTTCCAGAAAATTATAGCATTTTAACTAAATTTGATTTTGAATGTGAAGAATGAACTACAGGAAGATTTCATGGAGAACCCTACTGTGCAAGGGGAGAGAAGGAGACAGAAAAAAAGAAAGAAAAAGAGGACTGGGGAGAGTAAAGGGAGGGAGGGAGGGAGAGAGCAAAAGAGAGAGAGAGAGAGAGGCATTTATCATAGCTACTGAAAGTTAAAGGACTTTGGAAGTTCAAGTCGCCCAGACTTTCTGGGGAGAAAAGCTAAGCTTCACCCTGTTATTAAAATTAGAATTCCAGTCTTTTGTCTGGGTAATAAATATTCAGATGGATGCTGACCACCCGGATGCAACTCAAGGGAAATGTGCGTTGTGTTCCTTTAGCTCAGCTAGAGACGATGGCCGCATCGGTGCTCACACTCACCAGGATATTTGTGGGAGACCGGGGCATGTGTCATGGACTTTTTGGTGGAGGTCATTTGAAACTGGGAGTCACAGTGGCTCACCAGAGGCCAATCCATGCTAACCACATTCTGAAAGAAGCTGTGACCACTAAGCAAACAAGAGAGAGGCAGTCACCAGATACTGCCATCAATGAATTGGATAGAATCAGCATTAGATAATCAGTCAATACACTACAACTCCACACTGTCTTATTTGCCTTCTCTAGCATTAATACCTGGTAAACTCCCCGAAGCTAGAATCCCCTGGGTTGGAAAAGGGCAAACAAAGCTCCTCCTGATGGCTCATCATTCAGAACAGTTTGATTCAGAGCAATCCAAGCCAGGGTTCTGTGGCGTGTGGAGTCTGCCCAGAGAGGGAGATGCTTCAGAAGTTAACATTCAGAGCTTGTGGGAATAGAATAGAAATAGAAACTGTAACTTCCCCACCAGGAGAGAAAAAAAGAGAGAAACTAAGGAAAAATTGACAAATCAACAGAAAATAGAAATGCAGAAGAAAAGGAACCAAATAGAAAGGAAGGTGAATAGGGAACCAAATGCCATGCAGAAAGCAGCCCACGTGGTACTGAATGGGGGATGGAGCCATGCGGTGTAACATAAGAACAACAAATAAAAATCATAAGAGCTGGAAGAAAGTAATAAAACTGTCATTTTTTTTAGTAATATGATTGCATATGTAGAAAACTGGAAAGAATTTAGGATTTAGAAAACTCAGGAGAATTTAAGAATAAAAAGAATCAAGAATTAATTTTAATTAATATAAAATGTAGCCTTTTTGTGAGAGGCAACATGATTAGAAAATGTAATTGGAGGCACATGGGTGACTCAGTCTGATCCTCTTACCATCCCTTCATGGTTACAATAAATATGTATTTGAGAAAAGTCCTCAACATGAGAAGACTTAACTTCCTACCTTTTAGAAAAACTTAAAGAAAAAGTGGCAAAATGGCACAAATTAAATGAATTCTTTTCCAGTTGACTTTTGAATGTGATGACACAGCAACTTTTAAAAACTGCTGATACAAAGGTCCAACTAGCACAGGAAATGCCGAGTCATCCCCGGACATGAGGAAATGCCTGTCAAAACCACAAGGAAGGTGCCTGGCTGGCTCCGCCGGTGGAGCATGAGACTCTGAATCTCAGGGTTGTGAGTTTGAGCACCATGTTGGGCACGAAGCCTACTTAAAATTAAGAAGCCACCGCAGTGGGACACCATTCTACACCCACTAGGATGGCTACCATACAACACAACAGAAAATAACCAGTGTCAGGGGAACATGGAAACCCTGGCCTGGCTCACATGCTGCTGGTGGGAGTGCAGCCATGCAGCCTCTGTAGTAAAAGGTTCAGCAGCTCCTCCACGTGTGAGACAGTTACCGTATGCCGCAGCAATTCCACTCCCAGGTACATGCTCACAAGAATTGGAAAAAGGTGTTAAAATGAATACTTGCACACGGAGGTTCATAGCAGTGAGATTCACAACTGCCATGAGGTAGAGACAGCCAAAATGTCCATCAGCAGGTGAACAGAGAGACACAGCATGGGCTCTCCCCACAATGGGATGTCGCTCGGCCATCGAAAGGGATGAAGCACTGTCACACGCTACCACGAGGATGAGCCCTGAAAACGTCATATATGGAGGAAGCCAGATACCAAAGGCTGCATGTCATAGAGATGCCTCTCGTGGGATATGCCCAGAGCCAGCAGATCCAGGGGGACAGAATTGTGGGGGTGGTTGGGGAGAGGGAGACGGGAGGGACGGCTGAACGGGGTAGGGGTTTTATTTTGGGGTGATGACAAAGTAACTAGTCACCCCTAGTGACTAGTAATAAAATCAAATCTTAAAAAAAAAATCAAATCTTAATTTCATTGAAGGAGGGGTGCACTAGAAAGCAGAGATGCAGTATTTTTCCATCACGCAGCTCAGGGTAGACGAAAGTTCCCTGGACAGGCTCCTCCCGGAGATGGTGCCTTCCAGCCAGGCTCTGGACACTGGGCTGCATCGGAGTCAGAGTGCAGAGATACAGCTGCTGTGCCTCCTGCCATACGAAACAAAAAATACAACCCCCCAAACTAAAAAACAACAACAAAAAAAGCCCCAGAGATTTATTTCATACACACAGAGCCTGATTTTTGGAAGCGAGAATCCTCTGGTAGCCAGGGTCCACGGGCTCCCCTGAGAAGGCTGGTTCCATCCCCATTCTGTGGGGGCAGAATTTCCAGATGTGGCTGGGAGTGAAAAATGGGCGTCATCCCCTTTTCAGAAGAGAGGCAGCGGTGGTGGAGGTGGGAAGAGGATGGGGGCCGGGCAGCGAGGGCTCCGGGCCCTGAGGAGCTGGGAGGAGATGGCTGTGCAGCTGCTGCATGGGTCTCCTCTTCTGGAAATGTGTCCAGGAGGAATCAGAGCCCCAGGGGTGCAAGTCTGAACACTGTGGCTGACCTGTTTTCTCTGCGGCAATGCCCCGCTCTTTACCTGTGGATTTTGTTCATGCCTTAAGACTCCATTCCAATGGGAACTCCGTGGGAACCCCTCAGTGCTTGCCCAGCCAGAACCCACCCCACTCGCCTCAATGGCTCATAGACCTTTCTGTAGCTCCTCACTGACCTTTGTTAGGTCAGTAATCATAGGGTTCTTGTGTTCACTCCACTCCCACCTTCAGGCCGGAATAAGCACATGCATCAGAGACTGCTTGGCTGGTCTGCAACAGCCATTCTCTCCTTCCTTAAAAATAGAATCTTAATTTTATTGAAGGAGGGGTATACTTTTTTGGTCCTTTCCCACCTTCCTCATTCCAGATGCCCGGAAAGCTTATGTGATGACTGGACTTCCAGCAGCTCTCTTGGATAATTAGGTGTTCTTGAATATGGAAGTCACTGGTTGGATAGCGAAGCAGAAATCTTCAGGGTGCCTGGATCTTATCATCATGGACCTGTCCTGGGCCATCATGGACCAGTCTTGGACTGCTTATGGACTTGCTTCACATGAGACAGGAATACATATATATGCCATGTAAACCACTATTATTTTGGATATTTCCATTATATGCAGCTCAAGTTGAATGTTTAGTGGCACACTTGCATATTCTTGCACCCAAAATCCTCCCACAAATTCCAGAAGCATGGATGAGTAATGTTCATTTTACTGAACGTCGGAGAAGGATGTTATGTTATTGCAAATCACAAGAATTCCAAAAATCCCCTTGAAAACTTCTGTTTTTTCGCCAAAATTCTTTCCCCAAAGCAGTGATTTCATCCCTATTCTTTCTCACTCATGCCAGATCTCGAGCTTAACCCACCCTTCACTCCCACAACCCACCCTCAAAGTTTTGTCAACCTACACACTCTAGCCCCGTCACCTGCTGAGTAGGATGAGACCACCAGGGGCTCACCAAGTATGTCCCCTGGGGCCTCCAGTCATTCTTCCACAGTTGAGATTATAATTACCTCTATTTTTGCAGCCACTACCCTTCCTAACCCCCGCCCCTGCTCACATGATGGGGTCCCTCAGTGTGCAGAACTCTGCATGCATCTGCGTATCCCCAGTACCCAGCACAACACCTGGTACACTATGGCACAAATCATGGGCAGCGTTCTCCTCAATCCACCTGGTTGTCTTTCTTGTGGCCACACCTGCCACTGTAGCCTCCACAGTAAATGAAGTCCGCTCTGTATTCACCACATAAAGAATCTGCTGTACCAAGGTTATACCCTGAGTCACTGGGCGTTCTTCACACCTCTTGACCTACACTTGGGGGGCTGTATATTGCCTCCTTTTTGGTTCCCTTCTAAATAGAGTGCAGGACGGGAGGACCAACTTCAACTGTTTTGTGAGCTACAAATTTTGAAGCTAATGTGTGTCTAGGCTATGTGTTTCTTGTGGGCTTTGCTCTGTGCTTTCATTGGCTTTATCCCAAGCCTCTTGGGCAGTTATTTTTGGCTCATTCAGTAATTGGCTTTAAATCAACTTTTTCTGTTCCAAATGCTTAATATAGGGCTTGTCCACATGTAGTGTTCATGGTATTATTGGAAACTGTCTCTTGTAAGTAAATCTTTCTGTACCTAATCAGTTGTCTCCTTGTGGGTGCAGTATATACTCCATTTGCCTAGCCTGACAGAGAATTTTTTAAAGATTTATTTATCAGAGAGAGAGAGTAAGTGCAGGGAGAGGGAGTAAGGGAGTAAGTCAGAAGGAGAAGGAGAGAGTTCAGAGGGAGAGGGAGAGAGAAAATCTCAAGCAGATTCTCTCCTGAGTGTGGAGCCTGACACGGAGCTTGAACTCATCACCCAGAAGCCAAAACCAAGAGTTGGATGCTTAACCGACTGAGCCACCCAGGTGCCCTGGCCAGGGGCTAGGTGTGGGGTATTCAGGTTGGTGCACTGGTCATAGGAGACTCAGGCTGTTTCATATCTTCTCTCTGATTTCTTCTCTTTCTGTATAATTTCCCACTGTTGCTGTAGCAAATAGCCACACACCTAATGGCTTACCACATCCTTACACACTTAAGACAACCCAGATGAATTGTCTTACAGATGTGAAGAAGTCTGATATGGGTCCAGTGGGCTAAAATCAAGGTGCCAGCAGGATCGTGTTCCTGCCAGGGGCTCTAGGGGGAACTCTGTTTCCTTATTTTCCCCAGCATCTAGAGGCCACTCAGGTCCTTGGCTCATGGTTCCTTCCTCTTTCTTAAACCAAAAACATGCTACCTCCAAATCTCTCTTTCTCTCGCCTCTGCCCCACCCTCATGTCTTCTCTCAGCCTCCTGCCTCTGTCTCCCCCTAGAAAGACCCACCCGAATATTCCAAGATAATGTCCCTAAGATTCTTAATCACATCTGCAAAGTATGCCATATAGGGTAACATATCGTTTCTGGGAATTAGGACCGTGCGGCCCTCATTCTATCACCCCTCCCTGACACTCTGAGACCCAGAGGCAAGTCCTGCATTGCTTCTTCTAATTTTTGCCCTCAAACCCAACACAGGCTCTCCATCCAGTGCCTGGACGACTGGTCAGGCGTTAAGTCTGATAAAAAGCTTCTCTTGGCCGTTGCTTACGGCTGCACTGTCTGCAGAGAGCCCACATCCCTCCCTCCGCTGCCATCCTTGTTTTTATCTTGATTTCTCTATTATCAACTTCCACCTCCTTTTTGTGTTTTTTGATTGCATGAGAAAACTCCAGAGCTTAGCAGAGTAAAGGGATGGGTAGGGTGCCCGCCCGTTTCCTCTGGATCTGTTCCCTCCATGCAGCTGTGGGCAGGGAGTGACGAGGCAGTTCCACCGTAAGTGGGGCGGTCTGGAACTAGATTATTTTAAGCACAGAAATGTGCTAGAACTTCAAATCATTGTTGCATCTGCTGGCTTTTTCCCCTTTTAGGCTGGCTTCTTTAATAGTTCTCTGATCTTCCCTTGAAAAATAATAGCCTCTACATAACTCTGTGGCTGGAAACACAAGGTGAGCCCACTAAGCCCACCAGTTGTTTAGGAAATGTGAGTTTTAAGATTAGGAAGCAAAAAAAAAAAAAAAAAAGAAAGAAAGAAAAGAAAAGATCATGTTGCTTGTGTAGCTGGAGATCCTCAACAGGAATGTATGAACACTATTCTGTCTTAAAGGTGACAGTTTCAGGCAGCCCCTGTGGTACAGAGGTTTAGCGCCGCCTGCAGCCTGGAGTGTGATCCTGGAGGCCCCGATAGAGTCCCATGTCGGGCTCCCTGCATGGAGCCTGCTTCTCCCTCTGCCTGTGTCTCTGCCTCTCTCTCTCTCTCTCTCTCTCTCTCTCTGTCTCTATAAATAAATAAAAATATTTAAAAAACAGGTGACAGTATCAAAGGCTAGGAATTTTCACTAAAAACAAAATCCAAAGTAGTTCATAGTCCCTCTTTTTTACCCTAAGTTTTTCCCCACTTCTCAAAAGATTCTGCTTTTATACAGAGAACTATGGGGGTGGGCGTGGGAAATGCACACTCACCCCGGTTCAAACCCTGAGCTTGACAACAGCAGTGAGTACAGGCAGAGCCACCTTAGGTGCTTCTACAACTGCCCGAGCTTCCCTGGGAAGGCCCCGCCTGCCTGGAGGTGGTGGGTACCCTGGTCCCGGCACCAGCTCCGCGGCATCACCCGGGGACTGGGGAGCATGTGGGTCCCGGCCCCAACTCAAAGGTCCCTACAGCACAATCAGGGGGTCTGGTCTGCGGGAGCCGGTGTCATCCTCAGGGCCACCTCTCATGGCTGAGTCAGGAGATTCAAGAGCAGGATTCTTCTTCCCGCCTTTCCTCACCCATGTGGACACATTAAATTCCACAATTAGCAATGCATTCCTTTTATGTAATTTAAAAAATATTTTATTTATATATTAATGAGAGACACACACAGAGAGAGAGAGAGGCACAGGCAGAGGGAGAAGCAGGCTCCTTGCAGGGAGCCTGACGGGGGACTCGATCCTGGGTCTCCAGGATCAGGCCCTGGGCTAAAGGCGGTGCTAAAGCCGCTGAGCTACCCGGGCTGCCCCACATTCCTTTTATATTAATTATCATCTACCCCTTTTTAAAATAGAAGAGGTTAAGAAACACTGTCACTTACGTTGTGCTCTTTTGGGGACCTGCCAGGGCACCCCTCAGAGCAGCAGCTGTTTTGACTGCATAACTGAGCAAAAAGGGTCACAGCTCCAGCACAGGATACTTTGAATCATTTAAAAAATATACGACCTTCTAAGCAATACTATTTTAATGTCTGGCAGGAGATGTAAAAGTATGAGGAGGACGGGATTTACCATGTCAGAGGAAAATAATACAAGAGATTTGCACATTCTACCTGTGACAGTCTACTAGGGTGAAGGGTTTCCTTCTGTCGCTAATGGCATGGACAGTTACAGAGCGTGACCACTTGATACCGGGTTATACTCAGTTTTGTGCTGAGGAAGTGCCTCCTACATTTTACGCGCACAGACGAACCTGATGGAAGGCTGTGAGCGTTCCACTCTCACATACTCCATGTGATTTGTGGGAGTCACCTAGCTCGGCTTGTCTGGAGCAGAGCCGCCTTCTCATGGAGAGGTGCTAGAAATAAGTATCTTAAAAGCACTTAAAAGTGCCTTTTGCAATTGCAAGGTGATCTAAGTCACGAATGCTTGCTAATCATGATTTCCCCCAGGCTCTTAATATCTCCAGGTGCCAGAGAAATGCAAGATTAAATTAAACATTAGCAACTACCTTAAGTGCTGCATTTTCAGTGCTGACAGATTAACTATGGTATTTCAAGTTGGGAAACACGAGACCAATATATATAAATTGGAATCCTAAGTACTCAACCGTGCTCTCCCTGGGAGCTCTTATAATAGATGGAAGCAGCAATGCTTCTTGAGGATATGCCCAGAGATCTGGAACTGGGCAAATGTTTCCCAAGTCTAACAAGAGAACATGGTGTGTGTTAGAGGCTTGAAGCATTTTTTTCTTTCCTTTGTGTTCTCGTGGTATTGGAATCTGTCCCTCTTTCTCTCGCAGTGGGGGCTGCAGCCCCACGCTGATGTAGGCGAGGGCCCTGGGCTTTAGCGGTGCCCCTGAGCAGACACCTGCCTCTCCCATACTGGCCTATTGTGATATTGTTTAGATCAGTGTGTAATATTTAAACTATTATGACTGATGAATATTCATCAATGAGCAATTTGGTGTACAAAGTTTTGTTTTCCTTGAACTTAATAAGTTTTCTTTACTTATTTGGCTTTCATGTTTTTATTATGAATTCAGCCTCAAACTCTTCTCCATCTGTCCAAATCTCCTCTCAAGACACATCAAAGTGCTGATTTCATTTTTCTGAGCATGCCGGAGACCTCTGCTCTGCTCGGGTCTGATGGTTGCCTGCCAGCCAGGTGAACAGCTCACACCTGGGACTGCCCTTTGTGGGCCCTCTGCAGACTCTCATATCCTTCCTGTCCTGGGTTTCTTACTTCCTGTGTCCCCCATCTTCCACTTTCTCGTTTTAGGGGAGCACATTTCCCAGTATTTTTCCAAGTAAGGGAGTGTGGGAGTTAATTTATTTTACACCTTGCATGACTGAAATGTCTTGATCTCTCTGACACATGGGTGACAGTTTGGCTGGACACAGACTTCTGAAGCAGAAATTTAATTTTCCTTCTGAATACTGGAGAATTGACTTCATTGCCTTCTAGCCTCCACTGTTGAGCTGCGAGGTTTCCTGATCGCTGCCTGTGTGAATGCCACCTATTCTCTCTCTCTGGACATTTGTAGGATGTTTTTATTTGCTTCCAGTGTTGAGAAATTTCAATCAACATGTTGGGTGCTCGGTGGGTCCTTCCAGTCAGGACACTCATGTCTTGTACTTCCAGGAAATTTTCTTGAATTATTTCTTTGATGATTTCCTTTCTTAAGCATATTGTTTGCATTTTCTTCCCAAATATTAGGTTTCCTGAACTTCTTCTCTCATTTCTTATCTTTTCTCTCCTCTTCCCATATTTTTGTTTTTGCTCTACTTCCTGGAGATTTCCTGACTTTTACCTCCTAATACTTCTACTGAGTTCTCCATCTTGCTGTCACATTTTAATATCTATGAGTTCTGTGTTGTTTATTTATTCACAGTTAAAATATTTTCCCTCATCTCTTTGAGAATACCAACGACAGTACTTCTGGTTCTCTTCTTCCCTCCATGCGCTTGTCTCCTCTGTTGGTCTTCCTTTCATGTCAGATGTCACAGATGTCTGGCGAGCCTCAGATTTAAAGATTGGGAACTGAGAAGCTACTGGTAAGCTCTGAGGATCTGAATGGGTTCTGTGGATGTAGGGTTCACTGTGGGGAGATCTGTTGAGCTCTGCCACAGGGGAACCTGTGATGCTGATATTCATGTTTAGGAATTTCCTCTTGAGCTGGTCAGCTTCCCCAGAAAAATCTTTTTCAATCTCTTGCCTGGGGGACTTAGTTCTAGGAGAAAGGCTGATGATCTCTGTACCCATCACTGTTCTCCAGAGAAGCAGAGCCATTGGGATTAGCGTAAGTATAATCAGAGATTTATCCTAAGGAATTGGCCTTTGTGATTGTGGGCTTGGCATGTCAGAAATCCATGAGGCAGGCTGGCAGGCTGCAAATGCAGGCAGGGTTGATGTTACCATCTTCAGGCAGGATTTCTTTTCTTTTCTTTTCTTTTCTTTTTTTTTTTTTTTCTGGGAAACCTCAGTCTTGCTCTTAAGGCCTCCAGCTGATTGGGTGAGGCCCATAAACATTATCAAGGGTAATCTGCTGTATTGAAAGTTGACTGATTGTAGGTAGTAACCACATCTCCAAAATACCTTCACAGCAACACTCAGTGTTTGATTAAGTAACTGGAGACTATGACCTAGCCAAGCTGACACATAAGAGGAATCACCAGTCTTCCTATCTGATTATGTTGTAATTAATTCATCAATAAATAATAATTAATTCAATAAATATTTATTGAGCAGCTAGTCTATTGACTCGGCCTTTAACCCTGTCTTTGGTGTGTACCCTGCTCTCCGCTGGGCTTGGTGCCTCACGGAACAGCTGTCCACATCTGCAGAGCAGAGAACCCCCGGCTCACCCAGGGGATGGGGTGTCAGGACATCTGGACGACAGAACAGGGAAGGAAATGGGTTTGCATGTAGACAAACTTCTCGTTTTATTGCCTCACTTCACCCACTCCATCCCAGGCGGGCAGTCATCTGTCACCTGTCCAGATGCTTTTCAGATTTTAAAACCACATTGGTACTTGAGTCAATCACCTGCTCTGTAAACACTTCATTAGTAGCCGTTCGCTGTTGATGCGACACTTCAACTGCTTTCCTGGCAAACAGGTGGTCTGTGCTCCCCAAACTCTGTGCGGAGAGCTTCACCCCCAAACTGGCATCTTCAGAGTGAAAGTTTCAGTCATTGTATTCTGTTGGGGATTCTCAAACTAAATCCTAGTGAAGAAGAGCTACCACCCCAGCGTGGGCCCGCCATCAGAGGGGGTGCCAGCGCTCGGGTGACCCTTCCCCGGGCTGATACCATTAACCAGCAGCAGCTGAAAGGCATTTCCCAGCTTCTGTCTGGACCCACACAGTAGGTCTACACACCCGGGTTTTGTGCATCCAGCCTCTCGGCCACCCAGGATAGAGTGGTACAGGGTAAATGCCCCTCAACTCACACAGACGTGGGGTGTCCTGCAAAGTTACATGGAAACGCCACTTCCCTAGACAATGCCCAGATTTCCCAGTCTCTATATCTGCGTTTGCATCCACGCTCCAGCTCCTGTTTATTAAAACCTGAGCCGTTCTCCGGGGCAGGGCGGCCACCTTGCTGGGTCTGTGGCACTTCCTCTGCCATCTCAGGCCGCACGTTCCCTCCCTCTTAAAACATCCCAGGCAGGCCCAAGGCCAATGACATTTAAGGCTCTCTGGTCCAGGAATCGGACGCCAGCAGCCTGCATGTTAGCCCCCAGCCAGGGGGCAGCTGCCTTTATGACCAGCCAAGGGGGGTGGGGGAGCCGTCTGCCAGGGCAGGTGTGAGGAACAGGCTTTGTCTCTCCCTCCTTGCCCCTGACCCCCCTCAGAGGGGCATGTGGGGAGGAGCAGAACCTGCCCCCTGCCCCCCTGCAGTTTCCTCAGCAGGCCTCCCCAACACACACACACCCCGTAACGCCCCCCCTCGGGCCATGATTCCAGCCGCCCGGTGGGAGGAGGGGAGGGGGCTGCCCATCAAACAGGAGACTCACATCTTCAAACCGGTACGACTGTACCTTACAGGACACAAATGAAACTTTCCAAAAACTTGCGGTTACCCGAAAGCTGCGCAGCTGGACCAGGGGTCAGCAGGGTGGCTGCTGAGCCGTGGGCCGGGGTGGACAGCACAGTCCGGGGCAGTTTTGAGCGTGTTGTCGACAGGCCGCTGTTTGTGGCTCGGGCTGCTCCTAACCCACCGTGCCTGGGGGCGGTGGGGGGCGGTGGGGACTGGCCTCCTGCGGCCTGCGAGCTCCCGCCCCCCGCCCCCCGCACCAGCCGAGCGGGCTGGGCGCCCTCGGGAGCTCTCCGAGGCCTGTGCCTTTGTCCCAGGAGCCCCACCCGCAGCTTTCAGGATCTCGTGGCGGCTTGTCTTCTGCCGTCCTCCCGGGGTGAGCTCCCCGCAAACCAGGAAGGCGGCACTCCTGCTCCTGTGACCTCGCGGACGCTGTGACCAGGGCTGAGCCCTCCCGTGCTGCGGGAGCCCCGGATTCCGGCGCCGGAGCGGCCTTCCGAGCCGCCCTCACCGGCCCCGCGCCGCGGGCTGGGCTGGGCCCGCATGTGAGCCGCGCTCTCCCTGTGGTCTCCCTGTGGTCGACGGCAGGCAAGAAGACGGTCGCAGCCGCAGAGCCACAGCCTTCCCGTCCCGGAACCGCCAGCGTGGACGCGGCTCCGGAGCGGGCCCTGCCTGGGCTCGGGTCGGCTACAGGCCCGGGCAGCCCGCCCCGCACTGCTGCGTCCCGGGGCTTTGGGAGCGGACTCGAGTCATGCGTTTATTTGCTCTCAGGTGTACTGAGGGCCTCCGAGGTCCTGCGCTCCTCAGGTGCATTCTCCCCTGAGATTGGGCCCCCGAGGAGCCAGTCGGTGTGGGAAGGGCCTTGTACACACGGGCCCTCGACGGGGACTTGCGGAAGGACGAGGGCGGGATGCGGGGCAGGGCCTCTGCCTTTCTTCCCCTGCGCTGCCGGCTCTCGCGGGCAGGTGACCGGGCCTGCGGTCAGTAGCCAGAGAGGAAAGGCAGTGGACTGCGGAGTGACATCCTGCGAGGCCTGACCGTGGGGCAGGGGAATTTAGGGGCACGGCCTCCTCTTCCCTTCGCCGTTTACTTCACAAAATTACCAAGTGCCCCCGAATCAGCATCCGGCCTTCAGTGAAGTCTGGAGCCCATCCAGGACCCCCCAGTTGGACCCCAACCCACCATCACCCCTTCTGTCCCACAGCGTGTCCCCACTAGCCCCCCTCAGGCCACCCGGGGACTGTCTGTGCCCACCTGGACCTGTAAGCTTCCAGCATCTTCCTTGGCCCGTCCTGTCTGCTTCAGGAGGCCCGGCCAGCCCAGGCGGAGTGCTGCCGTCTGCACTGCCCACTAGGCTCTCCTGGCTGTGCCGTGAGTCAGAGCTGTTCCCACGTAGGCACACCCTGCAGAAGAGCGACTCTGGGTCACAGAGCTCACTCTCGGAGCCCTGTACCTATGGGGACCCCATGGCCAGGGCGCCCACTGCAGCATTGCAGGCTCGAGGTCTCTCCGCATCAACACTGCCAGCATTTGGGGGGGATGCCTCTGCTGTCAGGGGTTGAGGGAACAGCCTCCATGGCCTCGCTGGCTGCCGATCCCTCTCTAGTAATTTCCACCACTACTTTCTTAAAAACACATTCTTCTCTGGATTCTTCAACATGATCTCAGAGTAAGCCCTGTGGAATCCCTCGTCTTACCTTGTGCCAATGCAAACTACTGGATCCACCTGGGGAACAGGTGAGGGCTGCTCCGCCGAAAACCACCAGCAGCCTTTGAGGTAACATGCAGACTACAGTGAAGATCTCTGCACTGTGATGTGATGGACAGTGGCATCCAGAGCCCGGCCTCCCTGCAGGAGTCCCCACTGACGACTGCTGGCCACTGCCACCTGCTGGGTCCAGATGTGACAGGAGCAGGGCCAGTGGCCTAAGGGCAGGGACACGGTCACTCGCAGGGATGCTGAGCTGTGGCCCTGGCTTGGCAGCCCCATGGGACATGGAGGTTCCCAATGGTCCTTAGGGACATCCAAGAACGCAGGACATCTTCTTTCATCAGGGCTGACGCTGAGTCAGGACTCGTGGAATTCAAAACCGGAACCTGATGGAAAAATAGAATAAAATGTGAGGGTTCAAACAGAACTTCTCAAGATATCCACAGAAGCACATGCGATCTTCTCAGATGTGCGACAGATGTGGCTAGAAATTTCCAGTTAAAGAGTGTGGGTAGACACCAAGGTTTTAAGTCCCCCAAGAAGAAATAACCTTCAACAGAGAATAAAAAGTGCCCTCAGGCTCGTCTCGATTAAAGTTGCTGCAGGCTACCTCATGACTTCTTAACTGCTTTATAGCCCCTGTCCTATCCCACATCCTCTTTCCAAGGACAATGTTCTGGATGACAGGGAAAAAAACAACAAAACAACTCCTTGTTTTCTTCTGTTTAAATACTACTAAATTCCCTAGAATTTGTGACTTTAAGGACTTAGAGGAATTTAAACTACAGACTCCAGAATTTCCTCAGTTTTACCAGTTGTTCCTTTGATGGTTAGCTCATGAGGCAGGGACCTGTACACTGTTCCCTGAGGAGAACTTTGATGTAATGAAAGAGGATCTCATCTTTACAATGAGTTCTCTACAGAGACCAGTGTCCCAAAACTTAGGATTACAGTGTTGTGAGAACACTTTCCAGGCACCATTATGGTTTAAAGAGCAGAAGGGAGGGGGGTTAGGAGCTGGCGTTAGACATCAATAGGCACCCATGCAAATTCAGGGTCTGCATTTATGTCCTAGCTACTCACGGCAGGTAAAGCAGAATCCATAATTCCCTGCTCATGTTCCCTGCCTGACACATGATTCTCTTCCCCATTGAAAACAGTAACAAAAAAAAAAAAAAAAAAAAAAGAAAAAAAAAAAGAAAACAGTAACAAAAGGCAATGCCCCTGGGGGAGACCAGACACCAAGTTATTTGTATATATATATATGTATATATACAACTTATTTGTATATATCCTTATTGAAGACAGAATGGTAATTATGATTCTAATTATAATGGTAATTATAATTATAAAGTTCCTGCAATATCTTAAGAGGTAAGAGGTTGAATCAGTCTTTGAAGCTGAATGTCGTTTTCTTCTGGGAAGCCACCCCAATGGGGAGAGACCCTCTTCTGGGAAGGAGATGTTTGAAACCATGTGGCTCTGGCTCCAGGGAGGCTAAACTCCTCTGCATAATACTGTAAAGGTTGTAATTATTGTGGTCAGCATCTCTTTTCTACAGACTGTGATTCTTAAGAGTGATTTTCTTTCCCAAATATGGATTTGGACTACAATGTGCCAATATTTTATTGCTTATTTTTGTGGAGTTGGTGCATAGTTCTTCACAAGCAGTGTCGAGAAAAAAATCTGCAGACTGCAGGAAATGCATGCAGGCCTGACCTCTTCACTCCTATGTACTGGAGAGAGATCACTGAAAAAGAAAGAAAGAAAAAAAAAAAAAAAACAAAGAAGTCAGATAAGGCAAGGTAAGGTCAGATAAAAAAGGGAAGGGAACCAACTGGGCTTGGGGTGGCCTCATGCACAGACCATATCCTGGGCTACAAAACAGGTCTTAATAAATTTAAAATGAATGACCACAATAGCATTAGAAAACAATGACAGAGATCTGCAAAAGCCACAAATATTTGGAAATTAGAAGCTTGTTTAGTAGCACGTGTATAGCACTGAACGCTTACATCAGAAAAGAGAAAGATCCAATACCTGTGATCTAAGCTTCCATTTTATCAGTTAACCACTAAGTCTTGGCACCTGGCAACTCTACTTTCTGGATGTTTCTTAACCAGTTTATTTCTCCATTTCATGCACTGCAGTCCCCTAAGCAATCCCCCGTCTCCAGTCTTGCCTTCCTCCAACCTAAATTTCCAGTCCCTCCTGGCCACCTGTTCTCCCTACTTTCTGCCTTGCATTCCATCCCTGCTGATCTTCTCTGGCTTCTTGGAGTTCTCATGCCTTCCTCTGGGTCTTTTCTCACACTCGTTCCTCTGCCTACACCACCCTTACCTCCAGTTTACACCACTAAGTCCCCATCCATAGAAATATCCTAGCTTAAACTTCCCTTGCTTCTGGGAGCCATGCTCCTGCTATTGCTTCCATGATAGATCCCTGTGCTTCCTATGTGATAGCATTAAACAATCCTCAAAACATCTTGCTTTGTGTCTCTTCCCCACTGGATGAGTGAACAGCAACCAGGCCCTTTATATTTGATATTGCAATATCTGGCTTCTAGCATAACTTCTGTGCATAGTACATGCTAAATAAATAGGACCAATAAAGTTTGTGCTTACAGGTTGATGAGGTCAGGACTTTTGGATTACAGCTTGTGGTCAACATCACCTTCCTGGCATCCACTTGCTCTTCCAGCTTGACAACAGTCCTATTTGGGAATCTGCATGGTTCCGGGAAGCATATAGTTACCCTGACTCCAGCAGTTACTTAAATATTCACCATTGAGAAAGTTGATAGGCTTGTGGCTTCAACTGTTTGAAGCTGCAATTTCTCAGTTAAATGAGTTATTGGGATTCCCTAAAAGGCTCCAGGGCCCTCCTGTTTCGTCATCTTCCTATCATGAAGGTGCCGGGTGACTTCTCTGGCAGTATTCCTGTCATGTTTCCTGGCAGGACTATTCAGAAGAATCTGGGCCATTGCCCAGTGCTCTAGAAAGAGCGTAAGCAACAACTTGGCACATGTCAGAGTGAAACATGCTTAACACCCTGAGGAGATGCAACAGATAAGAATAAAAAAGGAAAACCAATGTGGAATTAATCTAAATTTAAACAGTATCACTCCTTCAATATTTTTGCATGTATCCAGCAAAAGGAAATGACTGTCTGGCCAAAAGATAAAATGCTATGTCTTGCTCCATCTATTTTCCAAAATAACATGAAATGTCTTTTTACTGATAATACAAATAGTTCATGTTTATTATCAACATTTGGGACATTTTAAAAAGGCACAGAAAAGAGAAACATCACCCAAAACAGCATACAAAGTAACTACTGGTAATGTTCTGATACATTTCCTTGCAGAAGTTTTCATACATGTAATGCAGATGTACATTTTCCTTTTTTTTTTTTAAAGATTTATTTATTTATTCAGAGAGAGAGGCAGAAACACAGGCAGAGGGAGAAGCAGGCTCCATGAAGGAAGCCTGACGTGGGACTCTATCCCAGGTCTCCAGGATCACACCCCAGGGTGCAGGCAGCACTAAACCGCTGTGCCACCGGGGCTGCCCACATTTTCCTTTTCAAAATTCAAATGCATGTTTTTGTATATCAGTTGTATACTTATAAGTGCTTTTGAATCCATGGTATTATTAATAATAAAAAGTTGCTTTTAAAAAAAAAAAGCAAGATGGGACTGTAAAGTAACAGAATGATTTTTTCCTTAGAATTATAATAATGTGAACTATGCCTACTCTGTGTATCTTGGTTCCCTCGCTGTTGAGTTTAAGGAAGTAGACTTGTCGGCCAAGATCTCTTTCTGTTCTTACACTCTCTCATTCAGCACGGAGCAGGCTGGTTTGGAAAGACCTTGAGAAGACATCTGGTCTATCTCCATACTTTTAGAAGAATTGCCAGTTAATTAAAACCAGCCCAGACAAAAGTGAACCAGTTTGATTTGGAAATCCCACACTCTCTCTCCCCAGGAAGAAATTACACAGCCTTGTAATATGATTAAATGTCCGAAAATTCTTCCCTCTGACTTATAGAGCTGGTTTACACTTTGGTTTCAAACAATGGGACAACACATTCAGAGTTGGGAGGTTTGGGGAGACTAAGCCTAAACGGAGCTGCCTGTTGGAAATGTCATGGCTCCCAGCACCCAGATAGAACACCGTACCTGTTCCTAGAGCACAACAGGGCGGAGGTGCCACAGGTAGCACGTATGTGGAGGTGATTGCTGGGCTACTGTGCTCTTGGACCAAATAAAACGTCTGTCAAGTTAATGGTACAAATACAGCGTTTAGTAATCTCTTAAGGGAGAACCTGCCTGATGCGTGTCAATATTCCTATACAGCAGGGACACGCAGAACTGTACGTTTCAACAAAACTATTTTCTGATAATGTGGAAGAAGCATTCTTACACAAGATCCCCAAGATCAAACTGCACTTGAAATCAGGTTAACTAGAGCTAAATGTAATCACTGTGCGACCTAACTGGGTGCATGCAACCCGGTGTATTGAATATCCTACTTTGTTATTTTTATTCTCAATTTCATCCAGTTATTTCCTTAGGGACCACAGAGCAATAGTAGGCAGCAAAGTAATGAAATGTGGTTAAAGAGAAGTAGGACTAAAAATACTTTGCTTTGTTTCATCTTAGCAGCCCCATATATAGCGTGGCTTATTTCAGTTTACAAAGTCCCAAAACTAGTTCTTAAGGAGGAAAAAGGCAAGCTGAATTTATTGCTGTGGGAAACACAGAGCTTGCTCAGTTTTATAACATAGAAGTTCTTTGTTTTATAGATATGCCATGAATGTCTGGGTCATAATCATTAACTGCCATTTATAGTGGATGCCAAAGCAAGCCCACTGAAGTTCATGGGGACCTCCTGAGCTGGTACGTGGTGCGGGTGACACTGCACTGATGGCCCGACCAGCCCTCAGCTCGATGGCATCCTCGTCGTCATCTACAAGGCAATTGCATGGCCTGGATGAGATTAGCATGGGAATGTGGTGACACCAGATGCACTCTGGAAGCCTTAACCATGATCTCCAAGGGGACAGGCTGTTCTGATAAGTGAGAGAAACCTACACTGGTTTCTCAAATACAGTCTTGGTGCCATAAGCTGGAAGGAGTTTTGGGTGCTGGCCTAACCCAACTAAGAGTGATTCTCGAGGAAAACACAGGAGAAAGGGCCAGGATTCCCCTCCTGTACTCCTCAGTTCTTGAAAGGCTTTTTCAAATGTCTGAGCTCCATGCATCACTGCCAAACCCTCCCTCCATCTAGAGTCACTGAGGGGGGGGGGGGGTGAGAAGTGTCTAAAGGAGCAAGTTTAGTGTCTAAAGGGGGCAGTGAGGCAGAGAAAAACCCGAGAACTGCTAATGTGAAGAAAGGCTGAGAAGGGTTGTGTGTGTTCAGAGATCGCTAATACCCATGAAAATGATCACGTGAACGTGTCCTCCAAATCCTTTTATCTCACACAGAAAATCTTGAAAATCGTGGCATCGTGTGCTCTAGCAGAAAGAACACGGCTCTGAGCCAGTTGATCCGGGTCCTCTGCGTCGCAGACAGAGGCAGGGAGTGCCACGGGGCCTGACAGAAGGCCAGGGAGAGGAGGAGAGGAGGAGAGGCCACGAAGACACGAGTCCCTTGGGCTGGAAACGCGGGCTGCCAGGGAGGGCCCCTGCCCTGGTGTTGGGGGGGGCGACAGCCCTCCCAGGGGAGCGAGCTTCAGTCTGTGGGAAGCACTGGTGCACCGCCTGGGGACAGATCTGGGGCTCCATCACCTCCCAGCACAGGGAGATCGGTGTTTCCCACCTGGCACCAGACTGAGCATCACAAATGTCCCCAAGCCCTGCGGCATTGGACCCCGGGGGCCAGGCCTCCCCCCCCCCCCTGCATGCTGAACGGTTCTCCTCTGGCACCACTGGACAGCAGGCCAGGGTGGCCGGCAGCGCGGCAGTCCCTGTCCCCTCTTCCGCGGTCCTGTTCTCAGGGGCTGGCCGGGCAGCATGACTTGGGACTCAGTCCTCCAGCATTCCTACACCGCACAGTTGGGTCTGTCGTCGACTGCTGTGTGGCACATTAACCCCGAAACTCAGTGGCTTAAAACCACTGTGAATATTTCTTTGCCATGCTTTGTGTGTCTGGGATTCGAGTGGCGTGGCAGGGGACGTGACCACCGCACCCCAAGTATCAGAAGGGGAGCATCGCCGGGAGGCGCCTTGCAAGTTCCTAATAATGCTCCTGAGATATTGAATGAAGTCCATTTCCCGTCGACTCTCCTCCTCCAGTTTGCAGTAACTGAATTCTGTGCCCCCAAACCCCATTCCCAGTTTAGCTTTTTGGTAACTATGTATTTCCTGTTTCTCTGTTTTTTTTCCCCCCAGCAGGGGTGGGGGCATTTCTCTCCTCTCTTTAAGGTTTACATGATGTGCTAGGACTTGGCTATTTAACACTCCTATTGCACAGTATGGTTACTTATATTGTTTTTCAAGTTAACAAAGGAATGGCTTTCGAATGCACTGCTGATCTTTATATTGAACCCTGAAGCATATCCATGAAATAATAAAAAACAAAACACCTTAGACTCATATTGCTCACAGGTAGCTGTCACGGAACTGCCCTCCCCGAGTTTTCCTCAGGACAGTCCCTCAGCGTCCTCATTATGTGGATAAGCCTTGAATAAAACTAGGTTGGAAGCAGAGATTATAGTTTTATTTTTTTGGAGCTCGCACGAATTGACCTTAGAACTGAGGTCCACAAGATAAATGATAACTGTAGACCTAAGTTCAATTCACTCTTCTTTTCACACTAACCATTTTTGGCTAAAACTTCTCAAACTGCCAGACCTGATTTAACCACTTCGTTCCACGCTCTAGCGCTGCATTTCTGTTGCCCTCTGCCCTTACCACTTAACCCACACACCTCTGTTGGGATTTTTTTGAGCCTGGTGTCCTCCTCTGCTGCCGTCTTGCAACCGCCCATCCCTGCACCCATGTAGAGCAGCTCATTCTGAGAGTCCTGGGCACCTGCCATACTTCAGAGAACTGTCAGATGCCATCCTCACGAACTACAGCCCCATTTTACTATCTTAGGGTCCCAAAGGAGAGTCCCTTCAGTCTTCTACACTATGTGAAGGCTATCTTTTTCCATTTTATTTTCCTCTTTAAAAAACAATCCTCTGTGTAAATGTAACACACACATTGAAAAGCACATAAACATGTAGCTACAGTTCAATGAGCAGTGAAGTTAATGCCTGTATAACTACCAGCCAGGACAAGAAAGAACAGATATCACCAGTATTCTAGAAGGACTGCCCTACCACCTACCTACTCCTACCAGACTCCCACCTCTCCCTCATGACACATCACTGTGCTGAACTTTTAAATGATAATGTCCTTTTACTTATAATTTTTACACTGTTTTTTTGCTTGATCTGGCTTGGGTTCATCTAACAGATGATCGGTTCATTTACTATACATTAAAGTTTGGTAAGAAAACCATTTTTTTTAAAGCTCCAATGAAATTATTGTCAATACATTGCTTTTTTTTTTTTTTTCCAGAGGCATATGTAGGTTGCAGAAACCTTTATCTTGCTTATGTTATTTTTAAGGATTATTTGGTTGTCTGCAGAGAATTAACAATTATATCATCAAAGACTTCTTTGTCTAATATATTGCAGCCTTTAAACGACATCAAAAGGAAAAATAAAATATTATTGTGGCAAAAAAAGTCCATAAACAATATGGCTAAATTTTCTGTTTTTCAACTTCACATGAATGGAAGCTCATTCACATTTTTTTTTAAAAAAGATTTTACTTATTTATTCACGAGAGACACACACACACAGAGGCAGAGACACAGGCAGAGGGAGAAGCAGGCTCCATGCAGGGAGCCCAGTGCTGAATTCAATCCCGGGCCCCGGGATCAGACCCTGAGCCGAAGGCAGATTCTCAACCACTGAGCCACCCAGGCATCCCTGCAGTTGTGATTTTGAGCCATGCTTCAACATGTTTATTTTTAGAACTTAAGCTTATTCTAAAATTGATATGGGCATGCAGACGTCAGAGATAAAGACTCAACAGAAAAACAAGAAGAGAGACAACTTGCTCTCTGGATAGCAAGATTTCTACAAAGCTATAATAATTAAAACAGTATAGTATTGGTGTCCAGATCACCAAACCACCAAAACGGAGGAGCTCAGAAGTCAGTCATATATAAATAGGATTTCATACTATTACGGTTCTCACAATGTCCCAAAGGCAATCTAAATGGCGATTATGAATCTTACTAACATGGTAAGAAGTGAGATGCGAGGGGATCCCTGGGTGGCTCAGTGGTTTAGCCTTTAAAATCTTAAAAACCACAACTGCATCTTTTCACTATCCAGTTTCCAGTCTATGAACAGGGCACAGGTAGGTCTCCATTTACTTCAATATTCTTTAATACCATTCAAAAACATTTGGTTTTCTCCCTAAAGTTTTTGATGTCTCTGATATCATTTTAAATTAAATTCTTGGTTTACATTTTCTTGGATCACCCTGGTGGATTGGGGCCGAGGTCTGTGGGGCTTACGTTTCCCCCTGCTCTTCTCACTAAAGCAGTGCACCTCCCCACCCCGGATCTCCTGGGGTTGGTGGCTGAAGGCTCACTTCCCCTTACGCACAGCCTCCCACAGAGTGAGGTGGGCATGTCCATCGGGCTCCCCGCCTTTGGCAGGGGCTGGGCTGTTTCATTTCTATTCCCCTTGCTCTTCAACATCATCAGAACACAGCTCCATTCCCATTCTGGGCCATCCAATATCTTAAGTGCAAAAGTGATTTTAAATTGTTTATCTTTCTGGTTTTCTCTTAGCATTTACAACTGGTAATTCCTTATGTCATTTTGGTTTTTGAATGTTTCTATGAACTTAAAAAAAAATGTATCCAGCATTACTGGTTGTTTTCTGTGACAGGTTTAGTTTAAATAAACTAAACTAGCCTGCCGTTACCAGAAACAAGAACTCTTTGAGGAAGCTAGTTTTCAAATTCTGACTCAGACCAAAACAAGTTCACCAGGTCCACAGCTGAAGAGAGAAGAGGGTAGGGGAAGCCCTCTGCTTCATACAAGTCCCATATTTATTTATCTCAGTATGGTAACATTGGTATGGAGCAAAACTTGGAATGGATTTGGAAAAAAAAAAAACATTTTAAATAAAACTTTTAATGGGTTAAACACTAGGTTTATAAAATTCCATTGTATTATTCATTTCAGCTAAATGATTATGTTGATTATGTTTCCTCTAAGTGCAGACCCAGGATTTTAAGGCAGCCCAACTCATGGCTTTCAGAGATTTAAATATTTTATTCCTAAATTATTTTAGAGGTGAGATAAGTAGATATATAATAAACCACAAAATCAGTTATGTTTTGCCAAGTTTCTCCTTAATTGTAACTGCAGATTTCTACTATTTTTACATAGGAATACAGGCTTTTAACTAGAAATAATTCCCATCGACGCTTTGGAAAAAAGCTAGTGGAACAAAATTTAAAAATATTATGCACATACTATATGTAATTTCTTTCATGGCTAAATGTCAATAGCAAAACATTCTTTGAATATTTAAATTTAGAAATTTAATAATATAATGAATATTATAGCAGTCAGGATGATCTTTGTAGAATAAAATACTGATGTATTTTTTTTGTGGGAACTAGGAAAATTTTTTCTGGGAGAAAAGAAAAGATACATGCAATATTAAAATCAATCATGAACATTCATCTTAAACACAAAGCTAATAAGCTAAGATGATCAACTGTTTTATGAATTTTTCTGTTAACATTTAGTCGCAGTAGTTTCCAGAATTTTAAAGAATCATAGAGGAAAAAGCTTAAGATGGAAAAATTCTATCCATTTGATATATTTTCACCAGGTATTTGCTCCTAGTTGTACTGAAGTGTTTCATTCTTTTGTTTCAGGTCACAAATGTCCCGTTGATCTTGCCATCTCTTCACACCAGCCTTCTTGCAGAGGACCACAGCACTTGCTTCCTGTGCACCTGACCATCTCCCCTTTGAACTGTGGCAGCCACTGGGGACCTCTGGGACCAAAGCCTGCGGTCTCTCAGGTCTCCTCCTGGCCAGTGCACGGATGCTGGCCTTGCCATCTCCACACTCTCCTCTGCTTGGCTCTGGGACACCTCATCTCCTTGCTGATCTGCTCCCTTTCCCCATTCCTTACATGTCAATATTGTGTACTCAAAATTATCACGTTCTTCACTCCTTACACGCACATGCATCTTCAATAGTTTTATGTGGACAATATCCCAAACTCCATTTCCTTGAGCTTTAATACAAGTGTCTATTGTCCATCTTTACCTGGATCTACTAATGCCACTAACTCGGTTCATGTTGGACTGAATCAGCCATCTTCCCATTGTATTTTCCCCGCCATGCCTCCATTTTCTGTATTTTTAAAAGGTGACATTCTTCTTATAGTGGCTCAAGATTGAAAATTCAGCTTCACCTCTGACCCTACCTCACCCAACATGTGCTATCGATAGCCAGCTTCCTTGGTGGCCACTTGTACATCTGTCAGCAATCTTATTTTTTATTCTCTGCTGCCTGGATTAGGATTCTGGAACAGACCCTGGATGGTTTCATTCCCAGGCCTCAAACTCCTTTACCACCGTGACCTGGTTTGCAGTCATTCTGGTCCCCATACAAAGCACATGCTAACCATACCAGTATTCATGGTTTCTAAACATGCATACCTCTTCATGCTTTTTCTCATTTCCTTTTGGAATGCCCTTCCTCATTGCTCTTATGTCCCAAATGTCTGGCGTAACTATTCTTTATCTCTCAAGGTCCCTGGGTACTCAATGCCAATAAGTAAAAGAAACAGAAAATGTGTCCAGAGATACAAGATTATAGAGGCTGTGGGAGAATATAGTCTCAGAAAGGGGATAATCAAAGATAATATTGTTAAGGGTAATTAAAAAGGATTCAGAGAACTCCAGTGATGACACTTCTTGAAAGAGATTTCTACACTCAAGATTTCCAATTCTCCTCTCCCTTCAACCCAGTCAGGTTTTTGCCTACATGGAGTTTTCATCGACGGCCTCCACATTGCGAAATGACAACGGTCCATCCCCAGTCCTCCTCCAAATCTGAAGCCTGCTCCTTTTCATCTCAAGTGAGATGTAATCAAGCCAAACATTATGGAGTCATCCTAAGCACCTCTCTTTCTCTCAATCCCTAGCCCAGCCACTCATCTCCTCTGTAGTTGCAATGGTGGTACATCACTTTCATCTTTGCTGGATGACTGCAACAGCCTCTGGGCTGGTCTCCGTTTCTTCTCTCACACCCTCCTCTAGCCTCAGTCTGCGCTGAACGTAGCAGTCAGAATAAGCCTGTTGAAACCCCAGGTCAGACCATGCCAGTCCTCTGATCCCAAACCCATCTCACTCAGAGTAAATGAGTAACTGTCTTTGCCATGGCTGACAGGCCCAGTATCATTAGTCTTATCTTCTGGACTCCCTTCTCTGGCTCTTTTTACACTAGCCACTCTGGGTTCCCTGATATCTCTTGAACATACATAGCCTGTTCCTTATGCCTAGAGAGCTCATCTCCTTCTGTCTTTGCTCAAGGAAGCCTACTGTAACTGTCTCCCTTACTTTTCTATTTTTTTTATATACTTGTCACTTGCTGATACATTACATATTTGTCATGTTTATTGTCTCTCAGTGTTTGCTGATATATCCCAAGGTCATTGTTCACTGATATATCCCAAGAATCTACAATACTGCTTGCCACAGAGTAGATACTAAATAAATATCTGTTAAATGAAATGATGAAGGAACTTTTGAGAATAGAAGTTCTGTGAAGTGATAATGATCTAACTAGTTTACATGGGTCCAGAAGCAAATGCATGTAAAGAAACAGAACCATAGGGGATCCCTGGGTGGCTCAGCTGTTTAGCGCCTGCCTTTGGCCCAGGGCACGATCCTGGAGTCCCGGGATCGAGTCCCACGTCGGGCTCCCAGCATGAGCCTGTGTCTCTGCCTCTCTCTCTCTCTATGTCTATCATAAATAAATAAATAACTCTTAAAAAAAAAAGAAACAGAACCATAAATGTAAAATAGTTTGGAATTTATCCAAGCCTTTCCATTCCTATATGTAGTCACTCCAAAACATGAAAAATACATCTATCTGAATACTTTTATTTTCTTATTTAAAATAAAATGCTATATAGGATACAACATGGACCTTTTAAGCATCAATAAATAATGGCCCTGACATCTTTAAACAATTATAAATACTGACCATTCTTAAGTTATCAGTGAACACCAATATATTGTTAGTTCCAGCATAACATTAGATGATGTGAAATTTGACAGAGTGCAAAAACTGGTTAGTGAACTGCTTAGTAATTGACAAACCTATATATTTTTTTACCTATTTGCTACGGTAAGCAACAAATACAAAGAAAATAATATATAATAATGTATAATTTTAGTAATATATAAAAAATAAAAGTAGAAAAATTCAAATATAGTAAGCAAAAAACCACTGTAATTTGAAATATAAATAGTACATGAAAAGCATTTTTACATTTCTATGAAGATGACTCATAGCATTAATTTTGGCATATTGCCATGTCTTTTAAAGTTCTGCATAAAAGCAAACAAAATTATTTATGGTTTAAAACTGTAATGATTCAAAAACTAGCATACAACTGGAATGTGAAGAATGAGTTGAGGGCAGGGTAAGGGTGGTGTCCACAATGCATATAAATCACCAAAAATTTAAACAAGATAGCATAATTTAGTTTTCCCTAATTAGATTTGAAATTATCCTGGCTTTCAAATAATAATCTTTAAAATGAGCCAAAATCTTCATTAATTTCTTCAGTGAGTTTGAGCCCAGCAATTTAGTCTGTAACTTCTCTGAACATGAAATAGTAAATAATCAATTCGCTTGTGTATCTCTATAGTAAATCATATATATATCATACATACATATATATGTACATACATACCATGCATACACATATATCATATATATTTTGGTTTAATTAGAATATTGTAAGATGAAAAACAAACCTACTTTACACCAGAAAATAGACTGATCCTCAATACGCAGGCTTTGCCATGTAGATTAACATTGATCTAAATGAAATACTATCCTAAAAATTAGTTTTAGACACTAATGGAGTGGAGGAGGAGCTAGCAAGATTATTTAAAGAGTTGGAAGATACTACACACTAAGCAGTGGATTTATCTTTTTAATTATTTTGCTTAGTCTTTTAACTAAAGCATGATGACTGGACAGTAGCAGGAAGGTGGCTAGGAATGTATGGAACAAAAGGAAAGACTGGTTTCAAGAAGTACATGCTGTGGACAACTGAGTGACCAAAAATATATCCTTATTCATAGTAATTTCTTTAACAAATATTGTCATCACCACCTCACAAACACAATGACATACCATTTGTTTTTTACTGCAGTCTACTAGTTATCATAGTAGTTTTAGAATGAGCAAGGCACATTCAAAATGGGCTTTAAACTAGTTGTGTTTGCCTATGAAAATTATAAAATAATATTTTAAAATAGAAATACTCTGGAAAAACAAATGCTTCCAATAAAAGACATACAGGTAAATTGATTAACCACATGCAATTTCAAGAGCAAGAACTATATTTACAGTTTTGAAGCAGAGTTTGTATTCACTTTTGCCTTTAATTGCAATGACTCAGTGAGGTAGCAAAAACAGTTAATCACATTAAAAAATCAAAGTTAAACTTACACTCAGCTCTCTGCTGGGGTTTTAAAAATTTAATGAAGAATTATTTCAGTAGAATATTAATGAGGATTTTTAATCTTTTAAATATCTTACAAGAATTATATCACATTTTGCAAATTAAACATCTAAAATGTTTGAAAGCCAGAATAATACTAATTAGGTGAGAATCTTTGTTTCTTTTTATAAGTTCAGTAATTTATTTGCAATATAGACCAAAACGTCATTGTTAGAATTTGCTTCATTGTACATACACAACCCCTACATCTTTGCCAGGAACCCAGAATAAGCTGGCTAGAGATTAGACTACACAGCCAATGGCAGTTTTGTCATTTCAGTAGCACAGTGCTTGGTCCACTGCCTGGCACAGAGCACATACGTATGGCAGAAGAAATAAATCTTCATGCCAGTATTTTGGTTGTATGATTGAAGGCTTTAGCTGGCTACTTTGTGAAATAGGTTTAATGTTTATCGAGGGATTCCTGTCAGTTTGCATGTTAGACTAAAGTAAAATTTAATGAGTTAGTAAAGATACTGTAGACATGCCAAAAATGGAATGTACAGACATACATTTTTTTTTCTTTAAATTATGTTATCTCTTGCCTGGTAGAGAGCTATACTCAAGTGTTTATAGATGACCAATCTGATACTTAATTTGCTTTAAAATAGTACAGTAAAAAAGTGGATCTGTGAGAAATAGGTGAAATAGAGTGATGAAATATTAGTAATTGTTGAAGTTGAGTATTAGTAATTGAATTGTTGATACTTAGAGGTTCTTTACACTATTATCTGTACTTTGTAAAGCTTGAAATCTTCAATAATAAAAATAAGTTCAAATAAATCTCCATAAAAATAGAGATATTTTTGAAAATAAAGGTATTTTCAACTAACAATACTGTATACAATATTGTCACCACAGCGAAGAGTTGGATCTAAAATGTGAATCGGTAGGGACAGTTAATATAGTAGACCCACCAGCTATGGAATAAATACTATGCACCCATGACAACAACAATTTTCAAGTGTTAAAGGAGGTTCCACAGCAGTGTGTGGGGCCTGATTCCATGTTCACAAGAGCGTGCAAATGTCCATCCATGTTCAGAGTGATTATCTCTGCAAAGAAGAATTACAGGTGTTGTTTTTTTTTCTCTTGAAACTATTTTGTATTACTCAAATTTTTACAGGGGTATTTATTAACTTCATACTTGGCAGAAGTTATTTTCTATAATGATGTCCTGTAATTTTTCTCATTATGTTATTCTTTCTAGGAGTCTTAAATTCAAAGTGGGAAAGTGCTATACTTCTAAAAAATTATGAAATCTGAAATAGATTTTTTAAAATTAAAATGAAAAAAATTAAGGCATTCTAGCACACACATTTTTCCTCAACCACTTACTGAGTGCATTAAAATTAAGATGTCAAAAACTACATGAAACACAATATGATTGAAAAAATAGGAACAGAATTAAGCACCTTTTAGTTAAGTGAAATCAGGCTGAAATTCTACTACAGAAAGAAACAGCATTTATAAGAGAAAAGAAAATATTTTCTAGTTTGTTCACAGGGAATTCAAATTGAAAATATTCCAGTAATTCTAACACAAAAAAAATATTTGTGGATATTTTCGTAATAGGTTTGTTCTTAGAATAAAACAGATGGCAGAATGGAATAAAATGCGATTTCCAGATGCATGGTTTGTAAATTCAATGCCTTGGACTCAGCACTATCAGCTAAATCTCAAGTTTCACTTTTGCCAGACTGCAATAATGTGGAGTAAATTTTAACTTAATGATTAACCTATGAAACATCACTTAAGGTTAATTATCTTGGGTAAAAGTCCCAAAGGTACATGTAGAATCTCACAGTTTTAGATGGTCTGCTACTGCTATGCCATCTTTTAGTCTGCAAAGACCACAGAGCAGTGTGGGAGACAGCCAGTAGTGGGACTCTCTTCACCTCATCCCTCTGTGGGGGCCTTTACTATATGCAACGGATTCTGTGTACAATCCTTATCCAAGGGCTGCACTATTCCCAGTATTTCCTATTTCCTTGCTGATTATAAGGCTTCAGGGAATTTAAAAGGAGCTATTTCTTACCAAGAGGTTGGGGGATTCCTAAAAATGGCAATTCCAATACGGATGATGTTAACAAAAAAATAAATCAAAATATATCACCTAAGTTACCTGGTGGATATTTCCTTCTTTCATATCCATGTTCTAAGCTTTAGGGATGATGAGAGATTTCTGAGCTTTTGATTTGTCCACATCATGTATCTGTAATCAGATTGAAGAATCACTTTGTTAAAATTAACTGTATATACTTGCAGCTGTGTTATGGTAGTCATTCTGTTTTTGATTATATTTCTAGATGATCTGGGGCAAATCATTTATATCTTTATTTAGGGGCTTTAAAGGCCTACCATATGATAAATACCCCAGATTTTTTTTTTTACCTTGTTCCTAGAAAAACTGGACTGTCCATAATGGATGGTATTGGAATGAGATCTCTTTGAAGTTTTTGAAGATTCCTGACACAATTTTCTTTTAGACCTGTGGGATGTTTTGCTTATTATCAATTTGTGGTCATTTACACCAACTTTTATAGTTTCATTTATTGATTGCCACTGTAGTACTTGGGCATCTTCTGTTTCTGTATCTGATTCAAAAATGTGTGGTTGTTTTATTTTCACTGACTCATGGCCTTTCCCTAAAATTTGTGTTATATGTTTGCTTGTTAAATGTTCTTTTCCATTCACTTGGAAGTCAACAGCACTGTTTATTACGCCTATCCTGTTCTTTGACATCTGAAATAGTAAACTATTAGACAGGTGTTTACTTTCATTTAAACTCATAGTTGATGATTCTCCATTAGAAGGGGGATGTTTTATATTTTCACAGGACCCAGTGTTTTTTTCTTGTAGAAGTCTAGAAATCTTCTGATTTAAATTTCTGGTATTCATCTGAATGTTATGATTAGATCTTTTTTTAATAGCTGGATCTAAATTCAGTTTGTCATTTTGCATCACGCCAGCTTTAAGTGAAAAAAATTTAGATTCTGTAACAAGCTGTTTTCTTTTTAGATTGCCAGGTTCTAAGATATTTTTGTTCATCTGTAATGATTGATTTTTGAAAAATGGTATAAATTTAGGGACAATATTATTCTGGGAGGTGAAATTTGTGCCTTGAACTTGAATCTTTCCTCTGTTGGGCTTTGGTACTTCCATATGTACTTGGGGTGCCTTGTCAGGTAGGGCTTTCTTTCTGTTCTGAACAGCTTCTTGCTGGAGCTGCAGAGTTGAGGGCACCCAAGGCTTCTTCAGATGGCTGCCTGAAAGCTCCACCTTGTGGTCCACAGCTACTGAACACCATCGAAGATGCTCAGCCAGAGCAGGTCTTGTGGAAGGGGCCTGAGTCAGAGAGGAACTGAACATTTGTTTAGTGGTCACATTAAATGCCTTGGTTTTGTTTTCCTGAAAAGATAGAGATTAGAAAATTTTTTAAATGTAAAAAACGTTCTTAACGGAACAGAAATAACATACAAAATTTCAAAGTAAGAACATAAACACTATAATACATAAAACAGGAAAGAAAAACAAAAAACCAATGAGTCTTCTTGAGGAAACATGAATGCTTCTAATGGTTTGCATCCTTTTTAAGATACCAACCTTTCAAGATATTTTAAAATGAAGATATATTCTATATAAATCAACTATTAAAACTACAATTAGCTACCTACTGTCCTCCAAACAGGTCCATGCTGCTCTCGCTCAGAAAAGTCTTTCCCTCTTCTTTACATTCTTTCCCTTTCAACTTCTTAAGGATATGCTATCAGTGTTTGTCTCTCACACACACACAAAAGTAAAGGGTGGCATTCTTATCTTTCAGCATCCATGTTCCATCCCCCTATGTATATACTAGATTCTTTGAAGGTAGGAACCATGATATATTTATTCTTATATACTTCACAATTTTTAAAGATTTTACTTATTTATTTTAGAGAGAGTGTATGAGTGCATAAGCAGAGGAGGGGCAGAGGGGCAGAAGGAGGGAGAGACTCCCAAGTGACTCCTCACTGCCCAAAGTGGGGCACTATGTCATGATCCTGAGATCATGACGTAAGCTGAAACCAAGAGTTGGATGCTCAACTGACTGAGCCACCCAGGTGCCACTATATTTCACATTCTTAAATCATTCACACAGTTACTATGAAATACTTGTTCCAAGAAACTAAATGAATGGAAGAGGTGGTTGCATCTATACCAGGCCTTTAATAAGAATAAGTAGGATATTGACTATAGGGCATTGGCTGGCTGTGTCTCCATCATTTTGTATTCTCACTGCTTAAAAGATTGTGGGTAACTGGTAAGCAATTCAACAAGAATCTGCCAGACTGACTTGTCAGACAGCTCGAAGAGAGCCAAGCATTTACAGTCTTTTTTTTTTAATGTGATAATATAGATAAAACATAAAATTACCATTTTAATCTTTTTTCAATATACAGTTCAGTGGCATTAAGTACATTCTTCATTGTACTCCTGCTGTATAACCATCACCACTATCATTTCCACAACATTTTCTTCATTTCAAAGATAAACTCTGTAGTTCTCAACAATTCTGGTTTTCTCTATTTCTCTAGAAACTCTATCCTACTCTCTAGGGTCTATGAACTTTCCCCCTCTAGGTATCCTGTGTAAGTGGAAGAATACAATATCTGTCTTTTTGTGTATGGCTTATTTCACTCAGCATGTTTTCAAGGCTCATCCACGTTGTAGTAGGGGTCAGAATTTCCTTTCTTTCTATGACTGAATAATATTTCATTGTATAGAAATCCCACATTTTGTTGATCCATTCACCTGTCAATGGGAAGTGTTTATAGTTTTTAAAAATACATATCTGTCGAGTCCCAGAACCTGGAAAAAAGTGACATGTGACAATAATCTGAAACATGAGATAGGGAGTTCTTTTCTCATCTTCCGGCATCAAACACAGAGTCACAACTTGAAACAAAATTTTAAAAAATGCTAGGAATAATGTGCAAACCAGAACAAATCGTTTTCCTTTCTCTACTGCTGGTGGCCTAGTTGTTGAGTGGAGTTAAGAGAAGAGTAGTAGAGAGTTTTGGGGGATAAGAGTTGTAAATAAGCAAAGAAAAAGTGAGTGATCCAGTTATTAAGCAGAATAACTAAAATTTGGTGGTTCTAAACAATAATTAGGTCTCCTGTCTCATGATTCTGGGAGCTGACTTGGCTTAATTCAGAGTCTCTCAGGGATTTGCAGTGAGAGGGACTCTGGGATGGTTGTCACTTCCTCACTCATATGATGCTAGATGCTAGCTGTAAACTGGACTTCAGGCAACCCCATCATGTGGTCTGGGATCCCAGAGCAAGTGTCCTGAGGGAGACAGCTTCCACTTGACCTAGCCTTGGAAGTCAGGCAGCATCACCTCTGTCACAGTCCTGCCCAGACACAGGAGGGAACACAGTCTACGCACCCCCAACCTCGTAATAGCATAAGTGTTGCCACTGATCATAAGGGCATGTGGATAGACAATCTTGTGACCATCTTGAAAAATGGAGTACGCATCAGAAAGCATGCTGTGTCTAGCCAGAACCCATGTCATCTCTTATCACCCTCAAGCCTCCAATGTCACAGTATGGTTGGCCTACTAAAGGGCTGAAGCTACACAAAAACCTGATATAGGCTTTAGGAAGGCTTAAAGAGGACATATGGCAGGAGATGAAGGAACCATGACCTAATGCCTACTCCACACCAACTAAAAAGGTGCCACAGCATATCCCTGTGGGTCTGAGTTATCACACAGGCTTAACACAGACCTTCCAAGTGTAAATACAGTCTTGCTTCACTTTTACATTTCCAATCACATGCCACCCTAAGCCAGAACTATGTAGAGAAAGGAATTCAGAAAAATGTACTTCTATCATACTTAAGTTGACATAATTCAAAGTCACCATAGAGAACAATATTCCTTCTCCCACACCGGCTATTCTCTGGGGAAGTGGGAAGACTCCAAGAAAAATCTTGGATGAGGATTGAGTTGATGCTGAAAATAGATGAGCAGGGCTCACCTCTTGTCTGTAGATTTCTTAAGTTGGAGGTTTATTCGTGTCAGTCGAGCAAGGAGACACCTTTCTTTACTTCCCCATAATTTTCAGAGGGAGGGCACAGAAGACCCAGCCAGGTTTCATGACCCTGAGTAAAGGGCAGAGAGGCTGACTAATGAGTAACAGCTGGCTTATAACCCCCCAGAGATTTGCTAGCCTGAATGAAAAAAACATGTATCAAAAAGTTTATCTTAGTTTATCTTAGTTTGATAGGGCTACTGTAACAAGCACTGTAACTGAGGGGCTTAAGCAACAGAAATGTATTGCCTCAAAGTTCTGGAGGCTAAAAGTCTGAAATCAAGGTGGTGTTAGGGTTGGGGCCATGAAGAAAGTATCTGTTTCAAGCCTCTCCTCTTGGCTTGTAGTTAGATGGTCATTTTCATATTCACATGATGGTCTCCCTGCACATGTATCTGTCCCCAAATTTCTCCTTTATATAACAATATCAGTCATACTGGATTAGAGGCCCACTCTATTCCAGTATAACCTGATCTTAATTATAAATGCAATGATCCTGTTTCAAACAAAGTCAAATCCTGACATACTGGGAGTGAGGACTTCAATACATGAATATGGGGCAAGGAGGACACAATTCAATCCATAACAGGGCTTGACAGGGCTTGACATGTACTTCTGAAGACAATAAAGAGGTGATGCGGTTGTTCTTCTGAAGACTCTCTGAATAAGGTAGCTAGAAGAAAACCTTATAAATAATCTTCACCAAGATACCACATGAACAGAGACCACCAACATTAGACCAATCCAGGTCAAGAAACAAATGCCTCCCTCTCCCCTGCATTACTCAGCTGTGAATCTCTGATGGATATTGGTGGACTGGAGAGCAACATTCATTCTACCCTCTCTGTCTAGTGTTACTTTCTAAACTGGTGTCTGGAAAATAAAATGGACATTTTCTCCTTTGCAGTTAGGGTTCAGGATGCATTTTAGAATCAAGGAATCAGAAACACTCATTCATTATTTGGAAGGAAGAAGTAAGTGAAAGCTGCACTTCTGCAGTTCCTGCTAAAAAGTTCAATTATGAATGCCTCTGGTTTTTCAGTTGCAGAGTTAGCAGAAGCCAAGTATCAAGCTCACCATCTCTATAGGTGACCAGAAACAGCTTAGGGTACTCATTCTCCTGGACCATATTAGGCAAATACACCAAATGCCCTCACCCTACACTGCCTTTTCCTGTACATATACGCTATCATGGGGAGAACAATTCATTAATTTGAATGAAATTCCACCTCAAAGAGATGTTTTATTAGAAGGGACTAGGTCATCTCAATATATTTAGAGAGATTTTTTTTCCATTGCATGAGAAAAGCATTCAAGAATTAAGCCATTTTTGACCCCTGCATTTTATAAACTGTAGTAACTTTTAAATATACCTACTACTTGAAATTCCAGAAGAAAAACTCATTCTAGGTAGATTCATATGAGAACAGAATTACTTGCATTCTGACATAAAACTTACATAGAATGTGTCTAAATATGTTTATGTTCACACAGTTTCATCACCATCTGTTTCAGAAACATACATTGGATGAAAATAACTTCCAAAAGCCTGTTTTGCCCCCATAGCCTGTTGATGTATTATTTACTCATTCTTTCAATTTCTAAAATATAGTAGATAGCCCAAAGGGTGAAACTTCCAAGTTTATATTCAAAATTTATAAAAAGACTACAGAAAGAACAGCAGGTGAGATCATAAATAATTCATAGAACTTGAAATACTTAAATGGTCAACAAACCAAAGCTTTATGAAGTCATAACTCAACAAATATCTCATATTTTACTACATTATTACCATTATTCTGCCAGGTGTCACTGACAAATGTGGCTAAGTTAACTTTTAATTTCTAGGCCTTCACAAACAACTTACATAACTTGGAGTACATTAACATAAATTGTGGAGGAAAAGCAAGAGCCTTAACTGATACTTAGATATGAATGAATGTCATTTAATGGAGTCCTAGAATTAAGGTAATGATTAAAAGAAACTTGAGGATTGACCAAAATGACTGATCAAATGTGTTTTACCTATTAAAATCTGGTTCTGTGTATTATGGCACCTGAATGTTTCTTGATTAAAGTTGAACCAGAATTCAGTTAAGCTTAGATCTAACCACAGGTTTGTAGGAAATAGAAGGTTTAGAATATGTTAACTTCAAATGACATAAAGCCACAGTCAGATATAGAATATGGGACATTCTCTAGGGCAAATGGTCCAGTTTTTCTAGCAAATAACTAGCATAAATAAAAAGGGAAGGGGGTTTAGACTGTTATAAAAGAGACCTAAGAGGACAATCAAATAAAAATACATGGACTGGGGCAGCCCCGGTGGCGCAGCAGTTTAGCGCTGCCTTTCAGCCCGGGGGGTGTGATCCTGGAGACTTGGGATTGAGTCCCATATTGGGTTCCCTGCATGGAGCCTGCTTTTCCCTCTGCCTGTGTCTCTACCTCTCTCTCTCTCTCTCTCTCTGTCTCTATAAATAAATAAAATCTTCAAAAAAATTTTTTAAAAAAGATAAAATAATTAAAAAAAAAAGAAAATACATGGACTGTGCTTAGATTACGATTTAAACAAAGTTCCTAAATCTTTAAGATATATAGGGAATTAGAATATGAACTGGTATTAGATATTAAGAATTATTGCAAATAATGTTTTTAAAGGCTCCTGTCAGAGATGCATACTAAAGTCTTTACAGATGAAATAACATCATATCTTGGGTTTCTTTGAAAATACTCCAGTATACTCCTCACCTAAAACTATGTCAAAGAAGCACTAGATGATAGGCATATGAGAGTTTGTTATACTAATTTCTTTTATGTACCTTTGAGGATTTCTATCAATTAAAAAAATAAAAATAGTTTGGTTAAGCATTCCTAATTTTTTTAAAAGTCAGTTGAGTTTTAACAAATAGTCTGATCAATCTATTTTTCACTTTTTAAACTTAAGCTTTTTAGACTGCATGAATCTCATAGTTTACACATGGTATAGCAGTAGTAGGAACTAACATTTACTGAGAGCTCACTAAGTACAAGGGACTGTTATTATCTAATCCTAAAACAAAAAACCAAAACACCCTGTGAAGTACCGTAAAGGAAGTGGTCACATGTTACTCAGATCCCCTTCACAAAAGGGCTATTGCCTCCACCGCTGGGAGTTGGCCCCTGCAAGAACTCCCTAGTTCTAGAAACCTACCTCACCTTAGAACATGCCCGTCCCTGGGTGGCCCAAATCCAATGACAGATGAAGGAATGGGTGTAAAGGCCTGGCTATTTGGACAATGTAAAATCATTATGATGGGCTGTTTTAGCCTTAGAGCTCCTGGAAGATTGGCCAAAGCTACCTGGTACCCACTTTGCTATGGACTTCTTTTACCCCACCTTCTTCTAGCCTCACCTTCCACAGGTGTTCCAAGTTCAGTCCTCATAAACATCACCTGCACTAGACTCCAGAGTCAGCTTCCTAGAGAGCTCAATTTGTGACAAATGTTATTATTACCACTACTACCATGACCTGTTTTACAAGGACACTGAGGCACAAGAAAACCAAATAATTTGCTTAAGATTACACACATAGTAAGCTCTAGAGCTAGAGCTTTTAAACACAGATCTAAACTTTTTCCAATTTTGTGACTGAGAATCTTCCCCTGAGTTTCAGTTCTAATTCTGCAATGTATTTAATTATATGGCTTTGGTTAAATTATTTGGATGCTCTCTGCTTCAGTTTCATTTACAAAAGTGGGAAAACAATTCTTTATTCTTAGAGTCTGTTTTGAGGATTATGATGAAATCATAAAAGAAGCTGGCACACAGAGGTAATAAAACTGAATAGGATAAATTCTTATTGTTAGGAGCAATACAAAACCCAGATTTTCCAGTTAGGTATTATTTTACATTTAAGAAGCAAATTTGCACAAGTATATTGTCCAGATTCACTCTTTATAAAAGTCATGGACTGGAAAAAATAAATATTCAATAAATATGTCCAATAAAAATGAATTATGTAATGACATATTTTCTTCTAAATTCCTCAGATTTGGACTCGGCCAATAACTACTAAAAATGTTATGTCTGGCCAAAACTTTAAGATTCATTATCATAAAGATGTCGATTGGAATTTGTCCACTCACATTTTTTTCTTTTTATTTAGAGATGTATTTATTCCAGAAAGAGCGAGTGAGTGTGTGCACGCAAGGGGGTGGGGGAGGGGAGCAAAGAGAAAGGGAGAGAGAATCTCCATCACACTCCTTGCTGAGTGCCCAGCCTGATGTGTGGCTCAATCTCACAACTCTGGAATCATGGCCTGAGCCAAAATCAAGAGTCAGATGCTTAACCCAGTGAGCCACCCAGGTGCCCCTCACATTCTTTTAGGAAATGGCCTTGCCTATTGGCTGCCATGTTTTTATACCATTTATACGAAGTGTTCTTGATTCAAGGATACCAAATCCACATGCTGGCTGGTGACAGACAAGGGGGCCTCGCCTGAAAAGATGAATGGGGCCTATCAGATACTGGCCCTGGTGAATTTTATTTGAGGATCATAGAATGACAATTAGCACAGAAGCAGAAGTTGGAAAAACTGCCATGTGCCATAGGAAGGCAATACCATGTGAAACCTGAAATCACTGGAGCAGTGGAAACTATAATAAACAGAGGACACAGTTAAGAAAAAAGATTAAGCAGACACAGAAATATTCATATAATTCACATTACATTTCAAACTGCTCAAATTGTTCAACCTTTTGCTTTTCCCTTGTATGAAAACACACAACTGTCATTTATAAGAAAAAGGCCACTGTTGAAAAATTTAAATTCCTCATATTTCTCAAAAACTTCCCTTTCAATTTTATTGTCTATTGACAAAGAAATCTTATTCTAGTAAGTGTGAATATAGGCCAACATATTTTCTTCATCAGTTTTGCTTAATTGCTGTTACTTCTTTTTTTCATAAGAATTCACTTAGCATATCATCTTACAATAAAAATGTTATTGAATGAATTCAATTTCTGTAAATGGAACTATACAAAGGCTTTTTTTTTTATCAAGCACATTCAAATGAAGTTGCAGTTCAAAGTAAACTTGAATTTGTATGAGACAAATGTTTCCAAACTATTCTGTAAGATCATTTATTCATTGAAAAATGCTTTTAATGAACACCTATTTTATACTAGGTACTTGGCATAAGAAAATGAACATGATCTCTGCTCTCCAAGAGCTCATGATAAATTAGATCACTAAACAACTATGACTACAATGCCATGTTAAATACAAAAAAGGTAACAAATAGCAGTGACAAATGGTCAAGTACAATAACAAATAGCATTAGGGAAACACTGAACCGACAGAAAAGAATTCTAGTACAATGGGTTAGATAGCCCCTCACAGAAAGCAAAAGATCCAAGACAGGTGCATACTAGGTCTTAGAATGCTCAGAAGGACATGAAATCTCTTACCTGTACATGAGGTTTCATTAGTTCTTGTGTGTAGTAGCATGCCTTAGTTGTCATCTTTATGGGAAAGCCACATATCTGAGGCAATTTAGATTTTAAGTCTGAAAGGAAACTTTTCAACACACCTTCCAAATCTACTCTTGGAAAGAACTGAATGGGCTGACTTCTGATGCAGCTGAGAGGGTATCTGAACACTGTTAAAGAATAGTAGAACATTTTTTTGTACTAAAGAGATGCAATTTTTAAAAAAGATTTATTTATTTATTTTACAGAAAGAGAGAGAGCACATGAACCAGAGGATCAGAGGGAGGAAGAATCTCAAGCAGACTCTGCTGAGTGCAGAGCCTGACACAGGGCTTGATCTCATGACACAGATCTGAACCGAAACCAGGAGTCAGACACTTAACCGACTACTCTACCCAGGAGCCCCAAGAGATAGCAATGTCTATGGAATTAAAAAAGTATTACAATATTAACTGTTAAAAAGACACACATAACTAAATCCTATTTCATATATTGCTTATTTCATATTTTCCAAAGCTAAAAGTATGTTTTATCACAGGGTCTTAATTCATTCTATTTTAACACTCAGTATCAATACTGCTCATTGTGTTGTTATTACAGATCTTTCTATATAGACTGGCAGACTAAGATATTATGAAAATGATTTATAAGAAAGATACTATGACCTTAAGAGGTTACAAAAATAAGTGTTTATAGAAAACAATAAAGAGGTTGCATCTCCAAAAGCTGTAAAAATTCAGTACAAAGAAACAACACACAGTGTATTCAAGCTCCAAAAGCAATTCTTTGAGAAGAGCAGTTGCTTCTTTCTGATGAAAAATACTCTTGACGACTTGGAATAATAATGTCTTTGCCTCTAATGAAAGGGAGTATTTAATCCCTGTCAACATCAATTTTATATTAAGTTTTGGGTTAGGAAGTGTAAAATGCAGAAAGAGAACATTATGGCTCTTCTTCCAATTTGAAACTCCAGCAGGTCATAATACAGAGACTGGAATGTGAAATCAATACTGATTACAATTGAAGAGTTTCACCTGAATACTTTAAATTATTATTAAATTATTTAAAATAATGTTAAGACAGATATTTTCTTAAAGCATTGGGGAGCATTAAGTGCAAGTCAGATCCTCTAAATTTTGCCTGTAAAATTAAATAATCTTCCAAAGAGAAAAATCTTTGTTAAAGACTAATTCTTTTAATTTTACCCTTTCAATAATATCCAAAATACCACTGGAGGGAGCCCTTGGCTAAGGAGAATCATAGGACTATTTTACTGTCTACTAGAAATCCTGTAAACATTTTTCTATCTAAAGTTCCTTTTGTTACCTAAATTGTTGCAATAGAATTTAAAATAAAAAATATCATCAAGTTCTTTCTCAAATAAAAATAGAAAAATTCTAAGGAAAACAAAAAATATTCAGGCGCGGAGGGGGGGAGTAGAAGGGAACAGTTTCATTCAGACATAGATAAGGTTGAAAATGATGACAACACTAGAGCCAGGAGTAAGGATGGATCATGAAGCTGGCAGGGGGCTTCTGTTATAAGTAGTGTGTAAAAGGATACGTGAAGATTCTTTCTCCTATCATTTTGAAGTAGATGCTGCAGTAAATTTTAGTATTTCCACAATCTTCTGGAAGTTTATAGCCATACTAAAAATTAGGAACAAAGATGAAGTTCTTTTGAGAGAAAGCTAAACTAAGATTAAATTATATGAAGCAAAATTAAATAGTTCCTACCATAATACACATTTCTATTTCTTACCAAGTCATCCCAGTGCATCCGGAAATCTTCATATGAGTGAAAAGGACAGTCAGGGGGTGTGGTGTGAAGAATACTTATTATTTGTCCCCTTTTCATACTAAGAAAAATAGGAGTTGATAAAGTATTATGAGCCAGTGTTTGGATATAATTTAACTATGTAATTTAATTTAAAAAATACTCAAAAAGATTTAGCAGCCTTCTTTACATAATAAACTAATCATTTGCTACTAGTTCCAAGTACACCATTGTATTAAATCAGAACCAGAATTGTTAGAAAAAACTAAATTGAATTAATGTAAACAATGTGCCAGTTATAAACAACAACAACAACAAAAAACGTTTATTAAGTGTTGCCACACAGAAGTATGCCTGGTAACTGTCAGATTTTAGGGAAAAGTCTGTTAAGTATTAAATGAATCAGAGTCAAATCTATGTTCCCTATCTACCTCTTCCCTGCTTTGATGATTAAATTATTATGTATATTCTGTTAGTTAATTAAAGTTCTTTTTCCTAAGCAGGTTAAAATTTCAGCCCAATAGTCCTATTTATATTAATAACAAGCCATTTTCCCCTAAAGACAGTGCAAACTTAAAACAGCTCCTATCAAATGATAAAGAATCATTAATTATATGTAGCGTTTATAAGGTTTTACTGATATTACTATAATAGTTGTAATTTCATAATTAGATATCTGGAAATTTTAGTTTTTTAAAAACTATATTTAATGAAAATATAAGGGTATAATAAAATTGTTTTAGTAATTTAATACAGGAAATTGATGGCTTCTGTATGACCTTTAAGTTACAAATCACGTTCAAAAATTCAGTTTCAAAAATTCCTTTATACTTTTGTACACACTGATGCTGAAGCAAAATGAGAGAACTACTATATCTTGGACCTACCTCAGATGCTACAAACTGAAATCTCACCTTGGCAAAACGTAGCACCAGTTGTTTAAAATTGAATGTCCTTCAATGACAGCATTGTTGTTAGTATCAAAATCCTTTATAATACTCTGGGAAATACCAAATTCTCTTAGCTTTAAATAGAAATAAGATTTAATGCATAACTCCTCAAAAGAATTTGTCAAACAAGAAGAAACACATACACAATTACAGAGTAATTTTAAAGGCTTAGTTTAGAGGTGCATAATACTTTACATAATGTATTTGATGTTTCAGCTCTTCCTACTTCTCTCTATACAACATATCAAGTATTTCATGCCTTCTCTCATTTTCCAACCCCAAACCTCTATCTTCTACTTATTTCAACTGGCTTTCAATTTTTTAATTATGTTAATTTATAGGAAGTTGAATTCCTTCTAAAGCAAGGTATTTACATTTTGTAAGAATAGTATCTTAATTTTTTTTTTAAAAAACTAGAGAATGAGTTAGGGAGTTGTCCCTCTAGTTTGTCTTCGGGAATGATTGCAGAGAGCTGATACTCTCATGTATCCCTTTTCTATCTTCTGGAATGCTTTTCCTCTGGTCCTCAGGTGACCTATCCACAGGGTATTTAAGCTGATAGTTTACCAATCCTTTTCTACTTACAGTTTCCTCACTCTGTGGGGCATTTTAATACAGAGTCAAAGATAAGGAGGACAAGTCAAAGATAAGTCCTACGAGGACACTGTTAGGATGAGAAAGAATGGTTCATAAATCCTCATCCTCCTTTTAACCTATCATCATACAGCTTTTGGAAAATAATATTCTAACTTCATTCTCTACTGCTTTTCAATAAATTCCAGCTAAGCTGGCCAATTTTTCTTTTTACTGCCTAGACAAATCATTAGCATTTTATTTTATTTTTTTAAAGATTTTATTTATTTATTCATGAAAGACGCACAGAGAGAGAGGCAGAGATACAGGCAGAGGGAGAAGCAGGCTCCATGCAGGGATCCTGACGTGGGACTCGATCCAGGGTATCCAGGATCAGGTCCTGGGCTGAAGGTGGTGTTAAACCGCTGAGCCACCCGGGCTGCCCAGCATTTTAATAATATACTTGCCCTTACTCTGATATATCTGAATTCTACCAGTAAGAAAGAGCCTTATAGGCCTAGAGCTAGAACCATCTCCTCTACATTCAGTGACAGATCTTTCTCTGAAATCTTACAGCATTTATTAAGACTAATGGAAATGAGGCAGCACAGCAGAAAAACATAAATGCAAAAATATAAAGATAAGAACTGCTGGTTATGTTGTGAGGTAAGAGAACAAAGACAGTAAGAATGAATAAGGATTCATATTGTCCTGTACACTGGAGGATAAATCTTGCCCTGTGACATACTGTGCTTAAAAGCTAAATGGTCTAATCTGTGACCTAAGAAAAGGATGCTCAGTGCTGGGATGGCTATGAATGTCAGGAAAGACTGACTGCAGGTGAATAAATATATTATTTGAGAGAAAACAACCAAAGATTGAATTCAGAGAGGGTAGGTTTTATGTCCAACTGTTCAAAAGTTTATGAGTTCTCTTATACACCCACTTACATAGCTTTAGTTTATATCCTTCTGGCTATTTTCAACACTATTCAGAGACTAAAGCAAATTGCTGCAGAGATCTCCATGGTACCAGCCCTTAAAGTCTATATCAGCTTTTCTCAACCTGGGTATTTCTGAAGACTGGCTATTCAAGTGTTCACGATACGCCTCCAAGAGACAGTTAACCTCTTACATTTATTTAATAAATACTTAAAATGTGTCCTTTTCTGAATAGACCTGCACTAACAGGGTACTCAGGAAATATCACTTCTTCCTTATAATGCCAAGCTAAAGGAATTTGGATTTTATTTGCTCCAGGCAATGTTGAGATACTAGAGAACAAAAATAAGACAAAACCTAGACTCTCAAAGAGATGACAAAACTTAATAGGAACAGAAACATTTATGAAACTAATTTTTACAAGAGTCAGAACATGAAAATTGCCGAATCAAAAATTTAGGTAAAGTGAGATTTAGAGGAGCTGATATCAATTATAATTTAGGGAATCAACTACAGAACACTTCTGAAAGAAATTGAGGAAGACACAAAGAGATGGAAAAATATTCCATTGGATTGGAAGAATTAATATTGTGAAAATGTCAATGCTACCCAGGGCAATTTACGCATTTAATGCAATTCCTATCAAAATACCAAAATATCAAAATGGACTTTTCTTCAGAGAGTTGGAACAAATTATCTTAAGATTTGTGTGGAATCAGAAAAGACCCCGAATAGCCAGGGGAATATTAAAAAAGAAAACCATAGCTGGGGGCATCACGATGCCAGATTTCGGGTTGTACTACAAAGCTGTGGTCATCAAGACAGTATGGTACTGGCACAAAAATAGATACATAGATCAATGGAACAGAATAGAGAATCCAGAAGTGGACCCTCAACTTTATGGTCAACTAATATTGAACAAAGCAGGAAAGACTATCCACTAGAAAAAAGACAGTCTCTTCAATAAATGGTGCTGGGAAAATTGGTCATCCACATGCAGAAGAATGAAACTAGACCATTATCTTACACCATACACAAAGATAAACTCAAAATGGATGAAAGATCTAAATGTGATACAAGATTCCATCAAAATCCTAGAGAAGAACACAGGCAACACCCTTTTTGAACTCGGCCACAGTAACTTCTTGCAAGATACCTCCACGAAGGCAAAAGAAACAAAAGCAAAAATGAACTATTGGGACTTCATCAAGATAAGAAGCTTTTGCACAGCAAAGGATACAGTCAACAAAACTAAAAGACAACCTACAGAATGGGAGAAGATATTTGCAAATGACCTATCAGATAAAGGGCTAGTTTCCAAGATCTATAAAGAACTTATTAAACTCAACACCAAAGAAACAAACAATCCAATCATGAAATGGGCAAAAGATATGAAGAGAAATCTCACAGAGGAAGACATAGACATGGCCAACAAGCACATGAGAAAATGCTCACTTGCCATCAGGGAAATACAAATCAAAACCACAATGAGATACCACCTCACACCAGTGAGAATGGGGAAAATTAACAAGGCAGGAAACCACAAATGTTGGAGAGGATGCGGAGAAAGGGGAACCCTCTTGCACTGTTGGTGGGAATGTGAACTGGTGCAGCCACTCTGGAAAACTGTGTGGAGGTTCCTCAAAGAGTTAAAAATAGATCTGCCCTACGACCCAGCAATTGCACTGCTGGGGATTTACCCCAAAGATACAGATGCAGTGAAACGCCGGGACACCTGCACCCCGATGTTTCTAGCAGCAATGTCCACAATAGCCAAACTGTGGAAGGAGCCTTGGTGTCCATCGAAAGATAAATGGATAAAGAAGATGTGGTCTATGTGTACAATGGAATATTACTCAGCCATCAGAAACGACAAATACCCACCATTTGCTTCGACATGGATGGAACTGGAGGGTATTATGCTGAGTGAAATAAGTCAATCGGAGAAGTACAAACATTATACAGTCTCACTCATTTGGGGGAATATAAAAAATACTGAAAGGGAATAAAGGGGAAAGGAGAAAAAATGAGTGGGAAAGATCTGAGAGGGAGACAGAACATGAGAGACTCGGGGATCCCTGGGTGGCGCAGTGGTTTAGCGCCTGCCTTTGGCCCAGGGCGCGATCCTGGAGACCCGGGATCGAATCCCACGTTGGGCTCCCGATGCATGGAGCCTGCTTCTCCCTCTGCCTATGTCTCTGCCTCTCTCTCTCTCTCTGTGTGTGACTATCATAAATAAATAAAATTAAACAAAACAAAACAAAACAAAACAAACATGAGAGACTCCTAACTCTGGGAAACGAACAAGGGGTGGTGGAAAGGGCGTGGGGGGGGGTGGGGGTGACTGGATGACGGGCACTGAGGGGGGCACTTGATAGGATGAGCACTGGGTGTTATGCTATATGTTGGCAAGTTGAACTCCAATAAAAAATAAATAAAAAACATAAAATAAATGAACAGAAAAAGTGTGTATTGAGCATATAATCTTGAGCAGAAGAGAGGGGTGCATCTTCCCCATTTCTGATGTTCGCTTCCATGCTGAGAAAGTTCTAATACATATTCCTGATGTCTCTCTGCCCTTCCATTCATTCCTCCCTAGGCAGATCAGGTGACTTATCTGGTTGGTAAAACTGGGACAGTTCCTTTCCCTTCCTCTTGGGAACTGGTCTGTTGGCACGAAGTAGTACACTGAATTGTCATACTGGGAATCGTGCCTGAACTCTTAAGAGAGCCTGGGGGTTTATTACTCCCACAGGTAGGCAGGGAATCTACCTAATTCTAGGGTTCAGATAGGCCACATTCTCTAATAACTTTTTTTCTAACAATGAACAGGATGACCATTTATCTATTAAAATAATAAAATGGGAGACTAAACTTGAACATTCCTTAGGCAGACAAAACCAGCCAAGCCACATAAATAAAACCTAATCTAGCTCATTCTGTAACACAAATGAAATTTAACTTCAATTACTTCTTGTAAATGCGTCTAAAAATCATAAAACTTATATTGTTTTCCAAAATGGAGTAAGATAATCGCTTTTAACTAATCCCCTGTCATTTGGAAAACCCCATTACTATAACCAATCATTATAAAGATAAAATAGCTCCCACGTATTCATTACATAAGCTGTCCTGCAACAACACCCTTCTGAGTTTCATAACACTGTTGGTTTGAAGACTCTTGGTTCACAGACTATTCTTCTATGTACAATAAACTCCAAAAATACAATTTTAATTGATCTGATTTTATTTTTAACATACCCTCCAGTTTATGTATGTTGGGCCAGTATCCCAGTAGGTTAGTTTCCCTTTCATTCTCAGAAGTATCCATTTGGGATCATAAATTATGTTCTCATCCTAGTAATAAAGATGGTATTCTCATCTCTATAGGCCTTATTCTTTGTCAGTCTCTGATTCAAAACTATATACATAAAACACAAGTATCATCTGTAGAAAATTCAAAGGGCAGTAAGACATGATGTTAGTCCTTAAGAAGCTTATTATAAATTTGGCATATAAAAATGAGTATAGGGATCCCTGGGTGGCGCAGCGGTTTAGCGCCTGCCTTTGGCCCAGGGCGCGATCCTGGAGACCCGGGATCGAATCCCACGTTGGGCTCCCGGTGCATGGAGCCTGCTTCTCTCTCTGCCTCTCTCTCTCTCTCTCTCTCTCTCTCTCTCTCTCTGTGACTATCGTAAGTAAATAAAAATTAAAAAAAAATTTAAAAATGAGTATAATTCTGTATGTACAAATAAGTGAGCACGATGTAGAACAGAATGAAAGTTTAAAAGAGGCTAGGAGGTCACACTGGCCCCAAGCCTTGCAAAGGTTCCTCATCAGTACAAGACAGTCATGTCATCCTGCCCATTCCATTTACTGTTATGCAGGTCAGTTTCCCTACTGGATCACACAATTCTTGAGGGCCAGAAAGTAGATCCTATTTATTTTTAACTTGCCTATTGCCTCAACACAGTAGAAATCAAAAAACTAAGGAGAAATCAAAAAGTTAAGGAGAATTATGAATGGAGTTAGCATTGGATCTGGCCCTTAAAGGATAGGCAGGATGTATAGCTAATGGGAGGATCACTTTAGGCAAAGGAGGAATCATCTGTCTCAACATGGACACTACTGATACTTTGGGCTGGATAATCTTGTGTTGGGGTGGAGGTAGGGTTGCTGTCCCATGCACTGTAGGATTTTTTTAGCAGCATCCCTAGCCTAAAACCACTAAATACCAGTAGCAACACACCCATTCCCCTTTGTCATAACCAAACTTCTCTGTAGACATTACCAAATGGCTCATGTGGAACAAAATAATTCATTTTCTTCTCCACCCTCCTCTACTGAGAACCACTGCCACAGAAGAAGGAAAATAATATTTGAGTTACTATTAATGTATAAGTTTCCATGCTGGATGCTATGAGAATTAGTAAAATAAAAGACCTATTCTACTAAGAAGGGAAAAAGTATTAATGTATATTGTTTTTTACAAATATAAAAAATGCTACCAGAATGCTAATGAAGGGATATTATACGTAGTATGAGCTGAAACAGTCTTTTTAATATTTGGAGGTGAAAGAAGAGGCAGAAGAGGTGAATGCTGAAGCACAGTAGGGTTGTGGAGAGTCTCTACCGTCATCTAAAAAGATTTCTGAGCAAGAGAATACTACGATTAAAGCTGTGTCAGAGGCGCCTGGGTGGCTCAGTCGGATAAGCATCTGCCTTCGGCTCAGGTCATGATCTCAGGGTCCTGGGATTGAGCCCTGCATCAGGCTCCCTGCTCAGTGGGGAGTCTGCTTCTCCCTCTCCCTCTGCCCTTCACCCCTGCTTGTGTTCTCTCTCTCAAATAAATAAAATATTTAAAATAATTTAAAAATCTGTATTAGACTAACGGAATATTTTCTTTGAGTAAACAGATTTAAAACAGTATCAATATGTCAAGCATTTAATAATGTGGATTTTGGTAATAAAACCCTTCTTATCACTCTTCTTGTTAAAAATTAAAGCCTACTAGCATGTTGCTAATAAAGCATACAGTAAGTATAATAAAGTTAATTACAGAAATCAAAATATATGGTACCTCAGGTGGTGGCAATCTGATTGTGTAAGCTTCTATACTTAGACAAACTTGAGTTTCAGTTACATTGATGTCTAATACTGAAAATAAAATATTTAACTGTGATTTTCTGGAATTATTATTTTATTTTATTAAAATTTAGTAACAAAAAATAGCTTTAACTTAAATTTATTCACATTCGAAGCTCAATTAAGAATATGTACTCTTTTCCATTCATGGTAAAAATCCAAAAAAAATCACAATATTTGAGAGTCTGCAGATGAGCCAGAGGTTTGGAACAACACAGATATATGGACATGTATGTGTTGGTGGGAGGCATCACAGGGCAAGGCTATAATAAGAATGAGACATCCCACAGTTGAGAGAAAAATTCAACAAGCAACTTTTAGAAGCCTGATTTCTATTACATATGAAAAATGGAGACTGTTTTCTTATATCAGGAGAGGTGCCATGCCAAGCTCCTAACTCCATAGTCTTTTCATGAAGACCCATCAATATACCAGCAGATATAATACGGATCTCATAAAGCCCCAAGGCTTCTACCTTGCATTCACATAATTAGAATCACTTACATAAGTCAGAAAGTGGTTATCTTGGGAAAGGGTAATACTTGGAAGAAAGCATGAGGGGATCCCTGGGGTACTGGTAATGTTCTGTTTCTTGATTTGAGAAATAGTTATGAGAATATGTTTAGTCTGTGAAAATTCAATGAGCTATACATTTATAATTTGCAAGGTCTGCTATAGAATATTACATTTGGTAAAACTAAAAGAAAATTTCTAACACAAGAGTGAGGAATTTTGCTCTTCTAAACCTTATCTTTAACATCTGACAGTATAGTGTCTTGACAGTTCGGGTATGAAACTGAATTTCTGTAATGAAACTATTTGTTCAGACCTAGAGCACAATGACTGCCACTGTCGAACTTAAACATAACATTAGGGCAAAGAGTGCAAACAGGCTTCAGCCTGAAAGTCAACTCAAATCAAATAGTTGTGGAGTAAAGGTGCTAGCTCAGGATTTAAGGCTATGCCCAAATTGCGGTGAAAGCTCTACCGTCTGCTATCTGTGGACTACTGTTTATGAACAGGTCTACTTGCAAAAAAGGCCATGCTTATCAATGAAAGAATCAGACCACTCTATAAACTGTGTATTTTAGATCTCTGTCTCTTTAAACAATCTTTTTTTTCTCTCTTTTAAGGAAAAGAGGAATTATGTTCTCATAAGAAATATATCTTTTACTTAGAACAGTACTAAAGAATTTTCAATGATATGACTCTGTAAAGTATACAGTGCCTGAAAATTTAACTTCAGAGTGGTAATTGTAATTAAGTAGAGAAATTAAAAATATAGATTTTATTCCAATTAAGAAAAGTAAATTTTTTCTCTAATAATTAAGAACATATATTGTGACCCAGAGAGGATGTACTGGGTCAAATTGTGATTATAATAATACCTGATTAAATTCTGATAATCATCAATATTGTAACAACCCAACATTCCATAACATTTTAATGACTATAACCATATTAACGTTTTATCTAATGACATATGCATTTTTACTTACCAACAGCACTTTGCTTTCCCATTTGAGAAAGAAATTCTCTTCCTTAAAAAATTCATAGGGTATGCCATATTATTATAACTTATAAACCATGGTTGATAAATAAAACTTTTTAATGTTTACTTATCAAAGCAAAGGAAAATACTTTAAAATGTAGTTTTACACAAAGGAATATCTAAAGACAATTCAGAAAAAAATATATGACCACTCAGAAAGTATCTTTTCAATTAAAAAGACAGAAATACCCAATTCTTCCTTCTAATATTTATTTCCTGGCATAAAAAATACTTATAAAATGGTCAGACCTCAATACAAAATCCAGAATAGCCTTTTGGTTCCAACAATTGTTGGTAATTTGTATTTATTTTATTATAATGCTCCATAGCTTATATTTATTCCTTCTTAAACATCAAGTATTACATAATTTAAAAAAATTCTTTGAAGAAACATCAGGAGGCCTCTGGATATTATCCTAAGTAAAAGATGACATGATGTTACGGACTTGCCTGAGAAGGCTTAATTGGGACTATGCTTTAAAAACTATTCCCTAAAAATAATATATCTTGAAATTTAAAACAGATGCCTAGAATAGAAGTAATCTAGTTTAGAAACCTCCAATGACTGAAAGAGATGAAGTCACCTTGCACCAAGAGATGGCCAGTTTTATTCCAGGCTGGAGCAAGTCTAGACATGAGTGAATATGAAAGGCAATTTTGAAGAATTACAGGAATTACTCTTTGTGGAGCCTCTACCTAAACATATTAAAGAATAAAACATAGGAAAATTTACAGCAATTGGTATATTTCTATAAACTCAAAGAAAATGTGTTTAGATCACCATCCAAAAAACTGGGCTATTTTGGATATGAGTTATAGTCATCACTACAGCTAATCCTATCTGATTCTAAAGTTAAAGAAGCATTCAAACGTATTTGCTCTGAAGCCATGAAGACTATCATGTCGCAATAGCCAAATTCTCCCTCCTTATCCTGGACCAATAAGCCTAAATACTTAGAGCTCCTGTGCCAGGTCCCTACACTATACTTTGAATTCTGCTCTGCACAGAGGAAACCAGCCCAGAGCTGTATTAGAATTTTCATTGTTGTTTACTCTAATTCTACATCAGAAAACAAATACTTTCATGGGCACACATGAGACGAGCAGACTATCTCTACCTGTAGCGAATTTTTAAAAATCAAGACTTTTACTTCTGACTAAGAAGAAGTAATACAATCCAGATTTACCCTCCCACTTGAGGTAACTAAAAAACTGAGCAAGTTACAGGAAACAATGGTTTCCAAGACACTGGACATCCAGCAACAAAGAGGAGCAATCCTTAAGAGGAAATCTACAATTACCTCCAGCATGTTGATTAAAGAGCAGTTTCTAGGCTGTGGTGCAGTGAGGAGGAACCCTGGAAGAGCCAGTGGCTATCTTACATGAGGAGACAGCTGAGAGCTCAGGAGGCCAAGGGAGCTAGTTTTGGGGGCAAAGTATTAGAGGGGACAGAGCTGCACAGAGAGCAAACTCTTATGACCAGCAGAGTCCCGTTTGAGTCATCAGCTGAGCATGGATTAGCACGTGCATGTAAGGAAAATATCCAGGCTAGGGGAAAAAAACCAAGGTTTTCTTCTATACAAACATCCTCACAAATACAGTACAAAAAAGAAAATGCTGCCACTGCCACTCTTAGCCAGACATGTAGGAAAATGAGAGGATCAAGGAGAATTGTTTCCCAATATTATTCACCCCCCATTTTTGTACCATTTTGGTTCCTGGTGAATTTTCCCAGGATACAAGTAACCAAACTGTTGGCAATGAAGACTAAATCCATTCAATTTGTTTCGTAGATATTTTAATTCAGGATATTATCAATAGGACTTCAAGCAGCAGGATGAAGCCAACCTGCGACACTAATCTCAAACATGAACACAGGGTTTCAGGGCTAAACTGCTGAACAAATCCCAATAACTACCAGGATCTTCCTTAGAAAGACAAATGTCATTCTCCTTGATTCTGTATTGACTTTCTTCTTGGACTGAAGCATTAACCCAGATACAGAAGAATGTTATCAGCATATATTTAGTTTTGGCATACAAGGAGAACTGTAGGGCAATTCTGTCATCCATAACCATCCTGACCTGGATGCCATTCAGGCCAAAGATGGCGCCACTGACCACTGCAGCTAAAGTCAGGGCCAAATTTTTATCACGTTTTGATATAACAGGTAGATAGAAAATAAGGATAAAGTAGCTTAACAATACCATCAACCACTGTGACCCAATTAACATTCATAGACTACTTGACACAAAAGTAGAATACACATTGTTTATAAGTAGACCAGGGATATTTAACAAGGAAGACCATAAAACAAATTTCAATAAATTAAAAAAAGGTTCAAGTTATACAAAACATGTTCCCTAGCCACAATTATAATAGAAAACAGTAATAGAAGGATCCCTGGAAAATCTGAATATGTGAAAACTACATAACACACTTATACTAACCCATAGTTCAAAGGGGAATTAGAAAGCATTTTGAGCTGAGGAAAATCAAAACAAAACAAATACTTAGGAGGAAATTAATAGTAATGACCAAAATGAAAAGCAATGAGATACAAAATAATACCTACCAAACCAAAAGCTTATTTCTTGTAATCAATAAACTTGCTAAACCTCTAGCAAGACTGATTAGGGAGAAAAAAAACAAAATAGTCACAACATGACGGATATCAGGAATGACAAGTGACATGATTATAAATTCTACAGCAAAGGAAATTAAAAGGAGTATTATAAGTAACTTTATGTCAACCTATTTAACAAGTAGATGAAATGGACACATCCCTTGAAAGAGATAATTTGAATAGTTCTATTATCTATTAAAGACATTGAAATTGTAGTCAAAAACCTTCCCATAAGGAAAATGTCAGGCCCAGATAATTTAATTAGTGAATTTTACCAAGTATTTATGTAAGAAATAAAAATTCTGTACTAACTCCAGAAACTAAAAAGGTGGACTCTTTTACATGCAAAGCATTAACTTATGAGAAAGATATTTTTTGTTTGCTGACAAAAGAAGTTGAATACAAAGTCACTATAAATAGTATTTGGAATTATTATTCTTTTAAAAACTTACTTTAGCTCCACAATTTTCAATATAGGCATTAAGTTTTCCAGCTTTATAAAATGGTATCTGTAACAACAAAACAACAAAAAGCCACAATTATAAAAATTACTTAACACAAATATATTACTAAACAATGCAATACATAAAGAATTTAAACATTATCCAGAAGCAGACTCATTGTCAGGTTGTCATCCTAATGGCTTCTATGCTTTGGAGAAGCAAGTGATAATCATTCTCTCTCTAAAATAGAATCTATGGGTATGTTCTCAAAGTGAGGAAAAGCCTTTCTGAGAGTGACATGAACCTAGAAAAGGAAAAGGCTAATAAATTTCATATGATATCTAACAACTTTCTTAGTAAACAGTACCTTCCTAGGCATAAGGAAAATGGACACAAATCCAGAGAATATTCAAAAGGCCAAGGTGCTACAATTAATCAGCGACAGAAACAGAAATCAGAGATATTTTTAACCCAACAGACTGGCAGATATGTAAAGGGAGCTGGTAACTGGTATTTATGAGGATGTGGAAATACAGATTATCTCAATATGCTATTAAAATGCCATCTAGTATATATAAGCTTTTCAGAGAGTGATTTAGCATTACCTAGATTATAGTTTAAAATGTACTGCAATCTCACTTCTAGGAATTTAACCCATAGAAACTATTAAATAAAAGTGATATAATTGCAATGAAGCTTTCCGAAGCGTTATAGTAGTACAACTAGAAACTCAGATGTGCACTAGAAAATATTAACTAATTATACACCCATACAATGAAATATTTCACAGCCTTAACAATGAATAAGATATATGTATTGGCATAGAACATTCAGGAGAGGCTGTTCAAGGGGAAATTAAAGGCAAGTTTCAAAATAGTATGTAAAAAAATCCCATTTCCTACTTTAAATATTTTCAAAAAAACTTATAGTATGTAATATCTTTGTAAGAAAACAAAACATTTCTAGATGGCTACTTTCCTTTTTTTATTCTTTTTTTTTTTAATTCTTGCTAAGATTAGGATGCTTGAATTTATAAGAACTGTGAAACAATGACCACCTTGTTCCAAAAGAGGTAGTGGTGTTTACTTGTCCATCAACAGCTTATCTTATTTATTTATTTTTTAAAGATTTTATTTATTTATTCATGACAGACACAGAGAAAGAGAGAGAGGCAGAGACACAGGCAGACAGAGAAGCAGGCTCCATGCAGGGAGCCTGATGTGGGACTCGATCCCAGGTCTCCAGGATCACACCCCGGGCCAAAGGTGGTGCCAAACCGCTGGGCCATCAGGGCTGCCCAGCTTATTTTATTTAATAGCAGTAATGTCCACAATAGCCAAACTGTGGAAGGAGCCTCGGTGTCCAACGAAAGATGAATGGATAAAGAAGATGTGGTTTATGTATACAATGGAATATTACTCAGCCATTAGAAACGACAAATACCCACCATTTGCTTAAACGTGGATGGAACTGGAGGGTATTATGCTGAGTGAAATGAGTCAATCGGAGAAGGACAAACATTATATGGTCTCATTCATTTGGGGAATATAAATAATAGTGAAAGGGAATAGAAGGGAAGGGAGAAGAAATGCGTAGGAAATATCAGAAAGGGAGACAGAACATAAAGACTCCTAACTCTGGGAAACGAACTAGGGGTGGTGGAAGGGGTGGGGGTGAATGAGTGACGGGCGCTGAGGGGGGCACTTGACGGGATGAGCACTGGGTGTTAATCTTTATGTTGGCAAATTGAACACCAATAAAAAATAAATTTATTATTAAAAAAAAGATAACAAAAATGAGAAAATAAAAGATATATACCCATATAACCTAGAAGAAAAATAAAGGAGCTAAAGATTTTTTGATGGCTTGTTAGTATTAATAAACGTTCATTTCACTAGATTCTGAAGAATTAAAATCTCAGAAAAAAGATTTTCAGAAAGATTTTTGACAAAAATCTCAGGATAATATAATTTTTATAAAATTTTTTGGCATTTCATTATCATTCCCAGTGACATACAGCACTGGGAAATACGTTTCTCATTCTAATTTTATTATTTGTAATTTTTTTAAAGTTCTAAATTAAAAAAAAATTTTGATCTAAGTTCTTTAAAAACAATTGGATAAACGTTGTAATGAGAAACTTCTTCCTTTATATTAAGCGGAATTCTAAAGAATAAAATACAAAAAAATGATTAAGCCCATGCTATCTTAAAAACATGCTGTAATATTTTTTCATGAATAGTCTTATATTAGCATTTGTGACAAAAAACTAAATATTAAATTAAAACCACAAAAAATGAATTTTAAACATCAGGTATATCAAAGTTGAAGTCTATAAATGGTTCAATCAATCTACAACACAGGTAATTTGGCTTCATAAACTACTGTAAATTAAAGCTATAATTAATATCCGAATTATTGCTTATCAATATTGCTCCCAATAATTAGTAATAATACTTCTTAAAAATTTAAAATACTAACCGCCATCACTACCCAAATTTGGCTTAATATTCCAGGCACAGGTGACACAAGAATATCTTGGTGCATATATAGCAATTGCCTGTGGGAAATGAAACATGGAATTTTATTTTATTTTATTTTATTTATTTTTGAAACACAGAATTTTAAAGTGGACTTCCCCTTTGATTTTACTTTATCAGAACATTTTGAAAATTGCTTAGTTCTATCTAAAAGTTTACATTTTTTTCTAGGGAAAGAGTGTGTTATTGACTTCTCTCTCTCTCCCCATGCTTAACTTGGTAACTTGAACATTTAGCCTTTCAGCCAAGATTTAAGAATGTTACAAGGTTTCAGAAATTGATATGAAAACTTGTCCCTGCCTCTGAGTTTCCCAATATCTTTCATCCATAACTTCTTCAGCTGTAACTCCATTTCTGTCCAAATAGAGATTTGAAGATGTCTAAATATTGTTAAGAATCTAGCTTTTCTAACTTCTATTTCTTCTATTTTCCATTTTTTAAGTAGTGGTCAGGAGGCACTGGAGGCAAGAGTCCAAGGATTCATCTATCAGTGATCAACTACTTCAATGTTAGAACTATTGACTAGATGCTTTTCCTTCAAAAAGGAAATTTTTTCCAAGCCATAATAAAATGGACGGTGATTTTATTTTAGCATTCAACAGCCAAATGAACTCACAATAAAATCACAATTCAAAATATCAATAGGTTTGTTTCAAAGGTCAATGAAAAGGTGGATAAAACACATGAAAAACTTCAAAATCAACCATCAAGAAAACAAACTGCAAAAAATATGAGAGTGTGTGGCAGGGAGAAGTTCCCTTAAAAAGTAAGATGGGCCAGTTTGTTTCTGGTCAGAACCCTGGCACAGAGCTAGGCGCAGTAAGTACTTGGTTTTACAAGGGCTGCCTTTATCTGACACAGCTAAGTCTCTTCTCAACCTGTTCCAGCCTCTTTAGCAGTTACTGGGACAGTGAGTCAAGACACGTCACCCTGCGGGGATGACTACCTTCAATTTGAGGGTAAACAACAGAAAATCTCAGGTTTTCCACCTATTTGTTTCCAAAAGAAGTCAGGTAAATGTTCAATAGGTATCAAACTACACCTTACCACACAGCGTACAGGCTCCTGGATGTACTTGAGTGGGAAAATAAACCAGAAGGAAAGTTTTGTAAATAAGAGCAAAATGGGAGGACGTTCCAAGAGTGTCTTATTTCTGCTTCCTAGCAATCTTACGTTTGTTCCTCTCCAAGAAATTCAGTGACAGATCTAATCTTATCAGGTATTCTAAGAGTCCTTCTTTGAGTGACTCAAACAATTTAAAGGACAAATACATGGTGGGTCTTCAGCAATCATGAAGTTATACTTCAGGCTTCACCCAAGCTGTTTTTCAAAGACTATCCTGGGTCAGACATTTCAAAATAGTTCTTAGAGAAATACTCTTTAGAAATCTTATGTTGACCTGCAAATTAAACTGCATTTTTCTAAAATGTTTATAGTATCTCTTAAAGTGCCCATAAAGAGTTGGTATTCAGTGAATATTCATTAATCTCTACCTCTAAGTTTTTGAGAGCCTGATTTATCAATATCCATAAAAGATTTATATTAAAAAGGGTCACAAACATAAAAACTCGTGATATTCAATCTCAAGTATTTTAAGTCCTCCCCTAAATGTAATCCAACATACCTGGTCAGAACAAAACTGAATTTCTTTATTTAAAATCATATACACAGATTAAATGAAAGACTATTTTGTTTTAAAGGAGATACTTCTAAAACAGCTCTTACAGGTCTCAAAAAATTTAGAAAGCCTTACTTATAAAATGTTTTACCTGCACATCTTCATTTGTGTACTCCTAATTTCAGTATCTGCCACCTGATTACTCAATATTATCTTGACAGCACAGAGTTTGTATAAATCTGGAGGTGTGATGAAGAACAGTGATTGCTGTCTAGGATCATTCATGTTTTCCCGTTGACTGAATGTCTCAGCTCTCAGGCCTTTAAAAATAAGCAGCAATCAAATGGTCATAAACTGTCTTACCTAAAGGGTTTTACTACCAACTCACCACAGAATATTTGATATTGTGTTGGAATAAGATAATAAAAACAAATTAGCAGGCTTTAGCATTTAAATAACACTAACATTTTACCTGTAAGAATTGTTTGGGGGGCTTGGGGGGCTCAGTCGTTGAGCAACTGACTCTTGATTTTGGCTTAGGTCATGATCTCAAAGTTGTGAGGTCAAGCCCAAGGTGGGCTCTGAGCAGTGGGGAGTCTGCTTGAAATGCTCTCTCCTTCTGCCCCCCCCAACATACACTTGTGCTCGCTTGCTCTCAAAATTTTTATTAAAAAAAAAAACCCAATTGTTTAACCTGTTAAAGCTTCTTGGTACAAATTTTATCAAGATGTAATATAAATAAAGGACGCCTGGGTGGTGGCTCAGTGGTTGAGTGTCTGCCCTCAGTTTAGGGCATGATCCTGGAGTCCTGGGATTAAGTCTTGAATCAGGCTTTCCATGGGAATCCTGCTTCTCCCTCTGCCTATGTCTCTGCCTTTGCATCTCTCAGGAGTTTAAAAAAAAAAAAAAAAAAAAAAAGATGCAATACAAATAACCTCCAATTCACCTTTTTATATTATAATATTCAGTGATTTTTATTATGTTCAGGTATGCAACCATCATAATACATATTAGAAAATTTCCATCGATCTCAAATTAGAAGCCTGAAGTTCTAGAAGTAAAATAATTTGAATACAATAAAATGAAAATAAGCTTATTAAATACCTATTCTAAACTAGATACTAGATATATTTTTATCTTATTATCTTTATTTAATAAACTTCCAAAGTTCTTGGCTATCTTGTTTCATTTGGTTTTCAGAAAAAAAAAAAAAAAAGATTTCCTATGATAATTTTTTGAATATCTAAATGTATAGCAAAGTCTATTGTTTCAGGTTAGCTCATAAAACACCTCAAGGTTGAATATATTTTTCATCTTTTTATATGAAAAGTATTTATTAAAGTCTCTAATTTTTGTTATTTTCTTTTTCCAAAATTACTTAGCTTGAAAACTTCTGTTTGGAACATATTTTATACTTGATAGTTCACATAATATCTCTGAAGTCTATCCTATGTATTAGAGAAAACTGGAATGTCAAAGTAGCTGAGTTAATTAAAAAAATAAAATAAAAAATAAAGTAGCTGAGTTAAGCTCAATCTCGGTCCTGCGCACACATAGAGCAGGGGGAAGGTAACAGAGACTCGAGTACTTCAAATTTTTTAAACATCAATATATTTTCTCCCTTTAAGAAGAAAAGTAATCATATATCTGCCCTGGAATCTGAGGTAAGACCAGTCTTACGTGTGATCTCAGAAACCAAGTGTGTTGTGTCATGAGGACCGCAGGCAGTGCCCTTCTGACCGGTCGCACAGCATCCTCACTCGAGAACCAGTGTTTGAGATGTTCATCTCTAGAGGACCGCTCGCTTCTTGTAAAATGGGAAATACTTAGAAATGTTAACACAAATTCCCACCAGGCGTTGATGACCTCGTTAATAGGACTGACACCATCAAGAAAATCTTCCTTCTCCATTTTAACACGTACTGTTCTGAAAAGTTTATCTTTTCATAGAGATTGTATTCATTTAAGAAAGCGCTCCAGGGAGGGGGAGCAGGAGCTCCCCACTGCGCAGGGAGCCCGATGCGGGGCTGGACCCCAGAGCCCTGCGATCATGACCTGGGCCAACGGCAGACATGTCACCGAGTCACCCAGGCGCCCCTTTAAGTGACAAGTTCCAAAGCAAAGACAACCCACTTCCCGGTTTTGCCTAAGATTCTTTCTCTGAATCGTTACCCTCAACGGCATCAAAAGTGAAGGTGCCCGAACACAAAGAGCCCATCAGGCCCTGGGCCATAATTCGTTAGTGTCACTTCCAACACGTTTCCCGCTAGAACGACTGGTTTTCCCTTGAACGGCTTCCAGCAGCGGCCGGGTCAACGGCTGCGGCCTTCAAAGGCTGCTCAGCGCGCTCAGGGCGGCCGGAGCTCCGTCTGTCCTCGGCCTGCCTCGGGCGCGGTCTGGGTTCAGGCCCCCAGAGGGGCGGCTGGCAGGGCTCGTCCCCATCTCCCGGGGAGCCAGGGCCGCAGCCGGCGCAGCGACCCCTCCCCGTCTGTCCCCTGTCCCCTCTCCCGTCCCCGCGCGCGCGGCCTGCCCTCCCCCGCTCCCCTGGGGCCTCGTGTTCTCCCCTGCGGCGACGGCGACGGCGACGGCGACGGGCCGCGTAGGGAACAGCTCCCGGAGTTTTTTTTCCTCAGCTCCGGCACGCCGCGTCCAGGAGCCAGCGGGACTCACGGCGCCCCGGGGCTGCGTCCCGCCCGGCTCCACCCGCACAACCGGCCCACAGGGACCCGCCGCGCCGGTCGGGACGCCGACACGGGCCCCCACGCGGGCTGCCTCCTGAGGGGGCCGCACACGCCTTCTCCGGGCTGGCCAGGACGGGCTGCGGCGGACGGCAGGGCCTGCCCTCGCCCAGAGGTCTCCCAGCCTGGCCGCTAAGGCACCTTCGCCTTCCGCTACGAGGGCCGCGCTCCTCAGCCGCCCCCTCCGCGCTCCTCAGCCGGCTCCTCCGCCTCCTCCGCGCTCTCCTCACAGCCCTCTGGCGGCTGCTCCCAGCATGCCCCGCGTTCCTTCCCAGCATGCCCGGCCTCCTGGCACGACGGCGCTCCTCGCTGTCCTCGAGGCTGCTTCCGCACGCCGCATGAGCCACGCGCTGCCGCCAGCATGCCCCAGGTGCGCCACGCGACCCTCTCCCAGCATGCCTGCCGCCCGGCCGCAGCCGCTGTGCTCTGGGCTCCCGGCGTGCCCTGCGCGCCACCCGCGCTCTCCTGGCCTGCCCACGCTCCTCGGCCGCCGCCTCTGCGCCGTCCTTGCTGCTCTTGGCCCTGCTCCCTGCGTGCGTGCGCCACGTGCGCGCTCCCGCCATGCCCTGCGCGCCCAGCTCTTCCCGCCAACGCCGCTGGCGGGGCACGTGCCGACGGTAGCTGCAGCTCCCTCACAGAGGCGCTGGGCCTGGGGCGCGCCGGGCCGCACGCGACGCCTGGCCGCCTAGAGGGAGCGGACGCGCCGATTTTCCGGGCCCACAGAGACAAGCGCGCCCTTTGCGTCCCTGAAAGGCCCGTGGCAACCGAACCGTCCCGGACTGGAAGGTTCCGCCGTGCTTTGGCACCGCAGCCGGGTGCCAGCGCCCCTGGGCACCTCTCCCTCCTGGGACAGGTATTTAGGAAGCGCCTGCTGTGATCCTGGAGGTTTTCCAGGAGTCGGTGAGGGACCACGAAGCAAACGGTGCTCCCTGTGCTCGCGGACCTTGCATCTTACATGGTGACTGAGGGACAGAAGACGGGATAAATGAGCAGCACCTGAGGGGGGGCTGGCGGTGGGTGCACAGAGAACCATAGAGTGGGGCGGAGAGCCAAGGGGGGCTTGGGAGAGGTCAGCAGGCCTCGAGAAGACACGAGGGCGCGGGTGGCTACACCGGGCAGGCAGGGAGGCGTCCAGGGGCCGAGGCAGGACGGTGGCCGGCGGGCTGTCCTGGAGCCCCGAGCGGGGAAGCAGGATGCACAGCGCCAGCCCCACGCCGTGCAGGTGCGGCGGGCGGGGGGGGGCGGGGCACCTGGGTCGCTGTGCTGAGGATGGACGGATGGGGTGATCAGGGCAGGGCTGCGCGGGGGGGCTTGGGCTGTGACACTTTAAAGTTAAATCTAACACGTTGGGGACACGGATGGACAGGGGGTCTCAGACGAGCAAGTGTAATTCCGAGGTGTTTGCGCTGAGGACTTGGGAGGACAGGGGTTCCAGGAACTGAGAGGGGAGGCCGTGGGAGGGGTACGTTTGGGGACGCAGGTCTGGAGGGGTGCGGTTTCAGACACGTCCATCCTGGACAGTGAAGAGGATCTTGCATGCAATGGACGGTATTTAAAACCGAGCGAGTGAGTGTAGGAAGAAGACTCCAACATAAATTCCTGCAGATAGAAGCAACCTCGTAGTGGAGCGCCAGGATATTTTATTATTTAAATAAAATAATAAATATTATATTTGTAGTATCTTTATTATTTTTATTATGAAGAGCCATTTTCAACCTCATTTTACCAGGTTCGAAAAGCTATATTGTGAAAGGATGAGATTTTTTATTGTGTTTAACTTAACGTTGGATCCATCAGAGTGATTACTTTGTATTTGCATGATAAACTTTGGTAAAGGGGAGTACTTTCTGGTGTCTTCCTGACTCGGTTGGAAAGTGCTAAATACTTGTTTGGTCACCTGGGAGATTATGGTGAGTGATTAATTATCACAGGATTGATGAGCAAATTGAGCCTCCTGTGACACACTTTGCAATATAAAGTGAACAAAATACAATCTTCTGAAACAAGCATACCAACAAATAAACTTTTTGTCTTATTTCTATAAAGATTTATTTGTGAGAGTGGGCAGGGCTCCCACCAGCCCAAGTCCCAGAAAAGGGGAAGCCAACTTCCCACTGAATGTGGAGCCCAAGGTGGGGACCAAATCAAGACCTGAGCCCAAATCAAGAGTTCCTTCCTAACCGACTGAGCCACCCAGGCGCCCTGTCCTAAACTTTTAGTCTGGTTATATGTCAGCAATCACTGGAATTATGAAAGCAAACCTTTTAAGATTTACAGAAAAGCTCTTTATCTTACCTGGTATATACACACATAGGGAAAAAAATTGCATGAAGACAAGGTCAAAAATGTAGATTCAGTTTGAATCTTATAAATGCATATATTCAATAGCTTATCTATTTAAACACTGGTAGTCTAGCGTTTTGCATTCTGAAAAGCACATCTGTCAGTACTTTGTGTTCTTAATACCTCTGGTATTGAACTTTTGGTTTTTGGCTTCAACAGTTTTAACAAGGCAGAATTAAAGATATTTGAAGTTTTCAATTGTGCTCACATCATCAAATCACCCAAGTACTAAATGTCCAGTTTTATTCCATTAAAGTGAAATGTTGCCTTATGGAACAGCATAGATCTATTAAAATGTGAATGAATTCTATGCAGTTTTGTGGTTTTTTGAAAAGGACCATCCTTGTTTACCCACCAGTCAGATCTAAAAGTAGGAAATTATGGGGATCTCCAACATTTCTCTTCATGCCCTCTCCCAACCACTTACTTCCTCCAATGGTAATCACTGTCTTGGCTGCTAACATGATATTGCTTTTTTGAAAATTTGTATCAATGGAAGCATACAACATGAATTCTTTTGTGTCTAGCTTCTATTGTGTTATGTCCATTAGATCCATATTGTGAGGGTAGTAGTATCTTACTCATTTTCATTACTGGGTAGTGTTCTATTGTGTATATATACTTCACTTTATCTTTTCTGAGGTTAAATGGACAATTAGATTGCTGCCAGTTTGGGATTATTATAAAGAATGCTGCAAAGAACATTCTTGTTCAGAAGAAAGTCCTAGAAAGCTACATACTTGTATAAGTTCTTTTTTATACAGCTCAATAGTTCCCCAAGAAAAGCTGAATGAATTGTTGAGCTGAAACAGATGAATATAAAAATGATATTTTTATATGTGCAGAACGTTTTTTATAAGCAAGGATAAATTTATAAGCACGATTCAGGATAATAACTGATTAATTTTGGTTGGCAGAAGGTTGGGATGTAGGAGGACCCCACACCCTAAGTCGAGTGAAAGGTTTATTGGTGCTCATTTGTTATCATTCTTCTTCAAAACATGTTTGTGCATCCACTCATATGAAGCGTTACATCATTATTTTTAGTTAATAAAAAAAATACAAGATGTTATAGGGCCACTCAAAATTTTTACCCAGGGAAAAACTTTACCAATAGGATACATTTTGATGACAAGTTTGTGAGCAGGCTTATTCAATTTACCAGGTATGAGTTACTTATGTTTGTTTCTCTTTATCTCATTCACAGGCATTCAAGATGGGAAAGAATCCTCTCAAAGATTCCACCCACCGGTTTGACTGTATTTCTTTCATGAAGATTAAGGTTGTTGCATTGTGTTAAATCATGTTTAAACTGTCTGGACACACAAAGATTAGGCCATATTTTGTGGTTAGGAGGTAAAGATTACCTGGGGAAGAGTCAAATCTTTATTAAGGAAGCTAGAACTATGATGATAAGCCCCAGGTGGGGGTTGGGGCTGTGTTCAGCATGCACCTTGACCTGGAATTTGAACAGTTGGATGTTTAAGATTGGATCTGTGGGCAGAGTGTAATCAACTGTTCTCAAACATGCAGAGGAAGCCTGGGACTCAGCATGATGTGTCCCTAAAAAGGGTTCTCACTGGGTTGGTGCCTCACAGTCACTTAAGAAGAATTAAGAAATCTGATGAACTGATTCAGTTGATGTTACTGCTTCATTTATTAAAAATGAATAGAGTCTGTTAGGCTCTAGGATCATTGTATGTGGAGGAAAGTCATTTTTTGCTTCCTTAGCAAAGTTCATTTGAATACTCTGGCCCTGTTGTAAGAAAGCTAAAGAGAACTGTTTCTTCATACTTCGGCCAGAGAGCCAGAGTGCCAAGGAGGAGAATAGGGTGGTGGTATTGTGGTGGCGAGTGATATCAGTAATCAGTAGGAGAATCAGAAAGGAGGATATCAAGAGACTAATAATATTCACTATTTTCCAGCATCAACCTTTGAGGTCCTAAGTGATTATTTTTATTCAGGTAGGTAACTATTCTTGACATGGGGTTTCCAGCTTGCAAGAACTCCAATGCCCTCTTCATCATTCACATGTACACTTACGTGAATGTGTGGAGCATCTGGATTGGTCCTAGGTGTGCACATTGTTCATTTTAAACTATTTTCATGTTGCTGCTGCATTTAGCCTCTCTTTCTGTTTCCTAAGCTGGGAAAGAAAGAAAACATTTTTATCTTTAGAAGATGTCTTGGGAAAAGTTAGAAAACTTGGCTAGTACTCTTACTAGTGACAGATAAATTAATCCACATTTTTTGGTACAGTTATAGGAAAATTATGATACTTCCACGTATTATGCACCATATTCTAGATCACATCTATACCCTTATTTGTTCAAAAACATTTACTGAGCACACACTGAGTGCTAGGCACTGTGCCGAAGACAGCTGTGACCAACTGTCTCTGCCCTTTAGGAGCTCTTGGCCCAGTGAGGGCAGACATATAGACTCATGACTTAGTTGGCTGTGTGATAGAGGTGATCAGAGAGTCAAGGAATACTGAGTGGGCATTTGTGGGAAGGGAAGAATGTGATCAGCACATCCCTCCTCCAGTGTTGTTGAGTCAAAAACAGTCCTGAGTCCTAAATCAAGAAAAATAAAAGGGAGAAAAGAGTGAGGAGAGAACTCTGGCAGAGAAGGGCACTTGAATAGGGCATGGAAGTGAGGAAAGGATGCTGTGCCTCCAGAGATCTAAAAATAGCTCACTGTTGCCAGGCTGCAGGTTTGAGGTGGGAATGACAAGCTGGAGAGCAGCAGATTTTGAATGATCTCAGATGCTCTGTTGAGATTGGAACTGTAGTTATTGGGAGACATTGGGAAGTCTTAGGTTCATTCTTGTATGGAAGAGGGACCCAAGGACTTGAAGACCAGAAGAACCACTTGTTACGGGGGACAAGTAGGGAGGTAATTGTGAAAGCAGATGTAGCAGAACGGTACTAGGGATAAACGAGGACAGTGCTTGTTAGATACTTAAGAGGAAAAATCTCTGGGACTTGGTGATGGAATCAATTTTGAGGATGACTTGGATGATCTCCAAGCTTCTGACTTGGGAAGTACACCAGCAGCTATTTCATAGAACTGTCTGGAATGCCTTACAAAGTTAATTAGGATAGCTAGACTTTTCTTTATATATACTAGTTTGATCTTGTTCTATTGTGCTGGAGACAAAAAGAGTTTTTAAAAAATAAATTAAATATTGCAGCCATGTCCTACTATCAAACATTCTCCTTATTTACCTGTTCCTAAAGATGGACATATAAGGAAAATGTGCATCAGGATATATTTACAAAAAGATATATAATTAATTTGTCATTGTTTGAAGTTAGTGAGGAAAACTGCCCTACCTTAGCAATGAACTTTAAGACTTTGTGTGAGCTTTGTGGTCAGAGTGTACCCATTGTTCTCTACTCATTTCTGCTTCTGCAGTCCATTGACCAGAGATTCTCAACTGACGTTTGGTGTTATACATGGATAAAAATAACCTCAAGCCAAACATGCTTTATTTGAAGATGAATAAATATGTAAAACATTTAGAAAATCTTGGAAATTATTGCTAATAGGAAATTATTGACAGATCAACCAAGTAGGCTATATAGATGATAGATTAAGATTTTTTTGAAGGAAAAAGTTGACCTATGCTAATATAGTATTTAAAAGACCTGGATATAATGCAAATTATCTGTGTAGATATTTGAATTGAGAGTCCCATCTTTGTAGAAGTGCCCATTTGTTTGAGGGAGCCAGTTCTCTGTGGTTATACCCATACTATGGCAAATATAACTATCAATGGGCAGGAAAAGGCTGTCCAAATACATCTTGTGCACGAATGATAGAATTAGAAAATGAATAAAAAATATAATTATGTTTGCTTACTTTTGCCTTATAGTGGAAAAGAAACTGAGCAGTTTTTACAATATATTTTTACCTGACGAATTTTAGGAGTGTAGTTGGGTTTTCTAAATGTTTATAAAAATGTCTTTGTTGGAGGGGAGGTCAGGAGGAGTTTGTAAATATTTGTGTTCTTTAATTTGTAGGTTTGTTTCCAAATTTGCTTAGATTTACCACAGATTGCCTTAGAGCACCTACCAGATAGGATGTTTCCTCATTTCTGTGTTTTAGAACAAGGAGGCCTTGGTGAATAATAATAACTGCACTAACTAAAATCTATTGAATGCTGTCTCTGTTCCACACCTTGTGCTAAGCATTTTATAAGTAGTGGCCTAGAACAGGTAATTGACTAGTTCATAGTTACGCATCTGATAAGTCATTAAACCAGGGGTGAGATTCAGGTCACTAGTGCCAAAGTTTTGTTTTTAACCACATCTGGAGTTGGAACTGGGACTGAAATCTAGAATGGTATTGATGTGGTTATAGATGTACCGTACCCATGACCTCGAGAGACTCATTGCTCAACTGCTAGAAGTCATGAGAAGATTCAGCAGTTGAGAACTGTTTAGGGAAGAAGTATAATCTGGTTTACTATTTTTAAAATGTATGGGGAAATTATAACACTAAACATAAACATTTGAAAAGAGAATCAAATCAGTAATTTAAAGTCCTGCCTAGAGCAACTAGAAAAAAAGAAAAAAATAAATGTAAAGCACACAGAAGGAACTTATACAAAAATTACACAGAAATTAATGAAATTGAAAAAAAAAAAAAGAGAAAATCAAAGAGTTGGAAAGTTGGCTTTTTGAAAAGATCAGTAAAACTGAGAAACCTCCAGCAAGGCTGACAACAAAAAAATGAGAGAAGTCACAAATTATTAGTATCAGGAATTAAACTGAGGATATCATTATAAACCCTGCAAACATCAAAAGGATAATAAAGGAGTAATATGAATGACATCACACATAGATTTGACAATTTAGATGAAATGGATAAATTCCTCCAAAAGTATATAGCACCGCGACTCAGCCGATGTGAAACCAGTAATTTGATAGTGTCATGGAAATTAAATTTCACGGTTTAAAACCTGAAAAAGAAATGTGCAAGCCCATATGGTTTCACTGGAGAAGTCTACCAGTTCTACTTCTAGAGAATAAAACCAATTCTATACAATCTCTTCCAGAAAAATAGAAAAAAGGGAATACTTTCCAACTCATTCTATGAAGCCAGCAAATACCATGCATGAAAGAAAACTGCACACAAGTATTCCCCATAAAAGTCTAACAAAATATAATTTAGCAATAAACAGGTGGGCTGTACTTAGAGATGCAAGGCTGTTTCCGTATTTGTTCTTTTGTTTTGTTTTGTTTTTGTTTTTTTTTGTTTGTTTGTTTCGGTATTTGAAAAGCAGTGTATCCAATCATATGTAAGGGCTGTTGGAATGCTTGGGAAAATCTTTCCTCCCCATGGGCATGCATTCCTATGGAGGAGGTCAGGTGGGGGGAACGAACCTTTACGGAGGCTCCTGATGTGGGGGAGCTGTGTGGAGTCTCTAGGATGGCCTTCCCTGTACCCTGTTGTGTAGGTCCTTCTGGCATTCACTACCATTGCTGAAAAGGGCCTTAACAGGTGACTGGATAATGTGCTGGGATTTCCCTCTTTTTTCCTCAAACATTTGCAAGTCTTCCTGAGTGCTCGCTGAGCAGTTGCTGTTCGGAGCCCAAGTGCTGTTGGTCTTTAGGATTTATGTCAACATCACACTGCGGAGACGAGACAGTATTCGCCGGGCAGTGTCCGCAGAGCGTTAGGAGTCCTTAGGCTTCTGCTTTGTACAGAACCAGTACCTTCCCTGGGCCTTTTCCCTGAAGGCACACTGTTTCTCTGAAGCAGGGCTGTCCCGTCACGTTAACAGTTTGATATTAACAGACTCGTGGCACAGTAACTTACGCAGTGACATTCCGGGCTGGCGAGTCTGACCTGACTGCCAAATCACCGCGAAGTAGCCTCCTCGGCCGGCCACTCCGCCGCCCCAGCCTTCTGCGCAGACGCGGGGGAAGCCCCGCCCCCGCCCCCTCCCCCGGCTCGCCTCGCCCTCCGCGCTCCCGCCCCGCCCCTGAAGGGCACTTCTTGCAGCCAGTCGGCACCCGCGCGCCGGGCGGGGGCGCGCCGAGATTGGCGGAGGCTGTCGGCCGAGGGCGGGCCCCCTGACTGACACGGGTTCTGTCCAGTCACCGGGGGCCGTGAGCCACCGCCCCCTCCGTGGCGCGGGCCGCCCTGCTGTCCGCTCGGGGCTGGGGCGCGGGGAATGTCCCGGGTCGAGCTCGCTGAGACGCGCTCAGCTCCGCCCGGCTCGGCTGCTGTCTGCACGGCCTGAGGCCCGCCGCTTTCCGAAATGGCCGAGCAGTCGGACCAGACCGTCAAGTACTACACCCTGGAAGAGATCCAGAAGCACAACCACAGCAAGAGCACCTGGTTGATCCTGCACCACAAGGTGTACGATTTGACCAAGTTTTTGGAGGAGGTGAGTTGGAGAAACGTGAGCTGTCTGTCGTTCACAGCGCGGTGGGGCTGACGTGCGCGCAGGGTGGGATGTGCTTCCCGGTGCGTGCGCCCCCGGCTCTGCCCCCGAGAGCCTTCCTGGTGTGTGCGTAGGTGCGCCTCCAGTCCTAGGAGCGCCCCTGCACCCAGCTCTGTGCCCGAGAGCGTTCCTGGGCGTGTGTGTACGTGCGCCTCCGGCCCCGGGGCGCCCCTGCACGCACACCGGCCGGTGCACGCACCCAGCTTTGCGCGCTGTGCTGCACGCTCGGGAGCGGGGGCGACTGGGCGAGCCTGGTAGCCGCCCGCGACGGGCCCGCACCTCCGGGCGTGCAGGACGGCGGCACCGGGGGTTGGTGGGAAGCACAGCCGCGTCCCGAGCTGCGGAAGGATTTTGAAAGATCCCTTTCGGAATTTGCATAAGGGGGCTCCCTGGAAGCCGGGGATAGGCCCACTTCCGTTACTGCGGGGGAGACCACCCTCTGAATGGGGGGGATCCTACCTGAGAAAACCCTGAATTCAGAGGTCGGGGTGTGGTCCACAGGCCCACCCCAACTTCGACGCGCGCCCTGTCTGGAAGGCAGCGCCGTGATTGTTAACAGCATCCAGTGAGGACTTTACAGCGCGGACTCAGGAGGCCGGGAAATCAGCGCCGCCGCGGGTGTGAAGCTCCGAGGAAGGCGGAATATAGGTCCTGAGGCTGCCGGGCGGCGCTGGACCCTACCTTTGGGAGTTGTAAAACCACTTTGCTTCACTTAAAGGAACACATTCCTTGATAAGATTCTTTGCATTAGGATATAATTTTTGCAGCACATCCTAAGGGGCTTTTCTTCGCTACCTCTGGATTTGTTTTATCACTGAGTGTGAATGAGAAATCTGAATGTAGCACTTACCCACCTCCCAGACAAATAAGAATGTTTAGTGATGGGAATTTTTTTTACATAGTTGAAGGAGAAATGAAAATAGAGGCCTGTCTTAGCTGAATAAAAATGTACATCAAGGACTTTTGTAGAGAATTTATTGATTGATTTTTTTAACTCTTTTTTTAAAAGTTGAAGCTGATGTTAAATGAGATATTTTACTCCTAAGTTGTCATTTGGTGGTGTGCCAGAAGATAAAATAGTGTTCTGATTTAGGAATGGTTTATAGTAAGGAGGCACACCTGATCTGTCCCTTCTGAGCCACCGGCATTAGAGAGGGTGGAGTTAGCAACCCTGCCTGGTAATATCAGGGCTAGTTGATGCCAAAGGTCTACGTTCAACCAGTTCCTTCTCCCTCTCTCTCCGTATGTGTAATTCTAGAACTTTAAGACTCAGCGTGTGCTTTCTTTGTTTCTATCTGTAAAAAAGAACAGCATTTATGAAAAAAATAAAAGGATATTTTTGTGAACTATTTTTTCTTTTTCCTTTCTTTGTGGGTTTTGTTTTGTACATTGTGTTGTACAGGCAGCTTGCCTGGCCTTTTCCCCACCAGATGTCACCACTCACTTCCCAATTGTGACAGCCAGAATGTCTCCAGATATTGCCAAGTGGCCAAAAATCACTCCTAGTAGAGAATCACTGTCCTAAAAATGTATTTTGCATAACTTTTAAGGGCAAATTTCTCAGAAGGAGATAATAAAGAGAAAATTGCTAAATTTTAAACCACTTTTCATTCTTATGAGGCAGGAAAGAGGGAATTGCACAGAATTTTTGTGAGTAAAATTGTAAGAAATGTGAACAAGCTGTTGGATAAATTAGCTGACAACCAATTCCTTTATTGTATTGTTTTCAGTATTCTGTATGAAAGTAGCTTCAGGAGAATCTGTTAGATAATAGGTGAAATGAGTTTGTCACTAATGTTTGATAACGTAGTGAGATAACTAAAACTATAGTGAAATAAGTAAAAAGTTTATAGTAGTTCTGTTTCCTTTTCTAATTGGTACTTGGTGAGATGCTCCCTGTGGTAGCCTCCTGTGATTTGAGTTTGGGGCACAGAAGGCTGTGTATTCAGCCTTCTAGGAGTCATGCCCTTTCTTTTGATCAGTAAGTTCCGTATCTTATGTACTCCATTGGGTATGTCTCCCTCAGTAGACTACAACCCAAGAGGAAGACACATGATTTCTGTTCCCAAAACCTTCCATTGGAAGAAGCAGGTATAGGACAGGAGAGAGTGCGGTGCTTGGGTCTGCTGCATCTAACTCAGTTGGGATCAGACTCTGGAGGGCAGTGTGAGGCCTCAGGCCTCAGCTCTGTAAAGAGCACCTGAAGTCCCCAGTGGCGGGATGGAAAGGACAACCCAGGTGCACAGAGTGGGATCTTGATTAAGGTAGAAGAGCAAGGTGACTGACATTTTGAAGTTTTTGGACCCACTGGCAGGATGCTGGGCATTTCCAGGGTGATACCCCCTCCTAGGATCCCTGCCTATGGCTTCCTGCATCTTAAACACACATCCCATCAGCTTCTGTAGGACACTCTGCCAGGTGTCATTCTTCTGGATCCCTCTTATTTGCATTACTTTGTTTGGCCAATGCTGTTTATCTCATACCTTCTTTAGAGACAGAGAACGGAGTCCAAGAGATCTGTATCTTCCTTCCTGCCTTGCCCCTTTCTTCCATCATTTTAAAAACTGCAGGATTTCATGAAGCCTTTGTATGTTAACTAAAGAATGTTCTGCTTTCCCTAATTTACCTAAGTTTGAAAGATTTGTCTTTTTTCTTTTGGAATGGAGGGCTTCCCTCTTCTAAAGTGAACTTGGAATCATTATGGGCTCTTCTACTACATTATGGGTTTCTTTCTACTATGAATTTACCCATTCGTATGGACAACAAGACTGTTCATGGCTGAGTATTTTCTCCTATAAGAATATCATACATTTATATGCATGTTCGTATTGATGTTGAGAAAATATACTGTGATGGAAGAGGGTATTTGTGTACTACCTACACTCTATGCCTCAGATACCTTGTTTGAAGATAAAATGAGAGGATGTTAATAGTGTTTACTTGACAGGATTGTTATAAAAATTAAAATTTTTATACCACATAACACACTACCAGACATATGGACTATGCATGGGTAAATATAAACTTCTGTTTTCTAATTTGGGGCAGGGTAGGCTGGTGGCTTGTTTTCTGTAGTATTCTATGTAGCTGAGTGTTAATAGGAGATTTTAGGTAAAGGTGTAAATCAGGCAAGTGATGTTGAAATGAGAAAGGATTATAAAAATTATATCCTTCTAGTTAAGAGACAGGTGAAGTTTCTAAGTTGTGCAACAAGCTCTAGCTCTTGAAATAATGGCCTTAGAAAACTGGTTTGTTGTTCAAGTGGAAGGTAGACACCTGAGAGGGCAGGCTGGCTCATTATTAATGGCGAGCTAAGTACTGCAGGTGTTTAGTTACTATCTAATGTTGACATGCAGCATTATGAGCTTTGTTGCCTGTAAATTTTGGATGAGGTTTTTGTTTTTCAGTCCTGAGTTCTAGTTTTTTAATTTATATTTGTGAAGTTGGGTTTTGTCTTAGGTGATTATTAGCAGGGCTAATGATTATAGAACTTTGAAGAACAGTTATTTGAAAGGAAAATGTAGGCATTTGGGCCTGGGAGAAAAAATACGGTTTTCTTTTCTCTCTCTGTGATTTGGGCAGAAGTGTGCATTCAGTTTTTAAGAGCTGTGGGAGGTGAGAAGAACACATCTTAGATTGATGAAGTTATATTAACTTGCTTTCAATTCTTGTCAATAGATGTTTAATTTATGAAATTGGTATCTTCCTTAAAAAATGTGGTAGAAGAGAATGCTTTTGTGTCAGGTTGCTCCCTCCTTTGCAGGAAGAAAATGAGAACTTGTTTTTTGTAGAACATTTTATGGTCATCCTGGGATTCTGATGCTGTGTATCTGTATTGTGGATATTCTTTAATAGCGTTCTACTTTACAAACGCTAGTAAACACTACTTTACAAACGCTAGTAGTTTTGATAGAGGGACTTACTTTTTCTTATTTTCCTTGAACATGGCTGCCTGCTTTGCAGAAAACAGTGGTTCCAATTCTGGGAGACTCAGTTCCCCTGGACTCAGGAAGAGTGTGTGGGTGCTTGAAACTCATGCTCTTAATTCTGAAAGAGGACAGTATATCTTTACCCTGATATAGGGTGACATATTTAGGGTTAAAATCCTAAATGCCTTTGAGTTTTTTCAAGGAAGTTTGATAATATTCTGAATCTGATACTCCTAAAGAGATGTGGTTGCAAATACGTCTTTGATTAATATAAAATGGGAATGTTACTATTTCACTTATATAGTTTGGTGAATAAAACTTAGAAAATATGAAATCCATATGAGGAAAATGTAAAGGGGTCCTTGGCAACAAGTGGCAGAGCCACAAGGCTACTTGGGGAATGTGAGCCCGTGGGCAAGGCCTCTTTTATATTCCTGCAATTTTTTTCCCTTGGTAACTTCTTGCTACTTTTGAGAAGAGGTTTCAGGAGTGCTTGTGAGCTACTTTGTTTTGAACAGTAAAAACTTAACAAAAAACAACACTTGAGGTAAACTTTTGCTTTTTGTTTAAGATGGATGGAAATTCCAAAGAAAGCGAGAATAGATTATACAGGGCAGCATGGCTAAATTGAGGAGTAAATAATGCTCGTTTCTACTGAATGCAGCTGTCTGTCATTCCAAAACCCCTCCAGATCCATAGAACACAAGTAATGGCTTCCTATTATTTTTTAAGATTTTATTTATTTATTTGAGAGAGAGCACGCACATGCACATGTGTGCACAAGCTGTGAGAGAAACAGAGGGAGAGGGATAAGCAGATTCTGCTGAGCACAGAGCCCAGTGAGGGGTGGTGGTGGTGGTTCCCATCCCATGACCCTGAGATCCTGACCTGAGTGGAAATCAAAAGTTGAATGCTTTACAGAATGAGCCACCCAGGTGCCCTGCAATGGGTACCTTTTAATATAACGGAGTTTAAGCAACCCAGGTCCCCCACGAGACGTTTGAGGAGAAGTGTTGGAGGGGAGTTAAGAAAACTAGGTCTCATCTTAGACCTATTTTGAGATGACTCAGGGAAATTTTCTAAATCTTTTTCTTCATTCTTAAGTGGGGAATATTCTGTCTCCTGTATCAAGTTTGTGAACATTAGAATATTGTGAAAACACTTGGAAAAGTGTATACAAATTTTGATTAAGATGAAGCTTTCTTATATATTAAAATATTGTGTGGAAGGTTTCATATTTATTTAGTAGGAACACATACCAATTACAATGTTAAAAGCAAAAAAGTTTCAAAATGCAAATATTCCCTTGAAATACAATTTTTGAGGAATATGTGCTGTGCATGATGAGTATCATCTTTTTCTGACACTTTTAATAATATAAATTTATAGTTTTGGGGGACAAGAATACATGAGAAAAAAGGGAAAAATCAAAACTGACCAGAGTTCCACTGCCTGAAGTGACCACCGTGAATGTCTTGATGCACATTATCCCCTGATAGCTTTATGCACATGGATTTGTTTTACATAAATGAGAAAATACTCTGCATGCTGTTTTATAATCTGTCCTTATTACCCTATATGTGGAGGGCACCAGTCTGTTTCCGGTAAATCATGGTTATTGAGGCTTAACATCTTTCTTGTTATGTAGATGTGTCATCATAAATGTAACCAAATCCTCTCTCATTGTTCAGTTTGCCACCTGTGATTGTCTCCTTAGGTAAATCTTTGTAAGTGTGACTGCTAGGTGAAAAGTTACATGCCTTTCACTTCCAAAGTGTCCAAGGTAATTATACTACTGGTGGCCACAACCAGGGCTTACACGGAGGTGGACTTGACTTTCCCCAGGGTTTTGTTTTAATAACTGAGAAACTTAGGTGATTTCTCTTTTCCTGAATTATTTGGGTGTGTATTTTTCTCAGGGGCAATGTACGGAAACTTTTTTTTTCTCCTGTAGCATATACATTTTCTTAAAAATGCACCTGTACCAAGTAACACCTTGTTTATTGTAAAATTACCAGCGCTAGCCAGTTTGGAGCACTCAGGAAAGTGGCCTGAGATAGCAGAATAATAAGGATGTAAATCTCAGTGGCTCACTACCCTTCTGTGCTGCTTTTCCTTGTTACCCTTCAACTTGGTTTTCTTGGGAACACCTGTTGCATGTGCATATTTACTAACTGACTGCTGGTGTCTTAGACTAAGTCCTATGTGGGGACCAGGAAACTGAATTGAAGATGTGGAACTCAGTTCACTCTGGGTGAGTAGAATTTGGTCTGAGCAGCCTGTTGGTAAGTGATCTGTGGTTAGTGGGAGCTGACATCTCGTGGATGACAGTGTAAGTCATGTTCTTGCATGCACAGACTTGTTTCTCTACTCAGATTCCTGAGGTCCCCATGTCCAGAAGGATTGCAGTGACCCAGCATTGCTGCTGGGAAGGAGCAGGATGCTGAGTGGATGTGAGAGAAGGAGGTGGCATGAACGGCCCAGGCTCAGTCAAGGGTCTTTTGTACTGGCTTTCTAGGGGTGGCAGGCTGTTGCTCTTTGGCAGTGAAAACTAGAGTGTATTATTTTCCACCTGTTTCTTGTAGTGCGTGCTCTTGCTTATCATGGGCAGGATGTTCCCTGAGTTTTGCACAGCTGTGTTAAAAATTAGCCAGGACCCAAAATATACCCAGCTTGCTTTCTCCTCTTTCCATCTTCAGAAAGTGTTAACTAAATGTCACGTTCACTTCCTCCCTCAGGAGAGATCCCCAGTAGGCTAATGGTAAAAGTAATAGCAGGGGACTCTCCTTGTACGTTGATTGGCATGGAGTATGTGCTAGATAGTATGCTGAATGCTTTTTGTGCACAAAGTCCTCCTTCACATTTGTACTTTTAATCTTCAGAATGATCCTCCCAGGTTGGTGGTGGTATTCTTCTTCTTAAAGGTAAGAGAAATGTGGCTGGGGAAGTCAGTGACTTGTTCCAGTCCACGGCCATTAAGGACAAAACCAGGATTTAAGTCTAGGTTGCAGGACTCTGCAGCCCATCTTATTCAGCTAACTCCATAACGAGGGCAAGAGACCTGAGATAACTAGGAGAGCTTTAGAAGACAGGAGCCATCCATTTAGTACCTAGTTACTATTACTTACTTTGGGATTTCCACCCCATGTCTGGAGATCATTGCAGGAACCAGAGAGAAAGCAAAGGGAAGTTGGGAATGGTAATATTTGAACAATAAGATAACTCTTGGGAGGTCAAGGGGCAAAAATGTGCCCCTCCCCCATCTATTGTCATTTTACTATGTTGCCTTTTAGAAGGTGAAGGTACTAGCTGGTTAGTTTCTCACAGGAGGTTTCTATAAGTAGAAGGTCTTGGTGAAGGCTTCAAGGACTCTTTTTCTAACACTAGTAGCACCTGGATGGTCTTAAGAATCAGTGTCTTTTTGTTTAAGGAAGAGGTTGTTTACATATATGTTAGGCATGCCTGAAGAGTTCAATGTTGTTTTGGAAAGGCTTCTTAAGTGTCCTGGGAGGACTTGTTCTGAATGGAAATCTGATGAGGTTACTGCTCTGATAAAATCCCTGCATGGGTTCAGCTAATCCCTGCCTGCCCCTTTGCGGGTCCTTATCCTGGGGACTGTAGGTAATCCCCTGCCCTACCTTGTCTACCCGTGTCACCATTCCACTTAATGTTGCGGGCTCGGGATTCTTGGTGTTGGCCTCCCCCTCCCCCCCAATAAGGTCTCTCCCTTCTTGATCCTTCCCTTCTGTTGTCGTACAATCGTTGCTTACAGTATCTGCCAGACTCTTCCTTGTCCTGTGTTCCTCAGAGCACATCCTCACCCAGTCTCCAGGATTTCACTGGTTCCACCAAATTGGTGGTTGCTTTGGGTTTTCAGTTTGGGGAGTGTATGTTATTGTATTAGAGAATGTAACTTCTAGAAGAAAACCAAAACTGAAAAACTTTGTCTTGTGGAAACAGATTGCCATTTCTCTGCTTAATTCTTTTCAATGGCTTTCTGTTGCATTGATAATAAAAATCCCATCTCTGTGTCCTGGTTTAATAAGATCTGCCTGATCTGGCCCCTACCTCAGCTAGTAATACTATATCCCCCTGCCCTCCACCCCTCGCTCAGGCCCTCTCTGTTTCTCAGACAAGTCAGGCTAGTTTCTGCCATAAACCTTTGTACTTGTTCCCCCTCTGTGTGATGTATATTCCCTTGATCACTGCACTCGTGAGGTCACATGTCAGTATGTTTTCCCGGGACTGGGAATCTTCAGTCCCATCATACTGATTTGCTTCTCTGTTAATACTTCACTCTGTTCCTTGTTTGCTGGCTTGCAGCCGTCCCCACCAGAAAGCCGGGCCCCTGTCCGTCTTACTCACTGCTCCATATCCTGGCATATAGTGCTCGTGGGTGGAGGAGGAGAGCTTCTGATGGAGGGACACAGACACATCCTCTGTACTCTCTCTCTCTCTTTTTTTTTCTCTTTCCACACCAGTGATACCTACTGGTTTTGTCATGACATGATCCTTTCTTGGTTCATAGCTGTTTGCTTGGATTCTGTCCCAGAGATTTAACAACGTAGAAACTGGTGAGATATTACTGGGACAGCTCAGATGATGGCATAGCCCCAGAGTGTGGAATGCGTAAGAGTGATACCAACAGGGCTCCTGGGAAGTAAGGAGAAGGACGTGGAGAGTCAGAGGCTGGGGTTTCCTGTATAATCTGCCAACAGCCAGTGACCCTGCCTGCCCACAGCCCCTTCTGCTGCAGGGAGCAGCCCCTTCCCTGCTGCTCTTCTGTATAAACAAGCTCCTCCTCCCCTCACCCCACTGGGTGGTTCTCCTGGTGTTCAAGCATGTTCTATTGCTGCTGTCCTAAAACACACTCACACACAGCCTCTCTTTACTTCCCCTTCCTGGGGCTCCTTGCTTTCTGCTCCCTGGACAGTAAAATCCTCTGAGAAGGTTTTTGAGCCTGTTGTCTTCAATTTGTCTTCACTGTTCTCTTAAAACAATTTACCAACATTGTTCCTGCTGAGGTCTCCAGTGATGCTGCTGGTCTGTTCACAGCTCTCCTCTGCTTGACTTACCTGTACTTCGTGACCAGACGTTCCCCTCTCAGAGATGCTGTTTGCATGTCGCTACCAGTGCTCTTCTCTCCTGGTTTTCCTCTTGCCTCCGTGGTCTGCTCTCTGTCTCCCTTCTGTCCTCAGGGTGGGAGTGCCCTCCAGCCCAGCATTTTGCCCTTTCCATTGGCCATCTCATTTAGTGTCATGACTTTAAATGTGCTGGCAGCTTCTGAAGTTTTATCTCCAGGGCAAAAAGACTTTTTCCCTAGCCTTGGGCTTATTGTGTGCACAGTCTGCTTCATGTCTCTGCTCCAATGTCTGCTAGGCCCCTTACACCTAACATATTAAAAAATGAACTGACCTTCCCTTGTAAAACTGGCCCCATTGTGATACTTCAGTTGATGATAGTTCTGTCCATTGGCTCAGGTCAAGAACCTTGAGGTCCTATCTGACCCTTCTCTTACCTCACACCACACATGAATCCAGTAAGACATTTTGTGTTCTCTATTTTTATAATATAGTCAGATTCTGACTAATTTTTCCGACTTCTCCCTGCTGTCTCTCTAGTCTGAGCACCATTGGTCCATGCTTAGTGTCCCTTGCCTGGGACAGCATACTCTCACTATCATAGCGTGACCTTTTAAAGTGTAAGTCAGAAAATAAATAAACAAATAAAGTAAAATGTAAGTCAGCGGTGCCTGGGTGTCTCAGATGATTGAGTATCTGCCTTTGGCTCAGGTCATGATTCTGGGGTCCTGGGATCAAGTCCTACATCAGGCTCCCCGCTCAGCAGGGAAGCCTGCTTTTCTGTCTCTCCCTGCCTCTCCTTCAGCTCATGCACTCTCTCTCAAATAAATAAAAATCTTTAAAATAAAAGTCAGAACACGTCACTTTCATGTACAAATCTTTTCATGACTAATTACAACACCTGATTTAAGACTTAGGCTATAGCTATAACAATCAAGAAAAGTTGGTCCTGGTAGAGAGACATATGCATAGATTGCTGGAACAGAGCAGAAAACTAAGAGATAGACCCTTGCAAATACTTCTGACTGGTTTTAGACACAAGCAATTTGATGGAGGAAGGACAGACTTTTCAACAAATGGATCAGGATCAATTGAACATCAGTAGTCGAAAAATCCTGACCTAAACTTCACACTTGATGAAAAAAACCTAAATATAGATCATAGATGTAAATATAAAATGTAAAGGATTTTAAAGAGACTTGGGCAGAGTTCTTAGGCATGGTAGTGCAAATGTGGTCTCCCTGAGAAGAAATGGATAAATTGGGCTTCATAAAAACGAAAAATATTTGTTCTTTAAAAGAATGAAATGACAAGCCACTGACTGGCAGATAATTTTTTCTAATCTCATATCTAATCAAAGACTTCTATCTAGAATATATAAAGAATTGTCTGAATTCAATAATAAGAAAACAACCCAAATAGAAAATAGGCAAAAGACTTGAATAGGCATTTCTTCCAGAAAGATATGTGGATAGCAAATAAACATGGAAAGATGCCTGGCGTCACCACTACAAACCTCCTAGAAGAGCTGTGATGGGGTGCCTGGGTGGGTCAGTCGGTTAAGCATCTAGCTCTTGATTTAGGCTCAGGTCATGATCACAGGGTCTTGGGATCAGCCATGTTGGCCCAAGTGGGGCTCTGTGTTGAACAAGGAGCAGAGATTCTTTCCTTCTCCCTCTGCCACTCCTGCTTGTGTATGGGTGTGCTCTCGTGCACTTCTGCACACTCTCTCTCTGAATTAAATCTTAAAAAAAAAAAAAAAAAAAAAAAGACTGTGATAAAAAAAAATACTGGTAACCCAAACGTTGATGAGGATGTGGAAATACTGACTCCAGCATGCACTGCTGGTGAGAATGCAGAATGGTACAGACACTCTGGAAATCATCCTGCTTTTAAAAAGTTACACATGCACATAACATAGGCGCCAGAAATCATACTCATAGCCATTTATCCTAGAGAAATGAAAACTGTGTCCATGTGAAAGCCTATACACAAGTCCCAGCAATTGGAACAATGATGGTGCAATGATGGTGCATAGAACAACTCGGTTTTTGTTGACTGAATAAGAGTTTATAATTGTGAACTATTAGAAAATTGATAGCTGTTGGTTAGTAGCTTTATGTGTAATATCCCCAAAACTGGAAATAACTCAGATGTTCATCAGTGGTTAGGCTGGTACGTGCATAGAGTAGAATATGACTCCTCACTACAAAGGGAACAAAGCAACCCGAATGGATCTCAAGGGCATTACGCTAAGTGAAAAAAGATAATCTCAAAAGATTGCATAGAGTGTGATTCCATTTATGGGACATTCTCAAAATGGCGAGATTACAGAGTGAGCACCAGATAAGAGGTCATGAGGGTGACTAAATGGGCAGTGGGAGAGCCCTTTGTGATGATAGAACCATTCTGCATTATGTGAAATACATGTGGGAGAGTGCTACAGGCCAGAACACACCAGCACACCAGACAGACACGTGAGTGCCCACAGCAGCTCCCTGAGAAAGTCTGGTGAACTGTGTTATGCCAAGATAGCCATGGTTTTGATAATGCTCTGTGCTTCTGTAAAATGTCATCCATTGAGGTAGTCTGGGTGATAGGTTCATAGAACCTCTCTGTACTATTTTTACAACTTCTTGTGACTTTTTTCAAGATAGTTAAAACAAAATGCCTTCAGCAGCTCTCTCTCTTTCATGGTTAAAGCCAGTGTTTGATGGCTATAAGGTTGCATGTCGCTCGGAGCCAGATTCCATCTCTGATAGTTCACTCTGCTGCCGCCTTTCTGTCATGTCTCGCTTCAGGCATACTCATGCTCTGTTCTTCTGTGAACATGCCAGGACCTCCCCCACCTTAAGTAATTTGCAATGGAATATTCCCCCAAATACCTGCAGTGCTCACCTGTTTACCTTCTCAGTAAAGCTTGTCCTGACCCCTGCTCCCCATTTAAAAGTGGAAGTTCCCCCAACGCCAGGCACCCCAACAGCATTGCCCTACCCAGTTATACATATTGCTTGCCCGTCTCCCTCCATGGATGCACGAGCATATGTTTTTCCAGCACATGCAGGTGTATATACTTCCTGTTTTATTCCCTGGTATTTCCTAGCAACCAGAACAATGCTGGTACATAGAAAGGACTCAACAAGTATTTATTGGATGAATGATTAAAAGTTTTTAAGTGTAGAATACTAGAAAATTGATGCAGGATGTCAATTGGACTAAAGTGAATGATTTCCTGGTAGCTTATTTTATTTGCCTTGCCCCCAGATACAGGTTTGAGCCAAATTTATTGTTCTTAACAGTAGATATAAAAGGAAAAATAGGCCTAAGATTTGAGGAAGAAAGTGAGAAAAGACAGATTGGTGCAGTATCAGCCCTCCTTTCCTTATCCTTTTGTTAAGTTAGCGTAGACTGTCCTATCATCTCGTCATTTGGCTATTCTAACCTATGGTGGATCGCAGACTGTAGATGGAGTAACAGTGCCTCATAGATCACAGCCTGCCCGCCACTGACTGGGCCCTCGAGTTTGGTGGCTTTGCTCAACGTTGGATTGAGATGAGTCATGAGGCAAATGGTATGCTCTTCCAACTCCTCTCCTGGCCTCAGCGTCCCCTGCTCTTTTCCCCTAGAAGCAGGCATGTCTCTGTCCCTTTCCTCTACCCAGGGTCCTTTCTGCAGAATCAGAGACTTATGTTCCTTTTGGAGTTAGAGGAATAGTTCTGTCAGTAGATAACACACTTGCTTTATTGTACCTACTGAGAGAAGTTTAGAAATGGTGGAATTAAAAGTAAACTGACTACATCAAAACTATCTTTGATATATGGCACATTTTCAGCCAAACATTTACTATCTCAACTCTAAAAATAACCAAGAAGAATTTTGCTTCTCTCTTTTCAAGGAAAGACAATCTTAACAGCATTCTGTGGAATAATCTCCAGTTCACAGCTGCATCACTTATCTGTTCTCATCCCCGTGACCCTTAGGAATACTCCCTTACAAGGGAGTACAGGCAACGTTTGTTGTCCTGGCAATCGTAGTTTCTGTTAACTCTCGTCATTTGTTTCTGTAGCTTAGTACAATCAAGCCGAGTAAATCTGAGATTTAATCCACAGAAATCTCTTGAAGATGAAGGGCAGGATAGAAAGAAGTGGGAGATCTTTTGCATTTGGTGCTGGACTTGGCCTTCAGCAGTTCATGGGCACGGGGTAATGTTCAGGTTCTGGACAAAGTTCTCTGTGGAAACATCAAATGGGGGTGTTGGAGAAAGAGAGTTAGATCGACATTACTAGAATACCTGTTACATGCCAGGTGTTCTGCTCTTTGTACTGTTTGCTCGCCTGAGGAGAAATTTGTGATGTGGAAATGGAAGCTTAGAAACATCTAGTACCTTTCTGGGTCACTTCGCTAAGATTGGAAGAGCTTGTTCAGCTTACACAGTATTGCCTGAACACAGATGGTGTGACAGCTAGGGTACAAATTACAACTTCTAGAATACTAACCATGACACAGGGATTGAGGAGTGTAAGTAGGTAGATGGTAGAGCTCACTGAGGTGGTCAGGGCGGTATCATGAAGGTTTAGAGGCTTGTGACTGATGAGGGGTCTAATTTCACATTTTGGTAAGTGATATGGGGAAGGGTTAATTATAAAGCCAGTGGGAGGTGACATGTCCTTAATTCTCCTTTCTAATTGCCTCCCCTAATCCAATAATGAAAACAAGTGAAAGAATGTTCCAGCAATTCATCTTTATACATGAGAAATCAGGTGTTTTATACTACCTGTGCAGTTTGTCCAGGATACCCTTGTGTTTCTGCCTCTCGTATTTCCTTTGCATAGAACCTCACTCCCTTGTTAACCCTGGGGAGCAGCTGTTGAACCTTACACACTGTCGTTCAAGCATCTCTCCTGAGTACCATTCCCTGGCCCCTCCCTCGTTGGCCTCCAGCACCTGGGAGGTTATCCTGTCACCTTCTGTGCCATAGCTCCTATACCTGGCGCTTACAGTGCTTAGCTATTATATGTCTACCGGCCTGTTTGCTCACTAGCCTAGTTCCCTGAGGATGGGGGCTGATAATTACCCATCTTGGAAACAATAGAGCTTGGCATGTCACTTAGCAGATGTGTGGTGGATGGGTCTTAAGCTAGCGGGGAAAATGCTACATAGGCTTATAGATAAGCCTTACCTCTCCTCCCATGATCTTCAAGGGAAACAAGGAGAAGTAATTCAGATGATGCTGGTGAGCTCTGGCCCCAGAGCTTTGATGATTCAGTGAGAGGGTGCACGTAAAGCCCTAGGCAGTGCAGAAAAAGTGTCTAGAATTATGGAAAACATGTGGTTGAGCTATCTTATTTTTTCTAAATCTTGTATAAATTGTTTATGGTCCAAATGCCTTTGAATTGTTTTCATTTTTGGCTTATCTATTGCAGATAATCTCTTTAAATAAATTTTTTTGCTTAGTCATTGTTTATGGACAGTATGTTTATTTGATCTTTTTTTGGGCAGTGTTAAGTATTGGGATTGAAAAATCCTATTTAAAACTTTAGAACTGGTAGACTTTGGGTCCACATAACATTAAAATGGACTTTAATTTTGGGATTTTTTTTGTTGTTATATTTTGTTTTGCTTGTTTAACCAAACCCTTGAACGGAATGACTTTGACCTGACATGTTGCGATTCTGTAGTATAATTCTTCATACCCTTCTGAGGTTTTCATAGAGATTAACCTCACAGAATTGTGAGGTGTGTGTGTGTGCGTGTGTGTCTGTTTCCTTAGAATCTTGCTTAGTTGATAAGACCCAAGAAGTCAGAGCAAATGACAAAAGCTCTTGGGACCTAGAAAAAGTGAGAGAGATTTCCCCCTAAATCCTCAAATATATGGAGAAAATTTATTTTTAGGGCATTTTATCTAAAGTCACTTTGATCAGAGACAAAAACATGGTCAGTTAATTTGCATATTCAGAAAAGGGAGGCTAAACTATGAGTTGGACACCAGGCTTCTGGTCTTGCCTCCTCCATGGACTGTCAGTGTGATGTTGGGCTTAATTTCTCTGGGTTCCAGTTTCTCCATCTGTGAACTTGAGGATGTTGAGTCTCTGAAGGTTCTTTCAGACCCTCACATCCTGGGATTTTTAACCTTCAGCCTACTTTTTTGAGTCAAAATCTTTAGCTCAGTTTTATGCTTTTGATGCCAAGCTCACAAATGAGGTGGAGGACGGCAGGACATTCAGGAAGCTGAGAGTGGTTTATTAAGGCTGGAGCCTGTGATGGATTGAGGGAAAGTAGAAGGCTGGAAAGGCTCAAGTCTGAGGGCGCAAGGTAAGATGACATGCCCCAGCCCAATCAGTGAGGCAGGAGCTGGGGGCACATTCCTTTTTCTAAATTTACATTAGGGAAGGCAACTTGCTCCACTGAATCCACTGATATGAATGCTCATCTCATCTAGAAACACCCTCTCAGACCCCAGAAATACTGTTCCCTCTGGGCATCCCTGGACCCAGTCGGGCTGGGACATAAATTGAGCCATCAGACAGCTTTATGTATTTTGCTTTATTCAAACTTTTCTCTTTACTAACCCTAAACATTCATGTACATTTCAGCCAGTAAGCCTTCCTTGGTACTCATACTCTTCTTGAGCCTCTTTATCTGCTATTTATCCAGATTCTTTTTTTTTTTTTTTTAAGATTTTATTCATGAGAGAGAGAGAGAGAGAGAGAGGCAGAGACACAGGCAGAGGGAGAAGCAGGCTCCATGCAGGGAGCCCGACGTGGGACTCAATCCCAGGTCTCCAGGATCACGCCCTGGGCTGAAGGCGGCGCTAAACCGCTGAGCCACCCGGGCTGCCCTGTTTATCCAAATTCTAACTCTCCTGAAGGGGCTAGATTATCTTTTAATATAGTCTGTACCTTTCTAGACTCCTCAGTTCAGTCAACAGTATTTTTAATCTTTTAATATTGTTCTAGTTCTTTTTATGTATGTGAAGACCATTGTCCTAATATGGTTTTAAGTTTCTTGACACTGGGGGAATAATGTTTATTCACATCTTTTAAATGCTTTAGGACTTTAGTGCCTGATGCATGGTATTGACAAAATGATGGATGCAATGATTAGAATTAACCTCAGAACTCCAAATAACTGTGCTTAAATAAGAAGTTTTTTTGTTATAAAGAAACACGCTTTGTAGTCTAGGCCTAGTGTGCTGGCTGTGTTCCATCAAGCCCTCAGGGCACTATACTTCTAGTTTACTTCTGGGCCATCCCTAGGGTCTGGTCCTCATCTTCCTGTTCAAAGGCAGCATCTCTATTCCAGAAAGCAGGATGAAGAGAAAGGGCAAAGAGGCACACTATTCTAAAGAGAAGACTTCTAGAAGGTTCTTCAGACACTTCCACTTCTATTCCATTAGCCAGAATTTAATCACATGGCATACCCAGCTGAAGGAGAAGCTGGAAAAATCTCTGTTCTAGGTAGCCATTTGTAGCTAAAAGTTTAAGTGTTGTGGAAGGAGCAAAGAGAGTATGATGAGCCATGAGCAGCCTTTGCTGCCACTGACCTGCTTGTGCAGCTGAAGGCACCCCCTGTGCTGTGTAGATATTGAGGCTTTCTTTGTTGAAATATTCAGGAGGCTTTTGATTTGCGTGCAGAAATTCACCACTATAGATATTTGAGTGGGATACATGAAACAGTCAATATTTGAGGATGAACATCGTAGCAGCAATATAGAAGATGAGTAAGACTAGGAGAGGAGTTAGGGAGAAGAGGACTAGTTTGGTGGCTAGAGCCATGAACTCCCATGAGCCCTCTTTGGTTTTACTTTCAAGAATGCAAGGCTTTCCTGTCATGTTGAACAACACCTAACATTTGACTTTGAAATTTTACAATTTGTTTTTTCAGAGTCACTAAAATGTAGGAATTCTAGGAGTTAAGGTCAAAGACTAAGCAAAAATGTTATTTTCTATCAAGCCAAAGACAGTCTCCTATATGAAATTACTTCCTTTAAAGGGGAATATAACTAGCACAAATTATTCTAAAAGTGTAATTTGTACCCATCTATATTTTCTGAGTGGAGGAGCCAAGGAACTGTAAAAACAATCGCAGATACAAAGTGTAGGGATGCAGAGTGGATCTGAACTCCACTAATTTCACAAATGCGAGGAATACAATACCTTTTTAAAAAGTCTCTCTGGCTACAACTTTCGGTAGATGGTCCTCTACCTGGTGAAGATGAGTTCAAATGCGAACAAACGTTCTGATGAACTTCCCAAGACTAGTGGAGAAGTATTTTCACTCAGTAATTAGTTTTGGAATTAATAGTATTTACAGGCTGCATATTTGAATTGATTTTACATTTTCTTTCTCATTAAGATTATTGCCTTCCTGGGGAGGTGGGTGGGAGCATGGGTTAAATAAGTGATTGAGACTAAGGAGGGCAGTTGTGATGAGCCCTGGTACTGTGCTGGAGTGTTGAATCACTGTATTGTATTCTTGAAACTAATATTACACTGTATACTAACTAATTAGAATTTAAGTAAAAACAAAAAATTTCACAAATCACGTTATGGCAGAGTAAGGCTATAACGGATCTCTAGCTTAATGTTGTAACAAAAGGATGACTAATAATTAGTCATTTGAAAATATTAAGCTATTTCTAAAAATGTTTCTATTGCATGTGATAAAAGTAGAAATTCAAATTTTAAAAAAGTACTCTTAAGGAAAAAAAAATTCCTCTAAAAATAAAAAAAGATTATTACCTTCCTAATAAGAATTTATTACTTATTGAAAACATCTGTATCAGGAGAGGCATCTAAGTTTATCTTTTTTATTTTGCCAGTTTTCGTAGATGCTTTTTTTTCTATATTATTGCCATTATTTATTATATGGTGTACTGCAAAATATTAAATAGAATTGTATTACAGTTTAAAAAGTCCCCTAATTTTGCATTTATTCCTTTACTTAGCATTTCTCTTTGGCCTCATTCTAAAAAAGGATTTGTAGCTTCACTTTCATTATGTTGATGTTATAATTCTTGGCCTCCTTAACACACAAAAATAATCTAAGACTTTGCCTTCACCGACTGTACCTGGCCCCCTGATATGTTTGTACTCTTGGGCTCTGGTAAAGCACCTTATAGATTACTCTGATACTCATTTTTTTTTTTTCCTGTGTATGGGAAATTGGACTTATTTTCATTTGAAAAAAGTTACATGTTTATGTGGCGTTGCATGTTGTATGTTGTATCTCTTGCTACTAGTTATTACTGAAGCAGAGAATATCCAGGGGTAAGGGGATGAGGTGTAAGAAGCAGCTCTCTAGGACTGACTTTCACTACTTGGATTGATGGTGCTGCTGTGACATCAGTAGACTATAGGAGTCTTGCCATTAGGTTTGGGTCACATCCCCCCCCTTTTTTTTTTTATTGACCTGGGGTATAAACCATTGAGCTACTTAGTGTTAAACAGACCACATGTTCTCTCAGTCAGATTATTTAGACTTTGGTTATGATTAGAGCTTATCATATGGTTTCTGAGTGGAGGCTGTTGAGTGTGGGGTTAACCCTGATAACATGGGTACCCTTCCTGAACAAAGCAATCCCAGGAGTACTTGAGCCCCAGTTCCACTGAATGTTTTTCAGACAAATTCTTACAGTAGGATATATTTGGAAAGAGAGGTGGGTGGGGTCATGACTAGGCTGGCTCTGTAGGTGAAGAGTGACAAATCAGTCATTGCTTTAAGTGTATGAGATTTTTCTTTCTTTTCTTTTCTTTTTTTTTTAAAGTAAACTATACCCACCCACATGGGGCTCAAACTCACGACCCCAAGATCAAGAGTTGTATGCTCTACAAACTGAGCCAGCCAGGCGCCCCGAAGTGTATGGATTTTTCACAGCATATAACTCTTCAATATTTACCTGCTAATACTAGCGTGGCACTACTAATTTAAGATGAAATGAAAATCTGAGCTTGTTTCTTTTTGTTAGTATTGTGCAAAGAATTGTAAATACCGATTAATTTGTTATGGATATTTGGTGCTCAGGGAAGAAATACTGATCGAGTTTATAATATTTTCTTCTTTTTGAGCTCTTACATTTTTTATTTTTTTATTTTTTTATTTTTTAAAGGGATTTTTTTTAAATTTTTATTTATTTATGATAGTCACAGAGAGAGAGAGAGGCAGAGACATAGGCAGAGGGAGAAGCAGGCTCCATGCACCATGAGCCCGATGTGGGATTCGATCCCGGGTCTCCAGGATCGCGCCCTGGGCCAAAGGCAGGCGCCAAACCGCTGCGCCACCCAGGGATTCCCAACATTTTTTAGAAATCAGGTAATAGACCTATTAGATCGAGTGCCATTAATGAGGTATGGGTGACCTCATCCCCATCATTCATTTGGCATGTGGAGGGTTCCATTGTTGCCTGTCCTCTATTTGGGATGACCTATTCTTTCCTTGGATTTTGATACTCATTTAACACTTCTTATTTTCTGCCTTATTGGTATTCCTCTCATTTTTGTGTGTATTTGTGAGTTCCTTGACTTCGATAAATCCTTAAATTCACAAGTTCGTTAAATTCACAAGTAACATATTTCTCATGTTAAGTGTAACTGAAAAGCTTAAAAGACCACTTTAGACCTCTAGTGATTGTAAAAGGACAACAGCCATAAGCTAATTATTTGTTAAATTAATATGAATAAATTGCTTTGTGTCATACTAGTCTTTATTGCATTGTCATTATACAGACAAGGAACTTCAACATCCTTATCCTGTAATACCCTAGGGTTGGTAAAACAAGTCAGGCTTGATCCTACATCCTGCCACAACCACAGAGAAGAGTCATTTGGTCCTTGGCCATCATATCTTTTATCTTGGCCTCTCCTTGAATGAGTCAGTCGACAAAAGTTTTTTCTTCCAAGGCAGTTTGGTTTATGCTTAGCCCTTATTCTAGCCAGTGGCCCTTACCCATGAGCCTCCTCACTCTGAGAGGCAGTCCACTACCAAAGCTGTGGGGTTGCCTCTGTTGCTTGGTTTCACATATACCTACCTGTCTAATAAATATATGAATCTTTCATTGCAAATGAAATGCTTTTTCAGTTTTTACATAGGTTGTCTGTATGTCTTAAAAAAGATTTGTGCTATCTATGGCTAGAGGATCCAGTGTGGTAGCTAATGGGTGTACATGGCTTATTTACATTTAAATGTAAATTTAAATTTCTAACCCCCATTTCAAGTGTTCAGTAGCTGTGACTAGCAGCTACTATCTTGGGACACTTTAGATATAGAATATGTTCATCATTGCAAAAAATTCTATTGGGCAGTACTGGTCTGGAACAGTCACTAAAGCAGCTTTGTGAAAGCCACTTGGTTTTTGTGTGGATGGTATATTTAGTGGAACCATTTGTATTACGATTCAAAGCCATTTCTGAATTCACATCTTACTCCAAACCAAATTTCTGATGTCTGTCAACACAACCATTGTTTTATTATACTTCTTGATTTTTCTCATTTCTATTACCATTATTAACAGGTGACTTTTTTTCCAGAGTGATTTGTCACAAAGAAAGCTTTTATCACATCCCACAAGTTATAGTATTGAAATTAAGTTGAGAATTACATTTGCACTGTGCTGTGGATGCTGGGCAGTAGCTAAGTGCCTCATTTGCTCCTGACTCTTAGGGAGAGTGATTCAAATCCATGTTCAGCAGTGCTGCATATTGCTACATGTTTAGGGCCTGTTGGGTCATTATTCATGATTAGTCAGAAATGTGAGGCTGTGTCAGTGGAGGCCAAGGGATTTTTCTCTGTTGTTTCTTTAAACCTCAACTGAACTGCGTGATTCTTCAGGATTGAGCCATGTTGATTTTTCATGAACTTTTGTGTGTCCCGCACAAGGTCTTGCTCGCAGTAGATGATAAATATTTTGATTAAATAACTTAGCAGTTAACCATAAAATTATATGGTTTCTGAATGGTAAGAACTATTATCAGTTCAGGAAAAGAAGAGTGGTATGAACTAGAATAGTTGAAATGAGAATGTCATCAGCCACATAACTCTTTATATGTAATGATTCCAAAGCCAGTGTGTAACAACCTGTGCTTATCTCTGTTAATTATCCAACAATTACTTAAAATATTTCTTTGTATCTGCCATGTGCCAGGCATTGAACCTAGGTATTGAGGCAGTAGTGAGACAAAAGTCTCTGTCCTCATGAATCTTACAAATGGATATAAATATAGATTGTAATAAGTGCTGTGAAGGCGAACAAATAGGAAGTTGGCAGAGAACGTGATGTGGGGTGGGCCCTTTAGATGGGAGAATCCTTGAAGGAGTCTAAGAGGCCAACTCGAGTATGAATGAAGGATAGATGAAATCAGGTAAACATTGGGAGAGGAGCATTCTAAGCAGAGGCAGATGGGAAGGATCTGATGTGGAGAACAAGTCTAGCAAGACAGAGGGCCTGCCCCAAGACTGGCAAGAACTGAGCGAGGGAAGACTCGCTTTGCCGTCATATGAAGCTGGAAAGACTTTGGATGTTAGCAAGTTGGCCATCCTCAGTCTGTGATGCCATCCTCAGTCTGTGATGCTGTCTCTTTTCCTTTTCTATTTCCCTTTTACCTCTCCTCATCTCCACTGTCACCAGCCACCCTGGACTAGGTTAACATTAGCCCTTCCCTAGATTATCTTAATCACCTTTAAAAGTCCTCATAGTGTGACAGTGTAAGGGAGCTAATTGTAGGAGGGGCAGGAGACCAGTTAGGAGACCATTGTGGTAGTCCATGCTTTATGTTGATGGCTTGGTCTAGGGTGGCAGTGTTGGAAAGTGGGAAGAGGTGGTTGGATGCTGAGTATATTTTGAAGGTAGCCACCTGGGTTTGCTGGTGGGTTGGGATGGGAAAGAAAGTGGAAGAACATTTGACTTCTAGTTTTGAACCATAGCAACTGGATATGTGGTGGCACTGTTTCCTGAGAATGGAAATTCTGGAAAGCAGTGCATTTTTTTTAATCCATCTATTTATTTTAGAGAGAGAGAAAGAATGAGCAGAAAGGGCAGACGGAGAAGGAGAGAGAATCTCAAGTAAACTCCGTGTCGAGTACAGAGCCCAACACAGGGCTGGATCTCACAACCCTGAGATCATGACCTGAGCTGGAACCAAGGGTCAGACACTCAACCGGCTGTACCACCCAGCTGCCTCTGGAAAGCAGTGGATTTTGAGGGAAAGTAAAACATTTGTTTTTGTTAGGTTGTGTTTGGGATATGCATCAGATGCTGATTGAACATGTGAGGTAGCCTACTGTAGGTGGGAGGACTCACGCTCAAAGGAAGTTGGTATTTCTCAACTGCACTCACTAGGGAACAGTGATTTTCTGGATGAGAGACCAGGTGAAATCACTGAGAGAGCTAGTACAGGTAGATAATGGGAGAGTGCCAGGACTGGGCCTAGGGTGCTCCTATGTTGAGATTGGAGATGAACAGATTAGAAAGTAGTGGCCAGTCAGGTGAAAGGGAAACCAGAAGGGCCTGCTGTCTCAGCAGCCATGAAGAGCCAGCATTTCAAGAAGAAATCATTTCACTGTGCCAAGGTTGCTGAGGACTTTTATGCCATGAAAAGTAGAAAGTCAGATATAATTTCACGCCCTGGTTGCCAGCATTACTGTCCATACCACAGAAATTTACTGTGTCTTCTGAAAGTGTCCTAAGGAGTGGGACGGGACTGTAGCAATTTATGTCTTCTGGATTATGGACTCTGCCAATCTTTTATCTTTTCAAATATATTTTCCCGTACAAGACCCTTTAAGGACGTCCAGAGTGAAAGCTGTTTCCAGTTATTTCATTGGTATTCCTTGGTTTCTACCTGGGGGTTTCATATGGTGTCAGAGCAAGTATGTTTGGATAACTTGTGGAATAGAGATATTGCAGAGGTAGACAGAGGGAATTATTGGATTACCAGGTATGTGGATATAGTGAGTATGTAGAGGCACTGCTGGAACCAGTCTACAGCCAAACCTGGTCTGCTGCCAGGATTCCCATTTCCAGCAGTTGGCACCATCATCCATTTGATAGTACAATCCCCAAACCTGCATCCTCATGTTGCATCTTCTCTCTCATCCACCATCTTCATCCCACCAAGAAGTCCTTCCTCTCTTTCCTTCTGGGTCTTCCCTCATGCCATTTCATCTCCATGGCTGCTACAAGCCTGCCTTAGGCTGTCTTTGCCTAGATTATTGTAATGGCTTCACTGAGTTGTCTTCCTGAATCCTCTCCTGACCTTATATCTGTTGTTCACTCTGAAGACCAGGTTATATTTTTAATACTAAATCTACTTTTGTCACCTTCTCTTCCTAGATCTTCTCAATGGCTTCTCATTGCTTGCAGAAGAATGATCAACATCACTGAAGAGGCCTGGAGCCCTGTGTGGCTTGCCCTGCCTCTGCTGCTTCCCCTTTCTCCCTCCTCGGCCCCGTCATGGGACATTCATCCCCTGTCTCTGCCCCTCCTTGACCTTGACTCCTGCTTTGTATCTCAGCTCAGTGAAGCCACACCTGAGTTCTTTGTGTTGTAGCCTTCATGGCTCTGTGCTTTTTTGTTGCAGAACACTGGTTTTCACTTGCAGTTAGTTGTACAGTTAAATATTATTCCTGTGGGATCCCTATTAGTTTGTAAATCCCCCAGGGCATGATCTGGGGCCTTCTCTGTTCCCTGTGTCTGGCACACCTTGGTGTCTGGCACATGGAGACGCTTGGTGTGTGTATATTGAGTGGATTGACTTGAGCACATAATAATGCAAATGGAAAATGAAATCATCCTCTGGAAAAATGGGAGATTTTATGTTAGAAGTACAGCTCTCATGGAAATAGCTAGTTTTCATAGCTGCGCCCAGTTCTGTTCATCATGGGTCCTTCTTACCATCAAACCTGATGTTCCCTCTCGTGTCTCTCTTTGGGCCCTACAGCTGCTGACTGCCACCACATAGTGGGATGAATGGGGCCCTAGTGAGGTCTGCTTTATGAGGGCAGAATTCTATTACAACTTCACCAGGGTTTGTTCAGACTCTTGAGGAGAGTCTCACATCTTTTGTTACCTCTGATCTTGCCTGTGTGTGACTAGGCACTTGTTCTTTTCCGTATATCTTTCAGAAAATCACCAGATAATTTTTATCACCTAGTAGCAGTTTGTCTATTGCTTTCCTCTTCGAAGCTTTACCTTTTCTTTGAGTTTCTCTCAAATTCTAGAAACTGCCCAACAGATAGCAGTTAAGTTTTCTCAGAGCTTCTGGGTACAAAGTGTAGACATATGTCATCCCTGGGAGTAACCAAGATGGTACCAACACCAGTGTCCCCAGGTCTGACTCAAGAGTGCTGACAGGTAAGGAAATGAGTTTCCTTAAGGCTTAAAATGAGATGTGTGCATATTAATGCAGCAGCATGCATCTACTCCCAAGAGTGAAGAAAATCACCAGGTTTCAAACCATCATGATTAGACTTGATATTTTTCACAAAGTGTGTATCTCTCTCTCCACACATCATAAATATATTTCAAGGAAAATACTTAGTATTACAATAAGCAAGTCCTGTATCTTTTGCTGTCTTATAAGACAAGTTATTTTGTTCCAGGGAAAACAAAACAAAATAAAACAAAATATAACAAAACAAAACACAAAACCACCATTTAGTTAGTTTGTGTTTTTTACTATTTAAAAAAGTAGGGCAGGGCAGCCCAGGTGGCTCAGCAGTTTAGCACCGCCTTTGGCCCAGGGTGTGATCCTGGAGACCCGGGATCGAGTCCCACGTTGGGCTCCCTGCATGGAGCCTGCTTCTCCCTCTGCCTGTGTCTCTGCCTCTCTCTCTCCTTCTCTGTGTCTCTCATAAATAAATAAATAAAATCTTAAAAAAAAAAAAAAAAGTAGGGCAAAGGTATTTTAGTGTCAATTCGTTCATTCTGTAATTCTTCTTAAATAGTGATCAGTGGAACCAGTGGAACCCAAGATACCTTTCTTGTTTTTCCCTGAAATAACTACGTCACAGAGATGGTTTAGGTAAAGTCTAAAGCATAGCTAGATGCACACATACGTACATGCAGAGACATACTCTTCTGTTGTCCTTGCTTGGTCAGAAATTAAGTTGAGAAGTTGCCCTTTTGTTTCAGGTTAAGATTGTCATGTTATTCTCTGTGAAATAGAATGTTTACTTTGTACATTTTAGCATTTTAAAAATCAAAATTCTCTATTTTAAAAACTTGTCTTGTTTTATGATACTTATCAAAGGCCCAAACTTGTGTTTTTTAACCTCATTTGAAAATTTTCTTTGAAGATAGGCTGTAACTGAAACTAATGATTCACTCTGGGAGATTTGTCTATGTTCACATATCCTTAATAAGAACCAAAAGTTAAGGAACTCATGAGTTCAGCCACCCACTTTGAAGGAAAACAGTCTGTGAACTTACATAATTTGTGGGTGCTGAGTAAGTTGTCATTTTATATCTCTTGTGTTTTGCTTCTGTACTCCTCAGTCCATGTCCAACAGTAAGTAGACTGTTCCAGAATCAACAAGTCATGGTTTCCATTGCCACAGTCTTTTTTTTTTTTTTTAAGATTTATTTATTTATTTATGATAGACACAGAGAGAGAGAGAGAGAGAGAGAGAGAGAGAGAGAGAGAGGCAGAGACACAGGCAGAGGGAGAAGCAGGCTCCATGCCGGGAGCCCGATGCGGGACTCGATCCCGGGACTCCAGGATCGCACCCTGGGCCAAAGGCAGGTGCCAAACCGCTGAGCCACCCAGGGATCCCCATCCATTGCCACAGTCTTGAAGGTGCATCAGAAAACTTCAGATTGCCTTTCAGAGTAGGCAGTCAACTGCCTTTACCCTTGGTGTGACCTCTTGTGTTTGTTTAAAGTGGACTTCTGACATTCTGCGCCTCCAGTAGAAGACGTTTAAATAAATCTGGAAATTCCTGCAGAATAAAGCATTACATAGCTATTTAAAAAGTCATTTTGAGGGACGCCTGAGTGGCTCAGTGGTTAAAGCATCTGCCTTTGGCTCAGGGCCTGATCCCAGGGTCCTGGGATCAAGTCCCACATCTGGCTCCCTACATGGAGCCTGCTTCTGCCTCTGCCTCTCTATCTCTCTGTGTCACTCCTAATAAATAAATAAAAATCTTTAAGAAAAAAAAAAGTCATTTTTGAGGAAAGATGCCTGATGACGTTGAAAAATATTTTTTTTGACGTTGAAAAATATTTAATGAAAATGCTAAACAGTGTTTATTCGTTAATCTGTGTCAGACACCTATATTAAAGCATTTACTCTTTAAAAATTTTATGGGATAAAAACCATTATTTTCCTAAGTTCACATAGTAGAAGTAAGTAACCACTAGCGTTACTGTCTCTGTCATGTATTATAATCTGTTTTTAATCTAACAAAACCATATGTCTAAGGTAATGATCTCAGTTTTCCTTTAAAAATTGTTCACATATGTACGTGTGTGTATCCAGCCCTATTGAGAAGCAGGGCCATAGGTGATTTCTGCGATGTTTATTCTTTCCTGGTATTTTGCAGTTTTACTATAATATAATGGATAACTTTTATAATAGAGGGGGAAAATAACAAGTAGATTTCTATAGCAGTAGATATATTTAAACAAAGTAGGAGGGGAAACGGATTTCAAAACAGAATAATTGTCCACCTTTCTCTGGAATTGTTCTGTTTAGTTATTGGACATGTACTTTTAAAGGTGATTTGCTTAAGGGCAGGGTAAATTTGATCTAAGGAAATAGTGAGGCTCAATTAAGGTTTTTCTCCCCCATACATATATTTAAGGTGATATAACCAACCACTTAACTTTCTTTTCACTTGCTTGAGGGCTCCGTTCCTTGCCTGAGGATCTCTGGACTTCATCTGTGTCTGTGCCTGGGCCCCTCTTGTCAGTCCTCCTCCCTGCATTGTGACCATCTGTTTTTTTTTTTTCCTGATTAAAGTAGCTAAGAGCACTAAAATATTTCCTTTCCACAAGGGCTTTCCCCCCAAGCCCCAGTGGAGTGTGCTGCTCTTTCTCCCTCGCCTCCCTTGTCCACATCAATAATTTGTCCCTATAGCAAGCAGCTTGAGCAAGTCACTGCTGCACCTGCTTGCTTTCCTTTTTCTTCCTTCTGGAAAGTGAGTTCTTTTGGAGGCAGGGGATGCTCTTGCCTGTCCAACAGGCTATATACGCTGCCTGTACTTGGCTGGCAGACAGGGTGCTTTTCAGAGGTGAGTTATCACACAGTTTCCACCGAAGGCATAGTTGTGTAAGTCCACACTTAGACCAAAGAAGTCAAAGATCAGGGTAAAGGTCAAGAAAAACAATGCTGAGTTTATGGAAAAGCGAAGAAGACATTCCCCAAAGATTAAGAATCTGTTATCTAATGCTTTACTACCATAAGAGTAGTCTAGGGAGATGAACGTCTTGATTATTGGAGAAAGAGTCTAATGAACTTTCAAGAAGGAAATTGAATACAAAAGAGTATACTGTTTTCATCTGTATTATGGAGGAGTTGTACTCACACATTGTCATCTGCCACTTCTAGAGTAGCAATTTGGTTAAAGAAACTGGTCACTTCCTTTTAGATCATTTGCCTGGAAAAGTATTTATTTTTTGTATCTGTCCTTCAAACAGCATCCTGGTGGGGAAGAAGTATTAAGGGAACAAGCTGGAGGGGATGCTACTGAAAATTTCGAGGACGTGGGGCACTCTACAGATGCCAGAGAATTGTCCAAAACATTCATTATTGGGGAACTTCATCCGGTGAGTATCTCATTGGGGGCCTTCTCTTTAAGGCTGTGGGTTGACCTTGCTCAAAACTGTAGACTTGCATATCACATAGTTGAAGCAGAAGTAAAGCAAAAACAATTCCTCCTGATTTTATAGCACCATTCTTGTAATAAAAAAAATCAACCAGAAATTTCTTTGTATTTCCCTGGTTGCAGTTTTCACTGGCACTCAGAGTAAGGACTCTGTAACCCAAGGCCGTGGTAGGGGGACAGAGCCTCTCAGACTGTGAAGTGTCACCAAGCAACAGATTTTAGAAGAGGGGGTTCTTTAACCCAGGATAGGTTTTTTTTTTTTTATTTTTTTTTTAATTTTTTGACTAAAATATTTTACTTAAGAAAATCCCTTCTACTGTCATTAGTTTGAGGATATTTTAATTTAAAAAAAAACTGATTTAAAAAAAATTTTAAACCACTTCTGTTAAATGAACAGATAAATAAACTCTGCCTTTTGTAAAACCTACACATTCTCCTCACTCTTCTCATTCTACCCCAGATCGTTGAGAACATCACCTTTCGTGCCAGTCTCTAGACTAACTTTGGGAAAATGCTGGCCTAATTTAGCTTTTATATAAACCTGGGGCTGTAATGTGAATTTAGGCCCTTCTGTGGCAATTCTGACTGACCATATAAAACTTTGCTAATCTGTCAATGGGAAGTTATCAGGAATGTAGCTGAACACTTGGGAAGAGGTAGTGGAGTGCTCCACACAGTGAATCCTATGCTATGCATTCAGCTTTTCTCACCTCTAGAGAGCACCTGGGCCTCTCAGCAGGGTTGCACCATCTCAGTCTTCTGTCTGCCTCACAGCTCCTGTTGCTTCACTGGGAGCAAGCCAGAGTGGGTAGCGATCCTGTTAGAAGCGGCCTAACAAGAATTAGCATAGGCATGTGGCCTCAGCTCAAGTAGGCACTCTGAGAAACCACTGAAAAACAAAAACCTGTATGAAAAGTTTTGTTGGTTAATGGTTTTTACAATGACCATGAATGAAGGAAAGCTTAAAGTACACTTTTTATTGAAGGCCTGAAAATAGGAAACCTGTTTCAGAGCAATTTCCATTGAATGGTGGTGGGGTAGGTTGTTTGGTGGTAGGGAGGTGATACTCTGAAAGAATAAGCTTCACTTACCTGGAGAGTTTATTCACCCACCTATTTTCATCTTCCTCTTCATACTTAACTGAAGTGAAGTAGTTTTATGGTAACCAGGGAGGCCTTCCCTTAAAATGTTTGATTGTATCCTTATTCTTTCCTTTCCAAACCTGTGGGTGTAGAACATGTGGGTTTTCAGGCTGTGACTACAGCATTCTGCATCATCTCCCTACTGGGATCCCCTGTGGTCACCTTCAGGTGACCCTTAATTTGGACTACTTCAACCAGAGGTTTTAAGAAAATTACAACCCTGCAGTTGGGAGATTGCAGGAATTCACTCAGGATATCACACCCAAGTACACACATACAGCTATACACCTATACATACACTCATTTTAGAGGATAGGAGGGAAGAATCTCAGCTGATCCCTGAATTAAAGTTCAAAATCCAAGTCTAATAAATGTATATGCACATCAACATATACATATGATTATCATGGATGATATTCTAAACTTTGGGACTCTAGATTGAAAATTAATCACTTAATCAGCTATTAATTTTTACAGTCAAGTCAGATGGATCAAACTTTTTGATTAACAACCTAGATAGATGAACCCAAAATATTAATTACTGAATATAATTAAAAAAAAAACTCAATGAAAACAAGTGCTTTGGACATTGTACTTTTGGAAATGTTCTTTCATTCTGTAATGTGCCTTTTTTTTTTTTTTTAATTGCAGGATGACAGAGCAAAGATAAACAAGCCTTCGGTAAGTGTGTCATCTCAAGTGTCTCAGTGGCTGTGTCTGTCTTCACTGTATTTCATACCTGTCAAACTGGAGGACAGAAATCTTTTACCTATTTGAGGCCAGCATAGGTCCCTCTAGGTAAGATGAATATGTAACCTGTTGGCTCAGCAAAATACTTTGTAGATAGACCACCCATTGTGTTTCATTCAGACAGCTTGTGTGTTCTCTTTGTAAGACTCTCAATACATAATTTTTTTCATCATAATTATTAGTAGATACCTTATGAAGAGCTACTTGTATAAGTAGTACTGTGCTGCTAATCTCAAAGATTTGACACAGGCCTTATTTTCAGAGAACTTAAAATCTGATTGAGCAGGGGTCTGAATACTTGAACCTTAGAGGACACTACCCATGTCGTCTTCATCCACTTGGGACATAATAGGTATTAAATAAGTATTTGTTGGGTGAATGTAATGTTAATCAAACTAAATGATAATTTTTTGATGCATTTTTCATTAGGAAAGGAAAATATATTCTACTAATACTTATTTTATGCCCTGGCTCACTAGCCCTTCCCTCTGAGTTGGTCATCACTTATGTTTGAAGATAAATCCCTAGTAAGAATTGATGACAACCAGAGCCCCTGAAAGTACAAGCAGACAGAATAGTTACTGGCCTATAATTAAAGGAGGAAAGTTTTGCTTAAACCACAGAAAGGAAGGATAATTTTTCCATTTTGGTTTCTGCTCTTTTATTAGAGCCCAAAAGTGAGACTACATAAGGCTTGTAGGAAGAACTGGTGAACTCATTTACTAGCTGCTGTTGACAAGACATTGTCTTTAATCCACAGCAAAATCAAAGCAGTAAATCCAATAGTGCATAAAGGCCGTGCTTACCTTCATACCTCAGACAGTGCAATAAGTCTTGCGTAATACTATTTCCTACAAAGCAATTTCATTTCTATCTTCTCTTCTCCCTATTCAGAAAGTTCAGTGTTGGTGATTGGAGTACTTTGGGAAGATAAAAAATGGACTTCCAGAATTTGAATTGCCTCTGTAATAGTTGCTCAGTCTTTGCTGTTGGTTCATAAGACATTAGCACCTTTTTTGAGGGTACTTTTGGGATAACTGAAATCCTGTGATGCATATAGTTTTTGCTTTTTCTCCACAGTCAGGGAAAAAGTATATATTTTTTCCTATTAGGTGTTTAGAATGTTAATAATTTTGGTGCAAATCATTTAGTTATAAAATAAAGATTTTGTTAGGTTCATTACATTAACTTAGATTTAATAATGTAGGTCCAACCATATCTCGAATTTTGATATCTACAAACAGAAATTAGGGCTGAGATGGTAAGCAGGTCTCCTACCATACTGTTACATTTCTGAAAGACAGACCCTTTCCTCTTTTAGAACATATATGACTTTGCTTATGTGAGCAGAAGTGGAGAAAGGCAGGACAAGAACTCAAACTTTCTTTCTTAGAGGCCGTAAGCAAATACAGTGAAAGAAAATACATGACCACTTTTTTGAATTTATCTTTCTTATGCTTCTACTTTGCCAGAAGATAGTGTCCTTAGATAATTTATTTTGTTGTGTCTCTGTATAACCATCTGTCTATCTCCAGGCTGGTAAGTGTACGCTGTGGTCTGAATTTTTTAAATATTGCCACATAAAATATCTAGTTGAATTGTGAAATATGAAGCAACAAAGATTATTATGCCCAAAGGAAAACATGGTGTTTAGTTGCCAAAAAGTAAGGTATTTGTAGACCAAGAAATGATGCATTTTTAAATAAATTTGTATCTATCAGATTTGCTTACATGGAGGGTATCAGTATTATCAGTACTTTTTCTTGGTTGTGGTTTTCAAATCATTGCTGTTTAAGTGACTTTATTTGGTTCTTATGAAAACCCTGTGGGATCCATAGACCTTCCAGGGAAGGTGTAAAAACAGTGAAGTTCAGACCTTGTTACAGGTCACACTGCAGAGCCATGGCAAGGACCCGTCTCATGTTTGGCAGATGTAGTCTCTTAAGCTTCTCCTGAAGGCTCTATACCCCAAAGGCATCAGTGTCCCTAGTATTTTTAGGAAAGCCTTCTAATTAGGGAATATGCTAAAGTAGATGAATGTATAAATGAGATTATTTTGATTTGCAGAAACTTGATGTACTTTGCATGATTTTATGTACAGCTTCTCATGTCCTGATGGAATTAGTAATCATTCCTCTGTGAAATTGAACCCTTCAGGGTCATGAAGTGAACAGGTAGCAGAGCCTGTAATAAAAACCATAGTCTTTTCTCTGCCAGTTGGTTTTTGACATATTTGTTAGTTAAACACAGAAACCCAATTTAGGCCCCTTAGACCACTGGACAGGCGAGACCGTTTCATTTTCCTTTTTCATCAGTGTGGTAAGTGGTTATTTAAACTTGCTTAACTCTCAGGCACTTTTAGGTTAAGAGCCTAACATAATAAACACTCAGAAATGTATATAATTTTTTAAAGTGCAACTCTTTAGAAGATCATGATTGCTGGTGGCAATGGTGCCCTAAGAGTTGTAGCATTAACACACAGGACAGTGATGGAGGAGGAGGGACAGGCCAGCCTAGTTTCCCTAGAGTTGTCAGTATGTTTGTAAAATGCACGTGCTTGGTATAACAAAATAACAGATACGTGTTTGTGTTGTTTACTATTCTGGGCTTAACTTTCTACTGTAACAGTAATATTTTACCTTCAATGAACTGTTGTGCTCCAGTTGCTGAACTTATGTCTTCTAATAGCTGAATAATCATTTTGCATAGTCCAGTGACTTCTGGTAATCTTTGTTAATTTTATTCATATATACAAAATTAGAAAAATAATCTTGCAGTAGTTATGAATACTTTTTGTAGTCGCTAAGATTTAACATTGCTTGAAAAGATAATAAATGTGTGTTTTCTTTTTAAATGATTTATTTCCCCCCCACTGTGTCAGGAATCTTAAAGGCCATTTTCCAGGTTTGTGGGTCTCCTAACTGATTTGCTTGCTCTTCCCTAACAGTTTTCTGCTTTTTCATGGGGTTTCTCTAATGTGCTGCCTCACTGTGTGTGTAGCTTTGCCTCATCGCAGAGTGTGGATTGTTTTGCTAACGGCTTATCATGTGCTTTGGGAAACTGCAGAGATGAGCTCTCTGATGGAGCTACCTTACTTACTGCTATCTCTGAGGCACTAATACTTTCGCGGGTGTGAAATTTCAAAGAATGCTTAAGTTTTCAATCCCAGAAAAGTTTATTTTTCCTTAGGCCTTCATCATTCAGCTGTTTGGGGAACTATGTATTTTTCTAGAGCCAAAATTAGTTCATTTTCATGGTACTGACAGAACTTCTCTCAAAGTTCTGGAAGGCATAATAGGCCAACTGTGAAAGACCCCAGCACATGCACAGGGCATCTTTATTTGGAGGTTTCTTGGCTGGTGACTGTGTGAGGTCAGTCCCTGAAGCCTCCACGTTTTTGAACTTCTTGTCAGAGTTAGAAAAGGCCAGGAAAGGTGTTGAACCAGAGTGTGATAATTTTCATGACAGTTCTTATTTTTCTTTTTTTGATTGTCATGTCTTTTTAACACAATTTGGATACACTTTTACTTCATATAAAATTTAAACGAAATAACTGATTTTATTGAATGTTTCATTCATCCTTTTAGAGAATCAAACTTTTCTTCCTAAAGGTAGTGTTGGGGTTGAGTCTATGTACATGATCTTTGTCTTCAGTTTCTACATTATTCAGATGTGTACTGTGTTGAGGATATTTTATGTAGCCTATTTTTAACTTTTTTCAAATTATCTAGGTTATGTTTGTAAGCGATTTAAATACAGAATTCTTAAAAAACATTTTTCTGAAAAAATGGTGAAATTAGACATTTTAGTGAAAAGTTTATGATGTAATTTTCCCTTTCAATGTGTTTTGGAGAATAGTGAAAAAAATATTGTGGTCTTATTTTAAAATGTTCTTAGTCAATTGAATAAATGTTTAGATGTTCCCTTTAAATTTACTTTTTCTCTTGTATTTCAGGAAACTCTCATTACTACTGTTGATTCTAATTCCAGGTATGTGGTAGTTTTCACTTAAAGTAACTATGATCAGAAAGCCTGCTGAATCAGGGAGGGATTAGGGCCCCTCCCCCATCTGACCCATCTGAGGCTCAGGCTTTCACTGCCCCCCTCAGTGGACATCCCAGGGACATCTCCACTTGGTGCCCAGGTGACTCAGGACGCCCCCTCCTCAACTGTCAGCTCAGACTCTGGACACTCTTCAGAACAACCCCAAATCTCGCCCTCCAGCTGCATCCACCCTATAGAATACACAGAATAAGTTGGGTCTCCCTTTCTCCAGGGTAGTCCTGTGGCCTGCACAATCTTTGATTGTCTAGGCAAACATCCTTTCTATTCAGTATATGATCCATTTCTTATATTGTAGTGATCGTCTCTTCCTAAGCATGGCTCAGTGTTCCTCTAGGTGTAACAATAATCTCTCATTCTGGGACTGGATTTCTGTGTTACAGTCCAAGATCTATTACATTTGTGTCAGCTCTACCATATTGACCTGTATAATTGGCATTTATCTGTCTAGTAGATAAAGATACTTGGCTCCAAGCTCAAAACCACATGTTTATGCCTATTTTATTTTACCCTGTCAAATATAACTGCCCAGTCTCTTGGTGTTCTGGTACATTCCCTGCCTTCAGGCAGTAGTACTTTGCCGTATGTTTCATTGACAGGTCAGTTTTCTGACCTGTCAGAACCTCACCAAGATGAAAGTTACATTTGCAGTTTAAATCTTTTTATTGAACTTAATTTTTGTATGAGTTGATATGTGAAGAGTATTAAAAGATAGAAAGTTTATGACAGAACATAATTGTCTTTATAGGTATTACCTGGTCTAATTCATATTTTACAACCTACAAATTTTGTTTTCTAAGAAATTATAGATTCATAGTTAAATTGAAGATATTCTAGCTTTGTCCCTGGTTTGATCTGCGATCTGTCATTTATAGTGAATTAAAAAACTATGCACTATTCATTTATAGTGAATTAAAAAACAGGCCTGAAACAGTGTGCAAATTAGGCATTTTTCTGAGTTTATACCTTTGAGCCTCAGATTAAGTAGTTTGGGCATGCTCTTGATTTGTTAAATCTGCTGTGCATGTGTAACTATTAGATTTTCAAAACAGAATCATGGAACATAGAGCTGTGGTGCTCATAGCAACCTTAATAATCCTGTGGCTCAAATTCCTTAACTTCATAGTCTCTGAGATGTGCTTTTCTCTTGGTTATAGAGCCTGCTGATGGCTGTCCCAAAATAAGAACCTTGATTTCCTTGTTCTCAGTTCAGTGCTATTTTAAATTCTTAATGTCTGTAAATAGAATAGAAACTGTAAGGAATATTTGCTTTTGTGAACTAATGATACCTTGTAACCCAGAGTTTATGTCCTTAGATAAGTCACTATTCATAGGTAGCATCTGTTGGGGGAGTGATTCATAGCTCTTTGTATAAGTCTATTTATAGAAATAGATTTACGTGGATTGAGGTTGGGGGTCATTAATTTTCTTATAAAGCTAGAACAGTTGCTGGTATAGTAAAGCATGTGTTGCACTCACGTCGCTTTTAACAACTCAGAGTTGACTTTTCATCTAGGTAGATTACAAAGATAATAAAAACCTGCCATGTTGATTTTTGGTAATTAGAAGTAGCCGAGGTTTTGAGTCCTGTGTGTCAAACAGCTGTACAAACATCATTGCTGTTTCTTTCCAGCTGGTGGACCAACTGGGTGATCCCAGCCATCTCAGCACTGGTGGTAGCCCTGATGTATCACTTCTACACAGCGGAAGATTAAACACATTCTCAGAAGCCAGTGAAAGAAAAGACTGCTTTGCACCGGGGAGAAAGAAGCCAATGTTAACTGCTTCAACTGACAGAAACTTTCACCCAAAAAATAATTTTAATACACCAGTTTCCCTTTCTCCTACTTTGAATCAAACCAAAAGAGAACTCTTCTGTTCTTTCTACTCCTGAACTCTTAGAATGTGCCTTTTGTTCATCAACTTTTTTTGATGTTCCATCACTACGTAATTTACTTATTATAGGCGTGATATTTTAAAAATATATCTGGCTTTTAAAATATACCACCCTGTTTGCCCGTCTATATATAATTGTCCTAAACATTTAGAATCTGATTATTTAGCAGAGTCATTCAGTTTGCTAATCATTCAGACCCAAGTAGTCTATATGACGTGAGGAGGGGAATGTCCTTAGATCTCTCCTTCACATCTCCCTGAGCAATTCAGTACCTGCCTGCCCCAGCATAGTTTCCTTTCCCAGGGAATTAAGAAAAGCTCAGAAATGAAAGATTTCTAATTGTTCTACGTGAAATAGATGACAAAAAGAGAAGGTGGCCTGTAGGACCTATGAAAAAGATCTCATCTCTTTTTTGATTAAAAAATACAGTCAAAAGAAAACCTCACAACTGTGAGAGGACATTTTAGCTGTCCCTTCTCACAGACTAAAGATTTACTGAAGAGATACTTAAAGTCTAAAAAAAATTCCTCATTCAGAGGCAAAAACTGTTTATATACTCATTAAGGAAATGTTGATTTCCTATTTTGCAAAAACAAAATTTGAGAGAGATAACGGGACATTTGGAATCTGATTTTTGAAGAAATTTAGCTGGTAATGAACCATGAGGAATTCTAGTATGACTCTGCTCATTTTTTCTTTGGAGTTCCAGTAGGTTAATTCTGTCATTTTTGTTTGTTATTCTCTGCCCCATGCTTTTTTTTCTTCTAAATGTGGAAACTTAAAGGATGAATTAGATTCTAAGTACTTTGCAGTTAATGTATGACTATGCAAGTTTCCATTGGCCTTCTAACCACCTGATAAGCAATAGAGTTCTTCAGAAATAACAAACACATTGGAAAGGAATTTTTAAATTACAGAGTATTGTTTAAAAAGAGGCAACAAACTCAAAATTGAGTCACTTGTGCTAAGCCCATGTCACCAAACCAAGACTGATTGCAGTTTCAGTCTCTCCCAAGAGTGGAATCTTAAGCCAGTCAGTCTCGAATGATCTGGTCAGCACTAGTGGAATAATCCCCAGGAGACACCCTCCCAAACCCATGACCCCTCAAAGGAAGGTGATTTTGCCTGTAACAATCAGCTCTGCTAAAATAATTTCCTTGTCCCACCTCTTTCTGCCCATAGAAGTTTTCCATTTTGTACAGCTCTTTGGAACTTCTTTCTCTTTGCCAGATAGGATATTGCCCGATCTATGAATTGTTGAATAAAACTGATAAGATCTTTAAATTTTATTCAGATGAATTTTGGACTTTAACAGATTGGGTGGCAGTGATGAGATCTGAAGGAAGCTTCTGACAGCCTTGGGGGGTAACGAGAAACACAGGCATGGTACCCCACGAACTGCATTCTCTGTGTTTCTCATCGTTTCCAAGGGCCATGGGCAAGTTCCTCTCAGCTCTGAGCTCTGCCTTCTTTGTGTCAAGCTCCTGACCTAATTGGCTTTACAAGGGTTCATTTGATTTCAGTCCCTGATTTCATGTTGAGAACTGCTGGCAGTCCAGTCTGCAGTTTTCCATCTGATCGGAATCCTTAGCTGTTGGTTAAGTCTCCAATTCCATGTTGCCCCTGGTTTAGTCCACAGTTCTCCATTTGTTTGGTTTAGTCCTGTCCCCAGTCCCATGCTGGGAATTGCTGGTGGTTGCCAACTGGGGTCAAACTGAGTGTGACTTAAGCTGGCCTGGATCCAGCGTGTTTTGTGTAGTTAAAGGCTATTGCTACTGGGGTCTTGGAAGCCAAAAGCTGCTTGATTGTTGAGTATAGGTTGAACATTTAAAAGCTGTTAGAATGCTTGCCACCCAACTTTATCCATAAGTTGGTCACACAACAGGTCAGATTGACATTAGGTCACCCGCCAACCACAAGAAAGTCTCCATGCAGTAAGGTACACTGTAAAACCCACACAATCTGCAATCCACGGACACATCCCCTTAGGTATTGGTTTGGCTCCAAAAGACACAAAGCCTTAGCTCAGAGTTGAGCACGCCACCTTTTGATACAACTGCTTATTTGATGTCTAAGAACTGCGGTCCCGGAAGCTGTAGATATTTACAACAAAGTTTTACTAAATAGGATCTGGAATTATAATGGCCATTATGAAGAACATTCCCAGTAGACAAGATTCTGAAAACAAGGGCTCACAAACCAAACAGAATGGGTTACTTCAGGTTATGGGATATCCTCCTCAGATGTCTTAAACTCCTTGGTCAAAGGGTGAACTAAGAGGCCATAGTCGAAGAACTTCCTATACCCAGGGAGGATCCCCAAAAGTTTCCTGAAGAATTTAGAGTCATTACCAGGGCCAGTGAGCCCAGGCTTCCAGATCTCTGTGAGCTTAGGCACATTGCTGGTCAGCGCTGAGGAAGCCCAAAAATGGATGCAGGAAGCAGATTGGCATAAACCCGAAGATATTTAGGAAGCAGATTGGTGTAAACCTGAAGATATTAAGGATCCTTGTTCTTAAACACACTTACCTCATGGACCAGAAAAAGTTTATAAAATGGTGGTTGACCTTTTAAAAGCCATTCTCAGAAGGAATTTTCCCTGCCTGCCTTGTTTGGTTTATTATTCAAAGAAAAAAGATGAATCTGTGGCAGACTTTAAAGCCTGTCTGGAAGCACTCTTCCTATGGCATTCCCATTACATACTATAAACAAGGTCACCCAACATGCTCTGCTGCCCTATTTGTAAATGGATCTGTTCTTGAGACTAGGAGACTGATTAAAAATAATAATAACCAGGGTGGAACTGAGCTCCCATCAGTCTGACAGAACTTATGACTGCAGCTGAGTATTTTGAATGGGACTTGGAAACAAGACCGTAAACAAAGTTGGTCAAGTTAGTGGCCTTATGGATCCCTCATCTACTCTCAAAAGAGAGTTCCCAGAGTTGACAGGACTCTGGGAGATTTTTTTGGTAAATGGCTGTTATTCCCTTAAACAGCCAAGGAAAACTGAAAATGAACGGAAAACCTTGCCAGATTCTGGTGGATAACTGAAGCTACACTCTAAGACCACTTGGATCCTGTGGATGAGGTCTTGGGAAAACTGGCAGAGGCTGGCTAAGGGTGAGGGTCCTTACCAGAGTCAGCTCTCCTGGATCTCTGTCTGCAGTACCTAGTTGAGAGGGGAAAATAAAGTCCTTGAGTTGTCTTTCCAAGTCCAACCCACTGGTTATTGACTCCTTCTCCTTCTCCCTCTCTCCCCCAGTGATAGGTCTTCCCTTCTCCCTTGCCTCATTTTGCGTCCCAAGAACCTACCTGGCTTTGGTTTCAACCTGCCTTGTACACAACAGTTGTCATTTCTTCCTTTGGACCGTCTTTGGGAGTGACTCTCTGGATCTAGGGAAGATAGTCATCTTTTCATGCTTTTGAGGGGGAGCCCTCTTACATCTGAGAGGGGATGTTCAATACTGCCAAAAATACTTATTGTTTGTCCTAGCTGAAAACTAATAAAATATTTAAAGGATTTTTGTAAAGTACCTCTGTGGTCAAAAGATGGCCAAACTGGAAGCTGATATTCATTTTCTGATAGAATTTTATTTTAGGCCTTCTCCCCTAAGCTAAAATAAAACTATGCATCCAGAAGGAAAGAAGAACCTTCTGAAGGCTTTGTAAAAGATTTACTAAAACATCCCAAAGACAAACAGGTCTAAATACAGAACATAAACATCTTTAATTTTCATCTTAGTTGGAAATCCTCTTCCTGATATGAAACAAATTGAAGATAGTGTGGTTAGATGGACACATCAACCCTTCGGTAGAATTAGGCAGTAATCCAATTCTTAGAGGAATTAAAAACAACTGTCCTTATCTTACAAATCTTAGTAAAACTAGAAATGCAGCTCTGGGAACAATTCAAAGTTCATCTATTGTTACCAGTCCTGAAACTGCTTTGATTGCTCTCAAAAGGCTTGTAAGTATTGTAAAAAATTCTGACCTTAAGAAACAAAGTTTCTTCTGGGAGGAACCTGCTTTTTTTTTTTCCCTGTGCCTTTGGGATGTAAATGTTCTAACGGGTCTTCTCCTGGCAATCCTAATTAGGCCATGTCTTTGAAATACAAACTTCAGGGAGGTAATTCTTACCAGAAGAAAAGCAAAAGGGCGGGAGGGAAGGTGATTGTAAACGTAGGCAAATGAATAAGTGTCTTCTCTATAAAGAGCTTTAGTCTCCTGAACACATAACCTTTACTTTTTCATCTTCCAGACACGCGATTTGGATCCATCTAGTGAGTTCTGCATTATCCTACCTATCTCATGGCTAAAGTCTTAAAACAAAAGCTATTAGGTCTCTGTTTTCTTTTGTCTATATGTATACATATGTTTATATATACACGTATTGTACATGTGTGGTATTTTCCACCTCCAGATGATATTGCCAAAATTAATTTATAAAAGAGCTCTATTCAATTGACATAAAGAAAATTAGATGGTTATATGAATAAAGTATTCATGAAATTCTCAAAAATATAGAGACCTAAATGCTTTTTGAGATCATGTGATCTAGGAAAACACTCAGTATTAAAGCTGATTAAAATTAATTAGTTTAATTGAAATAGACATGTCTGTAGAATTATCAACGTTAAAATAACACACACATTTTTTCTTCTATCTGGATTTATTAAGTAAGTTCATGTTATCTCAGTTTATAAAATCTGTCATCAGGAAAAATGACTGGGTATGATATTTAAATTTTCATAAGTAAACATAATTGTTGAGAGAACAAGTGAACCAAATAGAACTAAATAGAGTAAGTGTTAAGTGGGTCAGAAGTTTTTAGTTGAACTTTTTAAATAAATCTTTTTGGTAACCTGAAACCTTGAAGTTTTGTTAAGTTAAATTAGTCATTGAATGCCTAGATCATTACTTAAATAAAATATTGAAATTAATTTACTGAATATGGATACCCTTTTCTACTTTTTGGCTTCTAAAGACAACTAAAGCTATTTGAATCTATGAGTAAATATGTTTTGTGCCACAGTGAGAAAGCGTGTGTTTCTAGAAAATATAAAATGTATTTATGAATTTGCCAAGCCAGAGCAGGCTAAAGTAAAAGCTCACAATTGTTAACTTCCTGGTTTTCATCAGAAATTAAGGTTTTTTTAAGCATTAAAAATTGTAACGTATGTAAGGTACTAGAAATAATAAGGCACGACGTATTTCTGTATGCAAGGAAAGGAAGATGTGTGCTTTTGGTAAGAGATGATGTGAGGAGTGAAGATCCACTTTTGTTGAGGGAAAAGAGTGATTTTGCACTTAAGTGAATGATTATTTCAGAATGGGAAACAGGAAAAATAAGACAAAATTTGAGGGGATATTTAAAAAGTCGAAATTTGTGGAAAAGAAACCTTTACAAAAGGATTTTATACGTGGTCAAGCTGGCTAAGATTGGAACAAAGTTAAGATTTTTTTTTTAAGTGAATGAATTTAATGTCAAAAGTAATCTGCTAGGGCACCTGGGTGATTCAGTCAGTTGAGCATCCAATTGCTCAGGTTATGGTCTCAGGGTTGTGAAATCCAGCCCTGCATTGGGATCCATGCTTAGCATGGAGTCTATTTGAGATTCTCCCTCCATCTCTCAAAATAAATAGATAAATCTTTTAAAAAAAGATTCTCTTCCTCTGCCTCCTCCTGCCATGCATGCATGATCTCTGAAAACAAAACATAAAAAAACATAATCTGCAAAATTGGAATTGGGTGTTCTGTTAAAAGGGCAAAGTGTTCTTGAACTTTTGGTCTGCTTTTGATAGGTTGTAAAAGGATTTTACTTTTTAAGTAATCTAGAAAACAAAGATTATATGGTTTATCAAAATAATTTACTGTGTTCCATGATAGGTTTATCAGGTTTTTGATTACTAAAGAAAACGGAGTCTTCTCTGTTGAAAAAGCTAAGGTTTTTTACATAACTATTTAACTTTTTGTATTTGCCTGAAGTCTTTGTCATTATGATTGAATGGATAACAAAGTATTGTTTCACAGTGGCTCATAATCCTATTTGACCAAGTGTTTTATTTATTTATTTTAAAATATTTTATTTATTTATGAGAGATAAAGAGAGGCAGAGACATAGGCAGAGGGAGAAGCAGACTCCCCACAGGACTCAATACCAGGACTCTGGGATCATGCCCTGAGCTGAAGGCAGATCTCCACTGCTGAGCCACCCAGGTGTCCCTTGACCAAGTGTTTTAAAACCTTTTGATATTTTTTATAAACTTTCCCCAAACCAGATCCTAATTGATGTCTTTCTGAGCTGGAGATAACTTTGGGATTTTCCAAAAGGTCCTTGTCGCATCCCAGAAGATTTATCATCTCTCCTTATCTTTTTAGAAAGATGTTAAAGTATTTAGTCTTATCAATAGATTACATGAGAAGTATTGTCAAATAAGTCATACCAAGCCTTTTTTGTGTTGTATAGGTATAATAAGTATTCCAGAAATTGTATAAAATCCTAGAAATTTGATATGTCCTGCTATAATGTTATTAGTCATAATTTCAGTTATCTTAAAATGTGTATCACAGAAATAACTATATTTTCTTTTTAAATGAACTCTCACCAGATTTAACGCTGGACATTGTACAATCTTTTGTCATTTACAGTTACTGTTTTACACTGATGCTTTTACAAAAGTGAGACTGATGGAAAGGACCCTAAGAACTCTTGATCACTGACACTGCTGCCAAATTACAGAGTGTCAATACGTGGTTGCATATGTCACAACTGAAGAAAGCCCCACCAGACATCTATCTGGTCCTGTGCAAACTCCAGAGACCTCAAAATCAAATTGACAAAAGAAATAGTCAACATCAAAGTAGACTGCTTCCACACAAGATGCCAGATCAAGACTTCATACTTTACCTAAACGAAACCCTCTCCTCTCTCTTCCCCTCACTCTAGCATTGGCCTGGAAAGATGACACCACTGTGTATCTCTCAGGCCATTGCTAAGACAGAGTGCAGGAGACTCTGGATTTGTCATCAAAAACTCTGATCTCTCCATGATCCTGGAGCCCCCTGGTCTTCCCTGGATCAATTTCTATTCCCAATGTCACCATAAACTACAGTTGATTCCCTGCCCCCCGCCCCCCGCTCCTTAGAAGCCACAGACTCTGACTTTTATGGCCAGAACATCCAGTGCTTTGTTTTTGCCTTTGGATTGCTTTAGAGAAAATACTGCTTTAAGATAGAATAAGGTATTTGGTATGTGAAATTTGAGCAAAACAAATTATTTACAGTGAACAGCGACATCAGGTCCATGTACAGAATCTGTGAGGCTGGACTGACCCAGTGTAAACTCTTTCTGCTCCTCTCTGACTGTATTTGTGTTCACCTCATCTGGAGGTACATTTTGGTTTGGCCCCAGGGTGGGGAACACTCATAATCAGAATAGTACAGAGGCCCCCTTGAGAGATCAGGGTCCACTCCTGTGCCATGAGCATTTGCAACATGGGCTTGCATATGAGGTGAAGGGGAATGAGATGGTCCATGCTCTCTGGGCAAACGGGGAGGGGCAACAACAGGTGAGGATGTTCCCTGCAGGAAACCTGGATGTCCATCTCAGAAACAATAGGAAAGGATAGAAGGTGTACGGTGTTTCCATCATGATGGATGAGGAGGGGGATGGTTCTGTCAGGAGGCATATTCTGCAATACACACATGTTTGAGAATTTGAGAGTGGTGAAATCATTACATAAAATCTGAAACCTAAGTCATTATCACTTGTTTTTTGATTGTCATGTGAACATTTCCATCAAGATCGAAAACAAATCCCAAGTTGTAGGTGGTGGGAACAATGCATCTGTCAGGGAAAGTCCTAAAAATGAGGAAATGAACAGTGTTTGTTTTCCTGCTTCTCTCTACTCTTGCCTCAGCCTGGTCACAACCCTTTTCCTACTGAGGCTAGTTAGTAACTGCAAAGAATCCAGTGAGTCATGAAATTCACTATGAACCAAAGCCTACACTGTGAAAGTAGAATTTCTGACATATCAAGGGGAGTTGCTTTAAGGAGGGTAAGTGGGCAGCAGGTCTTCTCAATCCCACACGTGGTCTCTGCATCTGATGATATTTGGAGTCTCTCTAGGGCCAGGCTGAGTTTACTAGAAGCACCCGTAGCTCCTGGCATGAGGCCGTTGTGTACTCCATCATCATATTGCCTTTAAAGAAGAAAGAAGCAAGTGAAACAAATTTTCTTGTGTCGACAGCTTAGGTCCCTCAGGAAAAAAAAAATGCAGAATATGCAATTTCAAACATTTCATATCTAGTCCATGTAATGTAAGGAATCATTGAAATGGTATGTTGTCACTTTAGATGAGAAATTTGATTTAATATTCTTGGAGCCATGGGGAATTCTGGAAATAACTGAACAATTAGAAGTTCTAGTAGAAAGAATTTGAAATTCCCATAATTTTAAGTGATGTGTATCCTGTGGTGAACACTCAATAATTTTGAAAACTCTTGTTTTATTATCCTAATATTTTTCTGAACTGAATTTCCACTTCATGATTATACTTGTCATGTCAATAGCTCTTTAGGAAGGAATCAGTTGAGAATGGTCATGGAGAAAATTAATATTGTTACAAAGAGGAGTGGCATTACCTTCACATTTCTTAGTTTACCAGTTCAAGAACACGGTAAAAGATTATAATTATCTTGGAAGAAAACAGGTCTAAATCTTTATGATTTGGATTTAAGCAATGGTTTCTTGATAATACCAGAAGCCCAAGCTACAAAAGACTAAATAAATTGAACTTCACCAAAATTAACAACTTTTGTACTTCAAAAGATACCAGCAGGGGCGCCTACTTGGTGGCTCAGCTTGGCACCTGCCTTCGGCCCTGGGCGTTATCCTGGAGACCTAGGATCAAGTCCCGCATCAGGACCCCTGCATGGAGCCTGCTTCTCCCTCTGCCTATGTCTCTGCCTCTCTCTGTGTCTCTCATGAATAAGTAAATAAACTCTTAAAAAAAAACACACACACACCAGCAAGTAAGTGCAAAGACAACACACAGAATGGGAGAAAACATTTGCAAATCTGGTATTTTTTTTTAATTTTTATTTATTTTATGATAGTCATCACAGAGAGAGAGAGAGAGGCAGAGACACAGGCAGAGGGAGAAGCAGGCTCCATGCCCCGGGAGTCCGACGTGGGATTCGATCCCGGGTCTCCAGGATCGCGCCCTGGGCTGAAGGCAGGCGCTAAGCCGCTGCGCCACCCAGGGATCCCACAAATCTGGCATTTAATAAGGGACCTGTAAAGAACTCTTATGACTCAATCTAACATAACTCAATTAAAAAATGGGCAAAATATCTGATTATACACTTCTACAAAGAAGATATACAAATGGCCAATGAGCAGGTGAATTGAAGTTTACTATCATTAGGGAAATGCAAGTTAAAATCACAAGATACCACTTCATACCCACTTGGAAGGCTGTAATCAAAAATTCAGATGATAAGTGTTGACAAAGAGGTGGAGAAATTGGAACTCCTATGTACTCTTGGTGGGAAAGTAAAATGGTGTAGCCACCATTTTACAGAAAACAGTATCACAGGTCCGTCAAAAGTTAAACTTAGAAATACATGTGACCCAACAATTCCACTGACAGATATATGCTTAAGAAAATTGAAAACAGATGTTCAAAAACGTGTGCTTGGATGTTCATGGCATTATAATTGCCAAAAAGTAGAAACAACCCAAACATCCATCAACAAATGAATGGATTAACAAGAAGTATTGATTAATTGATTGATTTTTGTAGTGGAATACTATTTAACAGCAAAAATTACTATATGATAGGGTTACAGCATGGCTGAACCCTGAAAATGGGATGGTAAGTGAGAGAAACGAGCCACGAAAGGCCAGATATTGTTATGATTCCATTTATATGAAGTATTCAGAATAGAAATCTATAGAGACAGGAAGTGGTTGGTTAGGTCTGGGGAAATGGAGAGTGGTGGCTAATGTGTGCTGGGTTTCTTTGCGGAGTGATGAAACTGTCCTAAAGTTGGCTTGTGGTGATGGTTGCATGTATCTGTGAATGTACTAAAAAGCCATGGTATTGTACAGTTTAAGTGGGTGAGCTGTATAGAGTGGGGCTTACGTTTCAGTACAGCTGTTAAGAAATTCAACATGATCCAAGTAAACTCATCCTCTAAGAAATTGTTCTCCTCTGGTTGCCTATCTCAGAAACATCTACCCAGGTCATGCCAGGAATGGGGGGTGACGTCCTGCCGCCCCTCAGCATCGCCTCCTAAAATCAGCCATCTGCTAAATGTGGTGTCCCGTAAGGTGTGGGATGCAAAACTAGAGGAGGGGCTCTTTATTTTTTGCCCTGTTATATAGTTTGAATGAAAATGTTTGACTTCTGCAATTGATAGTAAGAAATAGCTGGAATGATTGATGACTCTAATACCCATTTTCTTTCTGCACCTCCCATGCCACCGCTGAGTTTACACCTTCAGGTCTTCTCTCCTGAATTGTTGCTGCAAGTGCTCCCTGGCTCCTCCCACCTGGATCTGGTCATGCTATTATTTTGTTTCATGCTGTGTCCTCAGAGTCTTTTCCAATTCCTGGAACAGAGATATTTGTTGACTGAAGAACTAAACTAAGAGGTGAAGTCCCTTAGCTGCTCCCCCACTCACCATCTCTACTTCTAACCTCCAATCCCCATCACCATCAGATGATTCGTCCAAAGATACCACTTTGATGTCACCCTTGCCCAAAAGCCTTGGCAATGTCACCAAGTCTGGTAGTGCTGAAGGCACTTGACAAACTCCTCCTCGCCTTTAAAGATCGTGATTTTCAAGAACTGCGGCCAGAAGGCTGAGTGTTGTAGGTTGGAGCACAGGCACATTTAGACTCCGGCACTCCTTCAGCATAGCATGAGGTGGAGAAAGATGTTAGTTGACAGAGCTCTGATGTTCTTAACTTGCTGGATCCTGTTGGCTGATGAAACCCTAGGAAAGGCCACGTTAGTGCCTCGATCTTGGAGCCTGTCCAAAAGATGAAGGATGAGGGAGGGTAGAAGGTTATCAGTAGCAAACACGAGGGAGGGCCAGGCTGGCTGCGTATCCGAGGGTCAGGGAAGTTCTGTGCTCTTGATTAGCTTATGCTAAAGTCCCCTTTATCTCTGCCAAGCTGCAGTATCTCATGACTTCAGCAAAACCTGCCCCCAACCTGAGTCTGCAGACTAACAGGCTAGTAAAGTTTACTTGACAGTAAGCCCAGGACCCAAAAGCCTTCCTTTTAACTAAAACCTACTGGTTTGGGGGGCCCCAAGTGACGATCTCCTCAGAAAACTGATTATTTCAACATTCAAGACCTACTACTGAGGCTTAGCGTAACTAGAGAAAACATTTTTTCTCTTTCCTCTTGGTGTGATCTTGGTCACTGATTTGCCCCCAGACACTGAATACGACTTAAAGCAACTCTGTGTTTTTGGTTGAAGTTTTCATATATTAGAGAAAATCCTTTCAGGGAAATCATGGAGTAGGTCTTTGCTCTAGTCTCCAGAACTCTTGACTGTTGATTATCTTTCAGGATCATCTGTGCTGAGCATTATGCCTATTCTTGGCTGGTTCCCTGTGTTTTTCAGATCCAAACCGGATTCCATAGCCCTTTCAATTCTCTTCTCACCAATTCTCTTTTTAAGGCTCTTCTCACCACAACAAATGCTTCTTAGCTTGTGGCTGTCTTCTGTGCCCTCTGCAGTGCCCGGCTTACTCTCCTCAAGGATTCCAGGTCAGCTTGATTAAGGCCGGGAGAAGAACAACTGTTCTAGTGCATTCCGTCTGTGTAGAAATTGATTCCATAATGCTTACAGGATTGGTTTAGATTTCAGGTTGGCTGCCTCCTTATCTTCAGATTGTGGTTGAAGCCCCTTTAACTATGTGTGGACGGTTGATTCCTCAAAGTGAGGTAAACTGGGGAAATCATTTTAACTTATTTTAAGTTTACTCAAGTGTTCATTTATTTTGTTCAGAGCTTTTAAATGTGGGTCCACAGATTGCATCAGTAACGCATCATTTAGATCTCCCTTGCTCTTATGGCCACAGTATTTCTGGAGTTTTAGAATTTCCTACCTGGTCTTTACAGCATCTTGTCTGCTTCTAACCAGCCTTTTGAAAACAACCCCTTGACCAAAGCTTTCAAGCGCATTCAACTTAGTCTCTGCAGTCTTTATAGGAACCTCTCTTCTTTTGCACCATGTTTTTTTCCAGATTACTTCATATTCACTTAAACAGTGTAATTGCACCTACAGATACAGCTAATATAAATAAGCCGAGTAGGAACAGATAGAGCTGATAAACACCCCACTAGATAGAGTGGGGTGTGTAGGCACTCAGGAGGGCAGGCTCTTAACGGAGTGTATCAGTGTGTTGCGGGCATTGGGTGTCACGTATTTCAGAGGCCCTGGAGAGAGACAGCTAATCCTGTGATGAGATTAAATAGAGATGGACGATTGAGCTCCTACTGTAATTTAATTTATACTGCTGACTTATTTGTTCTCACCCATCTCAAGCTCATGTTGTAAATGGAAACTTATGCTTTGTATTAATGTTCGTGCGTTCTCTCAAAAACAACTGCCTCTCTGACAGCAGTGCTTACCTCTCAGAGAAACCCGGAGGAAAGATCTTTCTAGTAACTTCTGGTGCAGCTGAATAACAAATTAGGCTTAAAAGAGTGGCATCTATAGTTAGGGAGGCAGATTTAAGCTTCATGAAGCAGCCCCAGATGGTCATTAGAGCCCCACAAAATATATGAAACATTTTGTTCGTATGCATGGTTTTCCGAGACAGGTATTAGTAACTTTCCTTAAATTCTTAGGGGGCCTGTTATTCCCCAAAGATCAAGAACCACTAGTTGTTAAGTGTAAAAATGAAGGAAAATCATCTCTCTTCAGTCATAACTGTCCCTAAAATTTACCCCTCAACTATGCGTGGAGTCTGGAACCATCTTGGCCTGAGACACAGGTCTGAACAGGATATCATAGTCCCTACCCCCAGGATCCTGCATCCACGGGACCTGCAACCCATGGGAAAATAAAAGATACATGCATGGAACACTAGTGAACAGTGTTATGAAGTGGGGGAGGCAGCAGAAAGGGAATGGGGTGTGATTCTAGGGGAATTAGGAAATCTGAATTGAGGACCTCAGAGTGCAGGTCAGCATGAGGTTGGGGAATGAGTCATGCAGGTGTGTTGGAAAGCATTCCCTGAGTGGGTACAGCAAGTGCAAAGGACCTGTGGCAGTGGTGTACCTGCATATTTGAAGAGGAACAAGGAGGTCAGTCTGCCTTCAACAGCCATCATCCAATTTGCATTTTGAGGGGGCCACCTGCAGATTATAGACTATGGATGGCCAAGAGCAAGTACCCAAACCTAGGAATAAATATATGTATTTGTAAATATGTTTTTCTGTATTTAGATTTTTCAAAGTGGGAATTTTTAAATTACTGTTATTACTTTTGTACAGATTTATAGAAAGAAAACCAAGGGATGTAAATCATAAATACATGAAAATAAAATTTAAATTGGTGGCCACATAAAAATAACTTACAATTAGCATTTATATATATATACACACATAAATAAATATATATATATATATATATTCTTCCAGAATTACTTCCCGTATTCCTTTAGAAAAGTGTAATCATGTTGGCAAGATTGTTTTTCACTCTACAATAAATAGAAATCTGTCCAGATTGAAAAGCAAAAGGCTGTGTCATGGCTGAATGTAGTCCATTATGCACTGTTACTGTTTTCATCGTAGTAAAATAGTCATGCCATCGCTTTTAAAGGAAATTAGCAAGGCTTCCACCCTGGCTCCTCCACGAACATTCTGCACACCAGCTGCCTCAGTGAGCTCGTTCAGTGAAGCATCTGGGGCCCCACCAGAAAGGTGGAGAAGCAGTGAGCTCAGCGGTGTTAATCAGGAGGCCTTTGGAGGAACAGCCCTCTAGCCCGGAATGGGTTGTTACCTAGGGCTGCCCTCTATCATACCACCTGCACGAAGGACCTCAGGTGTGACCCTGTGACTCCCTACTCTCCTTCCGAATCCCCCAATTGGACACCTTCCAGCCACCATTCAACACAGGGAGAAGTTTTCATATGTCTGTGTTTACAGAAAGCCCTTGACCTACAGTCAGGAAGCTAAGGAAGTTGGAGAAGGTTTTGGGGGGCCGGCGTGGGTATCTGGGAGTTGGCGTGCCCTTTAGTCCAGGTTGGAGACCAGGCTCAGGGGCGTGAGCTCTAGATCGAGGGGCCTGGGTGGCCTGGGAGGAGGCTGAGCACCGAGGCAGGGGGAGGCCAGGGGTGTGCAGGCTCAGAGCCAGAGGGAGAAGACACTGTCCCAGAGGTGTCCCTGCGGCGGGTCACAGCAGGCTCGCCCCGGCAGCCTCCTGGAAGGGTGGCCCGGCCGCCTCCTCCCCACCACACGCTGGCGGGAAGCTGCTCTAATCACGGTGTGGAGGGGGAGGCAGCGGAGGCACAGAGGGGCACAGACAACTCACCCGAGGTCACCCACGAGTGTCAGCCGGGCCCCAGCTCCTGCAGGGCTGGCTCGGCACCCCTGTGCTAGCCTCGAGCCTGAAAACTTGCTCTGGGCTGGCGGCAGAGCAGTCCTGGTGGCCTTCCTAGGGGAGGCTGCCTCGTCAGAACACCGGCTGGCATGGGGGCAGCAGGTGGGGTGGCCGCCAGGGGCTGTGGGACAAGGGGGCTGCCTGCGGGCTGCAGGGCCCTGGGCTGGAAGGGCCAAAGAGGCCAGAATGTTCCAGAGGAATTGGAGAGAAGAGGTGAAAGGGGAACGAATCCATGCCTCTCGTCAGCCACGAGGGGAGGTGGTGGAGAGAATGTGGCATGTGTGGAGAAAGGAAGGGGAGGTGTCCGGCACCCCAGGGACGCCAGCTGGGTTTGGTGTTCCCAGCGAGGCACATAGGCCACTTCCAGGTCCTCTCAAAGACCCTGGAGGCCTCACATAGCCCCACATGGCCTCCTCCCCTCAGGTGGCTGTGAACGCTCAGGGCGCTGAGAGCACAGGCTTGTTCTGGTCACGAGCACTGAAGTGCCAGCCACGTCCCACTCCCCGCCCACAAGTGTCCATTCCCATCTGGTTGCAGTACCCAGATTTGACTGCAGGAGCCCAGCCTTCCTTACTCAGCTATGTGATGGGTGGGATTGACCCGAATCCTGACTCTAGCACGAGCCCTTATTAGCTTGAGCTAAAAAAAAAAAAAATGCCACCTTGCCACCTCCTGACCACAGCGAGAAAATATTTCTCTCAGTCAGAACCGAGGAGGCCGAGCCAGTGTTTGTGGGGAGGTGGAGCTCCTTCCCTCTGTGCCTCTGAAGAGACTGATTCTCCTTTCCTGGAGGATAGGGCGTACAGATGTATGTTTTGGTGTGTTGCAGCCATGTTGACATCATGAGATACCTTGGGATGAGGACTCATGTCTGAGATGAGCCTGTCCCCATGGAAGGCAGACTGGGAAGATGGGGAAATCTGAGTCCTTGGAGACACTTGCTAAGTTGCTGGATCACGCCTCTCCTGAAGCTAGCTTGATCTATCATGGGGCTTTTTATAAAGTTGGAAGCATAGACCACTGCTGACAATTTGCTGACCTACAAGAATGGCAGTTTCTTTCAGTTCCACCTGAGAGCTGAAATTCATAAGTCCCCTTGATTATCTGAGTTTTAGGTGAGTTTTCTATCACTTGCTACTCAAAAGACACGCTCCTGTGGCCAGTCCACAGGAGACAGGTATGGGCACCCTTGGCTTCACTGACCACTGTGTCCATCAGCCCCAGCCTGAAAGACTTAGGACTCAGAGCAAATTCCAACTCAGGTAAGCAAAAGGAAGCAGGTTAGTGTTTGGGAGCCCCCCTCAGGTGGGAACCATCAGCAGTCAAGGGGGTACCCACCATCTCTGTCATGCATATTCCTGCAAACATTAGCATGGGCCCAAACAGGATCCTTCTCCTAAATCCTGAGAATGCACCCAGGATCCCTCATGGTGCACACAAATGTTTGAGGGTTTTTTTTTTTTTTAAACTTTGAGTGAATATTTGGGACTAACAGAGGGATTTAAGTGTGGTGGGGTACATCAGCCCCCCACCGGTTTGCAGGCTATGGGAGGTTTTCTAGCTTAGGACATGTACTCTGTGGACCACTGAGCCCTCCTGCGAATGCTAACATTGCTCTAACGAACTGCAGGCTAAAGCAGGAGCCATGAGTCATTAGTCCTGAGTCATCATGTTTCATCAAGTGATAGACATTTGCTCATGTGGGAGAAGAGAAATCTTAAGTCGGGTTGCATGTGTGCTCACCCTCTAGAAAATGTGTGTGTTTGCTCATGTATCACATTCAGCCTCCTCTGAGCCACAGGAGCTGCTGGGCAGGTGGGGGCTGTGCTTGGGGTGGGGTCATGTGCCCCCCAGCCCCTTGGCCGGCCCCTGCTGGGGTAAGAGCTAGTCCCCGGGGCGGGGGGGCGGGGGACAACACCTGCTTCATCCACCAAAGAAGGCCAGGCTGATGCAACACAACCTGCCTGGGTCAGTTTCAAACCCTGTCCCCAGAGAGAAGGGGACGTATGTGCTCCTTCCTGAGCCTCAGTGTGTGTAGGGTGGCCCAACTGATCCAGCCAGCAAGGTCATCACGTCCACAGCCAGGGCTTTTAAAATCCCTACACCTTCTTTCTAAGGGGCATAAAATGAGGGCCAGATTCCAAACATCGCTTGGCATTTGCCTTTATGATGTGGGGATTTGACTTCATAACGGTGCAGGGCTTGCTATTTGGGTGAGGAAGGTATATTCTCATTGTAACTGCTTCTTCAACCACCTTGAACTCTTGTGTGGGCAGGAGAAAAAGAATAAGGTAAATTTAATACCTCTGCCTGCCTTTGAGTATCGGTCTTAAGTTCAGCCAAACAATGAAATGACAAGATTTATATTCTAATTTTGCATGTAATACCATCGAATTATTATTATAATTTCACGTGACTTAAACCTCTCAGCTTTTACTTTCAGGAAATAACTGAGCTCTCTTCTGAGGAAGCCTGCCAAGGAGCCCTTCCACAAACCCTTTCTGAGATCACGCAGGCTAGAATAGCCAACTGGAAACTAATTTCCTAAACACCACAAGTCACTAATATAATAAAACATACAGTAATAAAACAACTAATAGATAACAAAACTATTTTAGATAATAGTTCAGAGGTAGGTTATTTGGGGGCAGATTCGAGGTCAACTCACCTTACAGTCAACTTTCCTGGAAAGTCCAGGAACAGAGGATAAGTAGGAGGGAAGCATCTCACATTGTACTAATTGATTTGGATGCAACTGTGTAGTTGGCAATTATTCGGTTGCATTGGTTCCCTGGGTCATACCTGAAGGTGGATATTTCTTATAATACAACTTTTTTAAAGGATTCATTTATTTATTTGAGAGAGAGAGTGGGAGGACGGGCAGAGAGAGAGAGAGAGAGAGAAAGTGAGAGAGAGAATCCTCAAGCAGACTCTGTGCTGAGCTCAAAGCCCGACACCGGGGCTCCATCTCACGACCCTAAGATCATGCCCTGAGCCAAAGGCAGATGCTCAACCACTGAGCCACTCAGGTATCCCTTGATAAACTTTTCTTTTATTTTTAATTTTTTAAAAAGATTTTATTTATTCATCATAGACACACACAGGGAGAGAGAGGCAGAGATACAGGCAGAGGGAGAAGCAGGCTCCATGCAGGGATCCTGACGTGGGACTCGATCCCGGGGCTCCAGGATTGCGCCCTGGGCTGAAGGAGGTGCTAAACCACTGAGCCACCCAGGGATCCTCCCTTGATAAACTTTTAAAGGAGTGCATGAGTGGCTCAGTCAAGTGAGCATCTGACTCTCGATTTCTGTTCAGGTCATGATCCCAGGGTCATGAGATCAAGCCTTGTGTTGGTCTCCGGGCTCAGCAGGGAGTCTGCTTGAGATCCTCTCCCTCGGTCGCTCCCCACCCCCCACTCGCATTTTCTCTCTGTCTCTCAAATAAATAAATAAATAAAATAAATCTTTAAGTTGAGAGGACGTTGATCGTCTGTACTTTATTTGGAGCTACATATGTATGGCTCAGTTATACGGAGCTTGTATAGGGAAGAGAAATGTCAAGGGTTGAAGTACATCTCCCTCAAAAGATACGTAGAAGTCCAAATCCCTGGTTCCTGAGGACGTGATTGTTCAGAAATAGGGTTGTTGCTGATGTAATTAATTATCATGAGGTCAAGGGGTGTGGGGCGGATTCCTGATTCAATACGTCCTCATGAGAAGATGGTTGTGTGAAGACAGGGACACCCATGGAGAACACTGTGTGCTGACAAAGGGCAAGATATGAGAGATCCAGCTGGAAGCCAAAGAAGGGCAAGGACTGGCCACAGCCACCAGAAGCTGGAAGAGGCAGGAAGGCACCCCTGCAGGTGTCAGAGGGAGCACAGCCCTGTCCACACCTTGATTTTGGATATCTGGCCTCCAGAACTATGAGAGAATACATTTCTGTTGTCTGAAGCCACCAGGTGTGTGGTCTCTAGTTACTAATCCAGGAAGAAGCAGGGTTGTGTCCCATTCGAGACAGTGGGTCAGGGAGCATCTGAGCGGCCAGCACTTTTCTCTGTCCCCTGGGATCTTGACCTCCTAACATACCCAGATATTTAAAGAAACAAGAAGGTTAAGGTAAAGATGTCAATTAAGTAAAAAGAAACATAAAAAGGCAAGCGATTTTGAGGAAGTATTTTGTCTGGAAAGCTGTGAGAACTGAGATGTGTTTTTGATTTTCCTTAAGAACGATGCTAACAGGATGCTTCCTGGTGATACGACCGCTGCAGAGAGAGCAGTTCACCAGAAATGAATGCTGACAGCAGAAGTCTTGGATACATTTGGCGACTTCCTTCCACAACTGAAAAAGAGTTTGCTCTGCCTACGATCACCACGCACAGCTTGTTGGTGCTGGAGCACCAGCCACCTGCGAGCGCCAGCTTCTCTGGGCTGCCCTGTGTCATGATTCCTGGAGAGGTTCCCTGCCTTGTTTCTTTGTGTCTCTTTTTGTCACCCACAGACACCCAGGCATGTGCTCTTTGTCTCTTCTTATCAACACACCATCCACTGGGTCTGCCTCTCCCTGGGTCCCTGGATAATTTCTCTTCATATACTAAAGGGCGGACTTGACAATCAGCCACATCCAGGTCATGGAAAATTCTCTCAGAACTCAATGTCTTCAACAACTAGGTGGCATGAAGATGATACTGGATAATCAGGTTCTTGCTTTATGTTTTGCTGGAGATGATAATGGTATCATTCTGGACTGTGAGAGATGTGTACTGAAGTGTGTTTACAACGTGTTTTAGTATTTTCTTGCCGAAAAGTATGGGGGAGCACGGAGTAGGGGGGTGAAATAAGAATCATGAGCCCCAGGCAGTGCAGTGTGGGTGGGGCTGTGCTCACCGTGTCTGCTGCCTGTGTTTCTAGGAGCCGCCCCTCAGGAACTAGGCCCCCCCTGCCCTGTACAGGTCTGTCCATGATGCTCATTGCTCTTGACCTCACCTCCTGTCTCTCTTCTTTCTCACCCAGGCACAGGCCAGGCCTTCTTCTAGGATTTCTTGAAGTGCCCGAGGGTGCAAACTGCTCGTTCTTACTTTGTAGGTGGGCTGACAATTGGTGATATAAAAGATATTTTTGACATTATTTTTTTAGCAAGTGGTTAATGAATAGCTTCCTTTTTTTTTTTCTTTTCTTTTCTTTTTTTTTTTTTTTTCCATTTAAGAGTGAGCTGCTTCTTATGTGGAGAGAGGAACCTCTTACACTGTTGGTGGGAATGCAAGCTGGTGCAGTCACTCTGGAAAAGTGTGGAGGTTCTTCAAAAAGTTTAAAATAGAACTACCCTACGACCCAGAAATTGCACTACTGGGTATTTACCCAAAGGATACAAACATAGGGATTCGAAGGGGCACCCGCACCCCAATGTTTATAGCCCCCCTGCGGCTGGGTGATGATATTTACCTGTCAGAAGCCTTGACAGTACCTAAGTCTGTGTAGACGGGCCCGGGGTTCCTAACCTTACTCTGGCAGAGTAGGCATTGTCAGGGCCCCATGCGTGTCCTTCCAACCTGCCCAGGAAGTCATTCTGGGGCAGTTCCCATCAGAGCCATTGGCTTCTTGTGTCTCTGTGTGAGGCATTCTCTGGCTTGGCCTGGGCCCATGACTGACCTGCTAGTGGGTGACTCAATCAATGGGGACAGGAGTGAGTGGGTAAATACTTGGTTTCCTCTCCTCACTGGGGGTAATGCTGAGACGGACTCTTTGCCCTCTCTGGAGTCACCTGCTAGGACCAAGCCCCAGTTATCTGTGACTATATCCCTGCCTCATTATCACCACCTTCATGGTGTCTCTTCCCTTCCCTGTCTCACTTCTCCACTCTGGGGTCACCTGTCACATAAACTATTTGTACTTAGGGTCGACTTTCAGGGAACACCTGTCTGGGACCTACAGACTTCTCATCTTTATAGCTGTAAGAATTGTCTATTTCCAGACAGTATAATGATTGATCATTGCCTTTTACTCATCTGTGCACTCATTTATTGAGCAAGTATTTATTGAATGCGGCTGTGTGCTAGAACCATGACTTAGAGATACAGAGCTGCAAGGACCTAGTGGGTGGTCAGCAATTGCTTGGAGGAAGCGATGGAGTGGGAAGGGTGGGGGACACCTCTGTCACAGCACATTCAGGGAGCCCGGAATGACAGGCAGACAAAATATAAAGTAAATGTACTTGGAAGGTAGTATTAAAAATAGAATGAGGTTTCTTTCCAAATAAGCACTGGAGTTGTACAAAGTCTGGCTTTCCCTCAAACAAAATTTTCACTTGCAGTACAATCTGTTGCAATTATAATTGATATTTTGAGCCATGTCGCAACACAGGTTGGATTGGTACAATCATGGCAGGACTGATTGACCTCAGCAGGCATTTAGAAGGCAGCACACTATTGCCCCATCTCAATTCCCTGCACCACAAATGTGAGTACACCCTTTGTTCTTGGTGGCCGCCGCCAGTTGATTCAGAAGGAGCACTGAGTTTGGAGTTGGAAATGGGCCTTAAGTTTGTGAGTGGCCTTTAACTGACCGTGACCTTGGGCAGTAAGTCCTGCAACTTTTCTCAGTCCAGATTTCTTGTAAATTATAAATTATAAAACCGTAAGATAATGGGCCAGGGATGAGCAGCACTGTGCTGCACAGAAGCCAATTTGAGATGAACGTGGTTTCACCTTCAAGAAGCAAAGTGGTAACTTGTAAAATCAGGAGTTGCAACCCTGTGTCTGCAGTATTTGTGATTTCTTTCTTCTGAAATCAGATAGTGTGTTGGGTGCGGTGGCCTCGAAGACCTCTTGCAGCTTTAGAGGCTTGGCTATCATTATTCTAGCCTCAGATAATAACTAGAGTTTAATTTGACATCTTTTGAGATACTTGATATGTCTTGAAAATGATATATACAGGGTTACAAAAGAGATGTTTGTTTTTTTTTTAAAGATTTTTTTTTCTATTTGAGAGCTAGGGAGTGAGTGGACAAGAAAGAGCAAGCATGAGTCAGGGTGAGGGGCAGAGAGGGAGAAGCAGACTTCCCACTGAGCTGGGAGCCCGACACAGGGCTCAATCCCAGGACCCTCGGATCATGACCTGAGCTGGAGGCAGACACTTAACTGGATGAGCCACCTGGGTGCCCCAAAAGTGATGTTTTTAATCTGTGACCTATATGTACCTTCAAATAGTTCTGAATATATCTGTGAACTTGGAGATGTCTCAGGTGGGTGCCAGGGCAAGTGAGCGATTCTTCTAGACACCGTCCCAGCTACACAGAGCAAGGGGTGCTCGTCTCTGTATGTATCACAGAGATCCGCTGTGCCCACAACATCACATTGGGAGTGATGAACTCCTTATCAGGCAGAAATATTTGCTTGTTTGATTTTTCCTACATCATACTTTCTTTCCTCTGGTTGTTGATTCACACTCAGTCCTATTTATAAGTCACGAGAGTTCATTCAAATGCATCACCTCAAGTCCCAAGGACCCATGCACACCAGAGCTCACTTTTTTTTTTTTTTTAAGATTTATTTACTTATTTTAAGAGAGACAGACACAACAAGCAGGAGGGGCAGAGAGAGGGGAAGAGAATCTCAAGTAGACTCCCCACTGAGCACAGAGCCCACCTCGGGGCTTGATCTCACCACCCTGAGATCAAGACCTGAGCCAAAACCAAGAGTCAGGGATTTAGCCAACTATGCTACCCACACGCCCCCAGAGCTCACTGTTTTTGAACACCACCTGCTTTAGGAATGTGTATTCTAGTCATTCCAAGTCAGCCACGCAGGGTGCATGAACTCAGCAGTTTTACATTCAAATCTATTCCTCACGTGTCCCCTGCCCTCCCTGTGCCCTGTTGCACAAGAGCACCCATACTGCGTGTGCTTCCCTAACTCCTGAGGCACCGGCCCTGGCCGAGTTCTGTGAGCAGGGGCACCAGGCAGGAGAGCAGGGGAGGAGCAGGTGGCTTTGCAGTGGCCTGAGCTCTGCTGGTGAAGCCCACGATGATCCCAGTTAGGCCTGTAGCTTCCCCACCCTTCCATGCATCCATCTGTTCCTCCCTCTGTCGGCTTGCATGCCCTGTCTGGCCTCCTTGACCCCTGCTCTGCTTCTCAGTCCTTTGATCAACAGCTTAGCAAATCCACCAGCACTGATTTGATCTCAGATACTTTGCATGGTTTCTGTTCTTCTAATTGGACCCTGACTGATGTGGGGGTGGTGGTGGTGGGGTGAATTAAGGCTTCATTCTGCACTTGAAGAAACAAAGGCAGAGATCACATATTTAAGGTGCAAGAAAGGTCAGACCTAGGGCTTCTGACCCCAATGCCAGAGATATCCTGCAGCCCAGACCAGCTCAAGTCCAGTTGGACTGAAAGTTGGACAGGAACCACGCAATGTCACATGTCCTGTAATATTAGAATTCCAATGTATTGGTTTAGACACTTAGAATGATCTTTTTAAAAGTCAAAGTGAGAGAAATGTAGAAAATACCTTGCTTTAGTTACGTATTTGATACATATCCCTCATTATCAGCAAAAGTGGGCTTTGAAATCATATTTTTGAAAAGGTCATGGGACGATGAAATTCATATAGGCTGTGAGATATAATCACTTACTGAAGTAGCTTTTGAGCATTTCATCTCATGCCATCCTCCATTCTGGGAACAAGGCCGTGGTCACCACCCCCACCCCCTACCCTGGCAGCGTCCTGTCCAGGGCTGGGTTGTCCCACATCTGGTGGCCCAGTGTTCTTAAAAATGATCATTTCCTCACTAACTAGGACTTTCAGCAATACCACCATGATGCAAGAACCATGATGCTCCTTTTACCTTTTTTTTTTTTTTTTTTTAATTCTTTTTGCTCACTGTTTGGTTAAGATACTGGAGACCAGGGCAGCTGGCTGTTTTAGGTGGAGAGGCATGCAACTCCTGATCTTGGGGTCGTAAGTTTGAGTCCCATGTGGGGCACAGAAATTACTTAAATAGAGAACTTAAAAAAAGAAATAGAAAAGGAAAAGATACTAGAAATAATTTAATGCCCCAAAAGTATTTGTAAGTTAAGTATTAATAATTTTCTGTCCCTCTCTATACAAAAAAAAAAAAAAAAAGAGCAAGAGATCAAGACAAGATCCAGAAGAAAAGAGAGGGTTTCCTTCTGGCACGTGTGTGTGTGTGTGTGTCTACATGTGTGTGCATGTATGTGTGTATTTTAAATGCAGTCTGTAAAGGTAGCAAAAAGACCTGTGTCTTATTAAATTCTGCTGATAAGGAAGTTGATTTTTGCTCTGTCTTTGTAATATTTGCAGGCTTGTGAATTGGCAATGAAATAGTTTCTGTGTGGATGGATAAGATTACAGAGGCATTCAACGTGTCCCAAAATTCAAGTCTTAGAAATTCATTCCATTGTTGTCTTAGAAACCTTTTATTTTATAAGACAGTATTTCAAATTTTCGTTTTTGGCAACCAAGAAGGTTTGAAGCTGGGGTAATGCTACATTTTGATCACTTAGGGGGAAAGATTGAAATTAGGTAAACTATTAATAAATCTTAGCATGAAAAGATTTGAGATTTTATTTATCCATGGGAGACACACACACAGAGGCAGAGACACAGGCAGAGGGAAAAGCAGGCTCCCTGGTGGGGAGCCTGATGTAGGGCTCACTCCTGACTGGATCCTGGGGACCTGAGCCAAAGGCAGATACTCTACCACTGAGCCACCTACATGTCCCACATGAAATGATTTGAATGTAAAAGAGAAAACAGTAGTTCAGTGCAGCAGCAGGACGTTTAGGGCAGAAAGGGGGAAGAAGGTGGGGTCTTAAAAATTGATTTGTGTTGTTTTACATTATGATTTTGAAAGAGGCTCAGGACTAGTTAAGGATTTCTCTACTGGCTAAACTGGGGCCCAGCCCATAACCTCTCTAGAAAAAGTTTTCACCCAACCCAGAGACACACAGCAGGACCATGTGAATACTCAAGTCTTTAGGGAGGAGTGTCAACAGAGAAGAATACATAGAGTAACATCTTGAATCACTCTCTGGGGTCCAGGAAAGGAAGGGAGCAGGCTCTGCTTCCACCCTCCGGGCCCCGAGAGAGTGTTTGGAGGGGACAGGAGGACAGCTGGAGGCCCTCTCATTCAGGCAGCCTGTGGTAGGGCCACTGTAGCACCCGCCGTCAGGCAGTCCTGCCTTGCTCCGTGTGGCCTCCAGAGTCCTTGGTCTGAATTCACCTCTTCAGGGGGATCTGACTCACATCAACCCCGGAAGAAGGAAGTCGATGGAGTTCCCAGGGCTGTCTGATGTTAGTGAAGGCAGTGCTGGGATGTGTCCTAGCGGTCCTGTGGGACAACCCCAGTATTTTACAGCTGCTTTGTTCCAGGGCCTCTTATTCTAACTTCTGGTTCAGTGTCCTTCCATGGCATTTTTATGGTGGTATAGGGATGTGGCCAGAGGTCCACTGAGGGGCATCTGCATGGGCTCTGATTGGGTGATGGAGCAAGCTTAGGCATTGGCATCTGGTTCTGTGCTAACCTGGACTCTGGACTGGCACCAGATGTCTGCTCTTGGAGCCATACTGCCAGAGTGGGGACGCTGGCTGTGTCCCTCACTCACCCTGGGTGAACTTAGGCAATTTGTACAAACTCTTCATGTCTTAGTTTCCTCTTTCATGTAATAAAATAATGGCACCTACATTTTAAGGTAATTGTGAAAAATCAGTGAGTTTATGAAAAGGGTTTGGAGTATTTCATGGTATTTAGTAAGCGTTCAACGAATGCTAGCTAGTCTCAGAGATTTGATAGTAAGGTAATGTTTGTCTAGGCACATGTTCTGTGCTAGAATTTTGATGTATTTATGCTGGTAAAGCCTAAATAATGAGGCACGGTATCTGGAATACTCCCTGAAGCTATCCATGCTGTATCCGCAATTGTACATGCCTTATGTTGTTGTTGAACAGCTTCATTGAGATACAGTTCACATACCAATACATGCTCTATTCTGAGAGTGGAAAATATTCTAAATCTGGAATTCTGGCCAAGACTGAAATAATATGACTATTATTGGACATGCAAATCTAAAAATAAGATTTCTTTTATATATTATTTCCCACAGTTAGAACCATGTCTGGTTACCTTGATACAGAATTGTATACTCAAAAAGGAATATGAATTATGAAGCAGGCATTAGCTCGAATTAAACATTTTTTAAAATTTTTATTTATTCATTCATGAGAGACACAGAGAGAGAGAGGGAGAGAGGCAGAGACACAGGCAGAGGGAGAAGCAGGCTCCATGCAGGGAGCCCGACGTGGGACTCGATCCCAGGTCTCCAGGATCAAGCCCTGGGCTGAAGGCATCGCTAAACCGCTGAGCCACCCGGGCTGCCCCACAAATTAAACATTTTGTAATAATTCTGTTACTGTGACTTAAGTCTCTCTGCGGATCTTGAATTCTGAGTATATGCAGCATAAGGCAATTACATCACCTTACTGATGAATGTTTACAAGGAACTAAATAAAATTATTGGGAAGCACCCAGCATTGTTTTTATCGAATGCTTATTCTCGTAAGCTGCTTTGGGGTCTAGCACTGACTTGAGCAGGTGTGAGCAGGAGCAAATCTAGTATCCCTGTTGACCAAATGGAACAGGCGGGCCTCGTCTTTCCCAGGCTTTTTCACTTCTACTGTTGGAATGACATGGTATTCTCTTTTGGTTATGTGTCATGGACTCAGAAATAATATTTCCATATCACACAAATCATGGGGATTTTCTGGTAGAATGCCATTTCTCATTCTTCCATACTGGTTTGTTTTTGGTTGACAACACTCAAGATCTTCAAACATTTGCTCTTTGGAAAAGAAAAACTAAATGTCTCACCACTGGACATCTGCTGGTATCGCCCTGGTGTAAATGTCTGCACGAAACACGGCTGTCCACTGCATTCTACTCCCACCACCCCCATCATTGCTGCCATATATGCAGTAGAATTTTCCAGAAGAGATTCCTGAGTGCTCACAGTCAATGAAAGACACAATTCCTACTAATTTCATGTCTGAGAGAAAGTGAGTTAGTCACTCCCAGGTCATGTAAGTATGTCAGCTTTTCATCTCTGAGAAGTTAAAAAATGCTCCTTAAAATCTGACAGCCATGACCACGTTCTTCTTATTAAGTTTTGACTAAAAAATTAACATATTTCAGTAAGGCCAAAGTCTACCTCATTGTACCTCATATGGAGTTTCTTATACAAACTTGACAATATTTAAAACCTTACTTAAAACTGTCATTTATTTAACTTCATTTCCAAAAGGCTTAATTTTTCTTGTCCTGCTATTTTCACAGGAACTCTCTAATTATGTAAAATAACTGAGGCATCGTATTTTTGATTAACTATTAGCTGATTTAATTAGAACTGAGACTGTCCCAAACTGTCAAACACATTTCAAACGTTGTTTGAATTTATAGCAACTCATTATTATAAACTTAATGTTGTGGAAAACGGACAGTAAACAATATTTCCCACAATTGGATTTCTGAAATGCAAATAAATCAGAGCAATGCATGTTTAACATCAGAAAGTGAATAGAACATAATGAATCTTGGACGTTCTAGAGAGTGCTGGGTGCTATCCCATATGTTTCTCTTATTACCGTGGGGATGGTAGGTACTAATTATCTCCATTATTCTGATGATAAGACTGAGCTTCTAGGGGGCTCAGTAATTCACTGGGTGACAGTTGAAGAAGGCTCCCTAGGAAGGAACAAGTCTTTCTGATCCCTGGGTCCTCAGCACTTGTCACAACACCTGAAGCCACGCTGTCAGAAGCTGTTGAGGGAAAGGTGTTTCTGCTGGTCTCAAGGGGCAGTATTCTCGATTAAATTGCAAGGAAGACTGAGTTATGTATGTTCTGACCCCAGGGTGTTGTCTTTAAAAAGAAAAAACAGAACAAAAGCCCAAAAACAAACCTCTCAAATCAGCTTATCTGTCATTTGGATACTAAATAAACACCGAGTTTCTCATATTGTTGGTACTGAAGTGAAATTGGGAGAACATGACCCTATTTTGGTTATAATGTGATAGGCAAGACTCAAAGCCAGAGTTTGGTGTTGGCAGAGTTGGTGTTAAATTCCTTGACAGTCGTATCCTTATCCAGGGTCTAAAGTCTTAGTACTTGAGGCCTGTGGCTTCACTAACTGCCTTCAGGGAGCTGGTTGCGCCTTGGGGAAGTGACTCCTGATACCTACCGTGGGTGTGATGGAGGTCTGTGTGCTCCGTGAGAACCGCCCCCCTCCTCCTTGCCCCCCACTCGCTAACTTGCCCCTTATCTAGCAGATGACTCCCCTTCCCCCTGTCAATCCCGACTCCATCTTCATGGCCCTGGTGAATCAATGGATTCCTGAGACCGTGGTGAGTGGTCTGGGGGTGGTTATCTCCAAGGACTTTGCATAGCAGAGCTGAGGAGGAGCCCTCCCCTGAGCTCCAAGGCCGTGTGGGCTGAGGGGCCAGAGTGTTGCAGCTGTTCTTGAGAAAGGAAGGGAGCCAGCTGCATTGAGAGAGAACAGAGCCAACTCACAGATAGAAGATTCCTGGAAGTGTCAAGGCCTGTCTCCACATCTCCTTGAGGCCCACCTCCATCTATGGCCTTCCTAACATTTGGATTCCAGGGGCCATTATTATTTTCTTTAATGTCTAAACTTGCTTGCACTGATTTCTGATGCTGGATGCTCAATAAAAGACCTGACCCACACAAGATGAATTTCTCAGTCACAATGTCAGCTTATTCCTAGATAGCATCCAGATACCCGAGAAACTGAATTAGCAACTAGAAGGTGAGTGGGTGCCGGTGAGAAGGGATCTGGGTGCTGGGGAGGAGGGGGGCGAGTCCCCTGGTAACTATGGTTCTCATGCCTGCGAGACATAGATGACAGAGCCTCACCTTCCAGTCCCCCTTCCTCCCTCCGTGTGCCTCATCACCACCCCTGCCCTGACACATTTCTTAGTGTAGCAACATCCTTCTTTGTGTAGACATCTTTTGAAAATAAATTTTTTAAATTTCAGCTTTATTGATGTAAAATCGACATATAAAATTGTAAGCTATTTGAAGTGTCCGTCGAGGTGATTTGACATACACACACATTGTGAAAAGGGGTCCCCCTCGAACTAGCCAACAACTCCCATGTTTCTCTTTAGTATTTTTGTGTCTTTTTTTTTCTCTTTAGTATTTTGGGAGAGAACATTTAAGTTCTACTCTTTTAACAAATTTCATACAATACAGCGTCACCAACCATGTTTTACATTAGATCCTCAGGCCTTCTTCATCTTATAGTGGAAAGTTATGTCTCCTCATTTCTCCTAGCCACCACTTTCCTGCTCTCTGTTCCCTTAAGTCTAACTCTTTTGTAGAGTCCACAGGTAAGTGACACCATGCAGTATTTGTCTTTCTCCATCTGACTTATCCCACTCAGCATAATACTCTCAATGTCCATCGATGTTATTGCCAACACAATATGTGAAAGATGCTCCACATCACTCCTCATCAGGAAAATGCAAATCAAAACCATGATGAGATAGTACCTCACACCTGTCAGAATGGCTAAAATCCAAAACACAAGAAATAACAAATGTTGGCAAGGATATGGAGAAAAGAGAAGCCTTGTGCACCATTGTGGGAATGGAAATTGGTGTAGCCACTGTGGGAAACAGTAGGGAATTTACTCAAAAAATTAAAAATAGAAATATGATATGATCCAGCAACCAACTTCTGGTGTATACCCAAAGGAAGTGAAATCAGGATATGGAAGGATCATCTGCACTCCCATGTTCACTGCAGCATTATCCACAATAACCAAGACATGGAAACAGCTTAATGTCCGTCAACAGACGAGTAGATGAGGAAAATGTGATATATATACTGGAATATTATTTAGCCATGAGAAAGAAGGAAATCCTGCCATTGGCAAAAACACTTATTTTTATACTCATCAACTGTTCAATTACATTTTAAGATGCACTGTTTTCTGAAGATCCATACGAAGTTTAAACTTCTCTTTCTCAAATAGTTGACTTTTTTTTTCCTTTGGCCAAACAAAATTTTTATTAATAGTACTACACAAGGAATATGTAAACTCTTCTGGGAAAAATTAAAACTTTGCATTTGAGTCAAGTTCCATTTTTCTATACTCTAGCCCATCTTCTTTTCCCTTTTGAGAATTAATCAAATAGTTCACTTCCAGAAATATTCTCAGAATGTACTTGATCTTTTTTCCTGGTATTTAGATTCATGCTAACATTCTTATCAGACTGCTATTTGATTAAACCATTTCAAAGCTTAGAGGGATCTGGGGCATGTGGCTGGCTCAGTTGGAAGAGCATGCAACTCTTGATCTCAGGGCTGTGAGTTCACGTCCCATGATCCGTATAGAGCCTATACATACATATATATATATATATATATATATATATATATATATATATATATATGTATATATTTCTCAAAGCTTTGAGGGACATAAACTCCAACTTATTTGGGTATATTCTTTATTTTTTAATGAAAACTCAATATAAGAACTCTTTCCCCTCAGCAATGCATGGAATCCATAAAGCGAAGGCGCCCTTTTTGGGAACATGTCTGTTGCCAGAATTTCATTGACTGAATGGTGCATTAACTCTCGTGACTCTTGTTCATGAGAGAAACTCTTTTTGGGAGCCTTTCCCCATTATAAATGCTTTAATGGTTCGATTATAACAAACTACAATTATTTCTTGGTACATTAACTTGCTTTCACTAGTACCTTCTATATCTGGGTATGTTTGCATTTTTAAATAAGTTGGATACTTTTCTCTCAGAACTTAAGGGTCACTGCAGATGGCTCTTGAGCATCCTATGAGCGAATGACTGAAGTGCATGCAATAATATTGATTTCAAGTAGAAGCTACACTTGAGTTCTTGAAGCAAAGCTTTCAATGGGGAACTCTCCCTGTTTTGCAGGTGCGGTGCACCCCACATTTGCTCAGCCATGCCAGCTGTGGTGGTCAGCTCTTCTCTGGGCTCTGCCTCTTGTATCCTGGAGCTCTCTGCTGTCTTGGCTTTCCCCAGTGTTGACCGATTGTATTAGGTGCTTAGGCACAACATACTTGCAGCAACCCTGTTTGAGAGTGATGGTGGAAATGCACAGTAGTCACCTGGTTTTGCTTTCTCGGCCTTGATTTTCCCAAGGATTCCCTCCATGGCTGCTAAAGCCCCCAACCTTGGCTTTGCTACTAGGACCACAATGGTGTGGCTCTTGCTGGAACTTGCCAGAGAAGTCAAAGCCTCCTCCAGACCCACGGCTATGGGGCGCCGACCCCCAAGCTCCGCACTCTCACATCTCCCGGGCCCAGCCTGACCTTATCTCCTGCTTTTACACCATCATGATTGGAATGATGCTGCATCGGCTCCCTGGGGCTGCTGGGACACAGAATCTCAGCCTGGGCGGCTCAAACTACAGGAATCTCCTCTCCCAGGAGGCTAGAAATTTGAGAGAAAGGTGTCAGCAGGCCTGGTTCCTTCAAGGGCTAGGAGGGAGAATCTGTGCCAGGGCTCTCTCAGCCTCTGGGCTTTGCTGACAGTTTCTGCGGTTCCCTGGTCTCAGCATCAATCTCATTTCTGCCCTCACGATAACCTGGTGTTCTCCCTGAGTGTGTGTTTGTGTCCCAATGTCTCCTCTGTAAGGACAGTCGTGTTGAATTACGAGCCCACCCCACTCCAGGATGACCTAGTCTTAGTTCATTAAGTCTGTAACAACCTTATAAATATAGTCACATTCTGCATCCCCCCAGATGAATTTGGGGGACATACAATTCAAAACTGAACAGGTTTCCTAGTTCTGGGACTCCACCTGAGGTCAGAGGCTTCTCTCCACGGTGACCTGTCAACTTTGAACTGATTTCACTGGCCCTAATCTTCCCTCTCTGAGGATGGACTTCTGTGTTCGGGAGGCTTCTCCTTTTCCCTACGGCAGGTCCACATCAGAGTCCAGGGCTGGGCTCCAGCTGGGCTATCAGCTGGAGTGACAGGGACAGGTCACTGCCGCTCATCTTGCAGGGTCCACAGGAAGGGAGGTGGAGGCTCCGTAAGGGCCTTCTCCCTCAGTCTGTTCAAACCTTGACTTCATTTCTGGTGGACTGGAGCTTCAGTGGATCTTTGACAAATAGAGTAAATAATTTTCAGCAGATGAGGAGCTCTCCAGGTACAGGGGGTTTAGTAGAATTGGGTGGCAAATATAAACACGGCTTTGAGATGTTCTCGTGGGAACAGCACCACCTTTAATGTGGCACCACCTTGGGGTTGGTCTTCAGGTGTTCCTGGATCCCACGTCATGGAATTTAGGATGCTAGAGCTCAGGGGGGTCTTGGGGATTGTCTGGCCCATGAGAGTCACCAGAGGGCTGGGAGGAGGCTGGTGGCACATCCCTCTGCCATCTCTGATCAGGATGCTTGGTGGGCCATTGCCTTCTGCTCATCACCAGACTTCAGGGCCAAATTGGACGGGATGGGCCAGCGGAGGTATCCAGTCCCCAGTTCAGACCTAGACGTAGAGGAGAAGTGGACTGCAGCCTGTGGAATTGGGCTGTGCTTCTAAAATCAGATTGGTCAACACCCAGCAGCGCTCACCTTTGGGTTTCAGGTGACAGCGTGGCTATCAAACCCTTTCCTGAACTCACTTATGTTCCCACTCCTTGGGGGCAGAGGAAGGATGATATCTAACACTTAATAAGCATTTACTTATATAATCTCATTTAATCCCCACAGCCAGCTCATGAACCAGAATTTATTACTGCCTGAGTTTCTCAGGGCTGCCCTTACAAAATGTCCCAGATGGTTGTTGAAAACAGCAGAGACTCATCCTCTCACCATTCCGGAAGACACAATTCCCAAATCGAGGTGTTAGCAGGGCCTGGCTCCTCCCAAGGCATGGGGGGAGGATCCTTCCTTGTTTCTTCGAGCTCATGGTATTGCTGGAGTCCCTGTGAGTTTCTTGGCTCCCTCCAACCCCTGCCTTTTCTTCTCTATGCGTTATCTCCTCACAGGGAGGCGAGTCCTACCTAATCCAGCGTGCCTACCTTAATTTACTTTTTTTTTTTTTTAATTTTTTTAAATTTATTTTTGATAGTCACAGAGAGAGAGAGAGAGAGAGGCAGAGACACAGGCAGAGGGAGAAGCAGGCTCCATGCACCGGGAGCCCGACGTGGGATTCGATCCCGGGTCTCCAGGATCGCGCCCTGGGCCAAAGGCAGGCGCCAAACCGCTGCGCCTCCCAGGGATCCCCTTAATTTACTTATTAATTACATCTGTAAAGACTCTAAGTCCAAATAAGACCACACTCACATATCTTTGAGTGGGGACAGAACTAACCCCCAGCAATGATCATCATTTTACAAATATACAAATAAGCTCAAGTTTGGAGCAGTGAGGTCGGTTTTCAGCTTTTAGTTTGCAAGACGGCAGAACCAGGACCCAAAGCCCACTCCGTCCTGGTTAGAGCCGCCCACCTGCACCACCGTGGTCTGCCTCTGTTCATGCAGCACACACCTATGCGTTCCTCCACGGCCAGCTCAGGACAGCATCCACCGTGGTCTGTTGCAAGGGGAGGTGCCAACACACCCTCCGTGGGAAGGCCAAGCCCAGGGGGCATCTTGTGAATACAGGATGGTGAGGGCAGCTTGCCCTGTGGTGCCCAGCCCAAGATGGGCAAAGCCCGTTCACAGAGGGGCGACGGAGCCTCAGGACCGGGCACACTCATAGAGCAGAGAGTAAACAGGGCCCAGGGCCTGGGCATCTATCGCTCACCTGGGCTTGCCACTTAACACTCAGGCTGATTTTAAATTCTTGGAACGGAAAGAGAAATTCTGCTTTGTGTGTGAGGGATAGAAGAACAAAAGGAGACTCACATCCAAGAGCCTTTTACTTTGTGTGTGTGCTGTTCAGCAAAGCAGGGGAAGGAACATGAAGACATGCAATGGATTAGACTCATTTAGCAAATGTCTCAGCAAATGCCTGAGCAGCTGTTCTGACCTGTGTGGCACCTGTGGCCTCCAGAATAGATTCCATCCTAAGGTGACAGGAAGTGGAAATGTTCTGATGAGCTTCCCATTCCCCTTCTCTGTTTCTTGCATCAGACATTTGGGTAATGCACACACCCCAAATTTCAATTGTTGTTTTCCCACAGATTTTTTTTTAAATAATATTTTTTATTTCTTCCCCGTGGATGTTGGCTAAATTGAGCACTCTGTAACACCAGGCACTTAAGGAGAAAATAAGGAGATCTGTGCATTTGAATTCTATGGACAAAGATAGAAGTGGCACTTTCTGCCCCTGCCCTACCACCCCACACCCCAGGGAAGACCACGCAAGCATCATGCTTCCCTTGGGGAGAATGTGGCTGGTGGCCCACGCATGGCAAGCCTGGCCACTGGACCAAGCGTGGAAGGTGACAGCGGGCAGGGCTCCACCCCACCAGCTGAGTGTCCACTGCGTCTATACAGTCCCCTCCTTGCTCCTGTCCTACAGACCTGCTTCTCTCGTATCTTCTCACAACATCAGGGGCTTGTGCCCTTAGCCCAAGTACCAATGGCACAAAACGTGATGGTGGTGAAATAAGATTATTATACCGAAACATGTTTTTCTTACCTGGCTATGCTGACTGTTGCAAAGTCATTTATTAATTGCATGTTTGATTTGACTTCTCTTCCCAGGGTGCAGATAAAAATCACAGTGGTAAACATTTGTTGAGCCTTCCCCATGGGCCAGGCACTGGCCGAGTGCTGTAGGTCTTGCTACCTCATCTTTATCCTTCCCATAAGATCTTGAGGAAGGGACTGTAAATATCCCTGTTTATAGACAGGCACCAGGGCTAGCCAGAGATTAAGGAACGTCTTCCAAGTGTCACAGTTAAGGACTCTGGGCTTCGTGCTTTCAGATGCCACGAGGTTGCTTATACAGAGAGCTTTTTAGAGTACAAGGCGGCATCTCTTTCCTTCTCGTCATCCAAGCTAACATAATCACAATTGAATCTTTGGAAAGTTTCTATGGCTCTCTGCATTGACTGTTGGCCTCCAGACTAGTGTGTCAGTCTGGCCGGTCACCCTCAGCCTTCCTCCTCTTATTGTGTCTCCGGATCTCCTTTCCAGACAATAAGGACCTGCAGTCACAGACTCTGGAAGGGATGATCCGCCCTCCTCCCTTGTCCCTTATGGTAGAGAGGCCCATCGTCAACGGGTCATTCGCTCTGACATTGGTGGCCTGTGTAACTGTGTCTGGTGCGGGGAGTGTGCAGAACAGACATGTAGAAGGTGGGAGCTCAGGGCCCTTTTGCCACTTCTGGACACTCTTTGCCTCATGACAGACCGAAAATCTCCACACTTGACCCTGTAAGGCTGCTCCAACTGTACTCTGTGCTTTCTAATATTTGAAATATTTGGGGGATGTAAGCCTCTTCTTGGGACTTGACTACACCAAAATATATGAAATTCAAAATCAGAGAGGAAAAGTACCTCAGGAACAAGGATCCCATCTTCACAGAAGAATAAGGAGGTTGTCTCTAACCATGCGGTGCAAGCTCCAACCATCTCCGTCTTTGCCTCCAGGGCGGTGCACTAACTTTTCTTCTCTGGCAGCCCTTTGCATCTCCTTTATTATGATGCCCGTTGGATATTAGCAAAGTCTCAGCCTTCGTGAACTTGTTCAGACTGGGCAAGCTACACTGAGCTTTCTGCAGCCAAATTTCCCTGTGTTGACAGAACAGGGTAGAGGTGTCAACACAATTTCAAAGATGTTTCTAAACACGGAGGTGACACTGTTTCCAGGGCCCGAAGAATGATTCTTAGCTGGTGTGCGGCTCACTGGTCATGCTTGCGTGCTCATCAGCTCCAGCCCCGCTCTCCTGGGCTGCAGGGCCTAATCGCAGTCACACTGGGCCGGTGGTAGTCACATGCCATGTGTGCTGGACATGCATTATCTTCAGGCCTTTTACTGGGTCATATCGGCTTCCACCTTAACCCTCCTGGTCCTCTGAAGACACAGCCTATTGATTTTACTCCCCAGATGCATCTTCTCTCGATGGCAGATCCCCAGCCCGTGGCCCCCACTCAGCCCAGCTGCCTCAGCAAGCAGCCTGCCCCGGACCCCCCGAAGAACAGCATCCCCTTCCCCTTGGCGCCAGGCGCTGGGCTGACCATGGAGGGTCAGAGGGACACTCTGTGAACACGAGGGGCCTGCCTTTAAGGGACTTACAGGGTCAGCTTATCCTTTCCACTGTGGCCACAGAACTCTCCCTATGACACGGCAACTGGGCCTTGCTGGCCCCCTTCCTGTCCCCTGCCCCCCATCAGTCTGGGGGCTCCAGCTGCCCATCTGCTGGTCCCCTGCAGTGGCGGGCAGGGTCTCAGAGGCAGTCTGGGGTATCACGTGGGAGCCCTTCCTTGCCAGCGGCCTCCCCTCCTGACGGGCTCTGTGGGCAGCAAGCCACCTACCTCTCCAGCACCTGCTCAGGTGCCACCGTCTGCCAGGCCGTGTGACCCCACTGTGGCCGGGACAGCTCTCTCCGCTGCACCCCCAGGGCTGCAGCCTGTCCTCTGAGGCCCTGGGCCACGCAGCTGGGCTGGGTTCCGAGGGGCTGGGAAGCCACTGTGTCTGTGTCACTGCCATCATCTGAGCAACCATGCCACCCCAGGCTCGGCTCCCAGAGACCCTGGGTTTTGGGCTTCACAAGTGGGTCTGGAGGGGGCTCACCCAACAGGTGTGCCCTTCAGGTCCGCCTTCTCTCTGGGGGCCTTCATCCTGTCTCATCCTCATTATCCTCTTCTGCTTACACTTCCACAGGTACCTCTTACACTGACCATGGGCCCTTCCGGCCTAAGTGCCGAGCCCTGTGCTCCCCGAGGAGCGTCTGCTTGGTCCCTCACTCTCATGGGTGATAGTGACCATCAGTTGGTGTCAGATATTTGTTTTCAGGTGGATGCCTACATCCAGTTGACTTGTGCCACTGGTTTACAATCCTGGGAGCTCCTGGGGACGGAAGGGGCTAGCCCAAGGCCTTGGGGCTCAGATGTCCCGGGCCAGGCCGCTTGCTCTCTGATCTGAGCTGGCCCAAGGCCCAGGGCCTAGGTAAATGGGATAAAAGGGAGTGTTCTGACCTTTGGATTGTCAGGAACTTTCCAGGCAGGCTCTGGTCTTGTTTGGTAACTCTTTCAGCTCTCTGTTGTGCAAAATAGAAGACTTACCCTGTGGCACTAAGTAGGAAGAGCCCCACTGGCCACCCAGGCTTGCAGGGGCTCCTCAAAGGCAAGGAGTGTTCCCAGACCCAGATACACAGCGGGGCTTTTGGGGAAGATAGATTTTTCTTTTGCCCTTTCTAAAATAAAAAAAATATCTTTTAAAGGGGCGTCTGGGTGGCTCAGTTGGTTAAGCATCTGCCTTGGCTCAGGTCATGGGCCCGGGGTCCTGGTGATATAGTTTTGGAGTGTAGGTGGGATTCGGTGGGGTGATGACCAAAAAAGAATTCTTGAGACATCTCTGGTGCAAAAGGGTGGTTTTATGAAAACCCTCGGACAGGACCTGTGAGCTTGTGAGGGGAGGCTGATTCTACACTGGGGAGCTGGGGGAGGCAAGGAAGAGGGAGGTCTCCAAAGGATTTTCATATCTAAAGAAGACGCCCAGGATACCTGAGGCCTCGCCATTATCAAGTTAAGGTTGTTTTTCCCTCTAGCCAGGCATTCACCCACCGAAGACAGTTGGGAGCTTCCTGAGGAACAGGACACCCTGCCCACTTCAAGTCTCTGTCAGTGGGCTGCAGGTTATGAGGACATTTCATTGTATCTACATTTCCTTCCGGAAGCTAGGTTATTGATAAAAATGCTTTGTTCTCAGAAACTCCTAAGACATTTGTAAACTGAGGGAGACTCGTGTCTTGCAGGATTGTGATCTCCATAAGTTAAGTATTTGTTTTTCCTTTCCTTAGCTTTGGGTGCAGGGGGTTACCTGGGGAATGTCCCACACGTCCCCCTGGGAGTGGGGGGCTGGGGGGCTGCGGGGTGTTAGCTTCTGCTTTGTCCTCAGCTAGCCTGCTCCCTCATCGCTTGGATGGAGCCTCCCCCCATGCCCTGCTCAGCGGGGAGCCTGCTGCTCCCTCTTCCCTCTGCCCCTCCCCCAGCTCATGCTCTCTCTCTTTCTCTTTCTCAAATAAATAAAATCTTTAAAAAAATCTTTTAAAGGGTTTTTAAAAGTTAAGGTACTTCTAGGGGAAAAACATCACAGTGGCATTTGGTAGGAAACTTTAGGTATCTTGGGATAGTCAGGTTTGGGGCATTTGCCCTGTGTTTTTGTTTTTTCGATGAATCCAATGGTGAACAAAAATCTTCTCTTTAGGAGAGGATGGAAGCAACTTGGGACTTCCTAAAGCTCAAGCAATCCATGCTTGAAGGGTAGACACTTTCCTACACACCCCACTTGCTCTTTCTTACACACTCACTTTCCTACACACCCCGCGTGCTCCGTGGCTTCAGCTGACCCCTCAGCCCGAAATGCCAGCGCCTGTCCACACGCCTGTTCCCTGTTCCCACGCTTACCACCCTGTTCGCCACGAACTATTCATGCTTCTAATTTGTCTATTCTTAAAGACAAGGATTGAGTCTTTCTCGATGTGGTGGCCTCACCATCTGGCACAGACTCTTCTGGAGCAGAATGCTCCAGTTAGAAGCAGTTAGTTATTGTTCCATTCATGTAAATAGCTTTTTACTTTAAATTTCACTGGAGTTACTAGGTGATCTTAAAATTTAAAGAAACCCTATACAAATGAATGCTAAAGAAATGAATAGCCTAGGAGGCCTGGGTGGCCTAGTGGTTGAACATCTGCCTTCGGCTCAGGGCGTGATCCCAGGGTCCGGGGATGGAGTCCCACTTCTGGATCCCTGCAGGGAGCCTGCTTCTCCCTCTGCCTGTGTCTCTGACGAATAAATAAATAATTTTAAAAAATGAGTAATCTTTAAAAGCCTATCCTAAAGAAACTGTCTTAAAAGTGCAAACTGGTAAATAATTACCAACTTATCCAACTTCTGGAGTCTGAAATTTGTTAGAGTGGATGTCCATGGCCCCCTAGTGGCCCCAAAGAGTTAAAGCATTAATTTTAAAGCTCCGGAAACACTGAACTTTTCCGGAGATGACCACCCACCCGCTCAGCAGAGGGTTAGAAACCTGCTCTGTGGGGCCGAGAGAAACCACTTGGGGACCCGGACAGAACAAAGGCAGAAGACAAGGGCTTCGCGCAGCAGTGGTGCAAGCAACTCAGACAGTCACTTGGCCTGTTGTACAGTATCCTTAATACTATTCCTCTGTTTACAAAACAAAGAAAGGAAGCCCCCGAAGCCTGAGTGCTGGGGAGACAAAACTAAAACCAAGAGCTCCCCCTTCTGACCCAATGAGGTTCTGAACACGTTTGGTGACAGTTCCCGAAAAGTCAGACACTTAGGAACAGAGTGAGTCCTGTCTTCATCTTCATTGCTCCTCTCTCCTTGGGATCAATGGAAAAGACAAGGATAAGTCATTGCCCTGCATGTTTCAGAATATTATGAGCTGTTTTGGTTCCCTTTCCTCACCTTCTTTCAGATGGAATCGTTTTATTATTTTAGGCAGCTTATTCATCTGGATCTGGGAAAGGTGTTTGTATATGTAGGTTCCCATAAATGGCAACTAGCACTGTGCTCTTTTCTCTATGGGCCCTGGGGGGAGAGTGATACTATTTCCCTGAAACAGTTTTAGAAATCAAAATTAATTGAAAATACCCATAATAATCAAAATATCACCATTTTCAGGGAAGGCAATGTCAGAAGACTGATTTTTCTTTTTGCTCTGCTTTCCAATTGGCTCAACGTGGCATCTGTTTTCTCTTTACCCCAACTGATTTTTTTTGGGGAAGCATTATCTTGGAGCAGCTAAGGGCCCAGCCGAGGTAGCTGAAACACCTGAGTTTCAAAACAGTTGCTCCTACTTACTAGCCACCTGACACTGGGCACAGCTCATCACGTGAGTCCTTAAAAATAGACTCCTTACCCGCTGGGTCAGACGGAGCATTTGGAAGGAGTCGAGATTCAAAGGGGGAAAGGGTTCTGACCCATCCCCTCTTGCTGGCTTTGAGGATGGAGGCTGGGATCCAAGGAATGGGAGGGACTCCAGGAAGCTGGGAGTGGTCCCCAAGTGATAACGAGCAAGGGAACAGTGACCTTGGTCCTGTAACCTCAAGGAACTGAATTTGCCCATATTCCAAATGAGCAGGGCCTCAGCAATCAGACAACAACAACAACAAAAAATGAAAGGCATCCAAATCGGCAAGGGAGAAGTCAAATTTTCAGTATTCACAGAAGAAATGATACTCTGTAGAAAAGCCAAAAGACTCCCCCTCCAGAAAAACTGCTACAGCTGATGCATGGACACAGTAAAGCCACTGGATACAAAATCAATGTATAGAAATCTGTTGCATTTCTATACACCAAAAATGAAGCAGCAGGAAGAGAAATCAAGGAATCCATCCCATTTACAATGGCATTGAAAACCGTAAGATTCCTTGGAATAGACCTCACCAAAGAGGTAAAAAGATCTATACTCTGAAAACTATGGAACACTGATGAAAGAAATTACAGATGACACAAGGAAATGGAAAAACATTCCATGCTCATGGTGGGGAGAACAAATATTGTCAAAATGTCTAGCATTGCTGACACCTTGATTTTAACCAGATGAGACTCATGTTGGGCTAATGATGAATACAGAACCATAAGATAAAAGATTTGGGTTCTTTTAAACCATTATGCTTGTGGTAATTTGTTAGAATTACCAGGTGTAGAATTACCAGGTGTAGAATTACCAGGTGTAGAGAACACAGTTTCCTAATGCTGGAAGCAAGGGTGCTGCTCAGAAACCATCGCCCATGGCTTGCCAACACCCACGGGTGCTGGCAGGTAATAATGGGAAGTGGCACTAAGTGGGAGTGAGGGGATATGGGTGGGCACCAATATTGTTTGCCAGTGTTCTTGTGAAAATGGGAACACACACACATGTGCACACACAAGGTAGGGAGGGACATGACAGCAGCAATCAGACATAGTCTTCATTTTTGGAGACCAAGTAGGTTTGATTCCAGGATCCACTAGAGAATAACATAAACTGGACTTACTGTCCAAACTGTAGGATGTGTGTTGAGGGCTGTTTCAGTAGCAGATGGAAAATGGGTTGTCTCACGGACATGGTCTTACACTTTCGTTTGGACCGAATTTCAAATTGTCACTGATAAAGGACATGTGTAGTGATGCTGCCTAATTTCATAATGGTTTCTCTCTTTCTGTCTTTAGTTGGGGAGTTGGATCTATTGCAAAGAGTTAAATGAAACTGATGAAAAATGCAAGAGCATAAAGTTCTAACAAACGTGAGACAGGTGGCACCAGACTGTCTGCTTGGAAAGAAAACTTGAAGTAGCGCCGCAACGCAAGCAGCTGCTTCCTGAATCCAGAAGCTTCAAGTAATCAAGTATCTCATGCTCCTTATTTACAGCACCTCTTCCTCCTTCTCTTTTTGATCTTTTTTCTCTTTTCATTCTGTCATTTCCCTGGATAGTCTCAGCCACTCCCATGACTTTAATATTTATTTGCCTTTTTCAAATCTTCATCCAATCTCTATATTATTTTTTATTCAATATCCCATAGTTATCTTAAAATGTTGTACATCCCAAATAGACTTAATTATCTCCCACCCCCAAATCCTGCTAGACTTAGCTCTCATCCTCTCTCACACGATCTCAGTCTCTCTTTTATCCTGTGATGGAGGACTTGAGTCAGTTCATAAAAATTTGTGGCAATATCAAAGAGCAAAATGAACACTCGAATGTGGTCTGGCCAGAGGAGAAATATGAAAAGCCAGCACATAAGATGAGCCCAGAAACAGATGTTAAATAGTCCTTTAAAATGGTAAGTGGGTCTCAGATTTAACTCTAAGCTTCCTAGTGCCCAAAGGGAATCTGGAACCACATTCAGCTAGGTGACTATTAGGTGCACCAGATTGCAACTAACTCAATTTCCAACAGTTTCCTGTTGCAACCTGGGTGAAGTTTTCCCTGACCAAAGGGAGCCTTCTATACTGTGGCCCCTGCTGTCCTTGACCCTCATTCATTGAAACATTCAGTTTTCTAGACCCTTTTTCAATCAGAGTGATGGTCTGACACTGGATGATGTTTTACAGGTAGATGGAGCTTAATGAGATACAGGCAGAAGGGCCTGTCGAAGGCTTCTCTTTCCAAATAACAAGATGATGTTTTTAAGGAGAAGGCACCCCTGCATCCCCTCTGCTTGGGGCCATGTTGTGCCTCAGGGTTACAACGACAGAGCAGGAAGATAGAAGGATCCTAGGTCTGCAAGGCAAGTAGAAATTTTGCGATTGTCCCTGATTGTTGACTTTAAACCTCTTTATTATGTGTGAGAATCACCTTGTTTAAGTCACATTTCCCCCCCAGGTTTTTCTTTATTTTTTTTTAAGATTTATTTATTTATTTATGAGAGATACAGAGAGAAAAGCAGAGACACAGGCAGAGGGAGAAGCAGGCTCCATGCTGGGAGCCCAACATGGGACTTGATCCTGGGTCTCCAGGATCAGGCCCTGGGCTTAAGGCAGTGCTAAGCCACTGAGCCACCGGGGCTGCCCCAGGTTTTCCTTAAAATCAAGTTAATTAATGTATAGTGTAGTATTGGTTTCGAGAGTAGAGTTTAGTGATTCATCACTTACATATGACACCCGGTGCTCATCACAACAAGTGCCCTCCTTAATGCCCATCACCCATCAAGCCTATCCCCCTGCCTACTTCCCCTCCTGCTACCCTCGATTTTTTTCTCTCTAGTTAAGAGTCTCTTATGGTTTGCCTCTCACTGTTTTTATTTTATTTTATATTTCCTTCCTTTCCTGTACTTTCATCTGTTCTGTTTCTTAAATTCCACATACGAGTGAAATCATACGGTATTTTCTTTCTCTGACTTTTCCCCTTAGTGTAATACACTTTAGCTCCATCCTCGTTGTTGGAAATGGCAAGATTTCATTATTTTTGATGGCTGAGTAATAGTCCATTGTATATATAGACCACATCTTCTTTAGCCATTTATCAGTGAATGGACACTTGGGCTCTTTCCATGGTTTTAAGCCACATTTTTAAGGGTTTCTGAGCATAACCCTAAATGATAAAATACCCCATGATAAATACTGTATTCATTCCCCAGGGCTACCATTACAAATGACCATAAACTTGGTGGCTGAAAACAACAGATGTTTATTCTCTCAAGGTTCTGGAGGCAAGAAGTCTGAGGGGGAGGCATTGGTAGGCCATGCTTCTTTTCTTCCTCTGAAGGTTCTAGGGGCAAATCCTGCCTTGCCTCATCCCACTCCCAGTCATTCCAGGCTTCCCTTGGTGTTCCTTGGCTTGCATCTCTTTTACTCCCATCCCTGTTTCCTGTGTTCATGTGGCCATTTCTCTGTGTGTCATGAATCCTCTCCCTTTCTTACAAGGACACCAGTCATTTGATTTAGGGCCTACCCAATCCACTATGACCTCATCATAATTAATTATATCTGCAAAAACCTTATTTCTGAATAAGATCACTGGCTGAGGTTCTGGCTGGACATGAATATTTGGAAGACACCAACCCACTGCAAATACTACATCAAACTTTGTGTGGATCCCAGACTTTTTGACTGCTTCCCATATAGGCAGGATAAAAGACTGTGGATCCTGCACACCACTCAATTTCCAATACTCATTGGAAAAAATAACTAGAGGAGAAAATTGGCAAACTGCAGTTGCCTCACTGAGGTCCATTTCACCCTCTGCATGACTTGGGGACCGTGCTGTTTGAGTTGATACAGACTCAAACCCAGTTGTAGTTGTGAGCACTAACCACACAGTGATTGTTCAGGAAGCAGTAAGAATCTCTCCCTAAGCCATTCAGTGTGATGCCTTCCCTGGGGCCGCAAGGATTCAGGAGGGTGAATGGTCTGAATAGGGGTTGTGGAAGTGCAGGGGCAAGGGGCAGGGGCAAGAGATGTTCTTTGTTCGTCTGTCTGTAAATAGGGAGGCAGGTGTCTCTGATACTGTTGACAGACATCTTCCAGGCTGGAGAAGGTCAGCCGTGGGATCAGGTGACCACCTTGGGGGCCGAGGGAAGAGACTGGAAAATGCTGGGTCGCTGTTGATGTTGGACTCTTGGATTCCACTCCACCTGCTGCCTGATATACCCCTGGGCCTTTCTGTTGGGTGAGCCAAGAATTTCCCCTTATTAAACCAGTTTAATTCAGACTTTAAATTACTCACAATGAAAAGTATCCAAGCAGACATACTGCCCCAGCAAGTTTGGGGGGGATTTAAGGTCTCAGAGCCGGGACCCAGTGGCCCATGACACACTAGATTTCCTGCTTCAAGGACTAATGACCTCCCTAAAATAAATCTAATCATGCATTTCCTCTGCGAATGAGTCCCCCATTTCCCAGAAGACAAAATCCAACATTATCCTGGTAGGTAAGGACATTCGCCAACTATCTTCAATGCCTGTCCTGCCGAGCTCCAGCCCCCCTGTCTCTACATCCTGCCTCACTGAATTTCTCCCTATTCTCAGAACTTCTGGGGACTGTCCCTGGAATAGGCCTTTCATTCCAGTCACACAGGACTTTGTCTCTCCCTCTTCTGTTCCTAATCTGCTACTGTCCTGATCTGTGCACCACTGGATTGTGAGCCATTTCTCAGAAATACAATATTCTTGAGAATGGTCTCCTTCTTTTTCTCTTACTTTCATTCTTTGTCTGCTCTCTGTGTCTCTGTGTCTGGTTTGTGCCCTACTTTAGCTTGGGTTGGGATAGGGGTCACAGACTTCACTCTAGTTGTCTGATAGGAAATAGCTTCCAGGTCACACACCAGCCCACAACCTCCCACCATTGGGCAGGAGCTTCAGAGCTCAGACCACTCTCCCTTCCCATAGAGGAGATGCAGATACTGCAAGAGCCCCAGAAGGATCTACTTAAGGAATTATTCCTTCATATTTTGAAGAACATTATTATTTCTTCTTATATTTAAAAAATTCTCTTCAAAATAATTGTTTTTGGATTGGGGCTTTCAACTGTGGGAGGAGGCAAAGAGTGTAGATAGTCTTAAAACCCCCCCAGAGATTCTCAGTCAAATTTGTTGGCAGAAGAGAGGGCAGCTCTGTCCCTTCTCAGCAACTCCTTGTTTGGAAAGAGTACATATGCACTTGTATTTGCAAAGAACACCTCCTGGAGGATAGAGAGAAAATGCTGGATGGAGCTGTTGGAGGGGCAGGATGAGGGGCTGAAGCCTTTCCTGATTCTGAGAGTCCTCTGGCAACCTGTTCCCACTCCCATCCCCAAGCCCAATTTGGGGTCCTTGCCCTCAACCCCCATATATCCTTTTACATTTTACCAAGGGAGCAGGAGATTCAACGTTGCTGAAAAATTAAAAGCTTTTTAAATGCCACTTCCTGCTTTTTTCATTTTTATTGCATACGCATTTGGCATAAAATGCCATGCCCAATATGAATACGTAATATTCACTTAATGAACAGCTGTTGCTTTTTCTTTTACTATCCCCATGTGTTAAGGTATTTTTTTTTTGTGTGTGAAGAGCTAAAGCAAATAAAGCCTTCAATTTATTTTATATGCCTGTTAAAAGCTAAATTAACAGTTGTTTGCACACTTGCAACTCTGTGATGGCCCGTGTGTCAGCCCTTGGGCTGCCCCCAAGCCATAGAGTATGGCTGTGAGAGTTAGGAACAATGAACAGTGTGTTATGTATTCTAAATTTTTTTCTTGAATTGCAAAATTCTAAGAGCTAAAATTAATTTAAAGGTATACTGTAGGTTTTTGCCAATGAGACCTTAAGGTAAGTTGAAGAGGGAAAGAGGTGGGAGGAGCAATGTGGAGAGGGAGAGAGCAGAACAGGTGAGGATTGTCAAAGGTTATCATTGCGTACTATATGGTAATATTCTGTAAGAGTATTACTATAGTAGCAGCAGGTATTGTCAACCCTGGAAGCAGAAAAATAAGCCTGAGGCATAGACTTATAAACCCATATATATATTTTTTTATTTTCTATGAATGCAAATGCTTTTTTTTTTAAGATTTTATTTATTTATTCATAGAGACACACACAAAGAGAGAGAGAGGCAGAGACACAGAGGGAGAAGCAGACTCCATGCAGGGAGCCCGACATGGGACTCGATCCTGGGTCTCCAGGATCATACCCCAGGCTGCAGGTGGTGCTAAACCTGCTGCACCACCAGGGCTGCCCCCATAATTTTTTTTTAACATAAATATGTGGGCATCTAGGTGGCTCTGTTGGTCAAGCATCTGTCTTTGGCTCAGTTCATGTTTCCTGTGGTCCTGGGATCAAATCCCACATTGGGCTCCCTGCTTCTCCCTCTCCCTCTCCCCCTCTCCTTGCTTGTGATCTCTCTCAAATAAGTAAATAAAATCTTTAATAAAAATTTTAAAATAAGCATAAACATTCAGAGGTAGAATAGGCTAAAGAACAGAATATCTTATTAAGAATGTTGATATGTATAACCAGATTCTCTTTCTTGAAGGGTGTCAGTTGTGATTCTCACCTGCAGAGAATTGGTGTATTTGTCTTGTCATACACCTTTGACAGCCTTCGGCGAATTCTTTAAAAAAAAGTCCAAATAATCCCAGAGAGGCAGAAAAGAAGAAACATAGGAATGGAAAAGAGACAAGACAAAGAAGGTCAGAGTGGATGTACTAACGTGAAAAAGTAAATATCAAAGCAAAATGTATTCCTAGAGATAAATAAGGGTACTTCATGGTGATAAAAGGGTCAATTCAACAGGAAGACATGCCAGTTATAAATGTGTATATGCTCAATAACAGAGCTTCAAAATCAGTGAGGGTACAATTGACAGAGGTCACGGAAGAAGTAGGTAATTCCATAATATACTCTAAGATTTTAACATTTCTCTGTCAAACAGTTGATGGAGCAACTAGGCAAAAACCCAGGGAAGACATATGTAGAAGATCTGAGCAACACTATCAGCACGTGGGCTTCTTCGGTATCTCCATCAGTCATCAGAGCTACAAGGATGGGTCCTAGCCTTCATGCTATAGGCTTCCTAAGATCCTGGGCACTAACCTACAGTTGCTGTCCCTGTGACTTTCTGCAAGGTACTTCATCGCCCTGGGTCTTGCTTTCCTTGTTTGTAAGGGAAGGATAATAACAGTACTTATAGCATTTATACTTTATGTATTTAATGAGCTAATGAATAAGAAGCAAGGTAGCAGAATGCTTGGCGTATATAAAGTGTTTGATATATGCCAGTTATTAGTGTAAAATCAAACAGACTGCGTTTGGCTGCCTGGCCAAATCTTAGGGGATTTGTTCTGTTTTATTGTTGTTTTGTTATCATTCCCTGGAAATCAATCTGCCATGGAAACTGTCCTGGTCAATGCCTCACTCTGGGTTGCTCCTATATTGTTCCTGTGCCTTCTCGTTTCAGCTTCCCCCACCAAGTCAAGGTGAGCTCACAGGTGTTTAAATATTTCAAAGAGGCCCTGGGTGCCCCATGCAAACCTCGAAACTTCCAAATTGCCTACATTTAATGTGCCACATAGGAAAGCACACGTTTTTACCTTTCCCGCATCACCCTGTTCTCACAGGCCTGGATGATGATGACATCAACTAATGGAGGAAGTCAAACTTGCATTCTTCACATTTTTGTGCTATTAGGCCTTTTAAAATGAACGTTGCTCCTCTAAATGGCTATTAATAGTATTCCATGGTATAGAGATCATCTCTAAGCTTAGTCCAAGGTCTTGCTTTTTAAAAGGAACTAAGTTGAAATGCTTGTAAACAGAAGAGTCCTTCTGTGTTGCACATCATCCCTCCTTAACTGGCAATTTGTATTTCTTCAGAGAAGAACAGCCAATAAAAGAAGTAAATAAAATAAAGCAAATTATCCCTTTCAAGTCTGCCAGCTGTCACACCTTGAGAAGAACAATTTCCTCTTATTCTTCTAAGAATCAAGGCTCATTTATTTATAGGTATGTGTTAAAGAGTAATGAGGCAAATTGAAAAGGATCTTCCCAAATACTCTGAGTGAAATGTAATGCATCATTGTTACCAAGGACTTGTAAAAATGTAAAGCCATTTCCTTTCATATGAGCAGTGAGACCAGCTACACTAGCTTTGCAGAAACCAGAGGAAAGAGCCTTGCTCTACATTCCTGCGAAATAGGAAATACCTGGTGGATGAGCCTCATGGTGTTGGGGGTGTGGGTGGGCCCAAGGTATTTCCACAATGGCAGCTGTAGAGGGATAATCCTTTTTTTTTTTTTTAATTTTTATTTACTTATGATAGAGAGAGAGAGAGAGAGAGGCAGAGACATAGGCAGAGGGAGAAGCAGGCTCCATGCACCGGGAGTCTGATGTGGGATTCGATCCCGGGTCTCCAGGATCGTGCCCTGGGCCAAAGGCAGGCGCCAAACCGCTGCACCACCCAGGGATCCCATGGGATAATCCTTAAGCCTCTTGTGGTGGAGGGTCTTTGGAAATTGGGAAGGGCCAATTCTCCTACAAAAAGCTCCCCCCATCTGGCTTGTGTTCTACAGTATGTCTCCCATACTTGGTTTCAGATTTTAATTCCATAAATATAAGTACAACAGGCTTCTTGCATGGAACTGTCAATATGTGGACTACAGCATGGTGGTTAACAAGTAGTGTGGAGCTTATTAAAGGGGAGGATGTTTACATGAATATAGTACTGGAGAGGTTTAAAAATTACAGTAGTCCTCTTCCGGGGACGGCGTCTGTAGGCGTTCAGAATGGTTCAGCGTTTGACATACCGTCGTAGGCTGTCCTACAATACAGCCTCTAACAAAACTAGGCTGTCCCGAACTCCTGGCAATAGAATCGTTTACCTTTATACCAAGAAGGTTGGGAAAGCGCCAAAGTCTGCATGTGGCGTGTGTCCTGGCCGACTTCGAGGAGTTCGTGCGGTGAGACCTAAAGTCCTTATGAGATTGTCTAAAATGAAAAAACACGTCAGCAGGGCCTATGGTGGTTCCATGTGTGCTAAGTGTGTTCGTGACAGGATCAAGTGTGCTTTCTTTATTGAGCAGAAAATCGTTGTGAAAGTGTTGAAGGCACAAGCACAGAGTCAGAAAGCTAAATAAAAAAATGAGGATTTTTTTTGAGTAATAAAAATCAAAAAGCTTGATCTGTTAAAAAACAATAAAAAAATAAAAATTACAATAGATGTGTTTTAGAAGAAATAAAATAGAAACCGACATTTAAAAAATTTAATTAAATTAAACTATTTTATTTTTAATTGCTTTGATTAAAATTGAATGAAGTTTAAATTAACTTAAAATTATGACTTACGGGGCACCTGGGTGGCCCAGTCGGTGAAGTGTCCGACTCTTGGTTTCAGCTTAGGTCATGATCTCAGGGTCGTGGGATCGAGCCCCATGTCAGGCTCCGAGGTGAGTGTGGAGCCTTCTTGAGATTCTCTCTCTCCCTCTCCCTCTGCCCCTCCCCATCTCTCTCGTTCCCTCTAAAAAAAATAAAGATAAAAATAAATAAAATTAAATAACAACTTGAAAGAAATATTTTCTCCAGTTTCATCATAAAAAGTGGCCCAGCAATGGCAACACGACCATCACTTCTGTCCCAAAGTGATGGGACACCAAATGTCATGTGTGTACCCAGTGCCCAGATTATGGTCTCTAATATTATTCCCCCACAACCAATGTTCCCAGAAAGTAATATATTCCATTGCAGGGGTCTCAGTGGTATCAAGACAAAAGTAGCACAAAGAGCTTTCTGCTAATCTAACTACAACAATGTGAGTGTCAAAAAGAAAATGACATCCTGAAATTTAAATGAAATAAAATGTGAAGTTCTGTGAATTTATAATGATGCTCAGAAAAGGAAAGTCAATATGAAATGCACCCAAAACTACTGCGGCTCTGATAGGGCATGTTTGGTTTGTATTGGTCTTAAAAAGTAGGGACACGTTTGTGTATATATGCACATGTGTGGTTATTGTCTTAGGGCTGGATGTACTTATGACGTGCCGAGGCATGTTCTTGTTTGGGAGCGTGGCCTAGGTGAGTGAACCAGTGAAGCTCTAAACATAGCTTATTGTGTGATAGGCGGGATCCCTTGACAGCACATTTCAACTAGGATTACAGTATTGTCACTGGGTCAGAGGGACCTGAAGAAAGCAGGGAGTAGGGTTTAGTGTGAGGGCTGCCAGCAATCCCAAGAAGGACAAAGGTGAGTGAAGCAGGTGGTGGTGTTTGGGATGGCCTGGTCTTCCTTCACATCCTGTCCTGTGAGGCGAGGGACTCCTGCTTGGTGGCCCTGTGGGACGTTAATCCTAGCGTGCAGTCAGGCATCACCCTGTGTAGAAACGCATCTTTGGGACGCAGAGGGGAGATTTATCTAGAATTAAGAGGAGTAGCTGGCAGAATCTGACGGACACTGAAACAGCAATGCTGTTTCAAGTTCTTTATCTGGAGAACATAGAGACACTTGCTCCCCATGGGACTGGTCTCCCTCTGCTGGGTTTCGTGCTCCAATTCCTTGCCTTCTAGTGTTTAAGTCTTTATTACTCTGCACCATCTGTTCCCAGAAGCCGAAGAGCGTTTGTGTACAGATGAGTGTGTTCCTCAAGTGAGGAGAACAGACAGCGGGCTGTAAATATTTTATACTTTCCAGGATCATTTTCTTTCAGAATATTAAGAATTCATGCCAACATTTGATAACGGGTTATCTGAAGGATGCTCTGCTTAGTCAAACATTTATCTTGGTAAAGGATAGGGAGAAAGCTTGAATAAATGCAGAGCTGAGAATTCAAAGTGCTGTAGCCTCATGTCATTCGCGTAGAATTGCGACCTAGTAACAGAACTTTAAATGCCCCTTGTGGCTGCTTTCCTTTAATATTTTTCAGAAATAATCTCCAACTTACAGAAAAGTTGCAAGTAAGTGCAATTGCAAATAACTCTCTTTTTTTTTTTTTTTTTTTTTACACTTTCTGAGAATAAGCTGCTGCCCAGATGTCACCTTATTTCCAAGTTCTTCCGTGTGTATTTCCTACAAACAAGGATTTTCCCTCATTTGGGGGCTGAATTGTGTCCCCTTCAAATTCACGTATTGAAGTCCCAACACCTAGAACCTCGGAAGGTGACCTAATTTGAAGACACGGTCCTTGGAGGTAATTGAGTTAAATGGGCCTTAATCCAAAGCACTGGCGTCCCCAGGAGAAGAGAAGATCAGAAAGGACATACACAGAGGGATGACCACGTGAAGACGGGGGAGGAAGGCCATCAGCCAGCCTTGGAGAGAGGCCCTGGGAGGAACCGATGCCCCGACAGCCTGGTCTTGGGGTCCTGGCATCAGGACTGTGAGGACACAGAGGTCTGCGGTGTAAGCTGCAGCCAGGGCCATGTCTCCCACCTCCAGCCACAGTGCCCAAGGCCAGGAGAGCCGCCAGAGGCAGAGCACTGGCACCCAGGCCTTGCCACCATGTGGCCCTCAGGTCCCTTCCGAGTCCCAGCACATCCCACTGTCCCTGGAGGGGGTGGGCAGCACCAGTTCAGGGGCTCGGGCCACACTCAGCTGTCTCCTCTCTTCGCCAGGTGTCGGGCTGGAACTGTTTCTCAGAGCTCCATCTCCCTGACTCTCACGACCTTGGACATCACAGGCCAGCTGTGTGGCTGGAGGTCTCCCAGTCCCGGTGTGGCTAACGTCATGGAAGGGGAGCCGTGTTCTCCTGCCTCTTCTCAGGGACGCGAATCCGCCTGTTCCTGGTGCTGTTCCCTGCAGCTGTGGGGTGAAGGTGGCACCTGCCAGGCTTCTCCCCGGAAAGTCACCCCTTCCCACTGCCGATGAACAACACAGAGTTGTGTGCATGGGGGGTACCTCGGGCTGGGTAACTGTTTCCTTCCTCGTGAAACATTTCTTCACTTATTTATTAGTGTCACTAAGGACCCAGAGGCCCATTTGCTCAGTGGCTTGTCCTCCACTGTAATTCACTCTGATGTGCAAATGGTCCCAGGTGTGTCCCCAGCAGTCAGGCCATGTGGTACGAGGTGCTTTAGGTGTATTCAAGGCTCGCCTGGCCTGTCCTGGAGCCGCCCACTTCTCCAGAGCCCCCTGCTGCCTCTTAGTGGGAACCGGACACCTGCGGTGGCAGTTGGGGCGTACACATATAGACACGGGGGCACACGCACGGGCTCACGTCTATATTTCTTTCCATATCCACCGTGTGAATGGGCAGCCCAGGTTCTCATCGTTACCTCCACCCGGGGCCACCAGCACCGGCTCATTCCTGGCCTCCTCCTTTCCATACCTGCCGCTTGCTCTCTCCTGTGCTCAGAACCTGGCTCCCTTCCACTGCGTATGTGACAGCTGGACCACCTCCCCGTATGTGACACCTCCTGACCCACCTGAGCTCCAACACCTCTCCCAGAGGCCAGCCCGAGCTCCAACCCTGAGGCAGCACCGCCCCTGCACTGACCCCCTTCCTGCCTGGAGCTCTGACACCTGCAGGCCCCTCATCCCTCACCTCTGCTCACCATATGCAGGGTCTGGCCCCCAACCCCAGGCCACAGTGCCCCTTTTGGGCACCCTGTTCACCTTCACCCTGCCCTGGGCTCCCCATTCTACTCCCTGTACCCCGGTCTATGGAGACACCTGTCGTGTTTGGTCACAACGCATGGCTTTTTCTTCACACTGACTTGATTCTGCAATAATGGGGCCATATTTCCTTGAATAAGAATTAGATGCTTGCTAAAAAAAAAAAAAAAAAGAATTAGATGCTTGCTCAAGGAGTTTCCCTTGTCACATCTCATTCAAAACCAGGGCATCCAGAGTCCTGTGACTGGGTTATAAGACATCCATAAAACATGCTGGAGCAATGCCACATCCCAGGGGTGACGAGCACCTGTAATGTCCTTGTCCTCTGTAGGCCACTGATGAAAGGAAGGAGCCAGAGCCACTAACACTTCCTGGGTGGCCTGGCCTTAATGAGATGTGAGCAGCATATGGGCAGCTCCTCAGGAGGCAAGCGCATGTGCCCAGCTGAGGGGCTGAATTCCTGGTTTTGTGTGATGTGGCATGATGTGACAGGGATGAGGTGCCAGTGGATTATTGCTTCCCTGACGTGCCACCTGGCGCCCGGTTCCATGGTGGCTACAATGCTCAGAGCGAGGACTCTGCATGTCCTTTGCAGCTGTCCCACGGAGCAGGTCTGCTCTCCCTCAAACGCCCCTTCCTGCCCCCGTCCCCACTGCAGCTGTGTTCTATCCCTCTAGCTCCTCCTCTTGTCACCTTACGTGTCTGGCCTGAGGCCCTACATCAGCTGATTTGAACTTCCCGCCCAGCATCCCTTCTAGGATGCCTCAAGGATGCTCTCCTTCCACGTGCTTCCTTGAAAGTGTCCAGTAACATCCCTCTCGGTCCTTCTCTCCTTGACACTCCTGAAGGACATGCCACAGCTCCCCATCCGCTCCCTGGAGAGCACCCCTGTTTTGGCTTCTGGTATAGTTTCCTGGAGCCACCATCACAGATCACCACAAACTGGGTGGCTTGACGCATCAAGAGTCTTCTCTCGCTGCTCTGCAGACCAGAAGTCCCAAACCAAGGAGTGGGCAGGGTCGCCCTCCCTCCACGGGCCCAGGGGAGGGTCCTTCTTCACCCCTTGCAGGTTCTGGGGGCTCTAGGTGCCCTTGGCTTGCAGCATCATCTCTCCGATCTCTGCCTCTGCTTCACACTACCGTCCTCCCATGTGTCCTTTTCTGTTTCTTATAAGGAGGCTGTCATTGGATTTAGGGCCCACCCTAGTCCAGTATGATATCATCTCCATCCTTACCTTAATTACATCTGCAAAGACACTAATTCCATAAGGTCACATTCTGAGATTCCACGTGAGCATGAATTTTGAAGGACATTCTAGCTCGCTACAAGGGCTGAACTGGGCTTGTCTTTGCTTCCCACGTCCATCCTGATCATGGTGTCTGTCAGACCATAGTTCTCCACCCCCAGACATCCCCTCAGAAAGATGGCCATGTTCATCCTGAGATCAGAGCCCATAGAATACTCAGTGTATGCATATGAATGGCCTGTGGTTCTAGTCTCCAGGCCTGAATCCTGCAGTAGAGCAGTAGGCACAGCTGCCGGGCCCCTACCCCTGCACAGCTGACACTTAATCCAGCATGTCTAGTAGGATTCATTCTTGCACCATCCCTCTGTCCGCCACTGCCATTCAGGTCCACCTCCCAGCTCCTCTGGTGTGTCAGAGGCATCTGAGTCTTATAATTATCAAGGCTAAACTTATTAGGCCCATCTATGGTGTAGCAATTTGAGAATTTATGGCAATGAAAGAGAAGCCAGATAGCTCACTATAGGCTTACTGAGGAAGGAAACTACAGGGGATACTTTCCTTTTACGGTATATTACTTTTGGGTAAATTATGAAGTAAGCTCAAAGGAGCTAAATAATGTATTATTGTAAATTATTATGTTGTTCACAGCTGCAGTTAGAAAAAATTAAAAATTTTCTACTTTCCAAGTATTTGAAACCCAGGATGAATGGCTGTCACTAACTAGAGGGAAGGTCGTTTATATAGGGCAAGTAATAAGAAAACAAGATAGCTTTTTAAAAATGCTGTTTGAAAAAAAAATGCTGTTTGATAAGGTAGGAGGGGGAGAAAGGACCCACTTTAAAAAAAATAGTTACATATTGTTGTGGTGGTGTTGAGATTTCTCTCCCATGTTCTCATTTCTGTAGGATTCTTTTGCATTTTGACATTGCATTCCTGCATTACATGCATTAAACTGTCCTGGAAAATAACACTGAATTTTTGTTCTCACACATTCCCACTAGATAGAAAAATATGACATTGGTTTTAAAACATCTAACCTTAGGAGCGCCTGGTGGCTCAGTCGGTTGAGTATCCGACTCTTGATTTCTGCTCAGTTCATGATGTCAGGGTTGTGAGACTGAGCCCCCCCACCATTGGGCTCCACGCTCGGTGTCGAGTCTGCTTGTTCCTCTCTCTGCTCCTCCTCCTGCTCAAAATAAATGCATAAATAGAATATTAAAAAAAAAAAACAACCTGGAATCCCTGGGTGGCGCAGCGGTTTGGCGCCTGCCTTTGGCCCAGGGCGCGATCCTGGAGACCCGGGATTGAGTCCCACGTCGGGCTCCCGGCGCATGGAGCCTGCTTCTCCCTCTGCCTGTGTCTCTGCCTCTCTCTCTCTCTCTGTGTGACTATCATAAATAAATTAAAAAAAAAAAAACGCTTCTAGTCCTAGTCAATGAGAATAGTTATTTTTTGGCAAAGGCAAGTTGTTAGAAGTGGTAATAGCAGATTATGTTTGAGCTGTGAGCTTCCCATATTCCAGACCCCATGGTCAGCTGGACATGTGTGTTTTGCCTCTGACCCTCATGCTTCTGGGTCTCAGGGTCATCTGGAGGTAAACTGAGACTCAGAGAGATTAAGTGACATTACCTGTGATACTCAGCCAAGTGAGTGACGGGACAAAGATTTCATTCCTGTGTCTGGCTAGCTCTAAAGCCCATACCCCTAACTACTTGACCGTAATTAATTTACTAATGTCCAAATCATAGTTTAACAATATCTTGATTTTTACAGTGCTGTCAGGATTTCTCAGAAGACTTCTTTCCCTAACAAGTGGGAGTGTAGGTTGTCTGATACTTGATTTCTACAATGTTCCTGCAGCTGTGTGTAGAAGGAAAACCACACAGAGGAGCGGTTTTCTATGTCCTGTCACCTGGAGGGCCCCGTGCTCCTCATTCCACTCCCTGAGTGGGCGTGTGAGACTGGGGCCCTGTGCCACACGCCTTGTGCTCCTGGATGGGAGCTCCTGTCCTCGTGCACACACGCAATCATAGGGCAGGAAAACAGGACCGCTATGACTTAAATCATCACGCACAAGAGTCATGGAAGAGAATGATGGCAGGAGGGATGTTATATGCAGAGTGCTGTGTGTACAGAAGGATTTCATGGCATAAAAAACCATACCTCCCATTCAGGCTGTAAGGTTTGGAACATACTTGAACCCTACGACAAGGCTTAAAGCAGGCATACAAAACGGATTCAGCACTTCTTCAAATTATTCCGTTCAATATAATCTAAAACAAGGACTCTGAGTGGCATATTAAAAATGCTTCAGAGCTAAGAACTTATTTCCTTTCTGCTATGTAAATTATTTTGACCAAAAGACAAAATCTAATTAAGCTAAAGCCTTTATGCACATTAAACTAGTCAATCTTCCTCCTCATTCTGCAAATATGCTCAAATCCGAAGGCTGGTCTCCTATGAATTGTAACGTGCTGTTGGTTTCTATGCAACTTCATACTGTTGCAGTTTCCATAAAGAGCCAAGGGTGTTTTTAAAGTCCATTACAGGTAAGCAGAGAAATCACACCCGGGACTTCCCTCCAGCAGCCAGGCCACGAGGACTTCAGGGTTACATCTGTAAAAGGCATTAAGGTGGACAAAGGCCTGAACTGTTTTTTCTGAACTCAAAAATTCCACCGCAGTTTTAACCTTGAGCAGATGGGTGATGGGGGCAGTCATCTGCTGTTGAATCCCTCTGGTTATTTCTGACCAAGGCTCCCTCTGTCACCTTGTCATGCTACGGGCACCGTCACTGTGGAGTGGAATCAGTGTGGTTTTTCGGGAGAGAAAAGATGCACCACTATTAAAGTAAAAATTTCTTTTGGGGGGGTTAACTTGTGAGTTATATAGTTCATTACACACTCTCTATCACTTTTTGACACTTGGCTCTGAGTGGCTTTTTCAGCGCCTCGGGCACAGCAAGGCTCAGCTGGTGGAAAAGAGGTTCTGGAAACCTCTCCTGGCCCACAGTGTGCTACTTCTCCCTGGGGGCACTAGGGGTCCCATGGAAGCTGCGTTTGTGGCAACTTGTATTGCTCTCACCAGGTGAAATAATTTACCTCTGCGGCAGGTTAAATGTCCTTCTTAAACGGAGTTACCTTCTGCATGCTGGTTTTTATTAAATTACCGCAGATGTCGTGTGAACAGACGGGAGCAGAGACCCGTGCAGCATGCTCCGCAGGGAGTAGGATCCCCATGTCCCAGTTCTTGGGAAAGAGCTGCTTAAATGTGACCCTGGTCCTCATCTCTCAGAGATGCGCATCTCACCATGGGTGTTTATGCAGTCCCAGCTTGAGTCCTACCCCAGTAGGAAGATGCCCAATTTGAGAGACAAAACCAACACGGAAACCCAGAGAACATAGAGCTGGCTAAGCTCTGAGAGCCAGGGGTGGCGTGCTCTTGGCCAACTGTTTCTAAGTCACCCATGTTACCTTGGGAACCCATTACAAATGAGATTCTTGGGTCCCCTAGCCGATTAAATGATGACCCCTCAAAAAAGATGCCAGTGTTCTAATATATGGACCATGTGATTGTGACTTCATTTGAGAAGGCTCTTGCAAATGTGATTAAGTTAAGGATCTTGAGATGGGCCTCCTAGATGATACAGATGGGCTCTAAATCCAGTGACAGTGTTCTTCTGAAAGAAGAGAAGGGGACAGGCACCCAGGGAGGAGGCCGCATGACAAGGGAGGCAGAGACAGGACTGCTGCATGCAGAAGCCAAGGACATGCACCACCGGGGACTTGCACCACTGAGGACGAGCACCACCGCCACAGGTAGAAAGAGACAAGGTAGGATTTTCCCTCTGGAGCCTCCGAGAGGCACGGCCCTGCCCAGCCTGGATGTCACGTTGCAGGTCTCGGTGTCCATAGCCACAAGCCAGGTTGTGATCATTTGTTTCAGCGGCCGCAGGAGTCAGGTAGGGCCCACCCCAGGCCCCCTGAAAGCTGTCCAGTTTCAAAAAGCTCTAAAGCTATTCTGATGAGCAGGTGATTTGTGGAAAAACCATGGGAGTCATTGGTCTGGCTCTGAGGTGCTCGAGCCCTATTGTACACTGAGCCCTCGGAGCACCTAACGTCGGGGATGCCCAGGCCACACTGCAGACGCGGATGCTGAGTCAGGTGGCCGGGCATGGACCCGGGCGCGCCCTCCCGTGACTGTGATGTGCAGTAAGGTGCCAGCCTCTGGCTGCCCGGCCGCTGCAGGTGGAGACGCAGGTTCCTGTTGGACGTTCACCCGAGCCCTCCAGCAGCTGGCCTTGGAAACGGCCCAGTGCTGGGTCTTCCCGGCTCTGGCCACGCTGCTTACCCGCTCCTTCCTGCCCTTCCTCCCCCTGCTTACCCCTTTGAACAGAGGTATTATTGACATACCGAGTGTGCAATTGGTAAGAACGCCTGAGATTTGCAGTTGCCTGTATCTGTGCGATGGTTACCCCAGAATGTTCTGAATCCCCTTGGGGCCAGTTCTCTCAGCCCCTAGAGTTACTCCCGCGCTATCACCTCTAGCAGTGAGATTGTGTCTCTGTTCCCCTCATGTAACCTGTCTTCGTTCCGCTGACTCTTCTAAATGGTTCCCTTTACTTGGTTTCCATTAATTCGAGCCCGACATACCTACGTGTAGTTTTTCTCCCCCCAGGATTTTATTTATTTATTTTAAAGAGAGAGAGGAAAGAGGAGAGAGAGAGAGAGAGCGAGCAGGGGAGGGGCAGGAGGAAAAAGAGAGAGAGAATCTCCAGCAGACTCCCCACTGAGAGCGGAGCCAGACTGGGGCTCGATCCTAGGACCCCAGATCATGACCTGAGCTGAAACCAAGAGTCAGACACTCAACCTACTGAGCCACCCAGGTGCCCCCCACCCCATGTGTTGTGTTCTTGGTCTTTTGTCTCTCCTTGAGCTTCTTGGATTTGCGGGCCGTTGCTTTTCATGAAATGCAGAATTGTTTTTGGCCATTGTGTCTTCAGGTATTTTTATTCTTTTCTCTGTTCAGTCTCTCCTCCCACTCTGGGTTTCTAAGCTTCCATCCTTAAAGAATCATCTCTATGTGGACAAGTCTCAGAGCTGTGTCTGCATCCCCGACCTTTCTCCCAAGGTCTGAATTTGTGGCTGAATGCTGGGCGACTGTGTATCAGTGGCATTTCAGATTCTAAAACTGAACTTCTAATTTTACTTCCCCAACCTTTTATCCCTGTGTTCCAACATTTACATCCACTTTGATACCATCCTCCTCCTCAGATGTAAGGTTAGACACTTCAAGGTTGCATTTTCCAGACTGTGTTCCTTGAGCTGTACACGTGTGCACATTCCACGTGTCCATGTGGTATGTGTGTGTGTGTGTGTCTGTTGGGGGAGGTTCTGTTGTCGAATACATTTGCCTTCATTCTAACTTTCCCTTAGATGCTACCATTATAAATTGCCACATAAATGCCCTTACAAGTCCCGCAGCCATAATTTAACTTTGCTTAAAAGTTAAATTATCATTCGGCATTTTTCAAAATAAGTTAACCATAAACTCCTCTTTTCAAATAAAATAGAAAATCTGCTAAAATCCATGTAAGTGAATTTTGAGAAATATTACCACACGGCCATCTTTAGTTAATCTTTGTCCTATGAATGCTCCAGTACTCACGAATTCTGCTTCCTGGTATCCCCGGTCTTTTTCTGCCTCAATATCCCCACTTTCATCACCTCTCATGATGACCGCACAGTCTCTGAGCAAGAGCCTCCCTCCTTTTAATGTCTTGCCTCTTTAATCCACTCTTCGCTTGGCTTCCAGAATAGTCTTCTTCAACACCAATCTCTTTCTTAAAAGCTTTGAATGGCTACCCTTTACTTGGAGAAGAGGGTCCAGGGTCCTCAGCCAAGGAGCAAATACTTTTCCTCATGGGCAGCCCTCCCAGCTTTTACCCAAGCTCCATCTGCAGGCTGTTATGGGCCAAGGTGGGGGCTTCTGAGGGAATGCAAGTGGGGCAGCAGGTTTCTGGGTAGGGGTGAGTTGGGCAGGACGATGGGGGTGGCGGTTGTGCCTGGGAGAGCAGCCTTGCGGGGACAAAGCCGAGCAGAGAAAGGACAGGACAGCCTGAGATTAGAACCAGCAGCAGGTGTGGAGAGAACAGGAGGATGGGGGGTGGAAGGCAGGGTAGGAAGGAGGGAGGAGCTGGGCGGAGAGGCGGCCCCAGAAGGGCTGACACAAGGCGGTGACTGAGACCATCGCCAGGCGCTCCTTGGTGCAGACGCTGACCATCTCAGCAGGTGCAGCAGGGTGCTGGCTGGGCAGACGTTCCTCCCCCACCTGCAGCGCTTCCCTCCACTGAGCTTGTGGTCCGGCCCACCCATGGCTCCCCGTCACTTCATTTCTTCCCCAGGACCCGGCCGATGGACGCAGTGTGAAGCCTTCCCCAATCCCAGCCCCGAGATGCTGGATGGTAAAGCTGCACTGCTTCTCTTAAGCAAAGTGGATCGAGTCCCTGGTCCTATTCACGGCACATGGACAATAAACATTTAAGGAACTGGTCTGAGAATGAGATGGGGTCTTGGTGTTGACATCAGAGGATCCATGAGATGCTCCGGATCCCTTAGGCGACTTCATGAAGTGGCTTGTTTCTAATTCTGTGCTTCTTCCCACTGGTGAGACGCATCTTTACTTCTCCCGATCCAGTGAGACCCACAACATTGATCTTGCCTGATGTAAATCAACAAGAAGGGATGTAAATGTTTGTCAAGAGGGAAGGTGGCTAGACATAAGTCTCTAGTATAGTCTGTTAAGGAGAGAATAAGGAGAAGACGAGGAGGAGGCGGAGGAGGTAGGAGACGAAAGAGATGGAGAGTCAGAGGTAGTGTTGGAGAGAAGGGGATACAGCAGGAGAAAACGGGGGACCTGCGGCTTGATGGATTTTAAACGAGAGCAATCGTGTCCTGCTATTTCCTTGGGGCCTGAGCTGCTGTTTGAAGTCACCTGGATAATGAGGTATTTGGCTCCTGTTTATTCTTCAGAGCTCCGTGCACACTGGAATCCTGACTCTAGCTGAGACTCAATAAATCTGGGGGTGCCCTTTGTATGGGAGGAACCCTGCAGCCCACTTCAGAAGCATCCCCAGGATTGCAACCACAGGAACCAAATCAAGAACGCTTCAAAGACAGTTGCAATCGAGCCAGGCGCTGCACTTGCTCCCTTGGTCAGATGCCCCCACGTTATCCCCTGACGTGAGCGCTGAAAATCGCAGCCTCCAGGTGGTCCAGTTAACGAGAAACTTCTGCACAAGTCCTTAGCAAACACACCGGCATTCCTGGATTAAGTAAATTGCAATAAAGTAAGTCAGTATTAATAACACAAATGATGATGCAGTTGCATTTGGTAAGGACAAAAGTGAACACATTAACAATACTTTGAAATGAAAAATAATGAGCCTATTACAATCTGTATATTATTTGAAACTATTGAAATGGCATACATCATTTTTACGTATTTATGTCCATTTCATATATCTATAGGCTAAACACAAACTTATATCAATGACTGTGACATCTAGCTTAATTACACTTATCGTTTTTATCCCAACTGTTGCTGAGGAAAAATAACAGCATTTCCTGGTGGTCTGTCACAACAGCAGCCGGCAGCTTCCAAGAAAAACAGTTGACTTTCATCATCTGTGCCAAAGACAAGGGGTCCTGTTTGGTTCATCGAGAAATCAATATACTCCTTTAGAGTCTCCTCTCCAGACAGAAAGCCCTGTGCCTCCCTCAGCATTTACTTGTTGATAGCAGTTACTTATCTCCAAAACAATACTGACAATTTTGCCTAAATAAATGAACGTTCCCACTGCTGCATTCCCGCGTGGCAGGAACAGTAAGTGAACATGAACAATGAGTTCCCATAAGGGAGACCCCTCTTGGGGCTAGAGCATCATTATCATCAGACAAACATCATTATGGTCCTGCTCTTTGCTCATCATGCCGTCCCCCTCCCGTGACTTGATGGCACAGCTCATGCCAAGTAACAGTCAGGGTGCAGTCAGCACAGGGCTGGATACCCAGGGCCAGGGATGAAGTCTGGGTTCTCCATTTGATGAATTCGACCTTGTCAACTTTATGTGTGTTTTTTTTTTAATTTTTTAAAAAAGATTTTATTTATTTATCTGGGAGAGAGAGAGCACAAGTGAGAGGGGCAGAGAGAGAAGGAGAGTCTTAAGCCAACTCCGTACTGACCTTGGAGCCTGACATGGGGCTTGATCACAGGACCCTGACACCACGTCCTGAGCCGAAACCAAGAGTCAGAAGCTTAACCAACTGGGCCACCCAGGCAACCTTTTTTTTTTTTTTTTTTAACCTTTTTAATCCCTCAGATCTCAATTAATAGAAACGATCCATGTTAAACATTGTTTCATTCATTCACATTTCTGTTAACTGTTTTTAATAAAAGCTCATCACAGATTCTGGGAATAAGGGGAGAGGATGGAAAAAGAAGAAGGAGAGGCGTTTTATAGTTTATCAGAGATCTTACTATTATGATTAAAAACCAGAGAAAAGTGGACTAATAGTTTTCTAGGTTGGGTGGGGGATCTAGAAATAGGATATTTGGTGGAAAAGGGGACACGGTGCCCCCAGCAAGGCATCTGGGTGTCAGGGAAATTCGGGGAGAGAGAACCTTCCCTGCGAGCTACACAGAAATAACTGTGGCATCAGGGCCACGCAGTGAAAGGCCGGGTGGGGTCAGGCTGCCGCTCTGGACAGTCAACAGATTAATTGCAGCACATCCACCACATCTGATGAACACAAGTGGTTCTTTCGAGCTGCTTCTGCAGGAATTTTTAAGTAAATGGTCACAGCATTGGCACTGCAGTCAAAGAAATGTTTTACCATGAAAATAGTCTTTTATAAAAGAATGGAACTCTCTTTGGTCAAATCAACAGATGTGAATGCAGCCACTTACTGTGATTCTCGTAACTATTTGATCAGATCATTACTTTTCTTTCCATTTTCATTCTGTCATATTGTGAAGCAAGTGGTCTCACAAGCTGGTTTTTCCATAAACCATTTTTTGCTGCCTTAAATATATATCTACCCCAATGAGCAGGGTGTTTTCCTTCTGCCAACCCCACTCCTGGGGGGTATATCCACCTTCTAGAGGCATCAGTTTGATGTTATTTTGGTTGTTATTGTATTTTACTGATGCAGGGTGGCTCGTGAACATTTGTGGACCACATCCACAGATTTCGTGGCTTTCTGTTCCTTAGATTTGGCTTACCAGGAATTTTGCAGCTTTTCAGTTGCCTTCCAAGTCACGTGCTGCGTTAGAATGATGGATGTTTCTAAGGCTTGGATTTCACAAACATTTTGGGAGGACCTACTATTGCCAAATAACCCTCAAACTGGAGGTCCAAAAATGGAAGCGATGCCTTCTCTAAGTGCAGTCTGAAGGGAAGACGAGACACACACTGGTAGCTGCCCTGGGTGGGAGCACATTCCACACGGCCTCACAGAATCCTTACAACAACCAGAGGCAGTTGTATTGTCCTCACTGGAGAGATGAGGAGGCCGAGCTGTGGAGAGACCAAGGGGCATGAACCTTGGCATGAAACAATGTTGAAACATCCAGGCTTCAGACTGCTGGTTCCAAGGTCACACAAAGCAGGTGGCTCCAGCCCATGCATTTGGTGGCCTCCAGAATGGTGAGTGGGTCCCAAAAGATAGGTCTATGTTCTAATCCCCAGAACCCGTGAATGTCACCCTATAGGGCAAAAGATGTGATTAAGATGAAGCTCTTGAGGCTGTGGGTTATTGAGTTCAGCCTGGGTCTCCACTGGAGGGAGCAGTGCGGCCCTGGGCTTCATGCACCTGCTCTGGACTTTTTTTTTTTTCTTTTTTAAAGATTTTATTTATTCATGAGAGACACAGAGAGAGGCAGAGACACAAGCAGAGGGAGAAACAGGCTCCCCGCGGGGAACCCCATGCAGGACTCGATCCCAGGACCCTGGGATCACGACCTGAGTTGAAGGCAGACGCTCAACCACTGAGCCCCCAGGTGGCCCTGCTCTGGACGTTTTGTGACGACGTCTTGCAGGCAGGGAGCCCAGCATTGATCAGCTTCATGCCAGCCCATGGAGCAGGAAGGAAAGCGTTATTTCCCAGGCGGATCTCCCTCTGCGTGTCACCCACCCGTTTCCAGGGGGGTCCGTCTGCATGTGGTGTCTGCACAGGATGAGGGCCGGGGGGGCGGGCAGCAGGAGGTGAACCTGGGTCTGGGACTCACCGCGGGTGGTTCCAAGCCCCTGGTGGTAGCAACCCCTCGCCTTGCTCGGCACAGGGGGACCCAGGAGGCGCAGGCGGTGTGAGTGAGGCACCCTGTTTCTGCTCCCGGGACTAACAAGGCCCCATGCTCCCCGTTGGTGGTGGTGGTGGGGGGCCCTGCTCAGCCCCTGTGGCGAGAGGCCCACAGTAGGCAGTGCCCCAGGAGGAGCTCTCGGCCACGCGAGCTTGTGCCCTGAGCTGGGGGGGACTTGGCTTTTCTGCCCCATAAGGCCCAGGGCCATAGGATAGCCCGTGACCTGCTTCTTGGGTGGAACCTTACGGTCAGGAGATGGTTTTGGAAATGTCACCGGGGGAAGGAGACCTCTTGCCCATAAAAGCATAGCTTCTGGGGCTGCTTGGGTGAGAAAGGAATGAGCCCGGGGCCCACTGGGAAGCATTACGAAAATTCGAAGTAGCTGAGAATATTTACTAGGAAGACATACGCAGGTCCTAAAACCACCTGTTAGCAAAGCTTTTGGATGTCAGGGTGTGAGGAGGTGAGCCCCTGGAGGGGGGCTGGAGCAGGGCGGGGGCCACCTGGGGAAGGACCTCTGTGGGGAGCTGCGGAGATCGTTGGGGGGGGGCTGGTTTAGAGGGAGGACGTAGGGGCGCAGACGGAGGTCGAGGGGAGACTCGGGGGGGGGCTGGTTTCGAGGGAGGGGGTACTAGGAGCACAAACCGAGGTTGAGGGGAGGATTCCGACCTCCCAGCTACAGCAGCTCTGAGCATCTGCCAGGCGAGGGGGCTGTGGGGACGGGGTAGGACGTGGATAAATCCTACAGAGACGCGGCACCTGGGGGGCTCAGCAGGTTAAGCAGCTGAGTCTTGGTTGTGGCTCAGGTCGTGGGCTCGAGCTCGGCGTGGGGCTCAGCGCGGTGTCTGCTCGGGTCCCCTCCCTCCGCTCCCCCTGCTCGCACACACTCGCACAAATACACACCAGTCTTAAAAAAAAAAATGAGGAAGAACAGATAAGTAGCCAAACTCGTAACAGGGCTACAGTTCAGGCTACAGAGAGGACGAGAGACACAAGCAGAGGTGCGAGAGCGGAGAAGCACGGGAAAGCGGGGTCTGGTGCCTGCGGCCGGGGACACTGACGGGGTGAGCGGGTCCAAGGCCGAGGCCAGGCCGCAGCGCAAGCGGCCGGAGGGGCGCCCGGTGTCCGCCCTGAATCAAGTCCTCGAAGACGGGAGCAATCCCCAGGGCAGTGCTGGGCTGGGGGGTCTGTGACACCGGGGCACCCCGTGCTTACTTAGGCTTCATCTGTGTAAATTTGCGGAGCGTGGTGGCAGGTGACCAGCCCCGTCGGCACCGAGCCCGGGATGCGTCCTCCTCGCGGTGTCCTCAGGGCCAGAGGCTCCGGAAAGCTCCGGGGCTTCTCTGAGAACACTAATCCCGGGGCGCCTGGTGGCTCCGCCGTCGGTGAAGCGTCTGCCTGCGGCTCAGCTCATGGTCCCCGGGGCCTGGATTGAGCCCCAGCTCGGCGGGGAGTCTGTCTCCCTGTCCCCCTGCCCCTCCCCGCTGCGCCTGCACTTTCTCTGTCTCTGTCTCAAAATCTTAAAACAAGAACACTAGCCGCATGCGTGGGGCCCACACCCTTACAGCCCAGTGGCCTCCCAGAGGCCCCAGGGCCCAACACCATCACCTTTGGGGGTTAGGGCTTCGGCATATGAATCTCGGGGGTGGGTACAAACATTTGGACATAACACATGGTGACTGAAGTAGTGGATCCCAGTGTCCTCCTCCAGGCTCTGGTCCAAACTTGCCAGTGTTTGGCTCTCGCATGTCTTGCTCTGGGTTCGGGGCCTGTGCGCGTGAGGCGTCCTAGGCCCCTGATGGGAGGAAATCCTGGTTGGGGACGTTGTGCATTTATTTTCAACTTTTTTGAGCAGTGTCGAGTGCGCTGTCCAGCAAGTGCCACTGCCCCCCCCCCCCCCCCGGCCCCTCCAAGCAGTGGGTCAGGGCTCCCTGTCCATTCTCTTTCTTTTTTCTTAACATTTAAACAGAATGTTTTATTGACTTTAAGTCAGCTGGGGACAAAAACCTGTGTTTATGTTCTAAGACCATTCACTTCTTTACTGATTTCAAAGCGTTCACCCGTCTGGCAGATGGAAACGAGGAGCCCACGCTGCACGTTCCTGATTTCAGTGAGGCTGGAGGTTCTCTCAGAAGCTCCTCAGCTCCACGTGCCCTCCCTTTACTATTAACTGTTCTGGGATGTTAACATGCCCACTTTCGCCCTGGGTTGCTGCTTCTAGCTCACTGGTTGTCTTCAAGCTCTTTGCAAGTAATCCTTCCTTTGCTATAGGTGCTGTAAAGCATTCTCATTAGTGGCTTAATTTTTTTCTAGTTTTTTTTTTTCAAGATATTATATACTTATTTTAGAGGTGGAGAGAGTTTGAGTGGGGGGAGGAACAGAGGGAGAGGAACAAGCAGACTCCACGCCGAGTGCAGAACCCTGCCTGTGGCTCAATCCTGGGACCCTGAGATCATAACCTGAGCCGAAATCAAGAGTCAGACGCTCAACCGACTGAGCCCCCCAGGTGCCCCTCTGTAATCTTTTTAAAAAAATTTTATTTATTTATCCATGAGAGACATAGAGAGGGAGAGGAAGAGACACAGGCAGAGGGAGAAGCAGGCTCCTCACAGGGAGCCCAGTGTGGGACTCGATCCCGGACCCCAGGATCACTCCCTGAACCGAAGGCAGATGCTCAGTCGCTGAGCCACTCAGGCGTCCCCTGAAGTTCCTAATCTTTTTTTTTTTTTTTTTTTTGAAGTTCCTAATCTTAAGACCAATCTTTTTCTTCATGATTTCTCATTCTGTGTCTTACAAGATCCTTCCCACAAAGGTCACAAGGATGACCGAAGTTGTAAGGTGTTAATCTATGTGGGACAGACACTTGTGTGGTGTGGGGCAGATTCCACTCCCTTCCTCCCCACCTGGTACCCGACGCCCAGCGCCATTCGTTTGAGCGTGTGACTGACCTCCGCATGGGTAGGTGTGTCCCGGTCTGCGACTGTCCGCCGTCCCCACCAGTAAGCACAGCCATCTGGGCGGCAGGGCCCTCTGTGAGAGCACGTGGCCTCCAGGGGACACAAGCCCCCTCTTCCTGCGGCACAGGGGCTTCACTCACCTGAACCCAACCACCTGCCTCATCTGTTCTGTCTGTGGCAGCGGTCACACAGCTGTGCCACTTTCTGGGCCTGCTCTCACCCTGGCCACCACGCCCCCGTCTCCCCTCTTGCCCTTCGGAGACTATCCCACACCTCGTCCCACTCTCCGAGGCCCAACCCCACTCGAGCGTCTTCTTGGCTCATGACACACTCAGGCGAAGCAGCTGGGGCCGACTTTGAACTTGTCCCTCCCAACCCCCCGCAGACTTCTCTGCCCTTGTGCCCCTCCCCCCTGCCTCCCTGGGTTCTGCCCTGAATCCAGTCCCCTGGGACCTCGCTCTGTCCTTGTCCCTTTTCTTCCCTGCATTTCAGCGTCTCCTCTCTTGCCTCCTTTTCTTTTGCATGTCCCCAGATTTCTTTCATCTTTAGGAATCCTAGAAAAAAAAAAACCGGTTCAAAGTGCAAACACACTGATGCTTTACTTAGTGTCTGTTAATCATTATAGAGAATGGGGGGGGGGGGGTGGCGCGAGGTGATGTGCCTTCCCGCACCGCCCGTGCCCGTGCCTGCTCACCTCTGTCCACCTCAGCTGCTTCCTCCGTGTGGGGCTCTCTGAGCTCCTTCTCTAGGCCACATAGTGTCCTGAGCACCAGACTCGACTGTCCAGTTGCTCCTAGACCCACCACATGGCTGACTCGGGGGCTCGTTAACCTAGATGCTCAACTTAGCATCCCCACTCCCTCCCCTAGTTCTTACTATGCTCACTCTAGGTGGACCCGGGGGCTATCCTGGGCTATTCCCTCTGCACCCACTTGGCCTCTACCCCTAAACATGCTTCCACGGTACACCTTCTCTGGCTTCATCAGTGTCTGAACTGTCCTAATGGCCTTCATGCTGGTCTCCTCCCTGGCTCTCGTCCCTCCTGCAGCTACCAGTCCTTTTTTTTTTTTTTTTTAAGGTTTTATTTACTCATGAGAGAGACACACAGAGAGAGAGGCAGAGACACAGGCAGAGGGAGAAGCAGGCTCCACGCAGGGAGCCTGACGTGGGACTCAATCCCGGGTCTCCAGAATCAGGCCCTGGACTGAAGGTGGCGCTAAACCACTGAGCCCCAGGGGCTGCCCACCAGTCCTCTTCTGTTACCACAGACACAGTAGCTTCTGCTCCTGCTCAGTTTCTCATGTTCTCCATTGCTACTGGAGAACCTTAACCCTCTTGTCATGTGATATACTACCCCCCCCCCCCCCACCCCCGGCAGCACTCCCAGGCCCCACAGAAAAGGACATTTCTAATGCACAGGCACTTTACAGTCACATGACTGCACTCTTGGAAGTTAGGGTCAGTTTCCTCCAGATCGCCCATAGATACTTGGGATGATGGTCCTGTCCCACAAAGGCATTGTATGTATATTGGCACCAGGCTGTCTCCACGTTCCTTCAGCAGTGAAGAGGGACTTGTGTTCTCCAGGGCGTGGGGACACTCGGTGATGCCAATTCGTGGTTGGTGCTTGCACCTTACCGCTTGTTCAGCTGGACAGTGAGGTCAGACGGTGAGGTGTGGCATCTATACAGGCCTCTGCCCTGGTTGAGGATCCAATGGCCCCCGATGAGCGGGCGTGGGCTTCTCCCACTGCAGCCAGTGTTCCCACTTGCTGAGCTGGAAGTACGAGACACACTACAGTGCTATAAACTGTGGTGTATACACCTTTCTACAGGTGTGCTGAAGCATACGTTTAATATTTGCATTTGTCACTTGAACTTCCTACAGTTCTCAAATGTTCTCACATGTTCAAGTCAGATTCCCAAGTGTGTGGAAGCAAGCAGCTTCTGACATCTCTGTTACTTCTGACTTTATTTCACAGATTTTACAGTTATACAGCATGAAAGCATAAAATATTGAACTCTTTTTGCTTATTTACATGGTATAGTTTTTAATAACAGATTTCTTATCATGAAAGATATTAACTAGAACAGAAATACTGCCCATGATCGATTCAGAGATACCATAAAGTATGTTCTTTTTCATGATTTGCCCTCTGTAAGAAATTCTCCACGTACGTGTATCTAAATGCAACTACTACCCAGTTACATTCACTTTTATGTGCTGCACACTCTTTCCTATCTTATTCTACAGCCTTGGGAGGAGAGTGGGGAAGGGCGGAGCTGTGTGCCCGCACCACTCCACGTGTGCTTGGAAACCGTGCTTGCGGGGGTCTTGCAGTCAGCTCAGGATCGATTGTCTTCGATGATGATAGTTCTTCTAGGGTGGGGCTCAAGTTCAACAAATATGTATCGAAATTCATATTCGCCACTTTCTGGGTTCTGAAAAATAAACATATTTCTTGGTGTAACTTCTGTCCCCAGAGCTTATGTCCTGCTGCGTCAGAGCCCTTGATCCTCCTAAGGCCCCCTAAAGTTCCCACAAGGTCCCCACAAAGTCCCACGAGGTCTCCACCAAGTCCCACAAGGTCCCCATACCTCCTTCACTTCAAGATGCACTGTTCCTTGTTTCCCAGGCTCGGAGCCCTCAATGTAGAACTTCACACGCATGTGTTTCAGCCCATCCTTTACATATTCAATAAAACTGCCAAGAAAATGGAAGAGCGTGGCTTAAACTTCTGTCACTTAAACAAGCGCCCGAGCTTCCTGAACACATGTGAACGGGTACCTGACGTGCTGTCTCCGTCCACGGCGCGTCGCCTCCCCGTAGCCCTTCACGGGCTCCCCGAAGATGCTGATGACCTGTGGGACAGACTCGGTGAGGCCTCCACCCTTCAAGCTTCCTAGGGAAATATGTTCTGACAAATCAAGTAACTTTTTTAAAGAAAACAAATCATTAAGCCTGGGACCCTTTCAAAATGACAACTCCACTGATGAGAAAACGGACCAAAAAAAGAATTAGGCGAAAACCCTCCCACAAGGATATATTTCCTGCAGACAATGGGGTAGGTGATTCTGCGGTGTGAGCTACAGCTTCAGGACAGGTGACCCCACTTCCCTCACAAAGACCGGACACAACAATGGGGGCAAATGCTTAAATATACATTTGAATGTTTTTAGTGAAATGTATCTAATGGGGTCTAATACTCAAAGCTACAAGAATAAGACAACTTTCTGAGTCACTAGAGACAGTGAAAAAGAAGAACGAGTACAGGTTTCTCCAGCTATCCAAAAGTTGGCTTGACCACGTTGCTTTTAAGAAGGACCTACGCTAATACCTGTTTCTGCTAACTGAACAAAATCCAAATGCTTCTTGCTTCCATGAAATAAATGGTGGCTGCGCCCTTGCTTTACGCTTCTGACTTATGAGAACTTTCATGGGAGCGCACCACTTCCAGACGGCAGGGGCACCTGCAACAATCAACTGCTTAGAATAAGCCAGATCTAGAGGTATGAACCCACGATTCCTAAGGGAAAACTCACAATGACGTGGACATGCAGTTCTTCCTGAATTTAAAATGCAAATACCATGGAGCCCAGGGAAAGCGGTCAGGGACCTGCGCCTACTGAGGGCACCTGCAGCCTCACGCCTCCCCCTCACAGGGTGCTGTATTACTCCTGGGTCTGGGTGAGAAGCCACCCGCCTGGTTTTTGGTGCTGTCTGCTGTTTTCCTTCAAGATACAGGGATTGAGATTTCAAAGAGTTTCCGCTCTGGCACTACAATGGCTGCGCTGGCTTTCTACCTGTGACTGGAAAGCATCACGGAAAGCCCTCCTTCTGGACAGGACTCGTAACAGAACATGGGCAGCTTTCCCATATGTCAGCCTCCTCCCATGGGCAGGCCGTGCTTAAGAGCATAAGCTTTGGAGTCACACAAACTTGGCCTCAGGTCCTGGCTGTATCATTTACAGCTCAGCAATCTCAGTTGTTACCCAGTCTCTAAAGTGTCAGTCTCCCCTTCTGCAAATGACACAGTCAGTAGTATTTAACACAAATGGCTTTCATGAGATCCAAGAAAGAGGATGTGCTGAGTGCAGTGCCTGGTGCATAATGTGCCTTTAGTGTCAAGAATTATCATTATGATCATGGGGTCACTATGCTTTTTTATAAGACTAGAAACTTACCGCATGAGTTTAAAACTCTGGGAAGATCTAAGCATTTAACATCTATGACAATAAGTGACTCTCTTGTATAATTAGGATGGAAACACATCGCTACACAGACCTTTAGGTGGTCTTAAGGCATTTCAAGTACAGAACAAAGAGCTAATAACATAATCACAATCCAACCGTTATGACTTTATTATCCTATAAACGTCACTAGTCTCAGAACCAATATGTGAGTTCTGTCCCTCGACCCTGGCATCTTCTCCGGATCTTCAGAGTGTGTGTGACTGCATCTGGAAGACTCACCTCGGGGTGTGATCTGCATTTTTCTAAGGCTTTCCCATAGATCTTATTAGGACTGGATGAAGAAAAAAGTTCTTTGAAAATTGTGTAAAACAAGCCACCTGCGAATTATAGAAAAAGAAGATCAAGCAAATCAAGAGCAAGACAAATGTTTAATTAAACAGATTTTAGGGACAGACATTATACTTGCTGTGATCAACCTGTGACGGTGATTCCAATAAGCACCACTATCAAATAGGTAAAATCTCTTCCAGCTTCTTTCACTGTAAACAGAAAGCACCACTGAGTTAGAGGTGTGCCAGATGGGCAGGAACGCGCATGGCTTCAGCACTTCTGGAGGGTGAGATGTGGACCCAGGACCCTACGGGGGGGTCTGCATGCATGCTGGAACAGCTGCTTTCAAGCCTCCCCACAAATCAGAACCACCTAAAGAAAGTTTTCAAAAGAACCTCAGCAGAATTCTGGGCCAAGGAATTTGTATTTTAATTTTATTTAGTAGTATAATTTTAACACTTCTTTACTTTCTAAGATGACAAAACACTTGAAACAAGTGCCCCAGGCCCTCGGCATGAAAACATGTTACAGATTTGGCAGTGCCGGTCACATTCTGTTCACAGATGAAGTGTTTGCTTTGTTAACTGTAGTCCAAGGGATCAGCATAGGCCTCAACTCTTCCAGTCACCTTCCCACCAGGCTGCCCCCACTGGCAGAATGGAATTCAGAAAAGGAATTTGCTTGGCCAGAGCTGATAATCGGATAAACTTAGAATACGAAGCACCTGCTACCAACAGGTAGTGCTTGTTGGAACACAAAATGACAACAACGTCTATGTATGGTCTCACCTAGGATTTGTTAGGTATGTGTTACAATGTGATTGTTAGGGACCTGAGCCTTCTGGACTTTGGCTGTCCTGTAGAGTAACCACACACCATACATGGCTATGTGAGTGTTATTTTAAAGTTACGTTAACTTAAAATTAAACACTCAGTCCCTCAATCACACTAGCAACATTTCAAGTGCTGAACAGCCACATGTAGAGACCTCATACGTACAGAACATCTCTGTCTCTGCGAAAAGTTTTATTTGGACAATGCTGTTGTGGACATTTTGCAAGACATCACAATAGTCCATTCTATTTATGCCATCATATTCGTCAGAGCCCAAAGTAACAAGTGGCATGTGTGTCAGGAAGCTTGGTAAACACAGGTACTCCAAATGTGGGGGATGAGGCCAAAAAACAGATCCAGAGCTCACCAACCACATGAGCAAAACCCTTAGGGGTATACTGCATGGGGCATGCTAAGACACTCCATCTCAAATAAAAGAAACTACTGCATCTTGTATACCCTAGTGTGGTGTGTGATAGGTTCCTTTGGACGCTGTGGGCAGCATATCCCACATTTGGGAATACTGCTCCCACTCATTCGCTGAGTCACCAGGAAGGCTGTTGCCTTTGAATGGGGTCCAGATCAGGACAGGACTCTGCAGCAGGACCCGTCTGCAGCGTAAGCAGCCCTATTGCTGGAGCGACAACCTGACACATGCTGTTTGACAGTCTCTGCCTCTGCCCTCTGCATACAGGTTGTTCATTCATGCTGAACTTTTAATCATCCCTCACAGCTCTGTTCAGGCTATTATGAATGAATGAACATGTATTTTACATATTCAACAGATTACAAAACAATTGCTAGGATACAGGTTTTTTTGTTAATGTTAAAAAGTATATATGCACTAAAAAAAAAGTATATGCACGGAAATAACATAGAGCAAAATATTAACAAAAGTCATCTCTGCATGGTAAAATCAAGATGTCTGAACTCTTTGCTTCCTTTTTACTTATTTTTCCACAAATTACCGTGAAATGAAGAAATAAACAATAAACGTTAAATTCATCATCTCATCTGTGAAAACCTGACTTTCCCTGACAGAAAGACATTGTGCCTTCCGTATTACATATGTTCTTTCTATCACTTCTCGTGTCACTTGGAGGTAAACGGTTTGGAACACCTTTAATTCTGTAGCGTGAAGAGTCTAACTCAACATCTGGGCGTCGCAGTCATTCAGGAGCAGTGTTGGGCTGACCTACGTTGAGTAGGTCCCCACGGATTATGCCTCAATAGTATTTCTTTTATTTATTCTACCCAATTACTCTATCTATTTTGTGCTCTCTGGTACTCTTTGCAGCAAACTACCATGTTTTCATTGTTTCACACTGTACCTACCTCCTCCTCATTGAGTGCATCTGTTTGTGTACAGGAACTCTCTGGCACACCCGTTAGCATCTGCTCAAGTGTACGCAGAGGAAATGGAAGCTCAAGAACTACTGGTGAACGGCTGTTCTAAAGAGCAATGACCTGGGTACTAGGAAATGAAGATTAGAAGATGTGGCTTTAATTTTCCGTTGTGTGAAACTGGGGAAGTGTGCCTCACACACAGAATTTTAATGTTTGAGGGAGGGAACAGGAAACTCAACTGTGGTAAACCACATCTGTGAAGTCTACTGACTTACTATCAAGTACTCAACAACGGTTAAGTTGTAATAAAAGCTGGGAAACATTTTCTCGCCACAACTCAACAAAGTCACCTAAAAAGCAACTTTGAAATCCGAGTTCAAGTCTGTGAAGAAAAGAAGTCTGTGGGTCTATAGTCTCAAACTCTGCACTGTGTTGAACGGTCCTACCTTTTAATTTGCGTGAACCGTTTTTCTACCTTTAGCCCTGAACTTGTGCGAAGGAGGGACCCTGCTCGCTCTCGCCACGTTTGCTGATAGACTCATCACTCCCGTTACCTTTCTGTGACGTTGAGACGACGGGTTCCCCTCTCTGGCTGTGCACGGACACTTGTTTGCTGCCGTCGTCTCCTGCCCTCTGGGGGCTCTGCCTCTGCGTCCAGATGGTTTTCTGGGTGACTCCAAGGATACTCTCAGGTCGTACCGCTTTCTTTTGCTCTCGCAGACCCCAGCTCAAACCCGACGCGGTCTTCAAGCGAGCTCTGTTAAGCACGAAGTGTGGCGGAAACAACGGCTTCCCTGACGACCTGCACAGCTTCTCCGCACACCGCGCAGCTCGTAAGAAAGTACAAATCATGATCACAGAAAACCGCTCCGCTTTACAAAGGTGCCAGCGGGGAACCGCAAAGCTTCACCACCCAATACACGCCCAGCCAGAGTGTCCTCAGCGCTACACAGTCACATCGGTGATTCTGCACGGCTTGTTCGGCAAAAAAGTTAGCTCCCGAAAGAAGCCGTGTCCACCTCTTCTTCCCTTCTGCGCTCTTTCTACTAGAATTAAAGTGATTTAATTACCTGCCGTATTGACATTCACACACTACCCGCCATGCCTCTGCAAAGTAACCTGGGACACCTCGGGGAGTCCTGGGAACAGTAGTCCGAGGCCCTCACTCCTCGCAGAGCTACCGCAGCGGGAAAGGCACCGGGACTACAACTCCCACAGTGCAAGGCGGCCAGACAGCGCGTGGCCTTTCCGCCACCTTCCAGAGTTCCTTGCGCATGCGCTCCACCTATTTGGCGCCAGGGTGGGCGGGGCGATCGCTCAACGGGCGGCAATCAAATTAGCGATTACGAACTGGGTGTTCTTGCAGCCCTTCGAGAGGACTGTAAACTGCGAAATTCTCAGTCTGACTATGGCTCTGCTGTTGCTTGTGGGGAAATGATGTAGCCTGTGTTTCAGTTTCTTCCCAAGGCCACCAGACGGGAGGCAGCACAAACTTCCCCAAAGCCAGCGGCTGGGGAGAGACGAGGTTGCGGCAGTGCCCCCACCCGGGACCGAAACTCGGCGGCCCGCTTGCCACGCGGCGACCTCGGCATCAGGCCGCGGGGCGTGGGAAGAAGCAGGGCCCGGAAGTTTCCAGAACCGCTCCTCGAGCCGGCGGAAGGGCGGGCCGCCCTCCGTCCCGCCCCTGCGCACGCGCGCCGGCGTCGAGTGGGCGTGGCGTGGGGCGGCGCGCTCCTGCCTCCGTCGTCGCTCCGCCTCGGGCGCTCCCGCCGGGTCTCCATGGCGACGGGACGCGGCCGACTCCTGCTGCAGCACTGGCGCGGCCTCCTGGCGCTGCATTGGCCGCCGGGCGGCGTCGGCGCGGCCCCGGGGCTGGCCGGGGAGGCCCCCGGGCCCGCGGGGTTCAGGTGACTGTCGGGGGCCGCGGGGCGGGGCGGTACCCGGCACCTTCCCCCACTAATTTCACTCTCGGCTGTTCTTAGTGCAGGAGAGGTCCAGAGAACCGCGGGAGGACGTCCCCTCAACTTGGAAACATGCGGAGACCCCACGTCCTGATACAAGTAGCCTAGCTCCCCCCCACCCGGGGAACAGGCTTCCTCCTTCCCTTCATTCAGTTGTAGGCGCTGTGGGGAGCTGGGAGCCCTGGAGCAGCGCCTCCTGCGGGATGCGCTCCACCTGCGAGGGCAGGTGCACATCCCTGGTCTGCACCTGCGGGTCGCCACAAGGGCACCCGTTCAAAGCTCATCCCTAAAGTAGCTTGTGTCTTCTGGGGCTGGAAAATCACCTTTCGTTCTTTTTATTAGGCTCTGGAATCTACTCATCAAAAGGTTACCGATTTTCTCTCCCGCCCATGGTTCCTGAATGGAGGACACAACCTCTAAGCAGATAATTCTGGTGGGCGGGTTGGTCTGGGAGTTTGTTTTCCTGGGGCAGAGCTTTCTGAATTTCGGATTTCGAGGCCTCCAGTGCCTTTCGTTTGGTTTCTTTTTACTCTTTTTTTCCTTCTTTCCATGGAGTTGGGGGGGGGAGAGTGAGGGAGAGATGGGGAGGGCAGAGGAATAGGGAGAGAGAGAATCTTAAGCAGGCTCCACTGTGAGACTTCATCTCACAACCCTGAGATCATGGTGGAAGCTGAAATCAGGAGTCCACTGCTTAGCAACTGAGCCACCCAGAAGCCCCATAGGTCTGCTAGGCAAACCCTGAAGGGATGCTTATTGATAGCCACTCCTTGGTGTTCAGGCCCCTGATCCCCTTCTGCCTCTCTTCCTTGGGCACCTTGCGGCTGAAGGGTGGTCCTCTTGTTAAGTGAGAGAAGGCAACTTGGAGGTGATGGGGAAGGGGCAAGAAGCAGGATGCTGCAGCTATAATCCAGAAGGCTCTTTAGCTTAACTCCAAAGGTTGGTTGATTTCAGAGTGAATGATCCAGTTTGTCAGAGGTGCTGTCATGGTCCCTTGTGGTGAGTGGTCCCTAACTTTACAGCCATCATCTCGGTTAGTGTGCCAGGTGGAGTGACAGTATGAAGAGCAGTTTGCAACCTTGATGATTCTCTTTGCTTGCACGTCCTTGTGATTTGTAAGATACAAAGAACTCATGTGTATCGTGTCTTCTAATAAACCGAATGTCTGTGTTTATGTAGAAAAAACAATTGTTATTTAACAATCGACAATTTGAATTTTGTTTTCCCGAATCTCCAGGACTACGTCCCATGTTCACCCAAGGGTCCATAACCCTGTCATGTTGTTTTTGGAAGTGGTGCTCTGCACCTTTGTATTATGGCAGTAGTTGGTTCTTGAGTGTAGCTGCAGTGCTGGATATACCACAGGACTTGTGACAACTAAAATGGTGACAATGCCTTCAAAACTTCTGTAGGAGCATTTAAATTTGAGGTCTGAACTTTAGATCAATTTGCCACTAACACTAAAATTAGTCTTTATATATAGAGCTCTGTCAGTGGGGAGCAGAATGATTTTTATGTGATGAATCTTCTATTACTTTGTAAGTTGAGTGAACATCCTGGTAATGACGTACTTAGAGTGCCTGGCAAGGGAGCCTGCTTGTCACCCTGTGATTTGGTGAGGTCTGCATTCTTTATGGGAAGGAAAATAAGCTGCTGAAAATGATTGCAGATGGTCTAAGTGGGTGGTGATTTTTATTGTTTTACTACAGAAAAATTAGATTTTAATAAGGAGTCCATGGTTCCCTTTTTAATGAAAGATGTGAATATGTGTAAATATCATGAGCTGAGAAAAATGGCAGCATATTAGGTTGGCTTAATTTGGACTTGATTTAATTTCTTTGGTTTATCATATATCAAAAATCAGGCTCAGAAGATAATTTTTTAAGGTAAACTTAAAAAATAGTGAATATATTCAAGGCTATCAGGCAAAATGTATTACTCGAAAACATTGTTTTCAAACAAAATGTCATCTTACTAATTATGTCAGCTAAGTATGCGCTTAATTTTGTAGACCCATAAATCTACATGAGGACATGCATGCAACTTACTGACTTGTTAATTGTGTGGCCCTAGAAAATATGCAGTTGGTTTATTTTATGGAGAAATGGAAATGTACTTTCAATATACCAAAAACCATACTAATAGGATATAGAATATAATACGGTGAGAAGAGCTCTGGAAGGACAGTCAGGAGATGAGTCTCTTGGGCTCTGGACCTCTGTCTTGGGACCTCAAATGAATCCCTGTGATTGCCTTGTTAGAACTTCGGTAATCTTTGATTTGTCAAATATGGACATATGAAATCTATTTTAGTTATGGAAAAGCAAAACAGCAACAGATAGGCTGTATTTCTCAAACAGGTGCCAGTGGGCAGGTAATGCATGGAGCATCCTCCTGCGATGTAAAATTAATGCAGTGGCTTTGGGGAAAAATGTTAAGTAGTTCAACTGTAGGTAATATAATCCACTTGTTATATTAGAACAGCCACCGACAAATTATCCATTAAAGTGCATCATTTGTATTAATTTTTTTAAATTTTTATTTATCTATGATAGTCACACACAGAGAGAGAGAGAGGCAGAGACACAGGCAGAGAGAGAAGCAGGCTCCATGCAGGGAGCCCGACGTGGGATTTGATCCTGGGTCTCCAGGATCGCGCCCTGGGCCAAAGGCAGGCGCCAAACCGCTGCCCCACCCAGGGATCCCTGTATTAATTTTTAAGATAAAATAAGAGACTTCAAAGAACTTTTGAGCTCTCTGCAGGCTGTGCCCCCAGATTTCAGAGCAGCTGGCACTCCACTGCACCTGCCTAAAGAAAGGATTGTGCTATCAAACTGTGAATCCAAACCTTGTGTATGGGATTCTCAGTTTTGAAATTAAAACAACAAAAATCCCACAGTTTATTCCATATTCAATATATTAAGAAATAATAGAAAACACATGGAGTTCTGTCCTTTCAGCTCTCCAGCCCCCATTTAAAAACATCCATCACCCAAAAACCTCACAACTTTTTGCAGTCCTGTGAATCAGACATATTACTGGCTAATACCTTGTCTTTTTTTCCATACACATTTCTTTGTGTGTGTTTACTTCTTCTCATAAGGGATAAATTAAAAAATATTATGTGATATATCTTGATATAACCTGATTTTTTCAATTCATAGGTTATTAATTTAGCAGGTATTTATCAATTGCCTCTCTATGCCAGGCATGTTGTGGGTGAACAAAACTCATGCAAAAGACCTGCCAGTGTGGAGCTTATAATTCCAGTGATAGCAAGCAGAGGAGATAAGATGTGTATGTAGTGAAGGATGGTGATATGTACTGAGGAGAGAAATAAGGAGAGGGCCTAGAGTGTGTGTGGGTAGTATGGATTGGAGTTTTAGAGAACATGGCCAAAGGAATTGTCAGTGAGTTGGTGACATTTGCATGAATACCTGAAGGAGATGGAGGCATGAGCCATGCAGACACAAAGACGTAATGAGCTTGTTTCTATCTCAGACACTTTTTTTCTGTGCTGAAAATGTCCATTTTAATTGGCTGAGCATTGTTCACTGTATGTAGCCACACTGTTGAACCAATCCCTGTATCGACTCTGGAAGTTTGTCAGTGTAGGCAAGTCTGAGATGGACTTTCTCCAGCAACATTTTTGGGCTCATTTTCTTGCTTTGGGATATATTTGTACAAGTGAAATTCCTGGCTTAAAAAAAATACATGTGCCTTTTAAGGATCTTGGTAAACACTACCAGATTTGGCTTTCCTTACTGTTTATACCAATTTATGCTCCCAGCAGTGAATGAGATGTTCTTTATGTGGTCTTTGCCAGTTTGCTAGATTGAAACTGATCGATACAGTGTATTAATTTACTTTTCTTCGACTCCTGTGGAAAGGACTTAGGGTAATAGATTTTATTTCTTTTGACAATTTTTGATTGCGGAAACATGTATGGCAAAAAGCTGTTGTCAATTTACTAATGCTTTTAAACAAATTTATATTTGAGTGACCCCAGCAGTATTCATTTAAGTTAAAGAAGCCTTCCTCAGTCTTCATACAATGTGTAATACAGACTCTGGGAGTTCTTAGCATGACCATTCATACTGGCAGGGGTCTAAGGGTCACTGGAAAATCCAGGCAGACAGTGGATTTGATGGAGGAGTTATAGAAATGCCTTTCTTAAAACTTATATGTTAGAAACCTCTATCAACTAAAGATATTTGATCTTTGAGTATGTAATACAGGTTGGTATAGAATTTACAACAAGTAAACCAGTTAAAATAAGGAGTGCTCTTAAATCATTTAAAAATGTATATTGTTTAAAAACTGTGTTAAATGGTGCCCCCCCCCCCATTCATGTCTACTCAGAAGCTTAGGGTGTGATTTTATTTGAAAATAGGGTGTTTGTAGATGTAGTTACAATGAGGTCACACTTGGTTAGGGTGGATCCTAAATCAAATGTGACTGGTGTCCTTAGAAGAAGAGATGAAGACACACACCGGGAAGATGGCTGGGCAAAGATGGGGCAGAGATAAGAGTTAGTCATCTTAGTTGCCACAAGCTAAGGAAAAGCAAGGATTGTCAGCAACCACCAGAAGCTGGAAGAGGCAAGGAAGGGTTCTTCCGTAGAGACTTTGTGGAGGGAGCATGGCTGTCCCAACTCCTTGACTTTGGACTTGTGGCCTCTAGGACTCTGAGACAATACATTTCTGTTGTTCTTAGCTACCTAGTTTAAGTCAGTTTGTTAAGAGAGCCCTAGGACACTAATACAATTAGGAAATTGTATTTTACTTCTTATTACTGTGTTAGAGCCAGGTTAGTGGAGTTGAAGATTTTCTCTTGTGGAAATCTTTGCTTAAATAATACTTTCAACAGAAATACAAAGATTTACTGCATAGGTGGAATTCTCTGAAATAAGGGGTGGGAGCGTTACAGAACTTTCCAGAGTAGGGCCTCTTCTGCCCCTCTCCCTCCACTTCCTGTTCTGGAACACACAGATTGCAAACTACTGGTTGTGTCCAGCTTCTTTGCGTTCCCAGGGACTCCCTGGCTAGGAGTCAGGTAAGACAAAAGGCACATTGACTGTCTTCTGCTGAAGCTGGAATGGAGAAGCATGGGCAGCCAGTGTTTTTACCTCGGCGAATTTGTTACCCTCCAGGATCTAGAAAGGTTTCCTGTGTTCCCCCTCTCCTGTGTTGACAATAGTGTCAGCATGCAGATGCTAGCCAGTGTTTATCGAGGGCTTATCATGGGCCCTTCATTATGATGTTTCTGAAGAGAAAAACCTATAAAGGGGGGACAGACATTCTCTGGATGCTCAGAAGCCCCTGGGGAGCCATCAGGCAATTTGAGTGCTTGTGGATGTGCACTTCATGGGGCGCATGGTTCCACCGTGGGTTTCAGGCTGTGCTGGATTGTGGGTGATTCAGTCCCATGCCTCCTCCTAGGGGCAGGCCGTGCTTGGGTGCTAAACTCTTGGTGAACAAAGTACATCCTCAGAGCAATGACATACTGGTGAACTGGATGTATGGAATGGATACTCTAGATTTTAGTCACATGCTGGGTGGGAGGTGGGGCAGTAGTTTGGTGTGTGTGTGTGTGTGTGTGTGTGTGTGTGTGCATGGTAAAGAAGAAGCTTCCAGACCTTTCCAAGAGAAGTAGCATATCCACCAGTAGCTCTGTCTGTGGGCTGCTGCCTAGAAAATGAGGGTTTTGGGCTCCATGCCTTACTGGGGTTTCAGATCCCTATCAAACTTCTGTGGAGCAGTGCTGGTTTTGAGGGTGATTTTAATAAAAAAATTAGGAACTTCTGAAAACTGCATAAAATACACCTTATTACATTGAGCCTTAAAAGCCATTGATTGTAAGAGTTACAATTTTTTTGTACTGCTAAAATGAAAAAAAAAAAAAAAGATGGCCAGTTAAAATATATTCCATTGAATCTGAGATATTTAAAATGTGAAAAAAAAATTGAGGATGAGTATTTGGTATTTCTGTAGCTGTGATTGCCAGAGCTAGGGTTGGATTCATCATCCCTTAAGACCAGCAAAGTTGTAGATTGTGTGGGCAGTTCTGGTTTGCAAATCTAAAGGTTTTCTTACCTGATTGATGCTGTTTTCATTAGGTTTCTGCTATGGTATTGCTGAAGCTGGCCAGGTGATACATTTTATATTTATCCTTTTATTCCATTAAATAAGTCTTATTTAATGTCTTTGATATGCTGAAAGCCTACAAAAGCAAATATTTAATCTTGTTGTTTACTTGATCTTAGTCAACAGGCCAAAAGTGATGAATCTTATGTTTAAAACATATCAGAGTAAGTCCAGTTACCAGGTTTACGGACTCAGGACATGGAATATTTCACAGTCTCTTGCCTGCCTCCTTCCTTCCTTCCTTCCTTCCTTCCTTCCTTCCTTCCCATGATGCAATTTTACAAGGAGTCATTCTTGGAGTTTATGAATCCTCTACAGTTTTGTAGAGGGAACTGGACAGTTCGCCTGTCATGATTTCACTTTTCTGTGCTTACTTTCAGGAAGAGACCGGGCACCAGTTACGCAGGCACTGCCACCCTGAAGCAGTGCGCTAGGCGAGGAAGGCACTACAAGCAGCCCTCTGCTGACCATCCTGCATCTCTGGAAAGGTGAGTCACAGTAGTTGGTGCTCTTCTGGAGGCCCCAGGGGTGGAGCTTGTAGAGAAAGTTTCAGTGCTGTACATAGCAAGCTGCTGTTCTTAGCCAAGAATAGAATTGCGTAGGAAGAAAGTACAACATGGAGAGTTTGCTGTGAGTCATCAGCCTGTCACCACTGTCATTATTAGACTAGGTTTATGAAGTGAACTTCTAAAAGTGACAAGTCAATTTTCCTCCTTAAAAAAAAATATTCTTCAAAATTATTCACTTTCTAGTTGATAAAGACCCTTGAAACAGTGGAAAGAAGATGAAAAAGCTCCAGAGGTCTCTGGATTTTTTAGTGTTCAATGCTTTGGGAGCCCCTTGTGCCATGGCAAGGTTCTGCACTGTGACCTCGGCAACAGAATCTGTAGAATCCTTTCTTTGAACTAATTATTTGAAATTGGTGCTGAGATGCCCATGGATTTGTAGTGCACTGACACTCGTGGGACCCAAGCCTGTGCTGAGCATTGTGTGAAGCCCTGAAAGCGTGGCGTTCCCATAGACATGTACGGTGGGGAGAGTAGGGCTCACAGAGTCTGCACATTGCAAAATTCAGATTCAAACATAAGTTCCTTGTTTTCAAGTTTTGGGCTTTGACACTATAACTCAGCTCACAGAGTACATACTTTCAGTGTATTCTTTAAAAGAAATGAAAACAAACAAAAAAAAGTTAATTAAGGACAGCAATTTAAGCTTTAAACCCTATACTCTGTGAATATGATCTGTCATCTAATAATGTGATGTAGGAACTAGAACAAATACTCGATTGGTTCATCCATCCATTAAACATTTGAGGACCTTCTCTGTACTAGATACTGTGCTCTGACACTTGGAGCTTCTTGGATTGTCCTGCCTCTCTCTCACTTTCTTCCTCCCCCCAACCCCCCCTCCACCTGCTGTGGTATAAAATGATTAGAATCCAGCACAAGGTGACCCAGTGGAAACCTTATGAACCATAATGAAGACTGTCTTTGCTCTCTACTATTCTAACTATGGAGTGGGGGTTTTCTGCTTTTGCTAGAAGTACAGGGAGAGCCCCCATTATGTTAGTCTGCTGGGTAGGGGGTGGGAGTTAGTCTCTAAGAGCCTTTGAGTAGGATTTTAGTCCAACTCAATAATTCTCCCCAGATAGGATTTGCCAGATACCACTCTGGAATGTTTTCTTTAAGACCAGCTCTACATTTTCTTTTGGATTATAATTATTTAAAAAATAATAACTATGAGTTTTTGTGAAATAGTTGAATCAAAATATGAAAACTATGTGCAGCAGGTCATCCAAATGGTCACAAAATGTGTTTTCTTGCAACTTTGCCATCTATGCATTAGCAACCTTTTGTCACTAAAAGCATCTGATTTATTGACTCTGAGTGTAAGGAATTTCATTTGGTGGGAGGGATTTAATTAACCCCAAGCAAAACTGCTTGTTTAAACCATCAGGGAGTCTCTGGTCGAATATCTCTGAAGCTTTTGAGTTGGGGTAGCTCTGACTAGTGACATGGGTCTGGTCTGTCTTGTATTCTTCATCTTTTCTCTGAGGGAGTCCACATCATTCTTTCTCAGTATTATCAGAATCTTAGGACTGATTATTTCCCTATGACACATTTAATAACTTGATTTTCATCATAATTAGAAAATTTAAAATAGTTGAAATCACAAGTGGAGAGATTAGGGGCAAGCCATTTTAAATTGGCCAAAGGGTTTTACTGCCTAGGTTCGTCATCCCTGGGCCCTTCCCCTCTCCCCGTGACAGTCTTCTCTGGCTTGCTTTCCTTCAGCCTCAGAGAATGCAGCTCAATGTCATTCATTTAGGTTATAAATGAAAAAGGAAAAGGGAGTTCAGAAAATCTTACAGGGCTTGGAGTCTCTTAAAACCTAGAGGAAGGTCTTAAGTGTGGGGAAGAAGAGAGTATGTGAGGGTGGTATGGGGTAGGTGGAAAATAAGTGGGTATTTCCTATTCCAGTTCCTTTGTTTTTTTGAGGAGGACGAGGATTCTGTGGTTTATTATTATTTTTTTATTAATAGCTAAGAATGCATTCTTTTTCTCTTATTTCCTTTTATCTCACCAAAGAATAATGCATACTTTCATGAGGGAGTAAGGAAATCCTGTCTCTTGATCCATTGTGTGTGCATATAAGTAACATGCCAAGGAAGTTAGCTCCCTGTACCCTTGAGTCTCTGGATTTGTTCAGGTCATGAGGATTGTGGTAGCCAGGACATTTCAGTTGAGAAACCAGTGTAAGATAAGGGTCAGTTTGCCTCTCGTACAGGAAGGGTGCTGCTCACCTTCGGTCTGGAGATGAACAGCCGGTGGTTTTCTGGTTAACTTGTAGTTCAAATGCTCGATTCTTCCCCTCTCTCAGTATGCCTTCAGAAATCTTGCTGAAGATCTTTTCCTACCTGGATGCTGTGACCCTGCTGTGTACTGGATGTGTGAATAGGCGCTTTTACCACCTGGCCAATGACAAGTAAGGAGAAAACCAGATCTCTCTGTTGTCTTTTGATAGCATTTTGATGGAAGTCATGAAAACTAGTAAGACAATTTTAACCATTTTTAATATTTAGGAGAATTAATTTTGAAAGTGTTTTTAGGCACAGATGTAATATGTCTAATGCTTTAAGTGGTCAATTGACATTTTCAGTGATTTGTATTTATATGCTTAAAAAAAAAGGAATACCTTTGCATGAACTGAAAAAGATCGAACTTGTTATTGATGTAGCTGTTGTCTCATGTACGGAAGAATACATCTCTGTGTCAGTAGGCACACAAGTGGGTTTAGTGTGGGTTCAAAGGAAAGAAGTGTGCCCTTGACAGTCATTCTAGAATGGACGCAGAGCAGTTTTTGTGTCTCTTTCTTAATGACTCTTAATAAGAGATGAAGACATTCACTAAAGCAAAGTGTAGCAAGGCATTGTTCATGAAGGAGGTCATTTAAATATCCCAAAATATAGCTTTTTGGAGGGTTCTTACTTTAAGGATAGAACTCCAATTACTCCATAAGCCAATAACTTATAAATTGCTTAGTTTCTCTTAATATCACCTTTCCTGACTGACTTTCACAGGCTCAGGTGGTATAGGCACTGAGCCCTCCAGTGGATTTGGGGCTATACCTCTAGTAATCTTCCTTTTGTACTTTAATTATGAATTATGTGCCTATCCCACATTTCTTGGGAGTTGTCCCTTAAAAATCTGAGCTTCTGATGAAATTACCCTTATGTTTGTTTTCTTGTTATAGGAAATATCTTAATTGCATCTGTTGAATTTTATTTTATTTTTTATTTTTAAAAATATTTTATTTAGAGAGCGAATGCATGCACAAGCCTGAGCCAGGGGGCGGGGGGAGAAGGCAAGAATTTCAAGCAGGCTCCTCCACCTTAAACATAGAGCTTGACAAGGGGTTAAATCTCACTCCCCCAAGATTGTGACCTGAGCCAAAATCAAGAGTCTGGCACTCAACTGACTGAGCCACCCATGCGCCCCTTCATATGCTGAATTTTATTTGTAAGAGTCATAGTCTGATTTTATAGTTAGACTTCAAAAAGGGCATATTTATTTATTTATTTATTTTTTTTTAATTTTTTATTTATTTATGATAGTCACAGAGAGAGAGAGAGAGAGAGAGAGAGAGGCAGAGACACAGGCAGAGGGAGAAGCAGGCTCCATGCACCGGGAGCCCGATGTGGGATTCGATCCTGGGACTCCAGGATCGCGCCCTGGGCCAAAGGCAGGGGCCAAACCGCTGCGCCACCCAGGGATCCCAAAAAAGGGCATATTTAATGATTGGATGGGTAAACAATAAATGTTTTGGGGGGAGTATTTTAAGCATTACTTCTGGAGAGGGCAGGAGTACCTATTGTAGCCAGTCATACTAATGACTAATAGGGAGACCTGTATGGAGGGTAGGGGTCTCGCTGATGCCCTTCTTACATCAGCGGGGGCTGCCTCCTTGCTGCGCATGTCGCATCCATCAGCAAGAGCACCAGGCTCCACCTGCGTGGAGGTAACGGGGAAGCGTGGGTCAGGCTGGATCTGGATCATCATGTGGGGTGTTTATTTTCCAGCACTCTGGGAAACACTGTTTATCAGAATATTAAATTGGCCCCATTTTGTCAACAACTTGTTTGATTGAAGTTTTTCTGTGCCTGACTGGTACAGTAGCTAAATACGCTCTTGTTCTCAAAATCACCTTTGTTTTTTAACAGGATGAGGCGTTGGGTGATCAGAAATGAATGTGTTTGGGTTTTGAGTACTTGTTAAATGCATCTTATACTTGACATTTGTATTTTATCAAGTATCAAGTGGAACAATCTGCACAGTCTATTCTGTAAAATGTTCTGTTTAGACTTCACTTACAGTAAATACAGTAAGCTAATGAGTTGAAAGTGGTTCTTCATACAGGTGTTGGGTGTAGTTGTAACTGAAGGTGTGTGGGGTTCGGGCTCCGCTCCTTCAATCCCATTTCCTCTTTTGTAATTCAGGAGTGCTGGCGCATGGACAAGAATCGAGTCAGCTTTAGGTCATGTGGCGCCAATGTGAGAAATTTGGGAACACTTATGTGGAGTAAAGTGATGAGTAGAATAAATTTGAAGGAGATGTGAACAAGCTTTTATGTAAAGGGAGTTTTTAAAAATGCCTACTCAAGAGATTTTGGTGAAACAGTTTCAGATTTACCTAGATGTACTCAAGTAATCATCATTTTACACTCTTAGCTCACATCTGAAAGTCCAGAAATTTCTGAACTGAGAAAATAAACACCTTAGGGCAGAAAGCTTGGTGTGAAATGATTCTGTGGGGTGAGATATAATTTGAAAATGCATGCTACCTAAGGATGTCAGTGGGGGTCTGATTCCGTGTGAGTGTGTTGGGAAGTGCGTGCACTGCCTGGATCAGGGAGACACGTCTGCAGGTCGCGTGTCCGCCGAGTGCACCTTGCTGTCGTGGTGGTGACTGGCTGGCCCCCAGAGTGTGTGGCATCTCCAGCGGATCTCAGGCAGTGCGGGGCCATCCTCTTCTGAGGGCATTGCTTTCTCCTTGCTGCCTTTTGGCCACTGGCCACTTCATCCCGTGCTGAACTAAACAGAAAGGTAGAGACACAAATGAGCAGATTATTACATTTATTTATGTAAAGCTCACTTTTTGCTGTTGGAAATGGACTTTAGCCATGGCTCAGTTCCCCCAAAGAGAAGTTTGCTTCTTTCCCTGGAGGAGAGCATTGGCTCGGAGAGAGGTGTCTTGGGCTCCCTTGGGCCCCTGCCAGCTGCTACTGCTCCCATGGCTTCTCCTGGGCCTCAGTGTGATGGGCGGGAGGAGCACAGGCTCTGCCTTGGGGCTGAATTTAAATTCAACCTTGCGGCTGATGGGCTCTCTGAATTTAGGCGAATTACTTGGTTTCTTCAAGTTCATCTCTTTGTCCCTGAAGAGGCTGAGAAGCACAGGGGATGGATGTGTGAGTTCTGGTTGAGGCTGTGAGGGTCCAATCCTGGGTCTTCCATTTCCTCACCATCCACAGACCCGTCTGGGCCACAACTTCACATTGTGGCCTCATTACATTGTCCAGTGGGGACAATGATAGTGGCTACTTCATGGATTTTTTGATGATTAAAGTAGTTGCTGTTTACCAAATGCTCAAATAATGCTTACCACAGTGCTCAGAAAACACTGTTGTTATTTTTTTCATTCATTGTGCATTTTCCTCTCTTTGTGCAAGCATGACATGTCTTTGTGGAAAAATTAAAACATAGAAATAAAAAACATTCAATTCCATTCTGCTGACATTTCTCTCTGTGTGTATGTACATATGGTTCCTTTCCGACCTTTATTTTTTTTAATTTTTATTTTTTTAAAGATTTTCTTTATTTATTCATGAGGGAGACACACACAGAGAGAGAGGCAGAGACACAGGCAGAGGGAGAAGCAGGCTCCACGCAGGGAGCCTGACATGGGACTCGATCCTGGGTTTCCAGGATCACACCCTGGGCCGAAGGCAGGTGCCAAACCGCTGAGCCACCTGGGCTGCCCCCTTTCCGACCTTTAAAAAATATATCTACCTAAGATAACACAGTAGGAGTCACCTTGTATATTTCTTATTATTTTTCTGTAATCTCTTATTCCATTATTGCTTTAGGACAGCAGTGGTTTGGGTGATGCCAAATACCGTGAGATCACTCATTTTAACTTGACCCTGGGAAACGAGCTTTTCCTTTTAGTATGTGTTTCTGGGGTTGGTGAATCTGAAACACTTAACCTCAAACTACAGTTCACTTTAACACATGAGCAACTGTAAACGTTTGATTTATTCATGGACTAGGACTATTTACAAACGATTGTGCATCTCTACGGTAATATATTGCTACTGCAGGTATATGACAGTGTCTCATAGTTAACATAGTTCCTCTTCTCCCCCAGTTTTATTTGGATCAGAATCTATTCAACTGCCTTTTCACCTAAAATATCTAATTGGCAAGTTAATTCAGCAGAGAAGACCACTGTATCTATGAACTTACTGTCGGTTGAGGATAAAGAAGCTGGATATTGGAAGAAAGAATATATTGCAAAGCAAAGAGCATCTGTAAAAGCAGCGCTAGCGCGGGTTCTCAAACCTGTCAACCCTTACACAGGCCTTCCAGTTAAAACCAAAGAGGCCCTCAGGTACACAGCATCCTCTTGATCAGTGGGTATCGTGGTTACTTGCGGGTACTATTTAACATTTATATGCATGTCACTTTAAAAAGAATGATGGTGTAAGCTCAGGGTATTGTGTGTATAAGGACATAGGTACAATTTATACTGTGAGGGACTGTCTCTTGAGATATTCATGTGTTTCTGTGCATCTTATTAGCTATATAGTATTTCCATATACCATAGAAATGGCCTGAAGTTTTTATGAAAAGCAGAAATAACTAGTAATCTATTGTCATAAAGTGACAGCATCCAAAGCATCCTTGCTTCTGGGCAGAACTTTGCCTTGTCTGTGTTTTGCCACTTCTGAGAACATGGTAGATGTTCAGTGATTTTTAGATGAGGAGAAAAAGTCTAAAGAGAGGATCATTGATGAAAAAATTTGTGCCAGGTACTTTCTAAGAACTTCAACTTTGGCTTTTCAGGAACTAGATACTTTAGAGATGATGTGTGAAATTGACCTTAGCACTTTTTTTTTTTTTTCCTGCAGCAAGACAAACATTTTTAATTTTTCTTTCTCCAGAATATCTGGTTTAGGTTGGGTGATTATATTGAAAGAAAAAAATGGAAAAGAATACATCATGCAGCACATTGACCTTTTGATAAATGATTCATCAGTGACAATTATATGGTATGGCAGAAACTGGCCACAGCTAGCCACATTGTCAACCCTAGATTTGTGTGGTGTGACGCCAGTTTTTAGGGACCGGTCTAAACCCCCCTCCAAAAATGGGTAAGTACTAACTCAATAGAACCTTTGGGTGAGAACATCTTATATGTAAAAACTAGTTGCCATTAATCTTGTAATTTAAGAATACTATTAGTCTTGTACTTTAAAAATACCACCAGTGCATCTTAAAGGCTTCTTTTGCAATGTGGATCACTATAGAATAGAAAAAGAATGGATTTATAACATTTATGATTAGATCTAAATTTAGGTTCCTCACACCTTGGGTTATCTATAACAGAGAATAGTATTCTAGTTCACAAAATTCCTAGGTGATTTATGGGCTAGCCTTTTGAGCCTTTTAGTTTAGTTTTAATCATTTTAACACAAAGATATATAAAATTGCTATATCTTCCTTCATTAGTTAATGATACAGTAACCATTGGTTAAACATTAGGTCATAAGGTAATAATTCTTATTTTTATATGCCTTTCTGTTGAACTGACTGGATGTGGGACCTTGTGCAAGGGTCTTAGTCTCTCTGCTCAGCCTTCCTGTGTGTGGAATGGGGTGATGCTGATGGTGAGGAGTATTTAGCATACACGACTGCTCTGAAGAAGATCAGAAGGTTTCACTGTCAAGAGGCATCAGTCAGATAGATAGATGTGTGTCACGTTGCTGATGTGCATAGAGTCCTTACTTAGGGGCTCTGTCCTCAGGGGTTCTGTGCTGCATCCACATGCATTAGAAGTCTCTCCTCACTCTTCTGGTCATTAATCACTTCCTTCTCAAAGCCAGCTGCTGCTGGTTGTAGCATCCTGATCTCCTGAGCAAGCAAGTGCACCTACATAAAATGCACAGCAAACGCAGAGGTAAAGAGAGGTCATGGCTGCCTTCTCCAGGGCCAGTGTCCTGCGCTGGAATGCCTCCTTCCCTGCCCAGCATCCTTTGATGTTGCCATGGCATTTACCACCTCATTGTTCCTACCAGCCTGTGTGTTGTGATTTCACCCTTGGTTTCTCTCAGGTCACATGTGTCCTTGGGATGGGAAGTGTTGTCATGGTGGGTCAGCATTCTTTCATGGCTTTCCTGGACACACACATTTTTACAACTTTGTAACCTGGGACCTTGTTTTAGTTTCCACTCTCTGGTGCTGATTCTTTGAGGATATTTTCAGTGATTACACTTGTCATGCTGAGAATGTGAGAGCATTGGGCTTCTTGGTGATGATAAAGCCAGGCTTTAGCATATTCTGAAAATAACCTTAATGCTATGAAGAATGATATGTGAATGGTTTTCCCTGATGATATTACTGTAGATAATTTGGAAGCATGTTTACTTTTTAAATTGGTACATTTATTTGGATAAATCTCTAAAATTTCATATGGTATCATGACGGACACAAGATTTTTCTCATGTAGTATTATGTGCTGTGCAGTTGTGTTTGGAGAATCAATCCCCAATCTCTGTACTGATTTGACTGAACAATATGTTACTTGCCATATCATGAAATATTATTTATAGGCATTAGGACATTATCAACATCACATTAAGATAGTCACTGAAGACGAAGTGGATAGTGTTGAATTGTAAAGCTCAGTTAAAGATCCTGTGCTCCTGAAAACTGCCATCTGGGTCAGGAATACGAGATACTGTACAGTGAGAGAAGTGCTAGAATTCATTGGGAAAATTGATATACGGAATTTATTTCCAATAAAACTCAGTGGACTTCAGCCAGCATTTGATAAACTGTGCAGAACAGACACTGGAAGTGTTTTTTAGGAACGTGTTTTGATGGGCTCTTTTATTGCAAGTTTGAGAGTGAATGTGTTTATCATGCAGAAGTACAAATCCTTATCTGCATCTGTGACAGCAAAGGAGAAACTTGGGGATTGTTATTTGGGTCTTTTTTTGTTTCCTCCATGACAGTTTTTTCAAGAACAGTGAAAGCCTTATTTGAATTTTCCTGTAGTTTATACCATTCTAGTTAGACTCATTAAGTTTTCTCCTCTGCAAATGTTCTCCATTCTGTGGCTTATTCTATTCTTCTCCAAACTTGGGAGGAATGTTGGGTAGTTATTAGCCTTCATTTCTCTCTCTGTGGCCTGTGAGGCCAAGGCACATGAGGACTTAGCCTGTTCTTTGTGGAGTCTGTTTAAACTGCTCTGGAGCCATGGTGATGAGTATTCTCCTTTTGGGCCCATTGAAGAGTGTGAGAGGAAGGTTTTCACACCCTGCCTGACCTCATCTGTCCACACTAATGATCATAGAGGCAGTGACAACACCATTTCTGAGCACCTTGGGGTTGGATTTAAGGTTTGCTTGATGCCATACTTAGGTTCCTAACCCTATGTTTTGCTTCTGCTCCATGTATTATACCTATGTGGAGTATATTTTTAGGTCATACATCACACACATGCTTGCTCCCCATCACTCCCTAACAAGTATGGTTTTCAGCATAAAACGTCCTTTGAAAATTGAGGGAGGGACCAGGGTAGTCTAGAAACTGCAGATCTGGTTTTGATGCTTAAAGCCTCCTGGTCCCATGCCCCCACTTGGAAACAGTGCCACAGCTGAACTCCTTAGTTTTCTGATTCTTTTAGTGAATATTTGAATACATCTCCTGCTAGCTGTTGCCTTAGGTGCTGGAGGAGAATGCTTGAATGCCATGTGGCCCCAGCTCTTTAGGGACCCTCTTCTAATACTGAGCTGCGTTAATTGACCACTGTGATCTCATCTCCCTTATAATTTCCTGAACTATCTCTAGGTCCCTAGAAATGTTTCATTCCAGTTTTTAAGTCTTATGGTGAACAGCAGTGTTGTGTTTACACATCTGAGTTATTACTTACTCTTAGACACTGATTCTAATATAGAGTTCACAGTGGATCTCCTTCATGACAATACTCAGGGTTTTGGTTTAAATTCATTTCCTAGTATTAAAATTTTCACACTTTCTAAATTATTTTTGATAATAATGTTAAAAGGTATGTTATCTGCTTTCAGACAGCCTACTGATACCACCTGCTTTTTTGTCATTTAGAATATTTTGTCTTTGCTTAGGTGTTATTTCCCTTGGTTATGAATACATAGGAGAATCTGCTTTTGACTCTAGCATTGTGCTGATTTCTGAGGGGAAGAGGAAAGAACATGGTTCTTTCTCATCCTCATGATTCTTCCACCTCTGACTGGGCTGTTGAGTTGACAGTAACAGCAAGGAGGAGGAAAACATAATTGGGCAAGAAATTTGGGTATATCCATTTTCTTTTTAGTTATAGGAGTTGTTTGTGTCCCCTGGCCCTCCATGCACTATTTCTTAGCAAGGTGCACATTATTAGCATGCTCTTCAAAAGTATTTTTAGATACCCTAGACAGAATTGATAACATTCCAGGTGTGAAAGCTCATTTCTCTCTTTCCTTTCTTTGGCATGGATGTTCAAAGACCTCGGTGGCTTTCTTTAATTGCAAAGTACAATCTGAGTAATTTAACTGAATCCACCATGATTGGCTGGGACAGACTCATTCGGATCTTCTGTCTACACCCAGGCCTCCTGGTGGGGCTGTGGAAGGTAAGGTTGGAGTCCCTGCCTGCATGGTGCCATCTCCCTCCCAACTCCACATTTACTCACCATTGTGCAGGATGCCAAATGTGAGGTCCCTGTGAGTGTCCACTAACCTGGAAACCTGTTTTACGCTCTTACCGACTTCATTTTTCCAGCGAAATGACCCTCTGCTCTGTGGAGGCTACTCTGCTGTTTTGCTGTCACGGATTACAGGCCACCTGTTCCTGCCTGCATGTTTTTGTTCACATTCTCTCTTCCACGTCATGGGAATCGCCCCCTTTCTCTTCCAGTCAATACATGCTCTGTTCTCCTCCTCTCATATCCTGTGTTGGCCAGAGTGTCTCTTACTCTGTGTTTAACCCAGCGGCACATGTGTGTCTGATCCCAAGCATGTGATGTTGAGTGTAATCTGCCCTTCAGGATACAGTGTCTGAAGACTTCTCCTTTCCCACTTGATGAGGTTTCCTTTCTCATGGGGTGAGGCTGTTGGCCAGCTCCCTCCTCTGGGGTTACTTTCTAGGCAGGCGCTTTAGTGAAGAGCGTAACAGTGTGATGTTTCTCTGTACACCAGTTGTGTGGGCATCTGTGGCCATGGTCTGTGGGTGTTTTAAGATAGAAGTTTACAAATGTGATTCTAAATTATGACCAGACAGAACCAAGATATACAGCATCATCCTCTCATCATCCTTTGCAAGCAGCCAGTTAGTTTTTCCATCCCTCCCTCACTGTGTGAGGGTGACTTTTGGCCCAGGCAGCACTTGGCCTGCTAAACATTTCCTGGACTTGAATTCATCAGACTTTTGGCCCACATAGTTATGAGGATCCTCCTCTGGCGGGCTACTGGAGAGAGATGCCTTGGATTGACCATTCTGGGTTACCCACACCAGACAGTGTCTGCTGTGAGTTTGGGAAGAAATGGGTATCTGTTCCTCTACAGTCATATTTTCTACTACTTAACCTGGTGGGTGAAACTCTTCATCCCCATTGGCTTTGCCAAGTCAAGTGGGTACTCAAGAGACGAATGTATGCCACAATGCTAAGTATTTGTGGAATTAATCTTGTATATGTGAAGGTCTTACCAGTATCATCTTTATCTTGGTAAAGAGTTTGAAAGGACCTGGAGCTAACATATATTTTCACAATCGTGTGTAATAGAGTGATTTGACATTTCACAAGTGCTAGGATGTTAATCCTTTTGGTATTGCATGCTCTGCATATTTGGGTGGATTGTCCTGCTCTCAGTATGACACATAAGTCTTATTGGGTAGTAATAATGTATTAGCAGTAATAATGCATTCGTACTGTGGTGATCTTACAGTTGTAAGAAACGGCATCTATCTGTAACGTGAATGTGCTGTGATCTTCACAACGACCTTGTGAAAAATTAATATTTCAGTTGAAAAATGTATTCTTTCTAATTGACTTTTCAGAGGGAGGAAGAACTGGCTTTTGTTATGGCAAATCTTCATTTCCATCACCTTGTGGAGAAGAGCACATTAGGCTCAGCCACTGTGTATGTATTTATGTGTGGGTGTATTAAATTTTTGACAGTAAATATAAAGGATTAGAAGTTGATACCATCTTAATATCCTGAGAGTAGCTACAAAGATACTCTGTTTTTAATCAGTAGACACAAGCCAATAGGCATAATTACTTAGCTGTTGCTAAAATAATTGGATTATTCATGAGTACATATTTGCTTTATTTGTTCTGGGTTAAGGATTATGTCCCTAGTAGAATGTTATTTATGGGGGCAGGATAGCTTCATTACTGCAAGATGCCAGTGCATCAAGATGTTTCCTGTTCTTTGCATTAATGTGAGTTTTTATATCTTGCAAGGCACACAGACCCATGGCTGAGTTGGGTCTGCAGATGTGTTTTGCTTGGTCAACATAGTACGTGTCTTTTAATGACTTTGAAGGTCTTGAGGTGGGCAATATGCTTTTCATTTCACTCCTGCTTTCACATTCATTTTTAAAATTATTATTTGAAAAGCTCCTGAATGCTTTTGAGTTTGTTACTTTACGTAGTAAGGTTTTTCTTACTGAATAAAACTTTGTTCATCATAGCTTTGGGTCTCTGCCTGGTTCCTGATCTATAGGTCTGTTGTTTGATGCATTTTCCTGTTGAGCAGCTCCGTTCTCTGGTTACTGAGACCTCTGAGGAGCAGAGTTGTCTTTGCCGAGCTGCTATCTTAGGCAGATCCCAGGAATGTATTCATCCGTGGTCATCTTGTGGATACTTACAGAACTCACTCCTTTGCCTGTTTTTATATAAGTTGGTGAAAGGAACACAAAGCAATTCTTTTGAGTTCCTGGTGTGGAAGGCTATTGGGAACTCTGTAGAGGATTGATAGAAGCTGGTGTTTGGACAGATGTTAATTTTTTTAAAGGAGTATTTTCAGTTTAAACATTTTATCTCTGGTTGACAAATGTGTGTATGTTTTGTTTTGCTTTCTTTAGCCCCTACGAGCTACCTCCTCATACTCCTCTTTTGGATGACAACCCGGAGTATGGACTACATGGCTACCAGCTGCATGTTGATATGCACAGCGGTGGAGTTTTCTACCTGTGTGGTACATTTCGCAATCTCTTTACCAAGAAAGGTGAAACTAATTGACTTTTTGTTTCAGTATGAAATTAAAAGGTTAGAGACAATAAGGGACCTATTTTTATATTTGAGTTAAGAATTGTCTCTTCACTGATCATCTGTTGGCACTCTGTCTTCTCATACCCACACCTCATTCTAGGACTTGTGAAATACCATGGCCAGATCAAGTCTCTTTAGCCTCGGGCTCCATCTCTTTCATTACCACCTCTCTACCTTCTGGAATATTCTCTACTCATGTTTTCTGCTGATACTTTCCTTACTATTTTGCCCTGCTGTGCCTCTTCCTCTTACCCCAAACTTCTTCCCTTCTTTCTCAAAGGAATTTGGTAAGCTTGCCCACAGGGCCAGTGTAGCACCTGTCCAGGATAAGAGTGAAGGGAAACCACCCTTCTGTATATCCTGCATCCATGTTTACCATGCTCACTAAAACTGAGACAGAGACTGGAGTAGGCTGAGAGGGAGGGGGCTCAGTTGAATGAAAGGGAAGAAGGAATATAGAATGCCCCCTGTTCTGCTTTGTCTTCTTGTTTCCTCTCGGTTTCATTTGTCTGTGTCCTGTAAACATGGAGGTTTGATGTACAGAATCATATAGATACAAGTTTAACATTTAAAAAAAAAAGATTTTATTTATTTATTTGAGATAGTGAGAGACAGCACAAGGATGTGGAGGGGCAGAATGAAAGAGAGAATCTTAAGGAGAGTCCCTGCTGAATACGGAGCCTGATGCAGGGCTCAATCCCAGGATCTCAGGATCATGACTTGAGCCAAAGACAGATGCTTAACAGACTGAGCCACCCAGGTGGCCCTCAAGTTTAACCTTTTTGGTAGTAGTGTTTTATAGGGGAAATTTAATACTTTATTTGTGAATTCTCCAACATTCTTTCTTCTAATAGTTTTGACATCCATTACTAATCTCTGCCTGAATCAATTTCTTTCAGAGTTTAGAAAATGGTGATTTTCTAGTTATGTCAATATTTCTACATTTATTAACTGAAATTTTATAAAGAATTTCCACACATCAACTGGTGAACTCCTGTAGTGGCAGGATAAATGCTCTAATCCTTTCTTTTCTGACCACCAATGCTCAGATTATGGAATTGATGTTATCATCACTTCCTATGGTGGAAATTATTTTGAGTGCACACTCTTCTTGTTGTTTAGGTCATTGTGGACTCTGAGTTTTTAATTTATTTAATAATTTATAGACAATTACAAACATTATTCTTTTTGAAGCTAAAATTGTCCTTAGTTTGATCAGTGGGCTCTACTTCAAGCTGGCTTCTGTGCTTGTTTGATACACCCCCATTGGTCTTTGAGTCTTTGCTTTCTGACTCAAGATTTCTAGGTTTTTCTATGCTTGTCGACATTTTCATTAGAATCATTTCGAATGTATATTTGACATTCACCTGAAGTGAGTTGACATCTTTGTTGTTGACTTGTCCTACCCAATAATGTGGTATGTCTTTCATTTAGTTCAGAAATACTTACATGTCTTTTAGAATGAGTGTTTCAGAATTTTCTTCATACTAGTTTTGCACATTTATTGGTGAGATCTTTAGTATTTCATCTTTGTTATTTCTCTCCCTTTGTATCTCCCAGTTGTTGTAATGTTTAATGCGGCTTTGGTCTCAGGCCACTCCTGATTTCATAGAGTAGGTTGCGAAGTATTCATACCTTTTGGATTTTTTGGATTTTACTTAGAATTGGTAGTAATTCCTCCTTAAAATGGTTGGTGGAATTCCTTCAGGAAGCCATCAAGGCCTGAAGGTTTCTTTGTGGGAAGGTTTTTAACTACAGCTTCAATTTCTTTTATAGATATAGGACTACTTAGATTATCTATTTATTCTTGAGTAAGCTTTGGTATTTGTGTCTTTTAAGACATTTGTCTAAATATTAATTATATTGAGATTGATCCGTGGTTGAGATTTTTGGCCTGCTTATTCTATTATAAATTTCTCCATGAATGTTTACCAAATGATGGGCATCTATATGCGTTATTTTATTGAGATTGCAAAAATGATGTTTCCCTAGTTACTTCATTCCTTGTATGCCTATTATGTAGGATCCTTCTGTAAATAAGAGTTTTCTCTTATCAACTGTTTAGTTAACTTAAAAATAATTAATACAGGAAGGGCAAGGTACATGCTTGAGTCTTTCTATTTATAGTGATTAATGCTCTAACAGTCTTCAAAGATGACTTAGAGGGTTTTTTTGGGGGGAGGGGATATTATTATGAACTCCTAGATTAGAAAATGTATTTTATGTATTTTGGTCTATTTTCAGTCATTATTTCTTTTATTGTTATTGTGATGCTCAAATTGTCATCTTCTCCTGTGTTCCTTTGACATGACTCTAGTCATCCTTGGTAGCTTGCTTGTGCTCTTACAGGACTGGATACCTAAGCTCATCTTGTCTGTTTCTTGCACAGAGGTGGAACTGTCATTTTTCTGAGGAGCTGTGCTTCCTTTTAGTTCCCACTACACTATGGTATTTAGAAACCATAATCTGGACCCTGGAGATGCACCTTGCCCTTGGGTTTTCATTTCTTTTAGGGTTTTCGGTGGGCAGTGCTAACAAGTTTGTAGGTTTTATAATGGGAAGAAATCAATCATGCTTCATTAAAGGAAAGATTTTAAGGTTTTTAATTAACTACTTTGAGTAAATACTTGAATATGTTTTCTCATGCTGGAAATTTTTGTTCCAAACATCAAAATCTATAATAATTTAAAAATAGCAATATTGTTGCAAATAACCCATTGAACATCCTTTTAATTAGGATTTTCCTATAGCTCACTATGGGCTTAAGATACATCATGCCAGAGAGTTAAGTCACCTGAAATAGTTCTTCTCTGTGTGATTATGCTACCACTTTGACATACAATCAGAGTGATTTGTTTCAGTTGATTTTTTATTTTTCAGGATTGTTTTCCTTTTATTTTTACATTAAAAAAATTACATCCCACATTTACATGGTTTATAGTTGAAACTATAAAACAAGGAAGTTCAGAGAGGTTTACTTCTATCCTTGTCCTTCATCCCTGTTCTCTCTGTTCCTCCAAAGATGATCCTGGATATTGGCCTTTGGTTTATTCTTTAAATGCTGTTTTCTGAATATATGTTATACATCAATGTATTTCTATTTCTCCCAGTGTTTTTTAAAGAGGCATACTATACTCCTTTTTAATTTCCTTGCTTTTCCCCTGTTAGTAATATATTCTGGAGATTACTCTTTAGAATGACGTAGAGATTTTTCTCATTCTCTCTTTTCAAACCATCTGTAGGTGGGCAGTTTGTTAATGGTTTCCTTCTGTGGGTTCCAGTCTTTGCTGTCACAGTAAATAAATAGCCTTCTTCATACATCCTTTTATATTTTGCCAGCTTGTCTTTGGAATACTTTTTTAGGGGTAGGGTTGCTAGGTCTAAGGAAAATGCACAGTAATTTTGAAAGACACTGTCAAATTCTTGTTTATGAGGGGGTATTTCTAACTTAATAGGAAGTTAAAGCATTTTATTACTGGGGATGTTCTAGGTTTGTATTATGTGGTCATACAAGGCAGTTTAGTTAATAAACTTTCTATTTCTAAATTAGTTGGATTTTTTTAAAAAAATTGGGAATGGTTCTTAAATGTCAGATACATCTTTGGGTAACTATTGATAATCATATGATTCTGTCTCCTTTATACTATTAATGTATAAAATGCTTCAGTGTATCTTCTAATAGTAAGCATCCTGGAACCTCTGACAGAAGCTTCTCATTATGTATGCTTATTTCTAAGCTACTGGTTTCAGTTATTTGGTATTTAGTGTTTTTCCATTTATACTCACAGATTATTTATAGTTTTGTTTTTAAAAATCTGTTTCTGATCTGGTTATAATCAGGTTTTCTACTTTTCATTGAATCATTTTTTAGTATTTATATGATTTCCTAGAAAGTCATCTGTTTTCTTTAGGTTTATTTTGATCTTTTTTTAGCTTTTTGAGTTGGCTGCTTAGATTGTTTAATTTTCAGGGTTTCTTATTTTTCTTCAGTACTCTTTCTGCAGATCTTGGAGTCTGAATCAGGAAAGAACTGGAAGGTGATCTAGAGAGTGAGCCCTCCTGGGCAGGACTGCACTCTGCTCAAGGGCAGAGGTACTGTCCTGGGAACAGTTCTCCCAGTTTTATGAAGGCATGAAAGTTCTGCCTTTCTTCTCGGTACTTCAACCCTTTTAACTTTATTATGTTATTTGAAACAGAGAATAAAATCTCATCCCTTTTCCTGGTATATCCTATTGAGGGTGCTACTAATGTGCAGCGGTCTATACCTAGGGTACAAATGCATGTGCCCTCTGGCTAGTGTTAATTGAGGACGTCCTAGCTTTCAGTCTTTCTCATGAACATGATCTGTGCTCTCAAGAGCCTGTGCTGGGTCCTCCAGGAATTAGATCTTTTAGGTGGGATCTTAGATGGGTATGTAGAACTTCAGAGGAGAGGACTTACCCTCACCTAGTTTTAAACAAATATAGTGTAACCTTGATGAAGCTTCGTGTGCATTCCTTATACAAGCAGTGCCCTTAATAAGGAAGACGATAGTACACAGCAGACTTGTGGGCGCTCATTACAGGTTCTTACTGAATGTTTTATATTTATATTAATTATTCAACTTAATCTTCACGGCAAGCCTGTGAGTTGGGTAGTATTTTCTCTCGCGTGTTACTGGTGAAGTGGCTGGAACTGGTCTTGTAGGTCAGTTCTCTAATTACACGCAGCCCGCGCATGGCAGAGCCCCATATGCACCTGCACAGACCAGTCTCCAGAGTGCGGATCTGAAACACTGGGCTGCACTGTCTTCTGTATATCTGTACTTTCAGGGACATGCTTCTAGAATATGTGTCTTGTGTGTATGACTCGGTCTGTCTTTTCAAAGCGTTTGCATCATAGAGCGATCAGGAAGGGCCTTTCACTGCCAGCTCGTGGGGCGGCCCGTAGCCACTGTTCTGTTAGTGCTGATGGCTCACAGGGAAGGCCAGATGATTATCCATGACTGAGAGACTGAGGAAAATGAAGGAGAATGGGAAGCTGAGATGGGGATAGCTCACTTTTCATCTGTTTTCACAATTAGAAAACACATTTCCACGGTGAGAAGACAGCGCAACTGAGACACGTTTCCTCTGCATGTGGTTCTGTGATGAGGAAGCAGCAGAGGGCGCCGCCGCCATCAGCTTCCTCTCACATTTTAGAAAAGTACAAACCAGAATGTCCTTTGCAGTTTTTGAGAAACTCTCCTGTGGTACCATGTGGTATATTTAGTAAATTCTGGCTACGTCATTGCAGTTGGGAACGACAGCTCTTTGCCCTGTGTTTTAAGAACACTTTCTCTCTCTGTCAAGGATAAAATGCTTTATCATCATGTCCCTGGTGTTGAGGTGGCTCTATCCACTGTTTGTCATCAGTGAGACCCGAGAAACCTGCCTGATTCTAACGAGGCCATCTGCAGGGAGTGGCAGGAAGTAACGGGGACAAGGGAGGATTTATTTATCTGATTCATTCATTATTGAACACGTGTGCTGGACACAGGGCATAGATGTGTCAGGCATGGTGCCTTTCCTCCTCAGGTTGGTGCTGAGCCAGGTGACAGGCACATGTGGGGCTCTAGGGATTCTGGGCATCCTCAGGAAGGGCAGACCAAGAGCAGTTGGGGGTGGGGTAGAGTGACCAGAGCAATGTTCATAGAGGTCACTGGAAAGGGGTCCAGACCAGTTAGTAGGAGTCATGGGGCATGGAAAGGGTACAGCTTTAAATGTGACATAACTTACAAACAGAGCCTGAGTTTGGTGATTGTATAGGGTCATTTCCAGCATTCCATCTTAAACTAAGAATTCTGAGGATGTACCAATTTAGTCCACAAATTCATTGTAGTTTTATTAAAAAATCCCAGTGGGAATTTATGATATATCTTGCATAGACATACTCATGTGCATATGGAATGGCTGACAAAATTTTTCTTTTAAAATTTTAATTGTGAGATAATAAGTTCTTTTCTATGTATGATGTGTGTACAGACCATGCAAAAAACAGTAAAACCCGTGTAGCCACTACACGGTTTAAGAAATGGACCATTGCCAGGGACTTTGAAGTGCCCTGTGTCTCTCCTTCTGGTTCTATATATTGTGTTAACCACTGTTTTGTGTATTAACTGTTCCCTTGCTTTTCTCTTATTTTTTTGTAATTAATCTTCTTTGTATTGTGCACTGACACTGAGAAATGCATAAGACAGATTATCATAAAGCAGACACTTGTGTGATCACCATCCAGATCTTGGTTAAATTTTGAAGATGGATAGTTAGAGGGGACTGGCCTTTGCTCATGTTAAACACACTGACCGATGGTGTATGGTGCCCCTAAAATGAAGCAGAATAGCTATGCACTTCTCTCGCAGCTCCAGAGTCTTTTAACAGATTATTCTCAGAAATGTGAGGCTCACAGCACAGCAATTACCAGCTGTTTTAATGAGTTATACCATGATATACCTGTGTATCTGAGTATATCTTCATCCTTTGGAGGATGTGTATATGTTTCTTTAGAGCATTGGTGTAGAATATGTTGTATAGAATCATTTGTCTCAGAGTGGCTGAGAGGATCTTTAGAATTGGCTCTACAGGAAATATGCATAATCAGAGGATTCATGCCATGTTTAGACTTAGCACAAACCCAGTGAGATATTAGAGTGAGCACTGGCCAACTGAGATGCCTACCTCTCTGTCACAGTATTTTCTCTGAACAAGATAGCCCTTTGTTCTGTTTTCTTGACTCTGTCTCATGGACTTTGCTACACGGTCCTTTGGATTTTATTATTATTATTACAACTTACTGAAAAAAAAAAAAAGCAGAAGACCCTGGTTAGTTCTTGTGCCTCGAGTGAGATTCCTGATACTCAGAAGGGATCGGGCCAAAGCTCTCTCAGTGGGAGATACCTAGGATGAGCAGTATGTCGGCAGCCCACAAGCAAGGCCCCTGCATTTGGCAGGGCTGTCTTCCTCATCCACTCGAGGCCATACCTCATGCTCCTTGGCTTTGGATCCCAACACTGGTCTGGTGAGCTGAGTTCTTAGGCTGGTGACTGCCCAGCCCTGCTGTATTCTTCACCCGCCTTCATCCTTTCACATCAGAGCAGGCATTATTCCAGTGTGCTCAGGAGTAGACTGGGGCCTCATTTTATAAGATATTGCTCAAGCTTCCAGACATTATTCTCTCCCATCCAGACACTGTATTGAGGGGTAGGGCTTTCTGCCTCCCCTACCTCCTAGTGAATAAAAGATCTGTGTCCTTTCTTCTTTCCCTAAAGGTTTGATTCCTTCCCCTTGGAACTTTGTCATATTCCTCCCCCAAGAAACCTGGAAAGTTTTCTCTTTGTATTTTTATGTGCTCTGCCACTTTGACAAGTCATGACTAGATTCAGAGTTTTCTAAAAAGGATCCATATTATCTCTCTTCAAAGAAAAATTTATGATCCCTGTACTTGCACATACTTGCTACTTGCTTCTTTGTGTATTATTACTAAAATCCAGCTAAAAGGCAGTTTAGGAGAAGAAGTATTTTTGTCACCTGACGTGGATTTATGAGAGGCAAGGGGTGGGAAGGATAAACAGTGAGGCAAATACCAAAAGAGGGGTTTGTGAATGAAACTGTGAGTTAAGCTTGTAGAAGTGCCTGCTGTGTTTATCTGTGTCCTGTTCTTTGGGAAATGTGGATGCGTTGCTGGCATTGGGTCCCGGAACCAACCTCAGGTTCTGTGACTCACTGGGAGGAGCTCACAGGACTTAGGATATAATAGTATTAGTGGCTACGACTTATTACAGTGAAAGGCTGCAGAATGAAATTGGTAAAGGGGAAAAGGTATGTGGGGAGGGACAGAGGAAAGCCTTCTGCAGGGCAGTCACCTGGGATGAGCATATTTTCTCCCAGAATGAGTTGTGAAAACACGTGAAAGTCTGTCTGCCTAAGTTCGTGTAAAGACCCGATGCCCAGATTTCTTAGTGGTGACTTGTCACGTAGGCACCCTCTGTCTGGCACTGCCAGCCTCCCAGACCCTCAGAGGGAAGGATGTTGAGCATACACCATGTGGTTGATACAAGCTGTTTGATGCAGTGAGCCACTTGTGTGAGTTAGGAAAGATGAGGTGGGAATTCAGGTGCCGGGCCAGCTAGACCAGTAGGCCTCCCTGAGAGTAGACTGTTCTGGGGCTGCTGTGCTAACTGCTCCATTCCACGGTCTGTGAGCGCTTCTGTTAGAGTGTGGCACAACCTGGAAGGAGCATGCAGGAGATAGTGCAGCTGCAGTTTTGAAGTGTAAATAGAGCTTGAAAAAAGACATGATCAGCGATGCAAAGTATGAGGCAACATGTATTTTTTGATCTTTGTATCAAGCTAATTATTACCAACTTTCAGAAGCTGAATGAAGGGGGTTTTGCCTAGGACAGCAGACTGTAGCCTTTTTAGCAAGATTGGGAGTGAAAGTGATAGAAGCAAAGGGAAAGGATTTTTAACGTGTGCTCTTCTGTCCTTTGACTTTTTGAGTTGTTATAAAAATGCATTTAAAACCTAATGTCTTTTTATTATAGAATTTGAAAATTCTGAATATATAGAAGTTTATAAAGAAGCAAATAAAAAAAAAAAGAAGCAAATAAAAACTACCAAGGACAACCTTTGTTTATATTTTGATCCATTTTCAGATATACAGCTATATTTCTATCCGTGGACCACATTTTGTGAACAGTGCCACACTCTGGTTTTTCCCTTTACCATTACATGGTGGGCATTTCCCATATCACTGAATTGTTTTAGCAAATTTGATCTTGAAAAAAAAAGTTATATGGCCTCCCACTGTTTGCTTTTTATCGTGATCTATTGACCCACTCATCCTAACAGGCATCGGTCTCAGTTTTTCATGATTGCAGTGCTATTGTGATGAGTGTTATTTTGTAAAATGTTTGATGATTTGAAAGGTGAAAGTGACATCTGATTGTTTCACATCTGCATGTCTTTGAATATTAATTTGACTACAGCAGAGGTGGGTGGTGGGTAGTCTGTGTGTGGGGGCATTGTCACAGGACCCACCTCGCTGCCGCCCCTCACCGGCACGTGGCTGTGGACACTGTCAGTGTCCTTGCTTGCAAAGTGTGGCCACGTCAAAGCCTGCCTTCCAAGGTGTCTGAGGGCCAGGGTGGTAATAGAGGCACCTCCAGGAGGCTTGGCCCGTGCTGCTGCCCGTGAGGCTTGTTTTTATATTTCTCCTTTAATTGAATTTCCATGTGCTTGTTTGATTGGTTCTGTTGTTTCTACAACTTCTAGTTGTATTCATTGAAAATATTTTCTCCATTTTGTATTTTGCTGTTTAATTTAGTGTATATTGTTTCTGAATTGCTTTGAGGTTTTCAGTTATATGTAAACATAAAACGTACAAAGCCTATGGATTCCCAAACCCTTCCCCCTTAGGACTCTTTCTGTTGAGAATCGATGCCCCTTTTGTTTCCGTACCAGGCAAGAAGATATTTCAAGCTTTACTTGTATATATATTTTTAAGTTTGTTTATTTAAGTTATCTGTATACCAGTGTGGGGCTTGAACTCACAACCCCAAGATGAAGAGTCACATGCTGCTCTGACTGAGCCAGCTCAGTGCTCTCTTATTTTGTTACCAAATTATGTGTCCCTCCCCCCAATATAAAATTTCTTACTAATGAATTTTTCCCTAAGTTTTCTCTGTTATTTTAATCTAGTTATTCTTTTAGGTGTATTTAATAATCACTCAGCCAGATTTTAAAATACCTCGTTTGGATTTTTTTTTTAAGATTTTATTTATTTATTCAGGAGAGAGACAGAGAGGCAGAGACATAGGCAGAGGGAGAAGTAGGCTTCCTGTGGGGAGCCTGATGTGGGACTTGATCCCGGGCCCTGGAATCACACCAAGCTGAAGGCAGATGGTGTGCTGCTGAACCACCCAGGTGTCCCTCTCATTTGGATTTTGATCAGATTTGCATTAAATGTATATGTTAATTTGGAAGGCATTGATCTCTTTTCTATTTAGAGTTTCAGACGCTCTCTCTCCTTTAAGTCTCTGTCACTGCTCTCAGGAGTAGTGTTCTCTGTGTGGACCTGCCAGTCACCGATATTTCATTTTTGTGGTGCCATTGTGAGTGAATTCTTTGAGATTATGTTTCTGTGATCTGTTAGATTCAGGCTATATCCTACAGAGTTTCTGCAGTATGCTCTTCATTAAAATACTGTTTAAATAATACATGGTGCTGTACTTAACTCTATAAGACACATAGGAAGTGTTGAAGGGAGAAAAAGAAGGTATGGGTTTCAGAAACTTCTTTTCCCTCCAGAAAAGTGGGGTTTCAGCTATTCAGCAGTAGAACCTGATAAGCCCAGATGACCTCTGTTTAAAGAAATTCTACTTTTAAAGTTTTAATAGTTTGTTTCGAATATTTTTCATAGGTAGCATGTTATCTCATTTTTATAGTTGTGATTCCAAAAATAAATGACTTGTTTCCTCTGTTGATACTAATTGCTTTCTGTGTTTCTAGGTCGATTATTCTCTCTCAGCATTTATCATAACAGGAAGACATTAGAAATAGTACAGTCCTGAGTGGTGATTACCTATGAAAATTAGAACAGATAACTCCTCACAGCATCTTCCAGCGGTTGTTAGTATGTTTTTCCTATTCTGTCCGTCTGGTGACCCATTATGAAAAATCAGCATTATAGATTACTTTCGCAGAGCAGGAGAACCCAGATCTCCATACCTTTTAATGCCAGAGCTCTTCAAGAGTGCACAGTACTCCACCTGGAAACAAGGCCACGTGATTGTGGGACGTGGTACAGATGTGCAAAATGAAACTGTAGGGCTCCTTGTTAAAAATGCAAGGATTTCAAAATGGCAGCAACAGAGCCCAGGCTGCGCCCCTGAAGTGGGCCCTGCAGAGACACAGCTTGTGTGAGGAGCTGCCTCAGGCTCCTGAGGCCTCCCTGCAGCTTCTCTTCATCTGCTGGTCTGGACTCTGGCTTCTGTGTGACTTTTGACTTCAGAGTTGTAGTTTTGTCTTTCTGGTGATTTGCATTTTAAAAATCATTTAAAAGGAAGGGTATGAAGTCTTTGTTTATATTTTCACTTTCAAGGATATTGTTTAAATAATACATTTAGCTTTTTTCATAGATTTTTATTAAGGCAATTGTGAAAATAGAATCTTAAAACAAGCAGCTGGAGGCAGTTACGTCTAATAAGAAATGTAAGAAATGGGTTTTCTCATTTTTTTACCCCAGGGTGGAGTTAGTGGTTAGAACCTGAGCTTGTCAGGACATTGAACTTAGGGCCACCTCTGGGGTCACCAGCATGTTACCATCTGTGGTTCCTGTGCCTTCTACACACCTCTTTGGGTTTCTTCTTATTTCTTCCCATTCTTTGTTACCTTTCTGGCATCATTTTCGGGGCACATGGTCTGGGCGGGCTACCTTTCCTTGTGGCCCTGTGGTTTCCCTGCGTCAGTAACTAAAACACCACTCACCTTGATGTTGCTTCCCTGACTCTAATGCTCCCTGGGTCCTTGGGGAAAATCACAAGTATGTGTCTGTTGGTGCCGTCCAGTGTTGACTCACCCCTGGTTGCTACTCAGAAGTCTTTTAATTAGCCCTCTTTAAGTTCCCTTTGTATTTCATGTGAGGGTTGTTTGGATATGATCACAGTCATCTTCCTGCTCTGTTCCTTGTGCTTGGGCTCACTACCTGCTGTGCTAAGAAAAACTGTCACCCCTTTGCTTCCTGATCGTCCTCTCTCATCTGCCATCACATTGTCACTATATTATAGTCTCTTTGTATTCTTGTTTTTTGTTTTTTTTTTTTTCTTTAGGGAAAAAAATGTCCCACTTCTTTCCAAAGAGTATATCCCAATTTCTATTCCTAAATATATCTGCTCCTACCTCCTCTGGAACCTGTATTTAGCCATTTGTCTCTTAGCATCATCTCAAATCTGTTTTCCCATCATCTTTTTTTCAATTCATGTTTTTTGATTCAAAAATTATTTTAAAAGGAAAAAACACTTCCATACAGATCAGAAAAAATTGGTTGAAAGCTATGGAAAACCTAACCTAAAACTGGCTTAGCAAAAAGGATTCGTGTAGAAAAATCCAGGGAGAGGTTTTATTTCAAACAGTTTGACGCAAGGGCTTGTTGCCTGTCAGTGGGGCTGGATATATCTGGACACCCTGTCCCTCTTCGTCTCTCCCATTCTGATTCTTCCTGCTTCACTGTATTCTGAGTTATACTTCCTCCTTTGAAGGCAGCTCTGGCTAGCCCTAGATCTCATGTCCAAGTCTAAGATCCTCCCTTAAACACCCCCTCCCCAAGAGTCTCATTGCATCTCCTTGGCTCTTGTTGGCTCAAAAACTCATCCTGCCTTAGTCATGTGTCAGGAGGATGGGATGCTCCATATCTGAGCCTGGCTGCTATCATCTAAAGTATGGGGACTGATGTGGGTATGTGTCTCAGAGGAATATCAGAACATGCTTTGTGAGAGAAGCAGAACAGGTGTTGGAGAGTCCAAAACAAATATCCATATACCTTCCCCATAAACATCTCTGGAAAGACTCCCATAAACATCTCTGGAAAGACTAGCCTGGAAAAAATGATGCATACTCAGATTGACTGGACTGTTAGGAAATTGGCCCCCCGGCATGGAAGATAAAATCGGGTCTTGTGAAAAATACATCTGAATTTTTACATCAATAGGAAAAGCTATTTTGAAATACTATTGAATTAATGAGCACTGAGCTTTTTAAGAGTCTAGGTACACACTTTATCCTGTTGAAAATCAAGTTTATTGTCAGCAGTACCAGGAACAGTACCAGCAGCAAATGTAGCCTGTTAGGGTTCTTGCTGGTTGAGAGAAGTGGAGGGTCTGTGGCTCAAAGACTTAGGGGATTTTACTGATGTTGCCACACTCATCAGTTCAGGATTTGGGAGGGATGTTGTCCTACAGATTTGAAAGTTCTCCTTTTCCAGTATCCTTCCAACACAGCTCCAGTTCATTTCACTCATGCTGCCAGTACAACAAATGAAACCAGGGAGAAAGTTCTGATCCTCCTCACATTCAGAGATGACCTCTCTTTTCATAGTCCATGATCTGTGTCTATTCTTAGCTACTTAAATTTCATGTGTATCAGGGGTTTGGAAAGCAATGGAAGTATCTGAAAATAATCAACTGAGAAAAAGAGAGAAGCTCTGTGTTTACCTTATCTAATATAAGATGCTGAACAAGGAAAGAGGGGGAAGTACTCAAGGTTTTCTTGTCTGAGAGCCTATTCAATTTGATCATTAGAGTCTGATGACTTTCTGTCTTGTTCTTAGTTATTCCTTTATAGTGTTGGTGTCTCTGCAGCTTTAAACTGTTAATACTTGGTGGCAAATATTTTTGAGTTTGTAGGGTCTTCTTTCTTCTTACACACTCTCACCTGAGAATTGCATACTGATGTCCCATCCACATGTCTGTGTCACTGGTGTGTCACTGTGTTCACGTGTTCTTGTTCCTCCGGCAGTCTCTCAGGTGGTGCTTTTGGGCCCCACCTTACTTAGTGCCTGCTCTTCAGGGTGATGTGTGCAGTGGGCTCCTGTTGCCTTTCCTGCCTCAGACAGCACTACTGTGATGTAAGCCCCTTTCCTGTCTGCCTTGGGAAAATCATTCAGTCAACCCAGTCAGTAGTCCTCTCTCTGAACCTTCTTTTACTTCCTGCCTTTTCTGGGTTCTATTTATGGGGCCAAAAAAAAAAAAATGAATTCTAATCATAGCTAAGAAATGAGGAATGTTATTAGTAGTGCCATTAATCATGCCGTAGAAGACATGACCTTTTTTCCTAAAGACTGTAGATTATTTTAGGAAACGTTGAATATGCAGAAACAATCCAGTATAATTAAATGTTCAGGTGTTAGAACATTAATGTTAGCAAGGGTTAGAAAAGGAAGAGATTAGCGTAGGCTGGAAGGTGCTATTAGCCATAGAGGTGAATGTTGAAGTTTTGAGGGACTAAATTCCCTCAGGGAAGAGGAAAATGATCTGAGGACACAGATTTGCACATTTCCAGGGTTATGGGTTGGATAGGAAAAGAGCAGCTAGTTGTAATAAGCAGAAGGGGGTCTTCAGAGGAAGGTTGATATAGCTGCTAACAGCTAACGTCTATTGAATGTTACTTTTTTAGTAACATTTTATTTTGATGTAATTTCCAATGTAGAAAAAAATTACAAAAATAATACAAGAACTCCCACATATAATTTTCTGATTTTTTTCACCATAGATTAGTTTTGCTTGTTCTACAACTTTATATCAGTACAGGATGTACTCTTTTGTGTCCAGATTCTTTCAGCGAAATGCCTTGAGTTTCATTTATACTGTTGCAAGTATTGCTAGTCATTCCTATTTATTGATGAGTACTATTTCACTGAATGAATATGCCACAATTTGCTTACCTGTTTTCCTATTGATGGACAGGGAATTTGTGTTGTTTCCTGTTTGGGGCACTTATGAATAAGGCTATTACAGAACTCTTGTGAAAGTCTTTTTTTTGTGGACATAAGTTTTTTTATTTCTCTTGGCAAAATACCTAGTACTGGAATCGTTGGTTTATGTATTAAAAATTATCATTTTTATGTATAAGAAAATTCTATGTATAAGAAATGGCCAAAATATTTTTTTAGATTGTTTGTACATTTTCTACTCCCACCAGTGTTGTATGAGTGTTCTGGTTGCTTTATATCCCAGTCGACGTTTGATGTTATTAGTCTTTTAAATTTTAGTTGTTCTGACATGTGGGAGTAGGATCGATCATCAAGGCTTTGATTTACATCTCCCTAATGGCCAGTAGTGGTGAGCGCCTTTTCATGTGCCTCTTGGCCATTTTCATATCTTCTTTTTGAAATGTCTACTAATCCTTTCAACTTTTAAAAATAATGACTTATCTGTTCCTGAATTATAGGAATTCTTTATGTATTCTGAATACTAGTCCTTTGATAGATAAATGTTCTACAAAATATCTCATCCCAATCTGTGGCTGGCTTATTAATTTCCTTAATGGTATTTTTAAAACATTTTTTAATTGAAGTATAATTGATGTATAACATTATATTACTTTCTGTGTCTGGATTAGCTCACTTAACATAATGTCCTTTAGGTCTATCCATGTTGTTGCAAATGAAGGATTTCCTTTTTTGTAGCTGAATAATATTCCTTTAGTGTGTTTGTATGTGTGTTACATATTTTTTGATATGATTTTTTACATGTGTATTACATATTTTTCCATTCATCCATTGATGGACACTTGGGTTGTTTCCATGCCCTATTGTAAATAGTACGGCAGTGAACATGAAGATGCAGAGGTTTTTTTGACATAGTGATTATATTTCCTTTGGACAAATACCCAGAAGTGGAATTGCTGGATCATATAGTAGTTTTTAAAAAGGATTTTTGAGGAACATCTATACTGTTTTCCATAGTGGAAAGTATAAATTAGTGCAGTTAATTATCACCGACAGTGAGGGCTCCCTTTTCTCCACATCCTCACTAATACTTGTTATTTCCTATTTTGCTTTTCAATAATAGCCATTCTGACAGGAGTGAGGAGATATCTCAGTTGGTTTTGATTTACATTCTCTTATGATGATTTATGTCAAGCATCTTTACATGTGTCTGTTGGCCATCTCTATGTCTTCTTTGGGAAGAGGTCTATTTAGATTCTCTGTCCCTTTTTAATTGGATTTTCTTTTGATACTGAGTTTTATGGATTCTTTATATATTTTATATATCAATCCCTTATTGACTATATTATTTGCAGATATTTTCTTGCATTCAGTAGGTTATCTTTTCACTTTGTTGATGGTTTCCTTTGCTGTGCAGAAGCTTTTTAGTTTGACATAGTCCCATTTATTTACTTTTGCTTTTGTTAACTTTGCTTTTGGAGACAGATCCAAAAATGTATTGCTTTTGGAGACAGATCCAAAAATGTATAAGTCAAGGAGTTTATGTTTTTTTTTTTTCTAGGATTTTTATGGCTTCTGGTCTTACATTCAAGTCTTAATCCATTTCAAGTTAATTTTTGTGTATGGTGTAAGATAGTGGGCCAATTTCTTTTTTTTTTTCCTGTATGGCTGTCCCATGTCCCCAACACTATTCATTGAAGAGATCATCCTTTCCCCATTGTATATTCTTGCCTCTTAATAGTATCTTTTCATGATTAGGAGTTGCTCATTTTGATAAAATCTAATTTATTAGTTTTTTTATTTCGTACTTTTTTTGGTGGGGGGGTTTAAAAACTTTTCCTATTCCAAGTTATAGAGATGTTCTTTCTTCTGATTGTATGATGGTTTTAACCCTTACATTTAGGTCTATGATCCATCCCTAATTAATTTTTGTGTTAAGTGTAAGGTAAGGGCTGAAGTTCATTCTGTTTTTCCATATGGATAGTAAGGTTTTTTTGTGAAAAGACTTTGTTTCTCATTGAATTATTTTGATGTCGTTGTCAAAAGTCAATTGTTTGTAAAAGTGTTGGTAGGTATTTAGATCCGTCTATTCTGTTCTGTTGATCTATCTGTATGTCTTAGAGTGATGACACGCTGTCTTGATTGCTGTACCTCTACGGTAAGTCTTGAAGTCAACTTTTTTTCTTCTTCTTAAGATTGTATGGCTCTTTTAGGTCCTATTTCCATTTGAATTTTAGAATCAGATTGTCAGATTTTATTATTTACTTATTTTTCTATATTGATTCTTTATAAATTATTAAATTCCTGCTGGGTTTATGATTACAATTACATTAAATCTGTAGATCATTTGGGTAAATAGATGCATTTATAATTATTGAGTCTTGTAATCCATGTACATGGTACATATCCACCTTCTGCTTGGCAGTAGGCTTGGCTCTTTAGATAGAGGAATAATATTGACATAATGCATGTAAGGTGCTTAGCATATTTAGCCTGGGAGATATAATAATCTACACTGTAATGTTAATATATATTATTAGTTCCATTAATCTTCACAAAGCCTTATAAAATACTTTCTATTCGTGTTCTTATTTCACTTAGCTTAGAGCTTGAATGTGGTTACACAGCTAGTAAATGGCTGGGCAGGGTTTGGAATGAAGCCTATCATGACTAAAAGCCATGCTTGTAAGTGAATGTCACTGGAAGCCAAGGGCAGTGAGCCTTGAATTTAATTTCTCTGCATTTTGGGGATGGCCTTATGCTTTGTAGGTTAGAGCTGGAGTTACCAGAATTTATTCTGACTGGTTTAAGCAACGGAGGAACTCAGTAGGGGTATATTAGCTCAAGTGAAGGAACCCAGGCCACTTATGACTTAGTTCTAGGAAGGTTGAGGAGGGGAGGTGAGTAAGCATGAGACTCACAATGGAGGAATTGACACAAATTTGGGGGAGCCATAAATGATTCTCCAGCATATATTGTCTGCTGATTTATAGATTTTTTTCTCTATTGACAGTAATATGAAAGCAGAACTTTATGAGAATTTAAAATATTACATACTATATAATATATATTTATTATTATAAATTTTTAGTATTTAAGCAAATAAGTAATTATGTTTCCTCCTTTTGTGTTTTAATTTATTATATAATTCTATATTATATTAATCTATTATAATAGACACATACTGTTTAAATCATGTCTCTGTCACTTACCAGTGGCATGACCTTGGGTGAGGTACTCTTAATCTCTCTGTATATTTCTCTCATCTGTGAATTCAGAAAACTATAATACCTAATTTATAGTAGGATTTTAAGATATTCTAGTCTTTTAAGCTACTATAAAGTGCTTAACACAATGGTTGGTGTACAGTAAGTACTCAAGAATATTGCCTATTTTATATATTTAACATAGAACATATGTGCAGATTGTTTAAATGTAGGGTAAGCTTAAATAGCCTTTTTCTCTTAGAGATACAAGCAGAAGGAGTTCTGACCTTTCAAGATACTGCAAATGTTAAAGTTGTTCTAAAGTGGGAGAATATTTGGTAATAAAATAACAATAGTCTTTTTGCTTCCACAGAGATTTCATGTTTATTAGCTTAGACAATTGCCATTGAGATGTTATTGGCTGTTGTACTTTGGGGTCCATTTTCTGCAGTGTCCTGAGGACAAGCCACATGGAAAATGAACTCGTGGTTTTCTGTATGGCATCGTCTGGCTGCCAGCACACATGCCAGCCGGTTGGAGGTCTCTCTTGATTTTGCACATGGCTGTGCAGTAATATAGAGCAGAGCAGAGCCACATCTGGTCCATTCAGAATGTCATTACTGTGTCTCCTCTGAGGCTTGGCTTTTCACACATTTCCTCCGTGCTTCCGTTGAGCCCTGCAGAGGTGACAGTGGAGCTGTTGCCTGGGAAGGGTCAGTGTCTTTTGGCATTCATTCCTGCAGCAGGGGAGAGGGGGAGAGAAGCTGCACTGTTGTTGCTAATTACTCAGCAGAAGGGGACCTGTGGGCTGTCCCTGTCCTTGGTACTGAAGGCCTCACAGTGCCCTCCTGTGGGGCTGGAAAGCTCCAAGGGGCTCATTACTGTGTCCCAGAAGAGGCTGCTGGCAAAGTGGCCCGAGACTGTGCTTCAGATGACACTGTGTAGAATTCTTAGGGTAGGGCTTTGGCTTTACTTTGTCCCTTGAAATCACTCACCTAAGGTCAAGGAACCTTTTTCTGTCCCCTTCTTCTTTCCCCTGCGTGACTCACCTCTTACCTTTGTTGAGGTGTCTCTCTCTGAAGAGAGCTTACATCCAAATGGAGGAGCTCTTATGTTGTCCTGCATGGTGGTCATGTTTCAGGGTAAATGTGTGAAGCTCATCATCACAGGAAGCTCGGCAGTACATGCATAGGCTCTCCATGCGTAAGGGCCTTGGAAAGTGGATTTGTGTGCCTGGGTTGGGATGGTCCATGGTTAGCTAATCAGAGGAGGGGCGAGGCCTCTGGTCTCATGCTGTTGGTAGCATGGGCATGGATTTCTGCCTACTAGTAAGCGTGTGAAAGATGTGTGTGCGGGGCTTCTTGTCTCTTCCATACTCCCCTGCTCTCAAACTCCTCATTCCTATGAACATTGCCCTCCTTGTTCCCTTCTGTTTAATGTCTGGGCCACTCTGGCATCTGCTCTCTTAGAGGCTCCGTACCATGATTGCTGTTAGCTTAATCAAATCAGAAGAACTTTAGCCTCCTTAGCAACATTGGCCTCCATCAGTTACATGTAACCTCCAGGTTCACCCCAGGCATCCCCCCCCCCCCCCACTCACTTTTGAGATCATGTTTCCAGGATATGCACTTGTTTCTCTGTCTCTGGAGAACAGCTATGCTACCAGCCTCAAGCCAGATGCCTGCATCCAGGACTTGGCCATATGAGGCATTCTCTAGGAAGCAGCAAGTCTAAGGACTCTTGACTTGTCCTGCATTCGCATATCATAATTTCAAAAATCTTAAAATCTTTTCAGGATCATAATTTTAAAAATCTTAAATCTTTTCAGGATCCATTGAAAATGGATATGTGAAGCTTGTTGTTATACGTTTTAAAAATAACACAGAACACCTACCTCTTATTGGAAAAGTTGGCCTTTCTTGGAGAACTGATGTTTTCAGTGGCTGCATAAAGGTAATTTGTTGTTTCATTTTCTTAATGTAACCTGATTTCTGTCAATGTATATTTCTTTTTTCTTTAATAATAAATTTATTTTTTATTGGTGTTCAATTTGCCTACAGAATAACACTCAGTGCTCATCCTGTCAAGTGCCCCCCTCAGTGCCCGTCACTCATTCACCCCCACCCCCTACCCTCCTCCCCTTCACCACCCCTAGTTCATTTCCCAGAGTTAGGAGTCTTCATGTTCTGTCTTCCTTTCTGATATTTCCTACCCATTTCTTCTCCCTTCCCTTCTATTCCCTTTCACTATTATCTATATTCCCCAAATGAATGAGACCATACAATGTCTGTCCTTCTCCGATTGACTTATTTCATTCAGCATAATACCCTCCAGTTCCATCCATGTGGAAGCAAATGGTGGGTATTTGTCATTTCTAATGGCTGAGTAATATTCCATTGTATACATAGACCACATCTCTTTATCCATTCATCTTTCGATGGACACCGAGGCTCCTTCCACAGTTTGGCTATTGTGGACATTGCTGCTATAAACATCGGGGTGCAGGTGTCCCAGCGTTTCATTGCATCTGTATCTTTGGGGTAAATCCCCAGCAGTGCAATTGCTGGGTCATAGGGCAGGTCTATTTTTAACTCTTTGAGGAACCTCCACACAGTTTTCCAGAGTGGCTGCACCAGTTCACATTCCCATCAACAGTGTAAGAGGGTTCCCCTTTCTCCGCATCCTCTCCAACATTTGTGGTTTCCTGCCTTGTTAATTTTCCCCATTCTCACTGGTGTGAGGTGGTATCTCATTGTGGTTTTGATTTGTATTTCCCTGATGGCAAGTGATGCAGAGCATTTTCTCATATGCATGTTGGCCATGTCTATGTCTTCCTCTGTGAGATTTCTGTTCATGTCTTTTGCCCATTTCATGATTGGATTGTTTGTTTCTTTGGTGTTGAGTTGAATAATTTCTTTATAGATCTTGGAATCTAGCCCTTTATCTGATATGTCATTTGCAAATATCTTCTCCCATTCTGTAGGTTGCCTTTTAGTTTTGTTGACTGTATTCTTTGCTGTGCAAAGGCTTCTTATCTTGATGAAGTCCCAATAGTTCATTTTTGCTTTTGTTTCTTTTGCCTTCGTGGATGTATCTTGCAAGAAGTTACTGTGGCCGAGTTCAAAAAGGGTGTTGCCTGTGTTCTCCTCTAGGATTTTGATGGAATCTTGTCTCACATTTAGATCTTTCATCCATTTTGAGTTTATCTTTGTGTATGGTGAAAGAGAGTGGTCTAGTTTCATTCTTCTGCATGTGGATGTCCAGTTTTCCCAGCACCATTTATTGAAGAGACTGTCTTTCTTCCAGTGGATAGTCTTTCCTCTTTTATAGAATATTAGTTGACCATAAAGTTGAGGGTCCACTTCTGGATTCTCTATTCTGTTCCATTGATCTATGTGTCTGTTTTTGTGCCAGTGCCACACTGTCTTGATGACCACAGCTATGTAGTACAACCTGAAATCTGGCATTGTGATGCCCCCAGCTATGGTTTTCTTTTTTTTAAAATTCCCCTGGCTATTCGGTGTCTTTTCTGATTCCACACAAATCTTAAAATAGTTTGTTCTAACTCTCTGAAGAAAGTCCATGGTATTTTGATAGGGATTGCATTAAACGTGTAAATTGCCCTGGGTTGTCAATGTATATTTCTGACACTGCTTTTAGAGTCCTAGTTTTACTGTTCTCATGTCTGAAGATATGTGCATATTCTCTTAGCTGTTGACAGCTGATTGATTCATTCAACAGGTACTTGTTGAGTACCTTCTGTTTTTTGTTGAGTGTGGGGGAGCAGGAGCAGTGGGTAGCATGCAGCAGCATTTCTGCGCCTCTGCCCTCCCATGAAGCCCCTCTGTCTGTGTTGTGGAGAAGAAGTAGAGCTCTAGGTTGAACCAAACAAGTAGCAGTTACTCAACATCTTAATTGCTCTTATACCAGGATACAGATATTTCCTTGAAACCCTTCCTTGAACAGTTATATCAGTTTGTACCTCACCAAAAATTATCCCCATGGATGGGAGAGTTTATTTAGTGTTTGGGAGTTGGCAGGGACAGAGGGAAGAAGAGGTAGAGGAGGGTGAGAGTCCTTGAAACAGTTCTGTTTTCTTCTGGGATCTTGTGCCCATGGATGCTGGGGTTCTCCTTGTTCTCCATCTTTATTTTGTTCTCCATCAGGATTTACGTATTCCTGGTGAGCCCGTGAGATCTATCTTGAGTAACTTTATTCCACCATACAAGTACAGACACCTTGTGAGAATAGTTACCAATGATGATTGAGATTGAGAGCAGTGCTATCATTGACTGTTTTTTTTTCATTGACTGTTAAAATCAGTTAATTATCATTAAGTATTATCTCTTAAGCCACTTGCTATTTGATACAATGAACTGCTTTATTGATTCTATTTATTTGTAAACAAATATTTTAATTTTGGTACAGATTATTTTTATCATATACATAAGAATATTGTTTCACATCTTGAAGAGCACAGACTTGTGTTTTTCAATGGGTCTTATAAAAATATGAACTAAAATAAAATGTTAAAGCCAGAGTAGACCTTGAGGTCCAAGAAAGGTAGAATACAGATATGAAAGACTTAAATGTGTCCATGTGATTATAAAAATGATGTCATTTGTTCTGTGTTTTTTTGTTGTTTGGAGCAGGATGAGAGCAGGGTGAGGGAAGTGTAGTAATTCTACAAAGAAACAAAGCTTTATCCCAGCTCTCACAGCCTCTGGTGGGACTTTATGTCAGGTAGACTAAGCTGTGTAACAGACCATCCTAAATAGCATTTTAGCTGCAAATACAGGGACAGATTTTTTACAGCAACCAGAAGCTGAAGGTGCAGCTTCAGAATGAGCTCCAGGCAGTGATTCTATAGGTTGCTTGACCAACGTGACTCACGTGTGCAGGTTTCTAACAGAGTGGCTTGATCTGCAAATGGGGCTGTGAGTCCTTGAAGTCAGGCATGAACTGCCTGTTCCCACACACTTTTTCCCTGCAGTTCCCTCTCCCAGCTGGGCTTTGGGAGGAGGTGGAGCGGGGCTGCACAGCTGACCCTCCCCTGTGGGCCTGCGGTTCATGATTTGGGGTTTGGTAGTTAAGACTGAGATGTCCTCAGAGTTTTTCAAGAAAAAAAGTGGAGGTAAGTGATGTCCTGTCCCTTCTGTTTGCTGCACAGATCAGGAATTTCCCTCAAGCATCTGATCAGTGTAACTATAGTGAAACTCTAAAACATGTGTTAAGAAATTGCTCTAGAGTTAAAAATATTTCATAAATGAGGGTAAATGGTAAAAAAAGTTTCTTATATATACATAACTATTAAAAGCCAAAAAGCTAAATCTCCTGTTTGTTGTGGAGATTGTATAAGTAGTGTCCCGGACAGAGCCTCCTGACACTGTTGTTCACACCATCAGGGACAGGTCTGTTTGAAAGTGTCACCCACATCAGTGATTCTGGGTCCAGGCCAGAAAGCAAAGAAGTGCTATGAATGATCATGATAATGACAGGTGGAGGAGCTGCCGTTGCACTGTGGTATTTGATGTGGTGTGTGGTCTCACCGGTGGGGAGCTGAGGTCCTCCTGGTGTATTGTCGCCAGAGGATTTCTTTCCATCAGAGGAGTGTGAGGGCTGTCAAGCTAACGCTTGCTGCCACTGAGGCCATTCAAATCACATGTATCTGTAGCCTGATGCCTGGAGTCCAGCGTCAGCAACTCATCGTTTTATACGGGGGATTACTCAACCTTAAACATTTTTAAAAAATCACGTTAAAAACTGATCAGTATTTTTTTTACCTTTTAAAAGTCAGATTATGATCTCAAATACATTTTAAAGATGCCTGCAGTGGCTGCTGTTGGTTATGAGTCCACGCAGGCCAGCTGCTCTATAACTGGTTGCCATGCTGTTTTACAAACTCGTTTTGAGTAGCCAGGGTAGTCGCCCCACTGCAGTCTTCAGTAGAATTCAGTGTAATTCAAAATGAAACACTCTCCTGCTCTGCCTTCCCTCCATTCCTATCAGAAGTGCTGGTTGGTGGAGTTTCCTTTGTTAAGGCTTTTCTTATACCTGTTCCTAGTGCTTCGTCCTTTCATGCCTTCCTTGGCATTTTTTTGTGTTATTTTAATATTACTTCTAAATCTATGTGGAGCTTGGTATTGGTTGTAATCCAAGCTAGATATTTTAGTATAACTGTGGTTGTGCTTTATGCAAGTGAAGTCTGCTGATGGGTGTGTCACAGTTCAGTGTGCAGTGGTGGCTGTGCCCTCCCTCCCCCCAGGAAAGATGCCCTAGCAGGTTTGCTGGTGGTGCTGCAGTGACCTGGGTGATTCCAGGAGTAAGCACCTTGGGAGGAGCCCAACGCCCCACTCCTTGCCCTTGGATTTTGCAGAGTTCATTGGTCAGTGAGGGGTAGGTAAGAAGAACAGACAGACTCCCTTAGGGAAGGTGAGTTCTGCCTACTGCATAGGTGTGCATGTTTCTAGAACTTTGTGCTGAAAGAGATCGATTTAGGGAAGGGTAGTTGGAAACATACTTATCTTGAGGAAGAAGGCAGAAGGTGAGTGGAGGAAGGTTGGGGGGTGTCTAAAATACCTCTCCTTCTCTCTCCTTGCCCCGGCCCCCAGGATGGAAGTGATTTCTTATGGAGAAGGGACCAGATGGAGAAGGAGCTGCCTTGTGCAGACACAACTCTCTCTGGCAGCTGAGGGGCTGAATGCAGCCAGAGTAAGCCATTTGCTGAGGAGTGCAGGGCTTGCGAGTGGCATCCTTGTGGAAGAGTTCTTACACCTCTTGACTGCTCCTCCTGAATTTCCTTCTCCACCTCCCTCTGGAATGTTGGGGCAGCCCAGGGTGTCACCTTCTCCTCCATGGTCTCCTCCTTGCTCATGGTTCTAGCCACTGTGCCTGTGCTGCTGGATTTTGATGAGGTTTAAGTAACAAAACCAAGAGACTGCTAAACCAGTAGTTAAGATAATGAAGAGCACTGGGGTAGAGAAAGGTGTGGGTCCACAGGACCGCTGACTGGATGTATTATCCTGGGCATCGACGTGGAAGCCACGGAGCTTCCTTCATCAAATGGCCATAATGGTAGCTGTTTATTCCTGAAGGACTCCTGCTGCCTAAGCACAGAGACACATTTTAGCCCCCGGGAATGGCTTTGGTCCCTCTGTTCTCAGCCCCCATGAGCCCTCCTCTGTGGTCTGTGAACTGTGGTCCCTGCTCTGCTAGAAACAGAGGGTGTGGTGGAATGGGCTCTCATTGGGCTGATGTGTACTGTTCCAGGACCTGGAGAGCCATTGGGAGCAAGGTCTAGTGTTGGGCTCCTCAGGCTGCCCTGCTGGGTGGCCCCCACCTCATGTGGTCTGCTCTTTCCACTGTCAGGGCTGAGGATGTTTCGTGTTCGCTGTGTCTTCACTCAGGTCTCCTCCAGAAGTGGGAACCACTTCACATCACTCATTTACTAGACCATCTCAGGTTGGTTGTTTGTTTTTGACTTTTGGAATGTTTGTATTCCTTAAATTTCTCTATGAGAAACATTTTTTGGAGTCAGGACTCATTTAGTCCAAATGGTGAGTGCTCTTGGCCATATTTGATTGTGTATAGATCTCTGAAAGCAATGTTTATGCTGATACCTATAATATTTTATATATTTCTCTATGTAGGTATCTATAATACCTGTATCTATAATTAGGTTGATATTGATAGGTTCATTTTATGCTGATATCTAAGAGTAAGCTTTATATTCCAATTAATAAAACACTAACACAGGGCACAAGTCATGGCAAAAAATGAGCCAAGATTTTAGCCTTGATACTACTTCATAATTTCTTGAGAAATATAGTTAATTCTTGAGTATTAAATAAAGTAGTAGATGTAAATGCTTGGATTAGCATCTGACGAATAGAACATGTTAAAAAAATATAGCTAATGTGATACACTCATGTTCATTTCATAGCAGCATTATTCACAGTAGCCCAAAGATGGAAGAAACCCAGGTGTCCCCCGGCAGGTGCATGGGTAGCCACAACTTGGTGTCCAAATACCATGGAATGTTGTCTCCTGGAAGGAGATTCTAGCACATGCTACAGCATGGGTGAACCTTGAGGGCATTATGTTAAGTGAAATAAGCCAGACACAAAAGGTCAAATACTGTAGGATTCCAGTTGTATGAGGTACCATACAAGGTACCAGTTTACAGAGGCATTGAGGAGAATGGTGGTTCTCAGGGGCTGGGGAGATGCAAGGAGGGGCAGTTATCGTTTCATAGGTTCCAGAGTGTTGGTCTTGCAAGATGAAAAGAGCTCTGGGGGTAGGTGGTGCTGATAGCCACACAGCAGTGTAAATGTGCGTAATGCCCTAAGCTGTATGCTTAAAGATGGTTACAATGGCAAAGTTTTGTTGCATGTGTCTTCCCATAATTAGAAAATAAATTTAAAACTATAGCTCATTAACAATAATCACTATCAGCATCTCCCTCTGATTCAGGTCCCCGTGGCACTTGAGATGCAGCTGGTACTTCTCCCCAGACCCTGCTCTTCTGCAGCAGTGGCGGAGGGAGTAGGAGGTTAGCACCCCCTTCTCCCTCACCCTCACCTCCAGATACCAGATTCTCCTCAGTGTCAGTACTTCTTCCCTCTCTGCCCTATGAGTTACTACCACCGACAGTTGAGGGCTCTTAGCACCACTTCACTGGCATGTAACAATAACCATCATTCCTGTGCTGTTCTCGCTGCCCCCCCACCCCGTTTTATTGCTCTTTTGTGTATCGGACGTGCATTTATTGGCACGGGTGGAGGTGAGGAGGGGCAGCCAACCTGCCACCCTCATGACCCCGTTGCCCCCCAGCGCCCAATTCCTGAGACTTCCAGCACTTCTTGCTCTCACAGTCTTGGTGTGGGCCCTGCCTTCTTGTGTAATTCTGCTCTCTCTTCTCTCCTCCCTCTTCTTTCACTTCAACCTTCATGACGAGGCTTAATTTATACATTTATACATCTATTACTTAAACTTGTAAATCAGGTCCAGTTGGCCCTTTTGTCCTTTCACTTATGAATATTTATGTTTATTTTGTAGAGTTGTTCTATAATGGACATAACTCTTTTGGACGAATATGGGAAACCCTTTTGGTGTCTCAGTTCCCCTGTTTGCATGAGATCTTCTGTGCCCTCTGATGGCCCTAACTTCTTGGGACAGACTTACTGTGTTGACTATGTGGACTCGGAAGGCAAAGTGCACGTGGAGCTGGTGTGGATCAAAGAGACAGAAGAATACTTCATCGTGAGCCTGGTCCTTTACCTGAAGATAGCAAAAATAAACCACTGGTTTGGGACAGCATACTAAGTATTGCCTGGGGGTGGCAAAATATTGCTGCTGTTTGTTTATTTTGAACTAACTGGTTTTGTTCTTGGTGTTGGAAATTGAAATAAAGCAGTTATCTGTTTGATGCTTTTTCTTTCACATTAGAAATTATGATCCCTGGGCCATTTTAAAGTTTATGTTCAGAGAATTTAAGTTAAATTTTAAAAACATGAAATAGCAAATCCCAATGAAAATTCATATAAAATAAGAAAAAAGATACTTCTGCCCTTAGAATTTAAAAGACAAGGAATTCTGCTTAAGCATGTGATCATGGGATCACTGTGTGTATGTGTGTATGTGTATGTGATCACTCCATGCATGTGTATGTGTGTGCACACGTGTGTATGTAGGTGCACGTGTGCGATCACTGTGTGTGTGTGTGTGTGTGTGTGTGTTGTATGGGTAGAGGGTTTTTTTTTTTCTTTATTGGCTAGAACCCAAAATGCAAAAGTGTATTTAAATATGAACTCCATGGTATCTGTTAAAATGAGAAAGTGCTGTATTCATGGCATTCAGCAGCTGCATTATTATTTAATGAAACTAAAGGAGACAGGTGCCTACCTCACAAGGTAAGATGTATCTGAAATCATCAGAAGCAACTGTTACTGCTTAAAAGAGCAAAGTGTGATACGAATGCAGTGAAGACTCCCAGCTTGACAAAAGTGGAGACCAAGACCCCCCTTCTTTAGTGGTGCACATTCTCCTGCAGCTTTCTAAGAAAAGTGACGTGGGAGACAATTTTGGATGCATGAATTCTGAAAATGTCTGATGGATTTAATTTGGGTTTAAATTAAATTAGAATAGTTTAATTGGGTACAAACTGTAGGATGACAAATATTTTCTCTTAGAACGTGGAGGCAGTTTTCTCACGCTTGTCTATCCTGGCATTGTTGATGTCATAGTGCCATTTTGATTGTTCTTCCTCTGTATGTGACCTGTTCTCTTTCTCTCCTCTCTCTGGAAGCTTTCAGAATTTACTCTTCTTTCTTGGTATTTCAAAATTTCAAGACAATGTGCCTTGGAGTAAATGTTTTTCATTCATTATGGTCATTATAAGAGTTTTTGTACTTCAATTTTGGATTAAAAGAAGAACATTTTCTCTTTTTCTGTAGCTTTTATTAACTGTCATCCTTTTTGGATTGGTTTTCTCATCTTTTTTTTTTAAAGTTATATTTTATTGGAGTTCAAATTGCCAACATATAGCATAACACCCAGTGCTCATCCCATCAAGTGCCCCCCTCAGTGCCTGTCATCAGTCACCCCTACCCCCTGCCCACCTCCCTTTCCCACCACCCCTTGTTCGTTTCCCAGAGTTAGTAGTCTCTCATGTTTTGTCTCCCTTTCTAATATTTCCTGCTCATTTTTCTCCTTTCCCCTTTATTCCCTTTCAGTATTTTTTATATTCCCCAAGTGAATGAGACCATATAATGTTTGTCCTTCTCCAATTGGCTTATTTCACTCATCATAATACCCTCCAGTTCCATCCACGTTGAAGCAAATGGTGGGTATTTGTCGTTTCTAATGGCTGAGGACTATTCCATTGTATACATAGATCACATCTTCTTTATCCACTCATCTTTCAATGGACACCGAGGCTCCTTCCACAGTTTGGCTATTGTGGACATTGCTGCTATAAACATCGGGGTGCAGGTATCCCGGCGTTTCACTGCCTCTGTATCTTTGGGGTAAATCCTCAGCAGTGCAATTGCTGGGTCATAGGGCAGATCTATTTTTTAACTCTTTGAGGAAACACCACACAGTTTTCCAGAGTGGCTGCACCAGTTCAGATTCCCACCAACGGTGCAAGAGGGCTCCCCTTTCTCCACATCCTCTCCAATATTTGTTGTTTCCTGCCTTGTTAATTTTCCCCATTCTCACTGGTGTGAGGTGGTATCTCATTGTGGTTTTGATTTGTATTTCCCTGATGGCCAGTGATGCAGAGCATTTTCTCATGTGCTTGTTGGCCATGTCTATGTCTTCCCCTGTGAGATTTCTGTTCATGTCTTTTGCCCATCACACTCTTTTTGAACTTGGCCACAGTAACTTCTTGCAAGATACATCCATGAAGGCAAGAGAAACAAAAGCAAAAATGAACTATTGGGACTTCATCAAGATAAGAAGCTTTTGCACAGCAAAAGAAACAGTCAACAAAACTCAAAGACAACCTACAGAATGGGAGAAGATATTTGCAAATGATGTATCAGATAAAGGGCTAGTATCCAAGATCTATAGAGAACTTATTAAACTCAACACCAAAGAAACAAACAATCCAATCATGAAATGGGCAAAAGACATGATCTTTTCCATCTTCTATCTTAGCCTGTGTTCTGCTTCTGGAATATCATCTCAATTTTGCTTTTTAATCTGTCTGTTGGATTTTTTTTTTTATTTTGATGATTTGGTCAGGCTTTTATCAGAATTATTTTTCTAGTTCCTTAGAAAACATTTTATACTTGTCTCATAATGCAATATTTTCCTAAAACAAAGGGGTTGGCAACCCCTTTTCTGTGAAGGGCCTGATCACAGTTGAACTTTTGTGGGGACACACAGTGCCTGTTGCGTCTGCTCAGCTGTCCCACTGCAGCGTGATGTCAGCTAGACAGTGTTCACGTGAATGGGCCTGCTTGTGTTCCCAAAGTCCCCACGCCATAGTTTGCAAGTACTGCACAAAAGTCTCTGAAGTTATTCTTCATTTTCAAAAAACTTTGCATCCTTATCATGCAAACTATGGTTTGGCAAACCATAGTTGATTTTTATTAGGCAGGGATCATCAATGGATGCTAAAATTCGTGGGTGAAAATATGAAGAACAAGATAGGGACACAGTCTCAGAGCATCTTGCCACAAGGTACTTGCTGATACAAAGGACAGAAGAGTGTTCACAGTGGAGGAACCTGGAGAGATAGCATGTTAGCCCATTGTCCCACTGTTCCCCTCTGACCAGATGCCTCCACCTCACCCCGGGCACACCATGATTGCATGCTCTGCCATGAGAAGACCCTTCCCACCCTGCCAGGACCCCAACATATACCTCAGTGCCCCCCATTCCTGCATGTGCAACCTCCTCATCCCACATGGGCCCAGAAAATTCACAGTAGGGCCACCATTTTATAAGATTTACAGAGTCTTTTGATGCTGGGACACAACATACTAATGCTGGGTTAGGTGAAAGGCAGTTTCATATGAGAGAGGCAGGGCCATGCCAGGAGTCGTGCCTGAGGACAGGGTGACAGTACACTGCAACTTCAGGGAGCATCTTACAAATGAAAAGCCTGGTGCGTAAAGCTAGGTTTTGAAAACTCCTGTGGATTGGCAAATTGGAATAATCTGAGCTGTCCCTGGTGGTCTGGGGTCTGGACCGGGGGCCGCTCGGGCAGGTGCATAGTGGCACTGGATGGTGAGAGCCCCTCTGGTAAAGGAGTTGGGTGGGATGTGGACTTAATCAGCCACTTAGGAAGGGGACTGACCTACCTGTAGCCTCAGGACTGGCTCAGGACGGCATTAAGAAAAGCCTCAAACCAAATCAAAATCAACTGTATTACAGCCACTCCTCTGCATGGATGTCCTCACTACCCTCCTTAAGCCCGTCCTCCCTCACCATGCTGCTTCAATTGAGGAGCCTTCCTCAATCTGTCTGGAAGGTGTGGATCCCCCATTCCACCCACTGCAGGTGCCCACCTCGTTAGACCCAATTTCATGGCTGTAGGAATTACCAGTGGGGGAAAGGGAGATGTTTCTCAAGAGCTAAAATATATTAGTGTGTGTCCTAAATGCTCACACATGTGCCCAACATGAATAATAAACCTTATAGGGGGCTGGCCATTTTAGGATTGTATGTAGTGACATTAAGTTGTCAGACGCCTAAGATAAAAGCATTTACTCATCATACTCCTTTGTCTAAGAGGAAGCCTTTTGACTGCAAAGCAAGAGGCATTATGCTTGATGTCTTAAATACAATGAGAGGATGGAGGCTTATGGAGCTAAATCAATTCGAGAAAAGTAACAGGTGCAGACTCTTAATTATGCAGTTGGCAAAGAAAACAAGTGCAAGTTACACCCAGAAAAGCATACCTACCAATAGTGTAGAATAAAAGGGACATATTCTTATTTCAGGTGTATTCCAGATACAAAATCTTGCCTGATTTAAAATCAGACCAAAGATCTGACCAGCCTTCTTAAAGATGATCTTTATATGTGACCTGACTGTGGCCTCATTGTCATTTAACCTCTGATAACTCTGGTTAGTTACTGCTCCAGAAAGAAAATGCTCACATGAGAAAATTATTCTGCAAAATGCTCATAAGGTAAAGGATGTGCCTTTAAAGAACTGATGTTAAGGAGTGGGTCCTGCACACCAGGGTACATTTCATATGTGAGATATCACATCAACTTCAGCAAAGGCTGTCTTTTGTTGTCTCCTGGGGCTTCAAGGAAAAACATCTGGATTTTCCTTGTGCTTCCACTAGACAAGACCTGGGCTGCAGAGGCCCCTGGGGCTGAAAGCCACTTGCACTGAGTAGAGCTCAGTAGGATTAAGCACAGGGCAAGAAAGGGGGGCAGCAGGTGCCTGGAGAGAGGAGGAGCAGCTGAAGGCACCTCTCCCACTTTACAGCTACAGGGTCCACCCAGCGGGCAAGGTCCACCAGGCTGTGGGCAAGGTCGGGGAAGAAAGCTCGTCTGGGCACAGCTATAAACAGTGACAGGCCCAGTCTTCAAAGCAGGAGAAACAAGGATACTCAGGCTCACACACCCGTCATTTCAGGTGTACCTGAAATAATAGTTTGTTCCTAAAAATGATGCACAGGTATGAGTGGGTGCTCTGAGAAATGCATAATACGGATTTATCTGTTGAATGTCAAGTTGTAGAGTCTTACCCGACTGGTTCTGCCTCAGCCTGGACAGCTGGCCTTAGTTAACCATCTCATTTACCTTCTGGCCTCTTGGGGGTTATAAAATGAACTCTGGGAATTACCCCGAGGACAACTGTATGTTAACTGGTTGACACACAGTCATATGACTGAGTCACAGTGAAATGGGTATTAAAAAAAGTACATTCATTTTTATGTGTCTAATTCCGACATGTGCTCATACACTTGAGATGAAACACCTGTGATCTCTTGCTGACTTGCTGTGGGCTGGGGAGAAAGTGAGAAATTCATCATGAAATAATAGCTTTCATTTAAAAAATTGAATGCTTATTGTGTGCCAGGCACAGCCTAAGAAACTTTAACTGTATCTTTGAAAATCTTAGAAACCTGGGGCGCCTGGGTAGCTGAGTCAATTAAGCATCTGACTGACTCTTGATCTCAGCTCAGGTCTTTTTTTTTTTTTTTTAATTTTTTTTTCTCTTTATTTATGATAGTCACACACACAGAGAGAGAGAGAGAGAGAGAGAGAGGCAGAGACACAGGCAGAGGGAGAAGCAGGCTCCATGCACCGGGAGCCCAACGTGGGATTCGATCCTGGGTCTCCAGGATCGCGCCCTGGGCCAAAGGCAGGCGCCAAACCACTGCGCCACCCAGGGATCCCTCAGCTCAGGTCTTAATCTCAGGGACATGAGTTCAAGCCCCATGCTTAAAACAAACAAAACAAAACCTTAAAAACCCTGTGAGATAGGTGGTGTTCTAACATCATTGTACAATGAGGTGCTGAGGTTCAGAGAGGTTAAAAGCCCAGAGGTGGACATCTGGTAACGAGCTAGGATTCACCTGTCTTTAAAGTCCATGCCTAACTGTTGCTGCACACTGCTACATACTCCATGACACTTATTGTGGGAAAAGCAACCTACAACTCAATAGCAAAAATAACTTGATTTTAAAAATGGGCAAAAGACTTGATAGGCATATGGCCAACAGGTAGAAAAATGGCCCGTATGACCAATCACTAGGGAAGTGTAAGTCAAAGCCACAGTGAGGTATCACCTCACACCTGGAAGGATGACTAAAATAAAAAAACAAAAGATAGCAAATGTTGGTGAAGCTGTGGAGAAATTGCAACCCTCGTGCACCATGGTGGGAATGAAAAATGGTGCAGCCGCTGTGGAAAACAGGATGGAAGGTCCTCAAAAAATTAAAAATAGGAATACCATATGATCCAGAGCTATCATAATCCCATTTCTGGGTATATATGCAAAAGAAATCAAGATCTTGAAGAGGTTCCTGCACCCCCATGTTCATTACAACAGCCAAGAGATGGACACAGTCTATCTATAGATGATGAATGGATAGAGAAAATGTGGTGTATATGTAAAGTGGAATATTTCTCAACCTTAAAGCAGAAGGAAATCCTGCTGTATTGGATGAATGTTGGAGACCGTATGTTAAGTGAAGTAAGCCAGTCATAAAAGGACAGAGTGTCTAAAATAGTCAAGCTCAGAGGAGAAGAGAGTGAAACAGCCGCCAGGGCCTGGGGAGGAGGGAAGTGGGGGAGGTATTCAGTGAGTATAAAATCCCAGTTACACAAGAGGAGTAAACTTGAGTGATCTGTACCACACAGTGTCTGTATTTTACAATATTGCATACATAAACATTTGTTAAGAGGGTAGATCTCATGTTAAATGTTCTCACCACAATTAAAAAAAAGGAGAGACAACATGGGTAGTATTTCCATGCAGAAGCATCTCTGATGGGCATTCAAGGCACCGTACTTTTTTTTTTAAGGTTTATTTTTTATTTATTTTAGAGAGCACATGGAGGAAGGTCAGAAGGAGAGGAAGAGAGAATCATTAAGCAGACTCCTGCTAAGCATGTTGCCTAACACGGGGCCTAACCCCAGGACCCTGAGATCATGACCTGAGCTGAAATCTGGAGTAGGCCACTTAACCAACTGAGGCACCCAGATGCCCCAGGCATTTATTCTTTTAAAAACAAGACCTTCTCTTGTTAGGAAACGTATTCCCTCTCTTGATAACTTATTTTAAAAAAGATGTGTTTATTTTGGGGAGAAAGAGAGAGAGTGAGTGAGCATGAGTGGGAGGGGCAGAGGAAGAGGGAGAAAGAATCTCAAGCAGACTCTTCGCTGAGCACAGACCCGGATGTGGGGCTCGATCTCATGACCTCATGACCCTGAGATCACAGCCTGAGCCCAAACCAAGAGTCTGATGCTTGACCAACGGCGCCCTGCAGGCGCTCCCGTTTTGATAATTGTTGCTAAGCATTCCTCTCTGTGTTGCACCAACGCCTGAGACTAAGTAACTGTCAAAAATAGAATGTAACTCCTGGGCCAGAGTTCCCCTGACCAGAGGTGCATAGTGTACATCTGACCACCTGGCTCCACCACTGGTATTTTAAAGGGAGGCTGAGGCAAGGACTCAGCGGTTGAGCATCTGCCTTTGGCTCAGGGTGTGATCCCAGGGCCTGGGATCGAGTCACACATCGAGCTTCTTAATGGAGCCTGTTTCTCCCTCTGCCTATGTCTCTGCTTCTCTCTCATAATAAATAAATAAAATCTTGAAAAAAAAAATAAAGGGAGGCTGAGGCCTCCCTTAGCATCAGCTGAGCTGTTGAAGTGATCTCTGGTACATCTCTTACAGGATTTTAGTCAATCATGGATAACTGTCCCCATGGGAAACAAAAGAAAAATCCTACATGTGATGTAGGTATAAGTAAAGCAGGATGTTTGTACACTAGCATTTTAGCTGCAGAGATGTTTTGGTTGCGCACAGTCTTAGGAACAGTAGCCTCGGTGCAAACAGCCCAAAAGAAGACTTGTGGTCACTGAAACCTCACATAAAAACTTTAGACCTGGAATAAATAAAAAGGACTGAAGAAGACATTTAGTGGCAAAAATGTTAATGTGTAAAATTTAATAGGGACCAAAAAAAATAAATGAGTCAGATTGGTGTTGTGAACTGTACATGGAAAGGGTTTGGCGCTCCCGAGGGGGAATGGCTTGCACCGTTCACTCATGCCGTCTAGAGAGCCCATCAAAGGGTTGTGTTGGCTTAATGGCCTTTAGCGTTGCCATAGTTCTGAGGAAAATGTTTTTATTGATAAATAGAGATTAAATATCCTCAGGGTCAGAACGACGGGGTTAAAAACATTCTGTATTGATTTAAAATGTCAAGCACTTCTTAGCTGCAGTGCATTTTAAGTTCAGCAAAAGTTATACATACATATATATATATTTGTAACAGGAACTAGATGGAAAAATGGACAAATAGATGCAATTTGATTTGTGGAAGTCATGGAATTATGAGTACATTTTATGTGTAATTCTATTAATGTTGCTATAATGTAATAAAATATTTAAAAATCTGAAATTTAGTTTGCGGCTGCACGAACTCTGTTAAATTCGGGTGTAAGTAGACTCCAGAGCCTGCAAGAAAAATCATTTGATCTTTTATTCACATCCAGCTGACACCCCGGTAGTCCTCTGTTGCCCCTGGTTCTTGTGCTTTTCCAATACATCCGGATTCCTTGCCTTTGATTCGGGCACAAGAAATTGTGGCTGTCATGGAATGAGATTAAGTGGTGTCTCTTACAGACTCAGAAACCCTGGCCACCCATCTTCCCAGAACACGATACTTTCTTTCTGTAATAGGATCCCATTGGCCACTGTTGCACAACTCAGTTGCTAATTTGCCCTATTATTTGTTCTGCCCAAGTGGAATGAGAGGTCATGCAAGAGAAATTTGTCTCTGAAGCGGCCCTCTCAAGTGACTGTGCTGACGTGTCTATTTACTACGCGCTCTGTGTGCAGCGAAAATAGGCCCGCGTGATGCCCGACCATAAATTGTAGGCTCTTCTCTCTCACACAAGGAGATAATTACGGTACATTTATAACTATGTTTTACAGAGATCCTCAAAGCTCTGCACAGGAAAAAGTCCCCAGATGGCAAAACTTTGTTTCATTGGGGGGCAGGGGAGCAAAATGGAAAACCTTCCACATGGTAATAGGAAAAGGTGAAAAGTTTCCTTCCGGAAGTGGAGAGCCTAATGTCATCTCATGGATTTATGTTACCATTCACATTTATTCCTCGTGGGTGTTATTAAATTAGGAAGTATAGCTATGCATTTTAATCACTATGGTTTATGTTAAAAACCTAATAGCAGCAGAGAGCATCACTTCTGTGTATGACATCCTCCCTGCCAATCTGTAGATGCTGAGCTATGTGAGGAAATTGTTCCCTCAAGACCCTGTATGGGCTTGGAACTTGGATAGAATCCTGAGGATTGCCTTCAGGTCTTTTCAAATGTGTTGGATCACATGAAAGGGGTGAGATTATTGTGTAGCTGGTGAATGTAAACTCCGTGCTTCAGACTTCAGTATGAGTTCTGGGGTTTCAGATCTGTGAACTCTCCTTGCGCTCCAGCAAATACTTCACATTTAAGTTGCAAGTTCTTGCTTGTACTTGATGGCACTCATTCTAACCCACAGGTAGGAAACCTTGACCAGTGATCCAAACATGTATTGTGCATCTGTTCAGCGTGGGGCCCTGATCTGGGTGCCATGGTTTCTTTCTTTTTTTTTTTAAAATATGGAACGCTTCACGAATTTGCGTGTCATTCTTGCGCAGGGGCCAGGGATGCCATGGTTTCTAAGATGACGAGATTCACTCACTCCCAGATAAAGCAGATTGCACGGCTCACCCGGATGGGAGATGAGGTATGGCTGCAGTGGAAAAGATGCCTAATTTTGTGTCTTTAGTAGCTGCTCAATAACTATTTGTTGACCTCAATTACAAGTGTGGGCAGTGAAATCCATCTAGATGACATTGCCCCGTAGCTGTGTGATCTCTGGGCTGAAATCTTACACTGAAATGGCAGGTTTTCTGCCTCTGCTGGGACGTTGGTCCTCTGGGAACATCAGTCTTAGCTTGCACTATCTCATGTGATAGTGGTCCTCAGACAATCTCCATACAGGTGGGGTCTGTCTCTGGGGTCTGTGGTGGGTAGTCTAACGCACCACATTGGCCAGGCTGGTATACTAACTTATACTAACTGAGGTGCTGCTGTGAAGGCATTTTGTAGAGTAACACAATCCTTTGGCTGTAAGTGAAGGAGATGGCCCTCCACTATCTCTGTGGGCCTCATCTTTCACGTAAGAGTAAAAACTGAGGTTTCCCTGAGAAGAAGGAATTCAATCTCCAGACTACACATCCACCCCTGCCTGATGCGTCTGCATTCTACGGCCCTGCCCGGTGGGTTTTGGACTTAACCAGCCCCCACAGAGGAGTGAGCCATTTCTTAAAGTGAATCACAAATAGGCCTATTTCCTGTTGGTTCTGTTTCTCTGGGGTGGGCACCCTGACACCATGTCCCTGCCACCCGCTGGCTGGGCCCTCCCCATTCTCTGTCATCCTTTCTTCCTTCCTCTTGCTGCTCGATGCCCACCACATGTCCCCTGTGCTTGTCACCTACACCACAGCCCCACACAGCCCCACAGCCTCCTGAGGGCCTGTCCTATGCTCCGGAGCTGCTCTTCATCCCCAGAATCACATTTCCCATGTAGGAGGGCCTCAGGAGGGGGTTGGGAGATTAGATTGAAGTGGGGGTTTGCACAGTGTAGCTCACATCTGAATTGAGGGAGACTCGTTAAAACTCTGATTTCTGGGTCTCACTCCCCAGAGTTTCTGATTCACAACACCTGGAGTGGAGCCATGACTGCATTTCTGATGGGCTCCCAGATGAGACCAATCTGCTGCTCCCAGGACCCCACTTGGAGAACACCTAGCCAGTCTCCAGGCAGCCACACATAGCTGACCATGTTATGAGAGCCTTAGGAACCAAAGCAGAAGACAGAAAAGAACTCTTTCTTAATTCAAGGATAGAGTGAGAGGGGGTGAAGAGGGTGATGGTCAAAAAGATCAGGGGTGAGGGAGCCATGGAGGAGACTAAGCAGGGGACAGTCCTACAAAGGCCTAAGGAAAGAGAAGTAGAGGCTCGGAATAGAAGATTTGCCCTCTAGGCAGGGCTGGTGCATCTTTTTGTTCATTATCCTAGCTCATCAGACTCAGTAAGGACTCGCAGACTAGACACACAAAGTCCCTCTCAGAAGTCATGACCAAATGTCAGACTCCCGTGTAATAGTATTCTGTTAGGACAAGACTTTTCCTTCTCGTATCTGCTCTGAACCCATCAGATAATATTTGTACATTTCCCTCTGAGAAACTCCTGCTAGCAGAAGGAATCTCAAACACGTTCATTCATTCATTCATTCATTCATTCACAGAACACACACTCCCAGCCTTGTAGCACATGGGAGACATTGTTCTGTTTTTGCATGTTCTGTATATCCCTGTTCCTCCTTGCCTTCAAAACATGCACAGCCTAGCCAGGGGATCTCGTGGGATCTGTGATCTCAAAGGAGGGATAGTTTGTGCTCTGGCTGAGCCAAGGAGTCTACTACTGTCCTGCTCACAGTCTGATGGAGCAGCACTGGCCGCCCTGGTGGGCCATCCTGGGGAGGGGAAATGTGCTGTCTCATTGGATGGAGGAGGCTGGAAGTAAACATTCCAGGTGCTTGATGCCAAGAGGTTAATGCTGGTCACTGAGTCCTTCCAAAATGAATATACACTGCTCTTTGAGTGGGCAATTGTGTACTTTCTGGATGGTGAGAATCTGCATGCTGTGTATAACCCCAAATGGAGTTCACCACAGAAATAAATGAGCAATGGAAGTCAAAGCATCTGGTGTAGTACGTGCACAGTGCAACATGACAGGGTCACCCTGTGTAAATTTGGAGGGAGGTAGAGGTGGGCGTGGATTCAGTAGCTCACAATGGCAAACATGTAATGTAGCTCTTACCACATACTCCCCCAACCCTTTCCTTCCACCAGAAACATTAACAGCATTCATTTTCTGGGAAAATATTCCCTAAGAGTTCTGAATCCTAAATTAAGGCCACCAGGAATTCAGCCTCAGATAGAGAACTGTGTCCTTACTGTCCCATTGGTGCAGTGTGGAGGATGACAAATCACATGGTATGAGAGTAGAAATTCCTTGTGGAGCTCGTGTATGCCCTTGGAGAGTCCAGTAGAGGACAGGGTCCGATCCTTAGAAATACAGGAGAAGCCACAGCTATGATAGACTGAAGAGAGCTGCTTTTATTCAGGCTCCTTCTCAGGTTATTAAATCCAGTATGACAAATATTTACTGAGTACATAGCAGGTACAAATTATTACCTGTCTCTACAACATTTACTCTACCGAAGTCTGTAATAAAATTTATCTATGATTCCACAGTAATTGCCCTGTTTTCAACCTTCAGTGTCTATTTAACTTGAAGATACACCTAAAATTTCAGAGCTCAAATTAAAGTTCTGGACACCTGTCAGTGAGGAAATTGAAACTCCCCGTGAATTAAAAATGGGTTCATAACTCTGTTTTCCACTTGCTGTACTGGAATCTTAGAGAATTTGTTCTGTGAAAGGAAGTCAGTTGTGCCCATCCTGGGATCGGAAATCCGGTATATATAGCAACCAGCTGCAGATGGTATTGAACGCTGTGGCGCAATTCTCTCCCTCCTCCTCAGCAGCTAAACTGTGAGCGCATCTGAAGGAAGACATTAATGTGTGGATGAGGAAGGCAGGATGCAGCTGAAACCATTCAATTTTAGAAAGTTAGGAGCATTCAGATTGCATCGAGGTTAGAGTGTTTACTGTAACCATCTGGGCATTGAAAGAGTGGATGCACCCTGCTTCTCACTTTGCTGTTCACTTTCACAGTGACCTTCAGGATATCATCTAGAAGGGAATCTTGCTGACCGAGATAGCATGCTAAATAAAGCCCACAGAGAGGACATGTTGAATTGATGAAGCTTCATTCTTCATTAAAGTTTGCAAAGAAAGCGATTACAGTAACCAACTGATATCATCCTTCACATGGTAGGCAGTCAACAAATGTCCAACTCCAGTGAATTCGTCGAAGTGAGTGCAATTATGCATGTCTTCCCGACTTGACTCAAATAATTAAGCCGCTAATATCCATTAAAGAAATGGTGCTTTGTTTATCTGATCAGGCCAGTTATTTTTAGAGGCAGATGAATCCCGGAGATTGTGCCCCAGTCTCTGCTCACAGCACATTTCACGGCTCTATGTCCGGAGAAGTTAATAGCTTTGGTTTTGGGAATGTAGTTTTTGTGAAATTCCTTAGCCAGAGTTAGCCTCTGGGAGATGTATGTGATTGGGATGGAATTCACCCAACAAACATTGGGATAAGCCCTCTTTTAGCAATCTGTGAACCTTGCAAATGGTAAATCACTGCTCCTGTCATTTGCAGAATTACCTTGTAGCCTACCAGCTCTATAGACTGCAAGGCAGAGGGAGGATGAGATTTTGAGTTGTGAGCGCCTGTCTGTCTTTGAGAATTAAAAAAGAGATGAGTAGTTAAACACTGACCTATGAGGATGATGTTTTTACGTACTATGCCCTATAGCTTAAAATACAAGATAAAGATAAATTGAGATCATGGAGTACTACTATTTAAAATAAAAGCCAAGAAACAGCTAAGGGGCATGACAAAAATGAAGTAATTGATGAATGACTCCTGCTTGAAAAGTAAATGGGATAATTTTCCTAATACATTGCATTCCTACAATCTCAGAATATTAGCGTTTGGTGAAAATAGCTCAGTCTACTTTCTTCCCATTGAGGGAAGTGACCTTTCTATGGATGTTGCCAAGTTTCATTCCAGTGGCCAGTGGTCATGGAAACAATGAAACACTTGCTTTCAGGAGGCCACAAGAGCAAGGATTTGTGGTAAATGCACTTCCCTCCCATACTAGAGACAACCCAGTGTTGGAGTTTCCCTTGGGCAAGATACACATGTGAAAGGGAATCTGTTTGCTCTGATAATCATTCCTATAGAAGCATTTTCATTTTAAAAAGTGCTGTGTGACATCCATCTTCCTGTACTGAGGTTAGCAAGCCTGACTTGTGACATGCTGGACAGTTAATTAGGACACGAGGGTGAGGCTGCTGACTGACCTGCTGCTGCTGCACGTTATGAAAGAATGCCCAGGGGTCTTATTTTTTTCCTCCCAAAATTGAAAGAGACTTCTTAGATCGTTGAGGAGTATAAAAGCAATACAGGCTTTTGGTAAGAAGCTTAAAAAGTACAAAATGAAGTACAATGGGAAAATAAAAGGGTGTAGATATAAATGATATTAACAATGGAAAAAAAGGGCAAAAGTACTGATGTGACAGAGATTGAAAATATGAGAAGATTATGAATTAATTTATTCAATGGAAAACAAAGAAAACATGATTTTTTGAGGAAGAATACAACAGAAATTGATTTAATAAGAAATGGAACATATGAATGAAATAAAATCATTAGAGATTGAATAATCAAAGCCCCATCTATTAAAAAACCCTAAGTTTAAAGAATTTAAAACTGATTTTTCACTTTATATTACTCTACCGAAGTCTGTAATAAAATTTATCTATGATTCCACAGTAATTACCCTGTAAGGACCAAATAATACCAACATTTTGCCAACTGTTCTGGAGCACATGAAAACAGAATGTTCTCCAAATTCATTTTTAAACAATTTTAAAAATCTTGTAAAAATTGTCAATTATAGAACATATAGGAAAACTGCATGAAGGAAAAGTGTACAGATGGCTGAACTACGGTTCAAAACCCTGCAAAACCCCCACCCAGTACTGCCCTCACCCCATGGGTCCCCAGGTGCCTTTCCAAGGAAAACTCTTTTTTCTCTCAAGATAACCAGTATCCTGACTTTTAGGTTATCACATCCTTATTTTTCTCCATATTTTAATAATCTAGGTATGCATTCCTAAATGCCTTAATTTTGTCCATTTGTGAACTTTGTGTAACTGTTTTGGATAAAAGTCTGAGGTAGTGCAGGAAGGCTGGAGAAAGGGAAAAACATGATTGGAAAGAACACTCAAACTATTATTTGCAGATGATATGATTTTCTTCATCAAAACCCCAAGCTAACCCATTGGAAGACTATTAAAATTAGAGACTTTATCAAAGCTTCTGGATAAAAGATCCATGAGTAAAATTCAGTTTATTTTGAAAACCAATAATTAGAAGATTTAAGTAATGTATTATTTGTAATTGCCAAAACATCCACCCAAAACCAAAACTAACAACTCTATGGCTCTTGGGAACAAACTCAACAAAGGATCTGTAAGACCCTTATGGAGAAGACATACAACTTTCTCAAACGACATTAATGAAAATGTAACTAAATAGAGTTACCATTTTTGTAGATAGAAAGACTCTAACAACATCATCGGTTTCCAACAAGTTAATCTACAAATGCAATCTAATTGCAACCTCATTGCAAAAATGTTTTATAGTTGGTAAGACAATTAAAAAGCCAAATGGAAAACTATAGGACTAAGAATGGAGAAGATGATTTTGAGGACGAAGATAGTAGATATACTTCTAAGATTTATTTTGTAGCCATAGTAATTAAAACAGTGTGAAATTAGCTCAAGGGTAATATATCGATTTACAAACACATAAAGTCGGGAACCCAGAAACAAAATCATGCATAACAGAAACAATTTATGGTAAGGTAGAATTATAATTCAAACAAGAAATGATGGACTCTTCAATAAATGGTGACAGGGGACCATTGGAGACCCATATGCAAAAAATTAAAATTAGACTCCTTATTTGGGAGAAACGAGCCAAATAAATAAAATCATGAATGAAAAAGGAGAGATCACGGCCAACACTGAAGAAATACAACTTTTATGTATATATATATATATTATTCATGAGAGACACAGAGAGACAGAGACATAGGCAGAGGGAGAAGCAGGCTCCCCATGGGGAGTCCGATGTGGGGCTTGATCCCAGGACCCTGCGATCACAACCTGAGCTGAAGGCAGACGCTCAACCACTGAGCCACTCAGGTGCTCCAATACAATTATAAGAGAATATTATAAGCAGTTATATGCCAACCAATTAGGCAATCTTAGAGAAATGGATAAATACCTAGAAAGCTATAAACTACCAAAACTGGAAGAAATAGAAAACCTGAATAGACCCATAACCAGTAAAGAAATTGAATCAGTAATCAAAAATCTCCCAACAAACAGGAGTCCAGGGCCCGATGGCTTCCCGGGGGAATTCTACCAAACATTTATTTATTTTTATTTTATTTTATTTTATTTTATTTTTTTTAAAGATTTTATTTATTTATTCATGATAGTCACAGAGAGAGAGAGAGAGAGAGAGAGAGAGAGAGAGGCAGAGACACAGGCAGAGGGAGAAGCAGGCTCCATGCACCGGGAGCCCGACGTGGGATCCGATCCCGGGTCTCCAGGATCGCGCCCTGGGCCAAAGGCAGGCGCCAAACCGCTGCGCCACCCAGGGATCCCTCTACCAAACATTTAGAGAATACCTATTCTTCTGACATTGTTCCAAAAAGAGGAAATGGAAGGAAAACTTCCAAACTCATTTTATGAGGTCCAGCATTACTTTGATCCCAAAACCAGACAAAAACCCCACTAAAATGGAGAATTACTCATCAATATCACTGATGAATATGAATGCAAACATTCTCACCAAGATACTAGCCAACATGATCCAACAGTACATTAAAAGGATTATTCACCATGACGAAGTGAGAATTATTCCTGGGCTGCAGGGATCGATCATTCAACATTTACAAATCAATCAACATGATACACCACATTAATAAAAGAAAGGATCAGAACCATAACATCCTCTCAATAGATGCAGAAAAAGCATTTGACAAAATACATCCTTTCTTGATAAAAACACTCCACAATGTAAGGATAGAGGGAACATACCTCAGTATCATAAAGGTCATATATGAAAAACCCACAGTGAATATCATCCTCAGCGGGGAAAAATTAAGAGCCTTTCCCCTAAGAAATGAGATGTCTACTAGAAGTTCTGGCCTCAGTGATCAGACAATAAAAAGAAATAAAAGGCACCAGAATTGGCAAATAAGTCAAACTTTCATTCTTCGCAGATGACATGATATTCTATGAAGGAAACCTGAAAGACTCCACCAAGAAATGGATAGAATTGTTACAGGAATTCATCAAAGTTGCAAGATATACATACATGGATGTGGATGTAGATGGAACTACAGGGTATTATGTTAAGTGAAATAAGTCAGAGACAAATATCACATGATTTCACTCATATGTGGAATCTTTTCTTTCTTAAGAAACAAAACAGATGAACATAGAGGAAGGGAAAGAAAAAAATAAGATAAAAATGAGAGGGGGCAAACCATAAAAGACTTTTAAGTATAGGAAACAAACTGAGGGTTGCTGGAGGGGAGATGGATGGGAGGGGGATGGGGTAATTGAGTGATGGGAATTAAGGAGGGCACCAATGTAATGAGCACAGAGTGTTAATGCAACTGATGAATCACTAAATTCTACCCCTGAAATTAATAATACAGTATATGTTAACTAAACCAAATTTAAATAAAATTTAAATAAAACAAATTTAAATAAAAATCAAATTTAAATTAAAATTTTAATAATTAAAAACATGAAATTAGACTTCCTACTTCACACCATACACAAAAGTACATTCTAGGGAGACTGAAGACATAATCAAGATTTCAAATTTGAAATGAAAATATCGGAGAATATCTAACCTCAGTGTAGGGTAGGATTTTAAGTAAAAAGACAAAAATAACACAAACACAGAAGAAAGTCCACATCAAATTGACTACATGTAAAGGAAACTTCCATTCATAAACAAATGAAAAGACAAACATGGACTGACATATGTTTGTAAAACATATAGCTGGCGAATGATTAATATCCAGAGTGTATTAAACTCCTTGAAAGCAATAAGCTGAGGACTAGAAACTCACTAGGAAAATGACACAGGATATGAATAGACAAGTTGCAGGGCAGGAAGAATGGACAGGCACCAAACACAGGAACAATAGTCCACCTCACTAGTCATCAGAGAAGTTCAAATTAAAACCTGAGATACTATTTTCTACTCTTCAATTGGAAAAAATATAAAGATCTAACAATTCGAAGTTTTAGTCAGAATGTGGAGCTTAGAAACTGATCTATCCTGCTTGTGGTGGTAAAAATTGGTACAACCACTTTGGAAAGCAAATTTGTATTCTCCAGTAAGTTGAAAATTTGTATACTCAGCAATCTAGCAATTTTATTTCTAAGTGTGTTATCAAAAGGAAGATTTATGCACATGTGTATAAGGAGAGATATGTAATGTTTTGACACTGTTGTTTGTGATAGCAAGAAATGGGAAAAATCCTGTATGTTCATTCATCAACAAGAAAATGAATTTTAAATCTGTGGAATATTTATAAAACATTAATATTATACAGCAGTTTAAATGAATGAACCAGAGGTACATGCATGAATGTGGATAAATCTCAAAAACATAGCATTATAATATGATACAATTTGTATGAGGTTTAACATCTTCCAAACCAACTACCATATATTTTATGGAAACATGGATTTATAGATAGTGTATTTAAAGTATTCAAAATATGCATGGGAGTGACAAACTTCAATTCAGGTGAGTGGTTACGGAGGGAAAGAAGATAAAAGGGATTAATACTTCAGCTGATATGAAGCCAATATTGGCAAAATATTAAGTGGCTAAGTGATATGTAAGGATATGTTTGAAATATTTTGTATGGAAAACCATCATCATTATGTGTCATGTCTCTATCTATACATCCATCTACCCATTCACCCTCTATCAATCAATCAATCTATCTATCTATCTATCATCTATCTATTAAGATCTTCAGTGTTCCTTAGAGAGACATTACACATTTATAGACTTCTATTAAAAAGTGATTTCCTGATCATACTGTAATGTATCTAAAGTTTGGTTTTATTTAAATTTTTAAAAATCTTTGCAATATATAAATTTACATACACCTGTAATCTCATTTAATGTATCAGTTAGCAATTCTCAAGAACACTGTGAAAGAACAAAAAGTGGGTGGATGGAGGTTGCTACCTCTGACTTTCATACAATCTCCACCTAACCGAAGCCCTTCCATGTCAATCCCTCATACCTAAAGGGCTGAACAAAGGATTGTGAGCCTAAATGAACACTCAAATACACAGGCACACCTTGAAGATGTGGTTTAGTTCCAGACCTCCTCAATAAGTTGAGCATCACAATAAAATGTGTCAAATGATTTTTTTGGCTTTCCAGTGCATATGAAAGTTATGTTTACACCATAGTAAATGCAATAGTATTATGTCTAAAAACCAATGTACATACCTTAATTTGAAAATACTTTATTGCTAAAAAACGCTAACCATTATCTGAGTTTTCAGTGGGTTGTAATGTTTTTGCTAGTGGAGGGTCTTGCCTCAATGTCGATGGTTGCTGACTGATGAAAGTGAGGGTCAATGAAGGTTGAGTAACAGTGGCAATTCATTAAAATAATGTAACAGTTAAGTGTGCCATGTTGATCAGCTCTTACTTTCATGAACAATTTCTCTGTAGCATGTGATGCTGTTTGATAGCATTTTGCCCACAGAACTTCTTTCAGAATTGGAGTCAGTTCTCTCAAACCCTGCTGCTGCTTTATCAACTATGTTTATAGGATATTCCAAATCCTTTGTTGTTATTTCAATAGTCTTCACAGCATCTTCACCAGGAGTAGCTTCCATCTCAAGAAATCACTTTCTTGGCTCATTCAAATGAAGCAGTTCCTCACCCGATCAAGTTTTGTCATGAACTTGCAGCAATTCAGTCCTATCTTCAGGCTCTGCTTCTAATTCTAGTTCTCTTCCTGTTTCCACCACATCTGTAGTTACTTCCCCCACTCAAGCCTTGAACCCTTGAAGGTCATCCATGAGGGTAGGAATCAACTTTATCCAAAACTTCTGATGATGTTGGTGTTTGACTTCTTCCCATGAATCACAATTTTTTTTGAGAGACAAAGAGTTAGGGTGGGGAGGGACAGAGGGAGAAGGAAAGGGAGAGAGGGAATCTTAAACAGGCTCCACATTCAGTGCAGAGCCTGACTTGGGGCTCAATTTCATGACGCCGAGATCATGACCTGAGCCAAAATCAAGAGTCAGTGGGGAGCCACCAAGGCACTCCAATCACAAATGTTCTTAGTGACATGTGGATTGGTGAACTCTTTCCAGAAATTTTTCCACCTACTTTGCCCAGATCCATCAGAGGAATCACCATTGATGGCAGCTGCAGACTTATGAAATGTATTTCTTAAGTAATAAGACTTGAAGTCAAAACTACTCTGAGTCTATGGGCTACTGAATGTATGTTGTGTTAGTAGGCATGGAAACAACATTTATCTTACTGTATATTTCCATAGAGCTCTTAGATAACTAGGTGCATTGTCAGTGAGCAGTAACATTTTGAAAGGCATCTTTTTTTCTGAGCAGTAATTCTCAACAGTGGGCTTAAAATATTCAGTAAACCATATTGTAAGAAGATGTGCCATCATCCAGGCTTTGCTGTACCATTTACAGAGCAGGGGCAGAGTAGATATAACATAATTCTTAAGTGCCCTAGGATTTTTGGAATGGTAAATGAGCATTGGCTTAAGTTTAAAGCCACAGCTGCATTAACCCCTAACAAGAGTCAGCCTGTCCTTTGAAGTTTGAAGCCAAGCATTGTCTTCTCCTCTTCAGTAAGGAAGGTCCGAGATGACTTCTTCCAACAGAAGGCTGTCTCATCTACACTGGAAATCTGTTGTTTATTGTAGCCACCTTCTGTAATGACATCAGCTAGATCTAGATAAGTTGCTGCAGCTTCTACATCAGCGCTTGTTGTGTCACCTTATACTTTTTTATGTTATGGAGCCACTTTTCTAAGCCTCAGGAACCAGCTAACTTTTCTCCTGCAGCTTTCTCATCTCTTAGCCTTCACAGAATTGAAGAGAGTTGGGGACTCTCTCTGGATTAGGATTTGGCTTAAGGGACAATCATGGTGGGTTTGATCTTCTATCCAGCTTTCTCCCTCTCAGCAATAAGGCTGTTTTGCTTTCTCATTTGTGTGTTCACTGGAGTAACACTTTTAATTTCCTTCAGGAACTTTTCGTTTGAGTTCACAACTTGGCTACTTTTGGTGCAAGAGGCCCAGCTTTCAGTGTGTCTCAGCATTTGATATGCCTTCCTCAACATGCTTACTCATTTTTAGCTTTGATTTAAAGTGAGAGAGGTGTGACTCTTCTTTTCAATTGAATACTCAGTGGTCATCATAGAGTTATTTATTGTCCTAATTTCAATCTTGTTGTGTCTCAGTGAATAGTGAGGCTGGATGAGACTTTTCTATCCACTGATAGAAAGCAGTCAGAACACACGCAAAATTCATTAAGTTCTCCATCTTATGTGGGTGTGGCTCATGATGTCCCCAAACAATTACAAGAGCAACATCAGAGGTCAGTGATCACAGATCACCATAACAAAGATAATAATATACCACATATTCATCAGAGAAGGACAATCATTATATGGTTTCACTCATACGGGGAACATAAAAAATAGTAAAAAGGATTATAGGGGAAAGGAGATAAAATGAATGGGAAAAATCAGAGAGGGTGACAAAATATGAGAGACCCCTAACTCTGGGAAACGAACAAGAGGTAGTGGAAGGGGAGGTGGGCAGGGGGATAGGGTGACTGGGTAATGGGCACTGAGGGGGGCACTTGACAGGATGAGCACTGGGTGTTATACTATATGTTGGCAAATCAAACTCTAATAAAATATATATATATAAAACAAAGATAATAATAACAAAACGAGTTTGAAATATTGCTAGAATCACCCAACTGTGACACAGAGACTCGAAGTGAGCAAATGCCGTTAGAGAGATGGTGCTGGTAGGCTTGCTCGACGCAGGGCTGCCACAAACCTTCAATTTGTAAAAAGTGCAGAATCTGTGAAATGCTAGGAAGTGAAGTGCAATAAAACGAGGTATCACTGTAAAAAACTATGATTTGAGTTTTAAGACACAAATTTATCGGGCCAGGAAAAGAACGCGATTACAAACATTTCCATTACTTGCTTTGACATCTTTTTCTTCAGGTTCACCACACATTAGGCTACACTAATAGTCACTTACTCCTTGATTTTAAGAGAACTGCTCTGTGTAGCTTTCGAATTGATGGAAAGCAAGGAGTAGTCTCTGCCATGAGCAAGGAGCCAGTGATGCACAGCTGAGTCTTGAATTCCTGTAATCAGAGCTCTGCTGTCACTTCCAGATTTGACTGGGAGGAACTACAAAATCTCATTAAGACAATTATGGCCCTTGAGTCACCCTGGGGCTACTCATTATTATGTACCAATTTGCAAAGTTGTTTTAGGTGATGGGTAAGTCAAGTAGGCTTGTTGTGAACGCTGCGGCATGGCATGGCTCACTTCCTTCTGCTCTCTCGTTGGAATGTACTTCAAGGGCATTAGCATCAACTTTGGACTCTCAAAAAGAGGCCCGACTATAGGACTGTGCTCAACCTTGCAGTAGGAAGATGAAAATTTAGGTGAAAATTTTGGAACACACCTAACCTAGTGTCTGTTAGTAGCTTTCTAAAGCTCCCAAAGATTCTTCTCTTAGTCACCAGCACAAAGCAATACTGAAAGTGGGGTGTTCAGCCCCCCAGGGAGGCGTTCACCACATCTATTTCTGCATACAGTTGGGAGGATCAGTCCTCTTGGAGGAAGGGTGATGATGACGAGTGGAGGCAGGCACACAGGATGTTTGGGCTCCTTTTCCTACTAGGATACTGACAAACCACAGTTCCTGGCACACAATCAATACCCAATAAAAATATAATTTACTCGATGAATAAATGAATGAAAATCTGTTCTTAATCTGCCATCATAATTCGACTTGGTTTTACTAAAAGTCACTAACATGAGTAACATGGATTCACTATTTCTGAACATACTTCAGCTTATTGTACTGAGCTTGGCAAGTTCTTTAACACTCCTGCACTTTATGTAGGTCAAGGAGATAATTGCTATTTAATACTTGAAAAGCAAATAGATGTCATGGATAGTGAAGGCCAGCCTGAGGCTTTGCAGTTATAGCCTTATTATCCTAAGTCTCCATTTTATTCTTAGACTTGTCCTTTTGGTTCTGACCATGTGTTTGCTCAGTGTCAATCAGAAGGCCCCCTAAAAAATGTGGAAAGAATAAACACAATTGTGTCTCTAATGGGCAAGTGCTTTGGAAAAGATGAAAACATTTTGTAAGTGAAAGGCTTTGGCTTTATAATTTGGATCACATATTTTATTAGTAGCCATGCAAAATGGAGAATCACCATCATTTGCTTTTGGTTGTCAAGACTTGTGAGATGACAGGTGTGAGGAAGAGAAGGGGCTTCCACTGGGACCAGCCATGGAGGGAGGTCAGCTGGAAGCAGGGACAGAGGAGGACCTTATAAGGGAAAGGTTATGATTAAAGCTCTAAATCGAGAAACTTTGGACCTCAAAGGAAATTGTCTTTACCCAACCCCCCCGGCCTTTGCATTTTAGCTATGACTGGTGGGTATACTGAAATAAGTTACTTTAGAAAGCTGCATTTCACTGAGAAACTGCACTTGACCAACATGTAAAATGAGGAGGATGAAGTGGGAAGCAGGAACACTTCGGAGTTCAACAAATCCCGATTCAAGTCATAAGCTTGTCAGTTACCAGGATGTGATCAGGGCCACATCCTTCCCTTCTCCCATCCTGGGTTCACCATCTACCAAACAGAGATTGCCCCTGCCACACGGTGGGGAATCACTGTCATGCCATCACATGGGTAAGACACCTATGGGAGGTGCCTGCTCTCTGGCTATTTCCTCTTCCATGGGGACCTTCAGAAATTGGAATGGATGTGAGGCCCGAAAACAAGGTGAAGGTAGGAACCAAGACTTTTGTGACCTGCAGATGACCCAGCGCTGGGCTGAGGGCTTCACATGCAGATGAGTTGTGTGTTTGTTTCTGTGACGGAAGAGTGGAGGGGTACACTTTGAAACTTTTACTTCAGCTTTTTCAGTTATATTAAAATGGAAGCCAATGGCACTGTGTTTCTTTTGTATGTGCCAGACTTCTAGAACCGTCTCTGCTGTGTGATATGGGTGCGACAAGCCATTCTGCTTGGGCCTGTACAGGTGCAGGAAGAAATGGTAACTTGTGTGGGACCCGAGGCTCCAGGGACATTGGAGGTGGCACCATGTTTGTGCAACTACATCACACAACTGCCTGGTTGCACCAAGCTCTGTAATGAGCACTCTGAGAATTTTTGGAGGCATATTTTCATGAGACTACATTTCTTAAAATATATTTTATGACTGCTGTTTATATGGGGGTATGTAGAGCGGTCTGCCTGTCTTTGTTGGGTGCAGTGCTCTTCTTCTTGGGAGACATGAAAGTGAAAGTATGGAGACAGCTCCTGCGCCAGTGGAGGAAAGGAGACACAATGATGACAAGTAGGAAGGATAGCTCTGTGCATGTGCGTGTGCGCGTGTGGTAGAAAACACACCAATGTCATTGGAGAATAGAAGAGGACATATAAATAAGAGAAAAGACAACATGGTAAAATTGAAATGGCTGTGTGGACTTCACCAAATATTTTCTCCCTAATTTTTTAGAAAAGTTTTTTTTTAATGAATTATTTAAAGACACCTGTTTATTTTGAAGTCTTGGCGTAGTCATCTGAATAGGACAGAATGGAGAAGAAATTGTGATAGAGATCAGATAAGTCTTGAAGTTGAGTATTTCTCATGTTCAAGAAAAATCACCAAGAGTCCTTCAATTTTGGTTTTTATTGCAAGTGGCCTTCGGCCTGGAGGCAGGATAGTAGAATGGTTAAAGCATTGATTTTGGCATCTGCTTCCCCTTCACTGAGTAGCCTTGTGCGTGTGATTTAATTCTCTGACTCCCACTTTTGTCATTTGTAAAATGTCGTCTGTATAATGACAATAGATTCTTCAAAGAATCGCTGTATTAAATGAAATGGGAAACACGTGGCCCGTTATTAATGCCCGACTAATACAGTTATTACTTTTCTGTATTATACTGAGCAGCATATCACAATGAATTGTGTCTGTGGATCATGACTTGGCTGCGCACCTCGGTGACACGGGCTGGAATGCGGACGCTGAGCAGAATTGGGAAAATTCTTCAGAGAGGAGAATCCGGTCCTTCTCAATATCCGTCTAAGGTCAACTTCCTTTTCCCACCTCAGAAGGACTGAGAGAACGAACACCCACTTCTCCATGTGGTAGACTGGCTCCTGTGGCAGAAATAAGACACTCGTGTTACCACGTGCCTCTCCAAAGTCTGAGCAATATATTGTTGCATACAGAAGCAGCCTGCAATCTGAAGGAACCCAATGTTTGGATAGTTAATGGAAAAAGATCAGTTAAATGGGGGGGAGGGGATTCATAAGGAAATGTTTGCATGAATAATCTAAATATTTTAATTTAAAACATAAGTATGTAGCCAGGTTTTTTTTCTTTAAGACTTCTTCTTCTTTTTAAGATTTATTTATTTTAGAGAGAGAGAGCATGGAGAGGAGGGGCAGAAAGAGAGGGAGAGAGAGTCTGAAACAGACTCCTCATCCAGCGTGGAGTCCGACACATGACCCTGAGAACATGACCTGGGCCGAAACCAGGAGTTGAACGCTTGCTTAACTGATTGTGCCACCCAGGGGCTCCTTGCCAGTCTCTTGATACAGGATCAATCTATTCTTTGACTACAGGTTACAATTCGGTGTCCTCTCTCTTGCATAGACCACAAATGTATTCCACCACCTATGATTTTTAGTTTTGATTGTTTAATGTGGGTTGAGGACTTAAACTTGGCAAAGCAATCTGAGTAAACACAGTAAATACTATCTTTATTTTTAGTTAGCTACAGAGACTTAGATTCCCCTGATACCTCATGCCATGGTCTCTGCAAGGCCCTTCAGTTTTAGTCTACAGCGCAGTTATGACACCCATGCCTCACACACCATAGTGTGTTGGGAATCGGTTAACCTTCGATGACAGCGGTCTCCTCTGTTGCCTCTGCCACAGATACTCATGCTTGTTGATCAGGCATAGGTGTACAGGTATCCCTGTCAGACCTGTGATGATAGTGATTGTTAGCATTAATTTCCCTACATGGTGTTGATCTATAAATCCCACTCTCTTTCTTGCTTTTTTTCCTCTCCACTTTTTTTGATATCTGTTCATACTGCTGAATATATACCTGGTTTATTGCTTTTAACTAGACTGTCGTGATCCCATGGTACACATATTTCTTGTTTATTCCCCTAGTGATAGACAGCATATCAATCATCTCCTGCTATGTTACAAAATGCCTCGAAGTCTGTGCCCTACAACAGCTGTTTTACCTGCTCATGATTCTGTGGGACAGCAGTGAGAGGACTGAGTGGTTTTCTGGTCTCACTGGAGGCTCCTCGTATGGCTGTGGTCATCTGGTGGCTCACCTGGGGCTGAGTGATCTAAGACAGCCTCACCATCATGCTGACCATCCACGGGGCTATCTGTTCCAACAGGATATTCGAGCCCTGACACTGCTGTTAGGGCTGTCCATGGGTGTCCTATTGCCAGGAAGTGTCACCATGATGATTGTGGAGTAGTCACTAGACTCAAAAACTTAGAATTTTCTGTAAAATAAAACTTTAAAATTACTTATTTTTTAATTGTTGGAAATGGTTCATAGTTACACCTAGCACATAATTTGCTGAATTGTCACCAAAACGGTCACTCTTGGTTAAAGAAATTATTCTCACTTCCTGAACTTCTGTGGTGCCTGCTTGTCACTAAAGTCTGTAAGGAATGATGAATGTATCTATATGAGAGTTACTATGAATATGACATTAGTTCAAGTAGAAAATATGAAAAGTTTGGGCTTCTTCCTTTTTTTACTTGCTGGGCCATTTGTTTTTTCACCAAACTCACCCTCTTGGCAAACATTTATTGAATGCTGTTTTGTACTGGACTATCAGAAAAATGTAGTTGAATAAAACACTTTGTTCCCAGATGGAAGATGTGACATGTTCTTAAAGAATGATAATACAAGGCAGCGCCAGACGGGAGTTTTGGACAAGTGCTGTAAGACTTGGGGGAGCAAGCGTTTTCTTCTAGCTGGAAAGGAAGGAACTATTATTATTAAGCAGGTAACATGTGTTCCAACCCTTTGTCCGTGTAGTGGATGGACTCTGCACATATGAAGGTCAGAGGAAGCTAAGAGGGGACTTCTTGGGGGGTAGAGTGAATGAAGGCATGGAGTGGAGATGGGGCACAGCACACTCAAGAAATGGGAAGTGGGTAGGTACATCCATGGATTAACAAGATGGGAGGGTATGGATGGGTTGAGAACAGACCCCAGGAGCCCTGGGCACCAGTAAGCCATTTCGACATTACTACAAGGAAGTGGACAACAACACAGCTTTTTAAGCAGAAAATGATGTGATAGAAATTCTGTTGTAAGAAACTTAATTTGAATGAATTCAGAGTTTGTTTAAAGCTCCTTCCTGAGGTGGGGAGACTGAAAATGAGCTAAGAAGATCCTGGAAAAACACAAAAGTGGGGAGATCTCCTAGTGGGGAAGGTGGTGCTCCAGGATGACCCTCCTTGGTTTCCCTCTCTGTTTTCATCATTAGTGATCATATTGCTTGTTTATGCATTTACATGTTTAAAGTTTGCCCCCACCTCCATTAGAATAGAAGCTTGGGGACCTGGTCTACGTCATTTGTCCTCAGGGCCAAGAATGGTGCTGCACAACAAGAGGCAGTCCTGGCTTACATTTAGAGTTAATCGAGGTTCATTGAAAACAGAGAGGTTAAAAACATGCAAGTCCTCATTTGACTTGATTTTCTCCAGTAAGATTGGGCTTGGGGATGACTATGGAGCAATATCTACTTTGTGTATAGAGTTGTGCCATTTTCAAGTACTCATACATTTTATTTATGCCTCCCAACAGCCACAAAAGCCAATCTGAAAGGCAGCCATTCTTTCACCCAATGTTTATTGAGCACTTACTCTCTGCCTGATGATATATTATGTGCTGTGCAACTGAAGGTCTCATAGTATGATGGAGAAAACCAATATGGTCAGAGGACTGTTATACAATATGTCTATGTTAGTTAGGGTTCTCCAGAGACACAGAGCCAATAAGATGTGCATATATATAGAAAGAGATTTATTATAAGGAATTGACTCACATGAGTATGGAGGCTGAGATATCCCAAGATCCTCAGTCAGCAAACTGGGGACCCAGAAGAGCTGATGATGTACTTCTTCTAGTCTGAGTCTGACAGGCTCAAGACTCAGGAATAGCCAATGTTTCAATTTGAGTCTGAAGGCAGGAAAAAAAAAAAAAACAGTGTCCCAGTTTGAAGACATTCAGGCAGGAGAAATTCTCTCTTACTCCAGAAAGAGTCAGTTTTTTGTACTTTTCAGATCTTCAACTGATTGGATGAGGCCCACCCACTTGGGGAGGGCAATCTGCTCTACTCAGTGTCCTGATTTAAATGTTCACTTCCTCCAGAAACAGCCTCACAGACACACTCAGAATCATATTTGACCAAATGTCTTTGCACCTCATGGCCCAGTCCAGCTGACACATGAAGTTAGCCATCATGATGCCCTTTGTTGCTATAGAGATGTGATCTAGGTTCCACTCAAGCTAATTCCTTCTTGAACAAAGAAGGCTTTGTAAAGGAGTAAAATAGAAATAATTGACAGATACTACAATCACTTCTATTTTTTAAAGAAGGAGAGATAGATTTGGGGAGATTAAATAATTTCCCACTATAAACAGACAGGAAGTAATAAGGCCAGGAGTTGAGCCCATATATTCTGATTCCAATTTTGTATTTTTGCATTATGTTGAATAAGAAAATTGGAGGAAGAATTATAGGATACTACAAGAAGTTACACCTTAAGCTGCCAGAGTGATCTGTGAGGGTCATTTTAGAGTCATGGTAAGAGAGGTCTCCTTCCCCTGCCCCCCATGCCCATCAGCCCTATCTCTGTGCTGGTTGTGGGATGGGCAGTGGTGGCCCTTGGTACTTGAAGTTTCCAGTTGTCCTGGTTTTGAGGTAGGTGAGGATCTACAGCAGTGATATAACAGAGTCGTAACTCCCAGTTGTAGGCAAGAGGCCTTGGGGGTGTTGGTAAGTGTTCTGTGCAGTCTCCTCCAGAAGTTCCACTTCCCATGTGCATCTGATTTATGCTATGCTGTTTCTGTGGACTGGTTTCCCTGTGGACTTTTAGCTAGTGCCCACTCATAGCATCAATAAGCGAGTGGCTTTTGAGTGTGAGACATGTCCCCACCTCTGTGTGGGCTTATGTGGTCAATGCCCAGAATAATACAGTCCAGGTACATGCTTTTTAACTTCCAATTCAAACTCTTAAGGTAAAAATAAAATCCTGTTGGCTCACCCTGGGTCAGGTACCCACTCTGGCACAATGCTAGGTATCTCCTAGAGCCACCCCCTAACTCAGAATGTGGGTGATATTTTAAAGAAGGAATGGGCTAGCCAGACATCTCCAATGTGTTTCTACTAAAGTCCTCCCTCTGACTTCCTGCTGGGACCCCAAGATGCTTATCTCAGCAGTGAACTGATTGTGTCTGGGCTTTCATCATGCTCCCCCTGGGAACACCGGGATTATGACTCCTCTTTCTGGCCACTCACAGGGTCCTTGAGAAGCCATCGTGGCCTACATGATGTTAAGTGCATCCTGCTTAAATATTGCTGAACTATAGGAGGAGAAAAGTACATAACCACTCCTGAATCTGCAGTCAAATCACTTTCAGTGCTGTTCTTGCTGTGGATTTTCAACTGCCATCTGAAAGGAGTGTTAGTCATCTTAATAACGTGAATTAATCATAAGCCCAGCCTGCTGGACAATATTGCAATCAAAACAACAGAGGCTGAAATGTTCCTGCCAGAATGAGAACATATGAACATAGCTTAACTCAGAAATACTGCAGCTGCATCCAACAGAGTTCCAATCAAAAGAGACTTACAAGCCATATCTAAAATTTCTTGGCTGTGAAAAGTGCTTTTGTCACTAAAGGGATGTCAGCACTGTAATTTCAGGCTCAAATAATGAAGAGAATAACAGTAATTATGGACATTTTGTGACCAGAACACTTCCAACCAAATGATACAGTTGAAGTTGTATCTTTTTGAACCAATTGAATTCTGCCTTCTGTATCAATTTCTGAAAAATGTAATTGTTATTAATAAGACATTAACAGGATATCATTTCCTTCAACGGTAACTTGATCACTGTGTAAAAGTGAGTTATTAGAACAATTAAGAACTGTATGAAAGTCTATGGTCTAGAGATGATTCGGCGTTTTTTCCCATTGCTGGCATATTTGATGCTTTTGAAAAATGTGTCCACCCTTCCTCCCGCCCCCCCCCCCCCCCCCCCCCGCCAATCTGCTTTAAATTATATGGGAGTTAAAACTGCCCCTTTGTTCTTTTTGAAGATTTTTACAACAACTTGCTTTTGGGAACAACGGAGCGACTTTAGAATTCTCTTTATTATTGACCCAATCGTAAGACTTAGCAGAAAAGAACAGAAGGCACCGTGGATTGCAAGCCAGGCGCTGGGTAGATGCTTTCAGATCATGCAGTTTATCCTCATAGCACCCCTGGAAAGTAGGTACTGCTCTTCCCACTTGTACGAATGAGACAAATGAAGGTCATAATGAAGATAATGACACTCAGGTGATCTGACACCAAAGGCCAGCATCTGCCTTCTGGAACATTCCTTCCCCTCTGCCCGCTACAGTTATAATTAGTCAGGAAGCAATTGAAGTCTCACTTAGGTCACATGTGCCCTCACACCCATACCCTAAGTTCAGTGTGCTACAGCAGGCGGCACGGGCATTCTGCACCCCCAGCCCCACACCCTCTCCTCCGTAGAAAGACAACCTGAGCCGGGCTCCTGTCCTGTAACAAATCAGCCTCTAGCCATCAGCGGCCATAGGAGCCCTTCTGGGACATGGCAGGACTCAGCACAGCACTGGGGGGAGGACCCGTGCCACACTGGTTAGGTGGTGCTCTCTGCTGCTCCTGTCACGGCTGTGCTGTCTCTGAGGGAGATGTGCTGACATTGGAGGTTAGCCAGTGAGGCATCTGCAGAGACGGTTCCCTGGTGAAAACAGAAAAGGTGGCTCTCCTGCAGAAGGGGCTGCCCCGAGTTGCCTGCTGGACTGGAATCCACCTCCCCTCCCCTTACGGCTCCCCTAGCAGGTAGAGACAGGCCACAAACACCCGTGCCACTGGAGCTGGGGCCAAAGCACTCAATGTCACAGGACTTGGGGAGGGGCCCGGAGTGGGATCTCCCCCTGGGGGACAGATAATGAGGGGTTTCATTACACATTGGTGCACAAATCTGTGGGCAGGTGAGTGTGGGTGTGAGCATGTGTGTTCCAAAGAAGGCTTTGTCGGTGTCCTGGTTTTCTGAAGGCCAGTGTCACTTTTGCTTTTCCTTTGAAATTGCCCTTATCCTCAGTGACAAAATCCACCTCTTCCAGCACAGTTTGGGGCATCTGTCCTGTGACGGGGGTGTAGGGGGGCACGCAGACCTGCTCTCACACCTTGTGATCCCCAGCCTCAAGGGGAGACTAACGTCTCCTGTTCATGATCCTGTTCATGAGCAGGGAGCTAGTAAGATCCTGCCTTCTTTTATCCTCCCAGAGATGGGAGAAGGAGAGAAGGAGGGCGCTGGCAAACTGCAGACACCTTGGGGGAGAGCCCAGAGCGCGGCTGGTATGGGGTCTGCAAGGTGGCTGGCCAGGGAGCATCGCAGAGGGGCCACGACCACTCGTCTCCTCTTCCTCAGGAGCAGGTCTTCCTGCAACCTCTCTGCTTGAGGCAGCTGTGCATCCCGGTGTCCCCCGATCCCAAACCTATGCTCATTCTTTAAGGCCTCTTGGGACTCATCTGGGAGCCAAGGCCCTCTGTTAGGCCCCCTCTCCTGCACCGTGGTGAGCTCCTGCTCTTTCTCCCTTTCTGAATAAAGCTGAAGAGAGTGGAGGATAGGCGAGCTCGCAAGAAGTGCGCAGTGTCTACCCCGGATTGTCCTGGGCCAGGGGAACCTGACCGCCGGCCCCACGGCGGGGCAGCCGCGTTCCTCAAGCGGGCACAGCGCATCAAATTCGCTAACAGCACACACTCTCCTAGGCAGGGATTGAAATTAAGTCCTTGTCTATTTAAAAACTCCTGTGTTACAATCAGGACGGTGGTTTGTGATGGTGAAGGACTTAAGCTCTGTCCGGGTGCCGCCCGCGCGCTCACCATCCAGCAGGGGGCGCTCACTGCAAAGGCAGGAGCGGGGGGCGGGGGGCGGCGGGGCGGGTAGACCCGAGCCCTGGGCGGGGCTCCTCTTCGCTGTCCCTCTTGCAGCAGGTCTTTCAGCTCCCCTGACAGGTCCAAGGGGGATCCCCGGCTTCTTGGCCTCAAGGTTTGTTGACAGACTGACTAGGTTCCTAGGCGTATTTTCTCCTGAAATGATGCATATCTAAGTCACAGGGAACTGCATAGACGTGCACCTGGTGGGCGGTAAGATGAGTGGAAAGGCAGCAGGACTCTGCTGGGGGCTCTCGGGAAAAACTTAGGACAGGAGGGGCACCCCACGGAGGAATGGGCTGCTGTGACCTGTGCCGGCCCGGGGAGCCCGCCCCTGAGCTGGAGGTGATGGGGAGCCCGAGGCTTTGAGCAGGGACTGGAGGTCCGACGTGCAGTGTTAGGGTGATTGGAGGTGAGAAGGGGCGGGGGTAAGTCGGGAAGCTGTGGCCGTGTTCCAGACTGAGACGAGACAGGTTTGCGAGATGTTTTGGAAATCGAGGGGACAGAAATTTAATTAATTAATTAATTTAAAAAATAATAATAAATTTATTTTTTATTGGTGATCAATTTGCCAACATACAGAATAACACCCAGTGCTCATCCCGTCAAGTGCCCCCCTCAGTGCCCGTCACCCAGTCACCCCCACCCCTCCCCGCCCTCCTCCCCTTCCACCACCCCTAGTTCGTTTCCCAGAGTTAGGAGTCTTTACGTTCTGTCTCCCTTTCTGATATTTCCCACACATTTCTTCTCCCTTCCCTTATATTCCCTTTCACTATTATTTATATTCCCCAAATGAATGAGACCATACAATGTTTGTCCTTCTCCGATTGACTTACTTCACTCAGCATAATACCCTCCAGTTCCATCCACGTCGAGGCAAATGGTGGGTATTTGTCATTTCTAATGGCTGAGGAATATTCCATTGTATACATAAACCACATCTTCTTTATCCATTCATCTTTCGACGGACACCGAGGCTCCTTCCACAGTTTGGCTATCGTGGCCATTGCTGCTAGAAACATCGGGGTGCAGGTGTCCCAGCGTTTCACTGCATCTGTATCTTTGGGGTAAATCCCCAACAGTGCAATTGCTGGGTCGTAGGGCAGGTCTATTTTTAACTCTTTGAGGAACCTCCACACAGTTTTCCAGAGTGGCTGCACCAGTTCACATTCCCACCAACAGTGTATGAGGGTTCCCTTTTCTCCGCATCCTCTCCAACATTTGTGGTTTCCTGCCTTGTTAATTTTCCCCATTCTCACTGGTGTGAGGTGGGATCTCACTGTGGTTTTGATCTGTATTTCCCTGATGGCAAGTGACCATTTTCTCATGTGCTTGTTGGCCAAGTCTATGTCTTCCTCTGTGAGATTTCTGTTCATGGGGACAGAAATTTAAAATCTGACTTCTGTTCCCCTGTGTCCTCTCACGCCCCTGCCCCCACCCCTGCCCTACAGGCCTTCACTGTCTTCCTCTCCGCCCTTCCCTCCTGCCGGTGCTGTTCCAGCTCATCTGGCTTTCCCCACCTTCCTGCTCCTGCCTTCTTGGACACCCCGTATGCCCACCAGGCCTGAGCAGACCTTGGTTCCTATCCTGCCCCATCATTTTATGCCACTTAATATGATGATAATGACTTCTTTTTTTAAAAAAAAAAATAAATTCAATTAGCCAACATATCCTACATCATTAGTTTCAGACATAGTGTTCAATAATCCATCATACAACACCCAGTGCTCATTGCATCCCATGCCCTCCTCAGCACCCGTCACCCAGTGACCCATCTGCCCACCCCGTCTCCCCTCCAGAGACCCTCCCCGTTTGTTTCCCAGAGTTAGAATCTCTCATGATTTGTCTTCCTCTCTGATTTTTTCCCACTCAGTTTCCCCTCCTTCCCTTGTGGTCTCTTATACTATTTCTTATATTCCGCATATGAGTGCTGACAATGACTTCTGTTTAGATCTCACTGGACTCTTCCATCTTCCCACTGGAACATGAGCGGGAGGCAGAGCCTGTGCTCACAGAGTCTTGTCGCTGTCGCTGTTTTATGGTCCGGGTCTCGCCCGGGACCTGGCTGGCAGCACAGGTGCAGCAGTGACTGTAGGCATGAGTGTGCAGGAGGAGAGCTGGGGGGTTGGGGGGCTCCGGGGTTCCCAGGGTGGGGGGTCCCTGAGTAGCTAGTAAGGCCCCACAGCACCAGGCCGCGTAGAGTGAGCAGCAGGCTCAGGAAGAAAGACCACGGGGACCCATCAGATGTGTCATTGTGGTGGTGCTGCCTGTGGCCCATGGAGGTGGCAACGCTGATGGAGTATCTCACGAGATGGTTCTGGCACACAGAAAATTTAGGACGAAAGACACAGATCTGGGAACTCTCTGGCATCACTCTGGTATTAGGATGAGCTCATGACACCGAGAGAATATTCTCAGGGAGAGAATATTTTTATGACTTGGGCAAGTGTCTTAACTCATTTAACTTTGAGTTTCCCCATCTGTCCGCTGAGGCTAATGCTACTCGCCTCTAGCTCTTGTGACCAGTAAACATCTGTAAAACCTGACGTCTACGTGGAGCTCAGCTCAATAATGAGCACACAGCACACATATGCAATAAATAGGAGGGAACAAATGGAACCCAGGGGGGATATTTAAGGGGTGGGGGAGAGTATACAAGGAAAAACAAAGTAGGAGCAAAGCTAGCAAAAACGTAGTTGCTTTTCTTTTTAACAATAATGTGAAAATGCGGCATGATTCTAAAGTTGTATTTGTGGCATTCTCCTAAACTGTACATTTTTAGATTTTTTTCACTTTTTATTCTCTATTTATTGTATTTCAGATAAGCTAAAGAAAATTTTCGATGAAGTAATTTTGAAAAATTCTGTGTATAGCATGTCACATTATAAATGATGTTGTCTTAGATCTGCTTTTTATTTGATAATATTTACTTATCGTTAGTGCCAAGAGTAACGTCTCACATAAAACTTCTCACATATGACTGCTGAAGGCTAGTAGTGTTTTATTTAATTAAAAATTAACTTGTGTAGAAGAGGAATTTGAGAATTAGTTCCTATTGCTATAAGTTCATGTTATAAAATAATGGTTTTAGAATTTTTATCAAGTGGAAGTGTATTTTGTCAATTAATGGCTTGCCTGAGAAGTGATTTACAGTGTTCTATAAACATAGGAAACAAGTATAAGTGGCAGGTACAAATGCTCCAGAGACGTCCTCATCCATCCATGTGATTTTAAATCAATGGATTGTGAAATTCTTCTGTCAGAAAAATTGATTATGACCCTTTAGGCCCTACTACAAAATTATTCCTGTCATTCATGTATTAAAAATATTCTTCCCATCATATACTTTTCCTGGTAGCCTTGTCCATTTACCCTTGAGTGTCAGACATTATGTTCGACATCATCACGAGGTCGGGGCAGCAGAGGATGATGGGCATGGGCATCTCACACCCAGAAGGGAAGGTCTGATCCTTTATTAATGAAAGACAAATTAAAACAATGAGAGACCATCTTTCATCTACCAAATTGGAAGTGAGTAATAAAAAGAGTGCCTGGTGGTGTTAGACAGTGGGCACAGAGATGACCATCCTCTTTCACAGCTGGTACCAATGGAATTGGGATGATTTTTGTTCAAGATAGTTTGACCAGCACCATAAAAAAAACATTTAATCCTTGGAGGCTCTAATTCATGCAAAGAAAGTGAACTGTTTGGGCACAGATTTGTACACAGACCCGCTCACTATGGATGTCGTGTCTACTTGTGAAAATGTAAAAGTCACTTGTCTGCCTAGCAGTATAAGAATCATCACACAAACCATGAGAGAGCCACACAAGGAGATACTGTGTAGTCACTTTAAAAATCACATTATAGAAGAATGTGACTATTTAGTGAAAATGGACAGTATTTCTAAATGACAAAAGCAGAGCACAAAATAGGTTTTGAATACGCATATATACATACCTTTGTGCATACATAGAATATCTATGAGGATGAAGTTCTAGTTATCTTTTGCTGTAAAACAGCAATAATTTGTTATTTCTCATGATTCTGTAGCTTGACTAGGCTTTGCTGGCGGTTGGGCCAGGGTTCCTCTGCTCCTGGGTTTGGCTGGGGTCCCTTATATGACTCCATTTCGCTGGAGGTTGGGCTTCGCTGGTAGGCCCAGGAAGGTTTCGCTCCCAGGCCTGGGGCTTCAGTTTTCCTCTATGCAGCTTATCCACGAGGCTAGCCAAGGCTTCCTACAGCAAGGGGGTCTGGGGTAGTTGGGCTTTTTATACGGCAGCCAGCTTCTCCTTAGACATAATGCAGACACTGCCAGATCTTGAAAGGCTAGACTGAAAGCTGGCATTGTGTTGCCTCTGCACATTCCATTGGTCAAGGTGAATCACGAGGCCAAATTCAAGGGGAGGGTGGGGCACATGCACTTTGAGGGAGAAGAGGAATGATAGCAACCATCTGTGGGTGCTATCCAATGCAACGTACATCCAAATTTTAAAAAGAGTTTCTGAAGGTGATGTGATTATATATTTATAAATATAAATATATGTATATATTGATATACTTGTTCTCTCCTTCATACTTATGCTGGATTTCTACTTTACTATCATCAAAAATAGAAAACAAAAACCCTCACTGCACCAAATTATAGTTGCACGTATAGGGCATTATAATAAGGTTTGAATTACAGCCTTGTTATTTACCTTATTTGGGCGGGTTACTTATGTTTGTGAAGCCACAGTTACTTCATAGTTAAATGGGGGTAATAGTATGACCTTATGGTATTTACACAAAAGATAGAAAAATACAGATTCGAAGGGGTACATGCATCCCAAGGCTTATAGCACCGTTATCAACAATATCCAAATTACAGAGAGAGCCCAAATGTCCATCAATGGATGAATGAAAAAAGAAGATATGATATATATATATATATATATACACACATATGTATGTATATAACAAAGTATTACTCAGCCAAAAAAAAAAAAAAGAATGAAATCTTGCCATTTGCAATGACGTGGATGGAACTAGAGGGTATTGTGTTAGTGAAATAAGTCAGTCAGACAATGACAAATACCATATGATTTCACTCATATGTGGAATTTGAGAAACAAAATGAATGAACATATGGGAAAGAGGGGAAAAGAAAAAAGAGAGAGAGGGAAACAAATCATAATATAATCAGAGAACAAACTGAGGGTTGATGGAGGGATGTGGGTGGCTGATGGGATAGATGAATGAAGGGCATTAAGGAGGGCACTTGTGATGAGCACTGGGTGTTGTATTTAAGTGATGAATCACTGAATTCTACTCCTGAAACCAACATTTTATGAGTTAGAATTTAAACAAAAATTTGGAAAGAAAGAAAATAAGATCTTATGTGAAGTAAGACCAGTACGATGCCCACCTAGAAAGTGCCCAATAAAAAAAAAGTGCCCAATAAATAATATTTCTTTTTCTCTATATGACATCTTTTCTTAAAATTTTGATATACAACTGGCATAGCATTACTATGTTCATATTTTTCATTCTTTTTTTCTGATCTTTGTGATTTTGCTCATCATTTTATTCATATTCGTAATACAAACTCAGATTTCTTTGCTCAAACAGGAAAAAAAATTCTCTGGTCACATAATATTTCTCAACTGGAGAGGAATCCTTGCATGTCCACTCTCCATCATTAACTGCTCTTTATTCAGGTCTGCAGACCGGCCCAGAGAACCATGGTGTTCTCGTACAGGTACTAACTGCAAAGTGTCAGGCTGCCCAGGACACAGTGAGAATTGTACAGTTGTCCTGTGGAAGGAGCCCAATTCCGGGACTTTGAAGATCCAGGATTCTTATTTTTGTTTTATAGCTAAATAGGTGTATGGTTTTAAGAATGCCATTTTCTCTGTTTTGTTTTTGAAATATTTAAGATGGGAGAGATTGGATGAAGGTGATTTTTAAGCTTGTTTCAGCTTTAAAATATTGATTCTACCAGTTTAAGCTCATGTCAAGAAGACTAGATGAAGTGTACAAAGGCTTCACTTCTTCTGAGCAAGAACTGAAGGCTAATGCTTACCAAGGGAACTGGCGTCATTTAATGGATGGGGCAGCAATGGGACATTGGACACTCAGTCTCTATTTTAAATATTACCACTGACCTGCAGGTTGACGCTTGGGAAATTAAATCCTATCTGTGTGCTTTACTCCCTTAGGCATCTAAGGGCAATTTTTCTTCTTACCTCAAGAGGTTGTTATGAGAGGACTATATCCAAATAATGATATTTTCCCAAAAAAAAGATGAGGTTTCTAATGGCCAGGTGATGATATTTTATCATTAATGAGGACTCTCCAGGAAAATAACCAAAAGTTATAGCCACAAAGGTGAATCGACATTCACTATGTAGATCTAGGAAGACACCAGCACAGCCCTCGTTTCTACAGGGTCTTCAGCTCTTGTCTGCGTCTTGTCATTGAGATCACTCTGAACTTATAATTGGACATGGAAACAAACATTCTGGGGGGGTCGCTGGGGGTGAACAATATTGCGAAGGCTGCTAACAAGTTCTCTAATTGGGAACTATGCTCATGTTGTAAACTGACAATATTTGAGGCATAAGATATTAACATCAAATCATATTTTACGGTTTTTTACAAATTGAATGATCGATTAATACAAGGCATAAATAACGATGCTGATGATAGTAAATGCAAGCACAGAGAGGCAGGTATCGTGTTATGTTTATAACAGCATCACTCACCACTGGAGAGCCCTGGAAACACTCCACCAGCAACAGATTGGATAAATAAATTCCAGTATGTTCACACAGCGGTGAAATGAACTATAGGTACACATATCAACATGAAGGAATCTCACAAAATTACAGTATTTAAGTTTGCTAAGTTTACAGAATTACAGTTTGCTAAGCCTATGCTAGGAAAGCACCATTGGCTGGGCAGCTTACACAACAGAATTTTACTGTCTCGTGGTTCTGGACGGGGAATCCAAAATCTAGGTGCTAGCTGACTAGTTCCTGCTGAGGCTGGGAGGGAAGTGTTCGTCCCAGGCTCTTAGCTTATCGAGGCCATCTTATCCCTCGGACTCCTCCTATTGTCTTTCCTCTACGTGTATCTCTGTGTCCAGATTTACCTTTTCCATAAAGATACCTGTCATATTGGATTGGGGTTCATCCTAACATCCTCATTTTAACTTGCTTATCTCTGTGAAGACCCTCTCTCCAAATAAAGTTATGGCTTCAACACCTGAATTTTGACCTCTCGTTTCAACCCATAAGAATTATTTTGTAATCAAGTTATGAATATTTTTTGTTCATTTAGTCAAATTTTTAATCAAATATTTAATCAAACTATGTATGTATAACTGTCTGCCACACTGAGAAGGACATTCATGGCTTTCAGAAATCCTCGACAAGCTCTGTAACCTTCAAAAAGTTCAGAAAGCCTTGCAGATGAAAAGTGGAACCTGTGCTACTATTACTTTTACTCCTACTGCCACTGCTACTACCACCACCACCACCACCACCACCACCACTGCCCCCACAGCCACCACCACCACCACCACCACCACCACCACCACGGCCATCACACTGCTGCTCTTACTACTAACAGCAGAACCAGAGAAGGTTGTTGAATGCTACAGAAGCTCAGCAGAAGGGCATGCAGAATTTTTTCTGTAGGGCATTGCAAAAGTGGAATGCTTGTATTTGCAATGGTTTCTATGTATTACTATGGGAAGTTATTTGAATAAATCATCTCGTCACTTTCCTGTCTTTAAGAAGGATTATAGTCAAAGCATCTCAGAAATATAGTTGTCCAGTTTTTCATGAGAAATATTCTCACAGCTCTTCATTTATCACCTCACATTTTCCCTGAGTGTGTCCTTTTGGACACGGGAAATATTTGAGATGATCCAAGGGGGATCGTGTGGTCCACACACCTCCTACCGAATCCTTGCTCTCAGGGGTCTGTCTTCAGGGACATTGTGAGCAGCAGATCCAGGGAGGGTAATCTGACCGTGTGCTGCTGCTCTTTGCCTGTGGTCTCACAGATGAAAGGGGCCTACCTGGCTGCAGGCCTCTGCCCATCAACAGTACTGAGTTGAGGGCTCTTTACATTGAGACTTTATAAAATAGGCAACAAAGATTTGTTGAGCATGACTAAGCTCATATCCTAAGGTAGGAGACATCTGATTTTACTGTGTATTAAATATGTGGGGGTGGGTCACCGAATGGGCAGCTCAGGAAGCTGGGGTGTGCAAGCCCTGGGAAGGGAAGAAAAGCAATGGAGCGTCCAAGGCCCAGTGTCATAGCTCAATGTTCCCAAAGGCCCATATGTGGCATCACATGTGAGTGCGTGTCACATGCCTCCTGTGGACATACTTACATGACCTGCACTTAGCACTTGTGAGTTGTTTTAATTGACGAAAACCTTTGGAGAATTCTAGTCCTTTATTTCATATTTGTCAACTGGAGGTGATCTCGATTCCACAAATGAAGACCGAGAACCTACATTGGGAACTGTGCTGGGGGCAGAGGCTCTCCGGCTCAGCAGCATCACCAGGAGAACTCAATCCTGGGCAAGATGTCAGGGATCCGAGTGGGGAGCCCCCAGAGGCAGCAGCCTCTGCCCCCGGTCGCAGAGGATGGCATCGGCCCACACAGATGTCGGGGAGTCAGAAGGAACTGGGAGGGGGATGAAGGGGGAGCCCAGGAGGAAGGGGCATACCCCCCACTTCTCTAGTTTGCTCTGCATTTCATCATCTCTCAGTTTTATATATGCAGATGGCTCTTTAAATTCTTGTTAAATTCATGGAAAGTTCCAGTGCCCTTGTTAAATTCATGGAAAGTTGCTAGTTTGAAAAATCATGCACATTCTCATGCAATATAGTTAAAGAATAAATTTACTTGTTCTAAGGAGGCACAAGTTGTATTTCAGGCAAGAAAGCTCCTTCTCAGCTGTGGAGGAGAAGAGAAATGTAAGAAGTATTGTTGAAAAAAATGAAGGAACTGTATTCTTTGTTTTAAGCCAAAAGAGAAAACTGAATGTTTTAAACATATGCAGTACTGAAATGCACTGTATTTTAAAATAGACCACGGTATGATTTAATTGTCACTAATCTGGAGTAGAATAAATTTTGAGTGGCTCCCTGCCGCTGACTGTGTTTAGTTTAGGATTTACTACCTTTTATTATCCTTGGAGAGTATGAAGTCTGAATAAATTACCTCTAGACCCTAGCCCTCTGCCTTCTAACTTGTTTTGCTTCCTTCTAATTGCTTGTAGAAGAAAGACAAACACACTACTTGGATGTTTTACGTTGTGTGGATGGTGTGTTTTGTTCACAGAACACAGGTAGGGCACACGATCTCATCCTGATGCTCTACCATGAATTCTGGTGGGTTCCATGTTTGTATTGTCTAGAACTGTGCCTGGGAACTTGGGCCTCACAGAGGAGGTGGTCATTACATGTTGCTGACCAGCTGACTAGTTGACTTACTGAAAAGTCAATCTGTTGGTGGCTTTGGTTGAAAAACCTTTTGGAGGAGATGTACCTGGGGCTTTATGGAAGGAAGGGTAACGATTTCTTGAATGAGTGTCTGTGCTCGGGACAGTCTCTGCTGGCGGAACAGAAATGTCTTTATGGGTGTTTCAAGGAAGGCCAGGAAGCTACAAACTGGTGCCCCAAATCCTGTGATTATATTATTCAAGAATCCTTTCTTAGTATTAGTACAAATACATCGACGTGGTAAATTGCTTTGCCATTGCCAGTCCTGGCACCTTTGTGTGAATTAGTTGTCAAATCCTTTCTTTCTTTCTTTCTTTCTTTCTTTCTTTCTTTCTTTCTTTCTTTCTTTCTTTCTTTCTTTCTTTCTTTCTTTCTTTCTTTCTCTTTCTTTCTTCTTTCTTTCTTTTTCTTTCTTCTTTCTCTTTCTTTCTTTCTTTCTTTCTTTTTTTTAAATTTTATTTTATTATGGTAAGAACATAATATGGGATCTACCCTCTTAACAGATTTTTAAGGGTGTGATACAGTATTGCTGACTATAGGTATAGTGATGGTTAGCGGAGTTTCTAGGCTAATTCATCAGTCTTAACTGAAACTGCATGGCAATTGACTACGACTCCCCAGTCCCCAGTCCCCCAGCCCCTGGCAACCACTGATCTACTCTTTGATTCTATTTTAGATACCTTCTAGAAGTGGAATAATGCTTCCTCAGAAAATTAAAACTCAAACTACCATAGCATCCAGCAGTCCCACATCTGGGTATTCCCCAAAGGAATTGAAATCAGGATTATTGAGGAGATAGGAGAACTCCTGTGTTCATTGTATCACTATTTACAACAGCTAAGATACAGAAAACAATCTAAATATCACTGACAGATGAGTGAAAATGTTGTGTATACATATGGTGGAATACTACTTAGCCTTAAAGAGGAAGGGGACCCTGTGGTTTATGACAGCACCTAGGGAGATGAACCCTGGGCACCCAGTCTAGAGAAGTGCCTTGCTGAGCTGGTTGTGAGCTAGTATGCTCTTCCATCTTCATCATCTACATATTTTCATTGGAATGCAGTGGGAACTGTGTGTCTGGTTGGTTTCTGGGTCTCTAGTACCAGCCACGGGACTGACTCTATGGGCACCAAATCCACCTTGTCCAAAGGACTCATCGTCATTCTGTTAGCTGACCCTCGGAGGTTCCCAGGTGAGGGAAGGACCTGCTTGATTTGCACTGAGTAGACAGGACCGGGATGCAGGGCATCCCAGGCCAGCATGCCCTGACCTTAACCTTGAGTATGATGATGATTTCCCCTACAAAGGCAGCCCCCAGAGGAATCCCACCCCCTCCACCAGCCCACCAGCTCCACTGTGGTTGCCTCACTTGACAGTTTCTATCTTTGTCCAAGAGAAATGAGGCACGCCTTGGCCCATTTATTTTAATGGAAACTCCTTAATAGCCCTGAAATGAAGGATTGTTTTGTGAGTAACCAGCTCCATGGGACCTCTCCTTAAGAAATAACGCCAAGTGATTGAAAGAGGGAGCCGTGCTACTCATTGGCCCTGCAGTGAGACGGGAGCTGTGTAGGGGAAGAGCCATAAAGCTGGAGTAGAAAGCCTCTCGGAGATGAAATCGTTACACTCTTGGTCTGAACACAACACCCACCAGTAAAGTAGAAAACCGTGGCATGACGAAATTTTGCAGTGAATCTTTTTTTTAACTACTACAACAATGGGTTTCAGCTTTCTGTTTCCTCAAAAGTGTCCATACAAAAGGAGAGATACTTAAACAGTATATTCACACTTACCACGTACGAACTGTCCTGCTTGCCTAAAACCGTCAGTGGAGATTTTCCATGGATAAGGAAATCTCTACGATTTTATTTTTTATTATTTTTAAATTTCTAATAAAGATTTTATTTTTAAGTAATCTCTCCACCCAGTGTGGGGTTTGAACTCCCAACCCCGAGATCAAGAGTCACACGCCCCACGGACTGAGCCGGCCAGGCAACCCATCCACGATTTTAGTTGCCGTGAAAAGTAGCTTTGGGGGTGCCCCTTGGGGCAAGGAGACCATATATATGTTAAAGTTAATATTTAGGCTTCTGCACAGAGTTGGTCAGACCTCATCAGCACAGATGCTGAACCGATGCTTTGATTGATCCCATGCGCCTGTGAGCTTTGTGTTGGAACTCAAACCAAGTTTCTAAGGTAGAATGCTTTGAGTCCAGAATTTGTTGTTGAACCTGCCGACACCATTTATTTCCCAGTAGCACAGTTGGTGGCTCTGCTATTATCTCCCCCACGTAAGAAGACAGACGAATGCTGGGGCTCACTGTCATAGCGAGTGCTTTACAGAGCTTTACGGAGGTGGTAGGAGGCAAGAGCCTGGAATATTTATGAAGCTTCTTGATTGATTCTTTTACAGTTGTTCTCAAGTGACAATTCCAGCTATCTACTGAGACAGGCACATTTCTATTTAAGGGAGCACCTTATTTTGGAATTTTTTTTTTTTTTTCCTAAAAGGGTAAGAAACTTTAGCGACTTTTTTTTTGTTTTTTTGTTTTTTTTTTTGTTTTTTGGTTCCTAGAGAACTTGATGATGGGTTGACAGGAAAGTTTCAGTGAGCACTGTACAGTGTCACTGGATTGGGATTTGGAAGAGTTCTTGGAATCATTCATGCCAGCTCTGGAAGAAGAGGCAGGGTAGGAAAGTGAGGTGACTGGTCAGAGGGAGGAGTGGAGACAATATTTCCTGACCCCATGGCTGCTTTGATTCTTTCTCCTTCATTTTCCAAATCTTAGACTCATCATTCTCTACCACCCTCCTGCATGCTCCCTCCTTCAGTGACTTTCAATGTTGGTTAGAGCCGGGCTATGGGTTCTGGAACCAGGTCTGAAGACCTCTAAGGACTCCAGAAATTTGCTTCAGATGTACCATGGAGGCAGTGATATTGATATTGTGCAAAATACACAGGTCATCAGATGGGCACTTCCCAGGAGTAGGATCTATAAGTATTCATTCTGGTCCCTCAGAGGAGATTTTTACCTAAAAAAACTTAAGGACCTCAAAAGATGAGCTCTGGTGTTTTTATTCATTTCCTCAAGTGGCATTTTATTAATACTGACCATGTGTCTGGTTCTGTCCTGGTTAATTGGTTCTCTGTAGTTCTGATAAAAGACTTGAGTATCGTCCCCAGTTGGGTTGCCTCGAGTTTCTCTCTATTATTAAATTTCTCCCTGTTATTTCCACTTCCAATTTGTCTACTGGAGGTAGAATACTTTATTTCATTTGATGGAAGCATTCTTAGGAAAGGGTACAGTTCTAACGCTCTGGTCTTCTGGGTATGCACCAAGATGGAAAGTGCTAGAAAAGGCATGGAACCACCGTACCTGTCACCCTCAATCACTGGACACGAGGGCAGCTCACCATTGATCCCAGTCCTGATCCTCCTCAGGTGATACTCAGTGTGTCATGGTGACTGGGAACAGAAGCATGTGGGAGGCTAGTGCTAGTGGGCTTGGGTCTTTGCCCCCAGGAAGGGCCATCGTCAGCAGAGCCTTGTCCTGGCGGCCTTGCGGAGCATGTCATATGTGCATGGGATTGCTGAATGGTTTGTACTTTCCAGATATTAGATAACTTCGCAGCTACCAAATTTATAGTTCCTTTTAGATGCTTCTGGCCTGAATTCAAACAGATGAATCAGAGCTATGTAGCGTTTGGTCTTGGCATCAATTTCTTTACCATCTCAAAATCCTTTCAAAACTTTTCTTTTTATCTTACTTTCTCTAGAATTTAAACCTATAGGATTATCTTTGGGGCTATAAGGGAGCATATAAAATACAAAGTATTTCTGTTCATAAGAGCTCTAGACTCATTTCAACCAATCAGTTGGCAAATATTTATCGAGAACAGTATTTATGTACAGTTGTCACACTGTTGATGAAGACAAATTTTCTGCCCTGACTCTACCTTTTAGAGGGGAAGATGGATAGAAAACCTGTAAACAAAGACACAAATAAGGTAATTTTAGATAATGGTAAGTATGGAGCAGTCAGAGTTCTAAGTAGCAAACAGCACAAATTGGTCAACTGAAATAACAAAAAGAATTTTGGAAGTGTTAGGCTGCTTCTGGAATCCACTGGAAGGCCTGGTCAGGAGTGAGGAGAGACAAGGCTCAGGCAAGGCCCTGTCACAGAAGCATGCGCCTTCCCTCCGGCCTGTCTGCACTGCATTGCTGTGGCTGGAAGCACGCTGCCACTTGGCTCTCAGATCCCCCCTGCCAACCTCTGGCCCTTCAGGGCAGGGTGCCGGTTGGACTCTGCTTAGGTCATGAGTGAATGTTTCAGCTCCTGGTGGACGGGAGAGAGAATATCTCCTTTCCTACACCTTCAGCTTTGAGGTAAGCAGACACCTTGGGATGTCTCCACAATACGAAGAGGTACTTGGAGATGCTAAGTAATGGCTCAGACAGTACTTGGGGGAGGGCTGGAAGGGGGGGTGCTCTCTGAGTGGGTAACATGTGAGCTGAGATCCACGTGATGACAGGAGGCAGCAAGTTGGCCCAGGAGGGAACATTCTAGCAAGAATGTCCAGCAACTGAAAGGAGCCCAGTGGAGAAAGAGAGAGAAGGGAATCCGGTGGAAAGCAGTGGGAGTCTAGGAAGGAGGAGGCAGGTGGGAGGGATGAAGTTGGGGGCTTGCACTGTCTCCTCGTGCAGCAGGGCCTTGCAGATCCCAGCAAGAGGTTTAGCTTTTACTCTTTTTGTGGCGGAAACCATTGCAGGTTTAGATATTACTCTGTTTGTGAGGGAAACAGTGACCAGAGGCTGCTGTGAACCACACAGTGGCTTGTACGTTGACCAGGCTCTTGCAGCTGTCCAGTAGAGTGATGAGGACGGCAGCGTGGAGCAGGTGGAAAGAGCGCAGAGGAAAAGACGTCAGCTTGCGGGAGGAGCAAATCTGGCAGGCGTTGGAGGTGGCTTAAGGTGACAGTCAGTAGTTCAGTTTCTGCTGCGCTGAATTCAAAACAATTCTTATCTTCTCAAGTGGAAATAAAAAAGATGCAGATGGATATATGAATCTGGGATTCAGGGAAGTAGCGTGGCAATTCAGGTGTGAGAGTCCTAGGCGTGTAAATGGTACCTAATGCCACAGGCCAGGACATTGCCGAGAAGAGTGTGGCTGGAGAAGAGGGAGGAGGGAAGCACGCCAGGAGAGGAAGGTCTCACAGGGGGGCCAAGAAAGAAGTACTGGCAAGTAGGAGGATTCGCCCGTGAGTGTGGACTCATGCCTGCCTAGCGAAGGATGTTTGCGCTGGAGAGCTAGAGCACCACTTTTAAAATAAGGGATTCGGTTTGGTCTGCATTATTTCAAATAGGCATTGCTGAAACATTTTGAATTTTTTTACATCGCAAAGTTATTTCCCTTCAGTGAATTTTATTTTATATTTATATCACATTTGCCTCCAAAAAAAGAATTTGAGGCAATTTGCTAGAAAGAGATATACAAGGGAAACCATTAAAATACAAAATCAAACTGAACACTATCTGTGCTAATGGCTCATATCTCTGGTTTCCGTGGCTGAGTATTACACTGAACTCAGTCTCCCCGCAGCCAACATTGAAGGGAACAGGTTGGGTTACATAACTCTCTTCAGCTGTTAGGAAGAATGCCCAAATTTAAGGGAGACAAATTATTTCCAAATGCTGCCAAAAGTAAGTTGATTTTGAGCCATCCCATACATAACAGAAACACCGTGTCCCCCAAATAACAGTGCCCATCATTATTTTATTCTCATGCAAACTCTTTAAGGTAGATTCCATGCTCACCCTCATTTCATGGATGAGGCTGGGAGGTGGAGGGTGGCCAAGATCTCAGGGCTGAGAGGTGATGGAGCTTGGATTTAAACTCAGTTCAGTCTGTGCCGGGGTGCTTAGCCACTGGGCCATCCTGCTGTCATACTGTGGTGCCAGCATCTTACACTGCCACCCTCCTGTCCTGCCACCAGGATGCACCATCACCATGCTCTACTACCATCTTCAGGGCAGACTGCTCCCCCTGAACCTTTAGCTTCAGTTGCCAGCTGGATGTCTTCAATTCAATGGCTACAAGTATCTCAAACTCAACTTCTCCCAAAATTGTACTCCTTGGCTATTCAAATCTGTTCTTGTATTCTTAGGTCACAGCCCCCTACCCTGGAAAGTCATCTTTGCATTCTTTCATCAATAAATGTGCATGATGAAGATGAATTGTTGGGTGAAATAACCACACTCTGTCACTAGACAGTGAACTCTGTTGGTAGTGACCGTATCTGTCCATGTAATCCCAGGCCCTTAGATACTCAGTGTTTGCTTTTTGAGCAAATACTATGACTATACACTTGGTTTCATGTAACTATAGCCTAGTACAAGGCATGGAGAGAATAAGTATAAAGGGAGGCTGGAAAGGTTGGGTGGGGTTCGATGGTGAAGGTACCTGGAGGTACACTTCTACCCTCTCCCCCACCCTCCTCCTCCACTGCCTTTACCCAGCTATTCCTTACCTTTCAGATCTCAGTGTCAACATCCCTGTTCATGGAGTGACACAGTTTTCTCTGGGAAACGTCTCTCACTTCCCCTGGGAAGCTCCTCTGACTAACCCCCAACCATCCCTGCCATATTGGGCTGGGAGTCTCTCCTGTGTTCCCTTAGCTCTGGGTCCTCCCCGACCAGTGTTTATCCCTCAGTCATGCCAGTACGTGTTTTTTTCTCGTCTTCCCACGTAAGAGTGAACACTCCTCGAGGAAGGATGTCTAGTAGTTAATGCTGTCAACTGGGATGTTAGCTGGCATTGTCCCATTACATCCTCCTCCTGCAGTCTGGACTTCCTCAGGGGATGGCGTTGGGGGAGGGAGAGGGGAGAGAGCACAGGAGCCCTACTGCCCTTTGTGACCTCTCCTCAGAAGACACGGAGTGCCACATCGCCCTACTCTAGTAGTTGAGGCAGTGACTAATGCCTTCCCAGTTCACGGGGAGGGGACATAGACCCCACCTCGTGATATGGTGGGGGAAAGGTCATAAGGTCATAGTATGAGAACAGGAAATGGGGGATGCTTTTTGTGGTTCTTTGGAAGAGACAAGCTGCCACTCCAGCAGAGGTTAAATAGGATGTGAGTCCAGTAGGCACGTCCAGGTGGACTTGGAATAGTCTCAGAATGATGGAAGCAAGGGTAGACTTGAGCATTAAGCAAGAGGACAGGAACTAGGACCACACATAAAGACTATTCTTGGAAAAGTTTTGCAGGAAAAAAGAAAGAGCTGGAACCACCTGCCAATTATAGAATGTTTTTATGTGGGTATATTTCATAATTTCTTAGTGTGTCCACTGGGTTACCCATTGCTAGTCTGGTTTTGGTCAATAGCTATACCTGAGACTATTAAAAAATAAAAATTCTGGGCTTTTAAGAATTTTTATTCTTATTAAATGCTTTCCCCAGATTCACTAAATTGGCAAGATTTTGTGATGTTGACTTTCTTTTTTAGGTTCTCTGCCAGCTGTCTTTGACAGTGGAACCAAAAAGAGCTAAACCTATTGAGTCCAATTGCCGGTTGGTTCTATGTTACGTCGAGCTGGCTGGTTCCTTAGAGAATAACAATAAACTTCTCTGGAGCAAAGCAGATCAGACTGCTGTTGGGTTTATAATGTTTCTTTCATGTCAAGTGTTAGAAGTTGGAGGAGGGTCCATACTGTACCCTCTAGACTGAGAAGACACTTTATTTATTTTTTTAAAGCTTTTATTTATTTATGAGAGAGAGAGAGAGAGAGAGAGAGAGAGAGGCAGAGACACAGGCAGAGGGAGAAGCAGGCTCCATGCAGGGAGCCCGATGTGGGACTCGATCCAGGGACTCCAGGATCACGCCCTGGGCCGAAGGCAGTCGCTAAACTACTGAGCCACCCAGGGATCCCCCTGAGAAGACACTTTAATACCGAAAAACATAGCAGGCCATTCCATATCACTCACACGGTTTTATTCACGGTGACTTGCTGGCAGGGGCAATCCGATGGGTGGAGGGGAAGATGATTCAGGGCACTACACACCTGTCCCTCTTTTCTGTCCCTTTGGAGATCTTAATTCCCCAGCTTTAACAGAGCGAGGGGTATGATGAGGTCACAGCAGAGTTACCTAATGTGGTGCCATCTGTGTGCCAGAGGGGAGAACAAGATGGAAGGCCAAAGATGGACTCACTGTTGCCATCACTCCTTCATCAAGTTAGCGGGATTCATGTAGATGTTGAGTGAATGTTTGCTTTGTAGCTAATTTAAGACAGTGTGCTGAGATTTTTACCAATTTAGAAGACTATGTGGATAGTTTCACATCTTAAAAGTGACCACATTTCGTACCTAAGTCAGTGGCTTTGACATGGTAAGTGAGGGACTGGAAGACGTAGCTTTTTCTGATTATCCCAGGTCCCAATCCTTGCCCCATACTCCACTAGTAGCCACTCTTAGCTGTAAGGTGCTCCCTGAAGATCCTGGTGGCTGTCGCTGCATCTCTATGGGCCTGCATGCTGCCCTTTCTTCCCTGTCCTTCTCACTTTGCCAAATAAACTCCTGTAAGACACCATCCCAGTGGTGCTTCAGAGCTTCTCATTTTCTGGGCTGATTTTTCTTCCTCTGCACCCTCACTGGACCTACGGGAGTTTTTGCACATTTGTTGTGATCTCTGGGCTCATTTGCTGTTACTATTAGACTGTGAAGTCATTAAGATGGAATTCTCCTTAATTTATCTATGTTTCTCCACTGCCTAGCATGGTTCCTGGTGTGGACTAGTAGGTATTCAACACATCTTGTTGTACACTTAAAGACCAAATTAATTATGTTTGAAACATTTGGTGCATTAAATCGTAATTTTGGATAATTGGCAATCTGAGGATGATAGCCACTTCTCAGCAGTCAGTATATTTTATTTTACAACATGCATAATGTGAAATGGAATAAGTTGATTTTTCTTCAGAAGTTGACAATATTTCATTCAATTCACAACCTTCAGAAGAGCACTACTTACCTTTGTGTGTGTGTGTGTGTGTGTGTGTGTGTGTGTGTATGTGTTCAATACTGAGAAACTACTTTATTTCAGTTCCTCTTCTCATAAATATGTATCTTAGGCCCGTGCAGGAAAAAAAAACATTGACTCTGTGGCCATGAAAAAGATTGGCTATGACCATGCCAAGGGTCAGGTAACAGTGAGAGATGGAAGATTTAAAATAAGTTAAATAATTAAATAAGTAATATTTACCAACCATTAGCTCATCAGCCTGAATCTTGCTTACATGAATGATGTACTAATTAAAAATACTTTTCTAATAATCTCATTTCTTTATATGACAGTGAATTGTGTGTATATAATATAGCTGGGCGGAGTGCTGAGAGCATGAAATGTATGCATGTGCATCTCTACAATAGTCAACGACCATGAAGCAAGCATAGTTTACATGGAATAAGGCCACAGGTCCTCCACATGGAATGAAAAACTGTAGGTCTGCTGGGTTTTTCTGCCTTATTTTTATTATTTTAGATTATTGATGCAGCTCAAGTAAATAGGCCTTTATTGCCAAGGATTTTCAGATGCCTGGAAATAAGACAAACTCATTTATTTTAGCATTAATGGAATAAAACTTGACACGATGGCCATACTGTCATAAATATCTTCAGTATGATCAATAAGATACATTGCTTTTTGTGGTGTCTCTCTGGATTTCTATTAAACCATAGTGACAGGTGGAATATTGTACCCAGCATGTCTGCTATCCAGATGAAGGAGAGGGTTAGCAGAAAGTGTATAATAAGAAAAAGACAATTTCTAATTTCTTTTTCAAATAACTTTTCGGCAACCTTGACACAAATTACCTGCAGGATGTTTTATGCTGAGCATAAGCGACTCTTTTTGGTAGTCAGGAATCTTCTTCCTTTTTGTCTCAAAGAAAAAATAATCTTCAGGAGATGTTAGGCTGAGAGATTTAGATTGACAAGAAATTTTACTTCAATTTCCAAGATGATTGAGTAACTTGGAAACGCTTTATAGTCTGTAGGATCAGGGACACAAACAATTCTGGGAAGATGGCAGACAAAAAGGGATAGACAATAAAAGCCAGAAAAAAAAATGTGTTTTAAAAACAACCAGCACATTTTGAAAAATAGTACAGTTTATTCTTGTTTTATTTCAATTTTTAAAAAATTGGAACAATCTTAACTTTATAAAGAAGTTGGAAATACAGTACATAGACCTTTTATTTTCCTGACCTGTTGGAGAACCAATTGCTAACCTTGTGCCTCATCACTCCCGGACATTTTAAGTGTATTTCCTGTATTACACAATCATCATAATCAGGAAAAAAGTATTGACACATTATCGCTGCTCCACTGAAGTGTCACCGTTTGTCCCAACAATGCCCTTTGTGGGTAAACAGTCCTGTCCAGAATCACATGTTACATGTAGGTGTCCTTGCGTCTTTAGGCTCCTTCAAACTGGAATGGTCCTTCAGACTTTCTTTGCTTTTTTATGCCCTTGACACTTTTGAAGATCACAGGGCAGTTATTTTAGAGAGTATTCCTCGATTTGGGATTGACTGCCATTTTGTCCCAATTAGATTCAGATTACCTGTCTTTGGCAGGGATGCCCCTGAATGCTGCTGTGTTCTCAAGGCATCCTCTGAGATGGCACCCAGTCTCCGATGCCTCATTTCTGATGGTGTTCACTCGGGTCACTTGGTGAAAGCGCTGTCTGCCAAGCTTCTCCCTGGAAAACCTACTCTTCTCCCCTTCAAGATGTTAGATTATTTAAATAACCCCTTTCTCATCCAACTTCAACCCATTCATCTATTTTACTGGTGAGCATGGAATCATAATTTCCCATCTATTCAACGAGTGTCATTTATTTTGGTGCCTGTGTTGCCCCAGACCTGGCCAGGGGAGCTCCTTCATCTCACTCCTCGGTGTCCTAGTGTCCTTCCATCATCCTTTGAACATGCCCTTTCTTTCTGGCACAACAAGACTTCCTGGCATACCTTGTACTTTTCCTGCTCCAGCCCTGGAATCCACTGTTTCTGTATTCAGCGCCTCCTCTTAGAGGAGGGTGGTGTGTTTAGAAACCAAGTGCTGGGCACAAGGTTTGTTGCTATTGGGACAGAACCCCTCTCAGACCCTCTTAGTCGGCAGAGGTCGGGATGTATGAATGCGTGCACGCACGCACACACACACACACACACACACGGATTTTTACTTACATTTATTTGTACAACTGCTTATCTATCTAGTCTGTTTATCTACCTACCTCCCTGGTGCACTGATCCCTCCAACCCGAATCTAATACTGGTTTTCTTCAATTCTATCTATGTAAATCTCTTCCTTGATAATGAACAATCTGTCTTCATCTCCCTGACGTCTTTGCCTGTTTGGGCCATCTTCCTGTCCGTGACCATCCTTCCATCGCTGCCTCCCCCAAGCTCAGAAGGTGTCTCCCTGCCCAAGATCCAACCCTGCAAGCTGGCCACTGTCCTCTGTGGGTGCACACCGTGGGGCCCTGACACTGGTGCCCATCCCATCCCAGCCCTCCATCCCTCTCAGGCTCCCACACACCATTCTGAGCCTCTAGTTTCCCTCTTCCCTCCTCCGCATGGGGCTGTGAGCCTCCCTCAGCGTCACCTCATGGCTTTCTGGCTGCATTGTTGAGGAAGAGGAGAAAATCAAGAAGTGGAATTAAACCACTTCTGGAATGCAAGTTTACTGCAGCCTGGAAGGGCAAGAGCCCGCGTGCAAGAACTCAGAGGTGCACTTGCAGCCCTGCTTTAAAGGTACACTTTAAGGGCTGCCTGCGACTCCCGTTGGAAACAAACTACTGACTTCTTGGAAAGAGACAGCAACTGCAAATGTGCACACACGATGCACTACGGAATGTGTGGTGCTTGTAAATCCCGGAGACTCTGATGCCTGGAGGCTGCGAAGGACAGAGGTGCCACCCAGAGAAAATGGGTGAGCGGGATCGCAGATCGCAGGTACAGTGTGAGCCAACACAGTTTGTAGCCTTGGTGCACAAACGGCCCACAAGAGAAATGAAAGCTCCCCCAACCCTCCCGTCCCGGGAGGGAAGGGATTCAGTTGCCAGACCCTGTGATTCCAGAGGACACCTAGGCCAGAGCTCTCGCCTTGTCCTGCAGGGGGCACCTCTCCACCCTGCGGGACCTCTGTGACACCTCACCCTGGGTTCCAGGACATGCTGGGTTCCAGCTGCCTCCCCCATTGACATTCCAGCTCTAGGACAGAAGGGAGAGTGCCTCGTTTGTTTACTGCTTCATCTCCCCCGTCCCCACCATAGCACCCTGAGGGCAATCGTGGTTAAAAAAGAACTTGAAAGAGAAAGTGAATGAAAATATAACCAGGGAGGTAACCGTGGATAGTGGCTTGGAAACAACCTGAGAACAAGGGCGTTTCAAAGAGGTTCACTTCTGAACAGACCTCAGTAACCCCCCAAGAACATAATTATCAAGTAAATTAAAACAAAAGCATAAAGACATGTGTGTATAAGAACAAGAAAAAGAGAAGACTGATGTATTTAAAGGAGAGTTAATTTTGAAAATAAATAAAATGAGGGTAGCTTTTGATCTTGTTCTCTCTTTTTTTAATAATACTTAAAAAAAAGATTTTATTTTATTTATTCATGAGAGACACACACAGAGAGAGAGGCAGAGACACAGGCAGAGGGAGAAGCAGGCTCCATGCAGGGAGCCTGACGTGGGACTCAATCCCAGGTCTTCAGGATCACACCCTGGGCTGCAGGCAGTGCTAAACTGCTGCACCACCAGGGCTGCCCTTGATCTTGTTTCTAGAACAGTGGTGGGTCAAGTGGAATTGGTAAGTCCGGTGCCTGCCTACATGGATTTTCCCTCCTGCCTGTTAAGAGAGGCTGTTTCCAGCACCTGGAGACCTCGAACATTTGCCAAGCAAGCCCTGATGCCAAAGATCCCACAGAGACCCAAGCAGATCAGACATTTGAGAAGGAAGATGAATTAACAAAAGGCAAAGTTCATAATGTAGAGCAGGATTAGAAATGCATAATGATGAAAAATCAGGGTACTCAATTCTATGGAACCAAAAAAGAAATTTAAGCAATGCCCCATCATGTAAGTGATCAAAAATATTGTCATAGAGTATTCAATATCATACAAATATAAATATCACCTGTCAATACTAAAAGAATGCCACCAAAATAGTGCTTAGGAAACTAAGTTACCTCAAATACTTGCATTTTTTAAAAAATAAAAAAGACAAAGAGAAATTGGGTTAAAAAATAATAGCAGAGGTGAATAGCAAGCAATTTAAACAGATCTGATGAACCAAATGCATTTACTTTAGAAAATATTAATGAAATTGATAATGCTTTATGAGACTAAATAATGACATGGCAAATTAATAAAATTAGAAAGAAAAAGGACCATAATAGTTAATAAAAAGGGAGCATATTGTTCTCATCAGTGGGTTAATTAATTTGATAAATAGATGACATTAGGGGCACCTGTGTGGCTCAGTGGTTGAGTGTCTGCTTTTGGCTCAGGTCATGATCTTGGGATCCTGGGATCCAGTCCCACATCGGGAGGATGGGATCCTGCTTCTCCCTCTGCCTATGTCTCTGCCTCTCTCTGTGTGTCTCTCATTGATAAATAAATAAGATCTTAAAAAAAATAGATGACATTATAAGAAATAAAATGTTTTAAAATTGGTATGATAGGAAATGTGGATATTCATGAATTAGCAACACAAGTAAAATAAAAGTTACAAGCATGACATGTAAGAATACAGACTTGATAAATTTACTGGAAAGCTTTTCTAAGCCAAATATTTAATCATTCTAAAGCCATCATTTAAAATATTTTAAAAAGTTGGTAATTGTTCATGTCATTTTTTTTTTTTTACCTAAACAGACAGGAGTGGGGGAAGTCATAAGCAGGAACCCACCTTAAGAAACTTATTTTCCAAATAAGATAGCATTTCAAGTATTTACAAGAGGGTACTTAATGAGATTAATCTATTATTTAAAGAATGAAGATGCTAGTAATGAACCAGGAGATGGAAGGCATCCCAGAAATTAGTGATAGCAGGAAGCCACTACCATCCTGAGGACAAAGAAAAAGATGGGGCTGCAGGACCCATGCTGAATGCAGCAGACCCAGAAGCCCCGAGGAGCAGCTCGCCAAGTCTCCACTCCCATGGTGCACGACCAGCAGGGCAAGGGGTGAAGGGGAGAAGTGACGTGGGGGCGAACAGCTCCAGGATTGGCGTATCTGAAGGACAGGAGCTTGCTTGCTGAGCGCCTATGCAGAGCTTCTTGCTCTGTATGTGTGGCTCACTGTGTGGGGTTTCCTCTTCAATGGCTTGTTAAACTTTGTGTAAGTCGATGATACTGCACATTTAGTGACAGACCCTTTCTTGGAAGCCAGTAGGTCATGAGCTGGCATGATGCCTATGATGCCAGGCTCCTATGCAACTTTATCTGCTACAGGAAGGACATTGGCAGCCAGGCCAAGGACCATGAGAGAGCCAGCCTACCCTGATGACTTCCTAACTGGGCCTTGATACTAAAGTTCTAACAGTACAGACTTGGAGACCTGCCGGAAGGGATCTTTAAGTAGATCCCTGCCCTCAGTCTTGACCAAAAAATCATGTTGACCAAAAGGCCATGATCTCATGTGGAATTCCATAGACCATGGCTGTTGGGGGGAAACTCCCAGATTGAAACTCCTCTCTGTTTTGCATGCTGGAAACTCTATAAAGAATAAATATCTCTCTTCTTTAGTAATAATAGCCACAGTGTGAAAGTCAGGTCCAGAATCCTGCTCAGTTTGTCTTATGGAGCTTCCCTGCCTCAAAGTTTGACCCTTATGGAAAGAGGGGTTGCCTGTAGAAGCTCATGGGCTGCCATCACCTGGGGCTTTGTGAGGTGAGTGGCCTGGCCCCGGGTGACAAAGGGTGCCTGCTTATTGGGGAAAGGACATTCTCCTCAGTACTATTAGGGGCACCAGGACAACTGTGGACACCAGGGAGTGTCAGAGGTCAAGTGCCAGGCAGGCAGCGTTCTCACAGAAGATGCTGGAAGCAGTGTTCCTAGCAGGGTCATACTCATGTGGCTTTTCTGTAAGCAGATATGAGTCAGGACCTCAGAGACTTGCTCCTTAGAATGTCAGGTATTTCCCGAGGATTCCCAGAAATAATTGAAAGACTCTGATGGAGGAAATTATATTGATAGGGGCTAAGGGCTTGATAATTCTGGATATTAATGAAATGTGACCTTATTATGCTCATAGCCTGGGGAGGTTTGGTGAAATTCAAATGTCTTATAATTCAGACCCTAAAACATGGTCATCAAAAGTACTTTTACCAAAGGAAAATCTTGGACCAAGTGTACATCCAAACAGATACAATTCTTAATAAAATTTTAGCATATATATTCCACATCAAAAGAGGAATATGCTATCACAAGTACCTAGGGCTAATGTATCACATTATTACTAATACTTGCAAAATAATACAATTTAACACCTACTGATACCTCCTGCCATTTAACAAATCAAGGGAGTACTGCCCATGCGTGAGAGCAGGATTCAAAGTCATCCAACATGTGAGAGACAAATTCATCCCTGTCTTTGTATGTAGTGATTGAGAGGTATGGGTTGTCAGGGAAGATTGATTATATTGACATAAACTACATTCTGAGAAACTAAAAGTGTAAGAAAAAATGTAACTAGACATGAAAGTGAACTGTCATTTGTGCTTAATTACCTCACGGCAGAAAGAAGAGTCAATATGCATTAACACTTCTGTTGATTACACTCTTACTTGCCATGCATGCGGCACGCTTGTTTACTCACAACTTTATATAAATTAAAGAAATAATGTGTACTAGTATTGAAATGACATGTCCTCCTGACAGTGGATTAATAGCATCATTTCATAAGAAGAAATTTTATATGGCCATATTGTATATAATATGTGATCTGTAAATAATTGATGCATCCTATTAATATAGACTCAGCCTCCCCATAAATTTGACTTTAATAAATCTTCCTACTTTACATGTCTAGTGGCCAGAACAAAAAAAAATGCAGTTAGGAGAATGAGAAAGGAACCTATAAATACCAATAAGGTCACTTATTTGGGACTTATAAATGTTTTGTGTTTGTGATTTTTTTTTTTAAATTTAAGTGAAGATGTGGACAAGCTAAAGATCATTAACCAAACCTTCAAAATACAAAAATATTACTATAATTTTTATTTTTTATTGAAAGGATAATTTGAGGTGGCTCTGTTGAGCAATGGATAGCACATTGGGCTTCTAAAAGTATAATTTGTACATAATAAAATATACAGATTTTAAAGTGTAAGTTTGAGGAGTTTTTAAACCATCCTGTCAACATATAAAATATTTTCAGAACTCTGGAAAGTTCCCTCACGTTTCTTTCCAGCCCATTGACACCCCACCTGAAAAAACCACTTACATTTTGTGTAATTGTAAAGCTTCACATAAATGGAACGTAGAGGATGTACTCTTTTGTGTATGGCTTTGCCTCACAGAGTTGTCAGATTCATCTGTGTTCTCTGCATCAACAACATATTGTTTCTTAAAAAAAAAATCAGTGAGTGGTATGTCATTGTATAATAATATAATTTGGTTATCCATTCACATGTTGATGGACATTTGGGTTGTTGTCAGTTTGGGGCTCCGATGAATAAAACCAGTATGAAACATTCATGTGCGAGTCTTTTTGTGCACATATGTTTTCCTTTTAGTGAATGCCGAGAAATGAAATTGTTGAGACCATATAGTAAGTGTACAGTTTTATTTTTTAAGATTTATTTATTTAAGAGAGAGAGTGTGAGCATGAGCAGGGAGAGAGGCAGAGGGAGAAGGAGAGAATCTCAAGCAGACCATGCTAAGAGCCCAACTTGGGGTTCATCGTCACAACCCTGAGATCATGACCTGAGCTGAAATCAAGAGTAAGAGACTTAACTGGCTGAGACACCCACGTACCCTTATGTTTGACTTGATAAGAAACTGACATCGTTTTCCAAAGCGGTGGAACCACCGTCCACTCCCACCAGCAGTGCATGGAAGTCAGGCTGCTCGCATCCTTGCCAGCACTAGACAATGGCAGTCTTTTCCATTTCAGTCATTGTGGTGTGGGTCATGTTGAGGGAGAAATGCCATTATGCTCTCAAAAGAATGGAAGTCAGAAGCCAGCCTCAGATTGTGATGCTGTCATTTGTTAGTTACTTAAACTCATTGTTTTTTAAAAAAATTTAATTCGAGTATAGTTGACATACAATGTTATATTAGTTTCAGGTGTACAATATAGTAATCCAACGATTCCTATCCATTACTCAATGCTCATCATAAATTTGCTCTTAATCCCCTTCCCCTATTTCACCCATTCCCCCCACCCAGCTCCCCTCTGGTAAGCAACAATCTGTTTTTTTGTTTTTTTCCCCTTTGTTCATTTGTTTTACCTCTTAAATTCCACATATGGGTATTTGTCTTTCTCTGACTTACTTATTTAACAGCATCATACCTCTAGATCCACCCATGTTGTTGAAAATAGCAGGATTTCACTCTTTTTTATGCCTGAGTAGTATTCATTATATGTATATATCACATCTGCTTTATTTATTCATTTGTCAATGAGTGGATACTTGTGTGGCTTCCATACTTTGGCTATTGTACATAATGCTGCAGTAAACATTAGTGTGCATATATCTTTTCAAATTAGGGTTTTGGTGTTCTTGGGTAAATACCCAGTAGTGGAATTATTAGCTCATATGATAATTCTTTTAATTTTTTTCCATAGTGTTTTCCAAGGTGGCGGCACCAGTTTGCATTCTCACTAACATTCCACGAGTATTCCTTTTTTTCCACATCCTCGCCAATAAGTGTTTCTTTTGTTTTTGATTTTACCATTCTGACAGGTGTGAGGTGATATCTTATTGTGGTTTTGATTTACATTTCCATGATGATGAGAGATGTCGAGCATCTTTTCATGGTCTAGTGGCCATTTGTATGTCTTCTTTGAAGAAATGTCTGCTCATGAATTCTGCCCTTTTTAAAATTGGATTATTTGTTTGTTTCCTCAGGGTTTTTTTTTATGTTGAGTTGTATAAGTTCTTTATATATTTTAGATACTAACTCTTTTTTGAAAGTGTCATTTGCAAATATCTTCTCCCATTCAGTAGGTTGTCTTTTAGTTTTGTTGATTGTTTCCTTTGCTGTGCACAAGCTTTTTACTTTGACGTAGTCCCAATAGTTTATTTTTGTTTTTGTTTCCCTTGCCTTAGGAGACATATCTGTGTACTGTTGGATTTGGTTTTCTAATATTTTGTTGAGGATTTTTGCATCTTTGTTCATGATAAATATTGGCCTGTAGTTTCCTTCCTTTTTTTTTTTTTTTTTTTTTAAAGGGTTTTTCTTTGGTTTTGGTATCGGGGTAATCCTGGCCTCATAGAATGAATTTGGAAGCTTTTCTTCCTCTTCTATTTTTTTGAATAGTTTGAAAAAAATAGGTATTAATTTAAAAAATAAGTTCAATTTAGTTAACATAAGGTGTATTATTAGTTTCAGAGGTAGAATTTAGGGATTCATCAGTTGCATATAACACCCAATGCTCATTACATCAAGTGCTCTCCTTAGTGTCCATCACCCAATTACTCATCCCCCCACCTGCCTCCCCTTCAGCAATCTTGTTTGTTTTCTATAGTTAAGAGTCTCTTATGGTTTGCCTCCCTCTTGTTTATATCTTCTTTTATTTTGCCTTGCCTTCCCCTATGTTCATCTGTTTTGTTTTTTAAATTCCACATATGAGTGAAACCATATTGTATTTGTCTCTCTCTGACTGACTGATTTCACTTAGCATAACACCCTCTGGTTCCATACACGTTGTTGCAAATGGCAAGATTTCTTTCTAATGCCTGAGTACTATTCCATTGCATATATAGACCACATCTTCTTTATCCATTCATCTGTCAGTGGACATCTGGGCTCTATCCTTTAAATATTTGGTAGAATTGACCTGTGAAGATGCCTTGTCCTGGACTTTTGTTCAGTGGGAGCTTTTGATTACTGTTTTTTTTTATTTTATTGCTGGTAATTTTACTGTTCAAATTTTCTACTTCTTCCTGATTCAGTTTTAGGAGGTCATATGTTTCTAGAAATTCATCCATTTCTTCGAGGTTGTCCAATTTGTTGGCATATAATTTTTCATAATATTATCTCATAATCTTTTATATTTCTGTGGTGGTGTTTGTTCATTCTCCTTTATCATCTGATTTTGTCTGAGTCTCCCCACCCTCTCTTTCTTTTATGAATCTGGCCAAAGGTTTATTGATTTTGTTTATCTTTTTAAAGAATCAAATCCTATTTTCGTTGATCTGTTCTATTGTTTTTTGTTAGTATCTATATCATTTATTTCTGTTCTAATCTTTATTATTTCCTTCCTTCTGCTGGTTTTAGGCTTTGTTTGTTGTTATTTTTCTATCTACTTCTGACCACCAAACAGCTCTGCAAGAAATATTAAGGGGGACCATGTAAAAGAAAGAGGAAGCCCAAAGAAATAATCCATAAAAACAGGGACTGAATAGGTATGACAATGACACTAAATTCATATCTTTCAATAGTTACTCTAAATGTGAATGGGCTAAATGATTCCATTAAAAGACGCAAAGTTTCAGACTGGGTACTTTAGGTGTAAGGTTAGGTTGTTTATATGATATTTTGCTTGCTTTTTGATGTAGACATGTATTAATATGAACTTCCCTCTTAGAACAGCTTTTGCTGCATCCCAAAGATTTTAGACTGTTGTGTTTTTATTTTTATTTGTCTCCATGATTTTTTTATTTCTTCTTTGATTTCTTGGTTGACCCATTCATTGTTTAGTAGCATGTTATTTAACCTCCATATACTTATGTTCTTTCCAGATTTTTTGCTGTGGTTGATTTCTAGTTTCATAGCATTGTGGGTGGAAAAGATACATGGTATGACTTCAGTGGTTTTTTAATTTGTTGAGACTTTGTGGCCTAACATGTGATCTTTTCTGGAGAATGTCCCATGTGCACTTGAGAGAATGTGTATTCTGCTATTTTAGGATAGAATGTTCTGAATATATCTGTGAGATCCATCTAGTCCAATGTGTTATTGAAAGTTACTCTTCTCTCACTGGTTTTCTATTTGGATTATCTATCCATTGGTGTAAGCAGTGTATTACAATCTCCTACTACTATTGTATTATTGTTGATTACTTCCTTTATGTTTGTTATTAGTTGCTTTATGTATTTGTTTGCTCCCATGTTGGGTGCATAAATATTTACAATTGTTTATCTTCTTGTTATATGGTTCCTACTATTATTATGTAATGTCCTTGTCTTTTGTTACAATCTTTGTTTTAAAGTCCATTTTGTCTGAAATAAGTATTTCTACCCTAGCTTTCTTTTCACTTCGATTTGCGTGATAAATGTTTTTTGATCCCTTCACTTTCAATCTGCAGGTGTCTTTACGTCTGAAAAGTCTCTTGTAGGCAGCACATAGATGAATATTGCTGTTTTATCCATTCTGTCACCCTATGTCTTGCCATTTTGTTACTTGTTTTATTGTTGTTTTTGTAGTTCTTTTCTGTTCCTTTCTTCTCTTGATATCTTCTCTCACGGTGTGCTGGCTATCTTTAGTTGTATACTTGGTTTCTTTTCTCATTTGCATATATATTGCTGGTTTTAAATTTTTGGTTACCATTAGGTTTATATAAAACATCTTATGCATAGAGGATTCTATATTAAGTTGATGGTTGCTTAAGTGTTAATCCATTCTAAAAGCACTAAATTTTTACTCATCTTCCCCCTACATTTTAGATATATAGTGTCATACTTTATATCCTTTTGTTTTGTGAATCCATTGGTGATTTTTATAATATACTTGATTTTTACTGCCTCTGTGCTTCCTACTGTTCTTACCCTTTTTTTTTTTTTTTTTTTTTTGTTCTTACTCTTGATTATGTTCTTTCCTTTGCACTGAAAGAGTCCCCTTTAACATTTTTTTGTAAGGCTGGTTTAGTGATGATGAATTAATCCCTTTAACTTTTATTTGTCTAGAAATACTCTTTATCTCCTATTCTGAGGGATAGGATATTTTTTCTTTCTTTTCTTTTTTTTTTTGTGAATGAATTTTATTTTTTTTTAATTTTATTTTTTTAATAAATTAATTTTTTATTGGTGTTCAATTTACCAATATACAGAATAACACCCAGTGCTCATCTCGTCAAGTATCCCCCTCAGTGCCCGTCACCCACTCACCCACACCCCCCACCCTCCTCCCCTTCCACCACCCCTAGTTTTTTTCAGAGTTAGGAGTCTTTATGTTCTGTCTCCCTTTCTGATATTTCCCACACATTTCTTCTTCCTTCCCTTATATTTCCTTTCACTATTATTTATATTCCCCAAATGAATGAGAACATACACTGTTTGTCCTTCTCCGATTGACTTATTTCACTCAGCATAATACCTTCCAGTTCCATCCACGTCGAAGCAAATGGTGGGTATTTGTCGTTTCTAATGGCTGAGTAATATTCCATTGTATACATAAACCACATCTTCTTTATCCATTCATCTTTCGATGGACACCGAGGCTCCTTCCACAGTTTGGCTATTGTGGACATTGCTGCTATAAACATCGGGGTGCAGGTGTCCTGGCATTTCATTGCATCTGAATCTTTGGGGTAAATCCCCAACAGTGCAATTGCTGGGTCATAGGGCAGGTCTATTTTTAACTCTTTGAGGAACCTCTACACAGTTTTCCAGAGTGGCTGCACCAGTTCACATTCCCAGCAACAGTGTAAGAGGGTTCCCTTTTCTCTGCATCCTCTCCAACATTTGTAGTTTCCTGACTTGTTAATTTGCCCCATACTCACTGGTGTGAGGTGGGATCTCATTGTGGTTTTGAATTGTATTTCCCTGATGGCAAGTGACCATTTTCTCATGTGTGTGTTGGCCATGTCTATGTCTTCCTCTGTGAGATTTCTCTTCATGTCTTTTGTCCATTTCATGATTGGATTGTTTGTTTCTTTGGTGTTGAGTTTAAGAAGTTCTTTATAGATCTTGGAAACTAGCCCTTTATCTGATACGTCATTTGCAAATATCTTCTCCCATTCTGTAGGTTGTCTTTTAGTTTTGTTGACTGTATCCTTTGCTGTGCAAAAGCTTCTTATCTTGATGAAGTCCCAATAGTTCATTTTTGCTTTTGTTTCTTTTGCCTTCGTGGAGGTATCTTGCAAGAAGTTACTGTGGCCGAGTTCAAAAAGGGTGTTGCCTGTGTTCTCCTCTAGGATTTTGATGGAATCTTGTCTCACATTTAGATCTTTCATCCATTTTGAGTTTATCTTTGTGTATGGTGCAAGGGAGTGGTCTAGTTTCATTCTTCTGCATGTGGATGTCCAATTTTCCCAGCACCATTTATTGAAGAGACTGTCTTTCTTCCAATGGATAGTCTTTCCTCCTTTATCAAATATTAGTTGACCATAAAGTTCAGGGTCCACTTCTGGGGTCTCTATTCTGTTCCATTGATCTATGTGTCTGTTTTTGTGCCAGTACCACACTGTCTTGATGACCACAGCTTTGTAGTACAACCTGAAATCTGGCATTGTGATGCCCCCAGATATGGTTTTCTTTTTTAAAATTCCCCTGGCTATTCGGGGTCTTTTCTGATTCCACACAAATCTTAAAATAATTGGTTCTAACTCTCTGAAGAAAGTCCATGGTATTTTGATAGGGATTGCATTAAATGTGTAAATTGCCCTGGGTAACATTGACATTTTCACAATATTAATTCTGCCAATCCATGAGCATGGAATATTTTTCCATCTCTTTGTGTCTTCCTCAATTTCTTTCAGAAGTGTTCTATAGTTTTGAGGGTATAGATCCTTTACCTCTTTGGTTAGGTTTATTCCTAGGTATCTTATGCTTTTGGGTGCAATTGTAAATGGGATTGACTCCTTAATTTCTCTTTCTTCAGTCTCATTGTTAGTGTATAGAAATGCCATTGATTTCTGGGCATTGATTTTGTATCCTGCCATGCTACCAAATTGCTGTATGAGTTCTAGCAATCTTGGGGTGGAGGCTTTTGGGTTTTCTATGTAGAGTATCATCGGCGAAGAGGGAGAGTTTGACTACTTCTTTGCCAATTTGAATGCCTTTAATGTCTTTTTGTTGTCTGATTGCTGAGGCTAGGACTTCCAGTACTATGTTGAATAGCAGTGGTGAGAGTGGACATCCCTGTCTTGTTCCTGATCTTAGGGGAAAGGCTCCCAGTGCTTCCCCATTGAGAATGATATTTGCTGTGGGCTTTTCGTAGATGGCTTTTAAGATGTCGAGGAAAGTTCCCTCTATCCCTACACTCTGAAGAGTTTTGATCAGGAGTGGATGCTGTATTTTGTCAAATGCTTTCTCTGCATCTAATGAGAGGATCATATGGTTCTTGGTTTTTCTCTTGCTGATATGATGAATCACATTGATTGTTTTACGAATGTTGAACCAGCCTTGTGTCCCGGGGATAAATACTACTTGGTCATGGCGAATAATTTTCTTAATGTGCTGTTGGATCCTATTGGCTAGTATCTTGTTGAGAATTTTTGCATCCATGTTCATCATGGATATTGGTCTGTAATTCTCCTTTTTGGTGGGGTCTTTGTCTGGTTTTGGAATTAAGGTGATGCTGGCCTCATAGAACGAATTTGGAAGTACTCCATCTCTTTCTATCTTTCCGAACAGCTTTAGGAGAATAGGTATGATTTCTTCTTTAAACGTTTGATAGAATTCCCCTGGGAAGCCATCTGGCCCTGGACTATTGTGTCTTGGGAGGTTTTTGATGACTGCTTCAATTTCCTCCCTGGTTATTGGCCTGTTTAGGTTTTCTATTTCTTCCTGTTCCAGTTTTGGTAGTTTGTGGCTTTCCAGGAATGCGTCCATTTCTTCTAGATTGCCTAATTTATTGGCGTATAGCTGTTCATAATATGTTTTTAAAATCGTTTGTATTTCCTTGGTGTTGGTAGTGATCTCTCCTTTCTCATTCATGATTTTATTAATTTGAGTCTTCTCTCTCTTCTTTTTAATAAGGCTGGCTAATGGTTTATCTATCTTATTAATTCTTTCAAAGAACCAACTCCTGGTTCTGTTGATTTGTTCCACAGTTCTTCTGGTCTCGATTTCGTTGAGTTCTGCTCGAATTTTAATTAACTCTCTTCTGCTGGGTGTAGGGTCCATCTGCTGTTTTTTCTCTAGCTCCTTTATGTGTAAGGTTAGCTCTTGTATTTGAGTTCTTTCCAGTTTTTGAATGGATGCTTGTATTGCGATGTATTTCCCCCTTAGGACTGCTTTTGCTGCATCCCAAAGATTTTGAACGGTTGTATCTTCATTCTCATTAGTTTCCATGAATCTTTTTAATTCTTCCTTAATTTCTTGGTTGACCCTTTCATCTTTTAGCAGGATGGTCCTTAACCTCCACGTGTTTGAGGTCCTTCCAAACTTCTTGTTGTGATTTAGTTCTAATTTCAAGGCATTATGGTCTGAGAATATGCAGGGGATGATCCCAATCTTTTGGTATCGGTTCAGACCCGATTTGTGACCCAGTAAGTGGTCTATTCTGGAGAAAGTTCCATGGGCACTTGAGAAGAATGTGTATTCAGTTGAGTTTGGATGTAAAGTTCTGTAGATATCTGTGAAATCCATCTGGTCCAGTGTATCATTTAAAGCTCTCGTTTCTTTGGAGATGTTGTGCTTAGAAGACCTATCGAGGGTAGAAAGAGCTAGATTGAAGTCACCAAGTATAAGTGTATTATTATCTAAGGATTTTTTCACTTTGGTTATTAATTGATTTATATATTTGGCAGCTCCCACATTCGGGGCATATATATTGAGGATTGTTAAGTCCTCTTGTTGGATAGTTCCTTTAAGTATGAGATAGTGTCCCTCTTCATCTCTCACTACAGTCTTTGGGGTAAATTTTAGTTTATCTGATATAAGGATGGCTACCCCTGCTTTCTTTTGAGGACCATTTGAATGGTAAATGGTTCTCCAACCTTTTATTTTCAGGCCGTAGGTGTCCTTCTGTCTAAAATGAGACTCTTGTAGACAGCAAATAGATGGGTCCTGCTTTTTTATCCAGTCTGAAACCCTGCGCCTTTTGATGGGGTCATTAAGCCCGTTCACGTTCAGAGTTACTATTGAGAGATATGAGTTTAGTGTCATCATGATATCTATTCAGTCCTTGTTTTTGTGGATTGTTCCACTGTACTTCTTCTTAAAGGGGAATTTTAAGAGTCCCCCTTAACATTTCTTGCAGAGCTGGTTTGGAGGTCACATATTCTTTCAGTTCCTGCCTGTCTTGGAAGCTCTTTATCTTTCCTTCCATTTTGAATGAGAGCCTTGCTGGATAAAGTATTCTTGGTTGCATGTTCTTCTCATTGAGGACCCTGAATATATCCTGCCAGCCCTTTCTGGCCTGCCAGGTCTCTGTGGAGAGGTCTGCTGTTACCCTAATATTCCTCCCCATAAAAGTCAGGGATTTCTTGTCTCTTGCTGCTTTAAGGATCTTCTCTTTATCTTTGGAATTTGCAAGCTTCACTATTAAATGTCGAGGTGTTGAACGGTTTTTATTGATTTTAGGGGGGGATCTCTCTATTTCCTGGATCTGAATGCCTGTTTCCCTTCCCAGATTAGGAAAGTTTTCAGCTAGAATTTGTTCAAATACATATTCTGGCCCTCTGGCCCTTTCGGCACCCTCGGGAACCCCAATTAAACGTAGGTTTTTCTTCCTCAGGCTGTCGTTTATTTCTCTTAATCTGTCTTCATGGTCTTTTAATTGTCTGTCTCTTTTTTCCTCAGTTTCCCTCTTTGCCATCAACTTGTCTTCTACGTCACTCACTCGTTCTTCCACCTCGTTAACCCTCGTCGTTAGGACTTCTAGTTTGGATTGCATCTCATTCAATTGATTTTTAATTTCTGCCTGATTGGATCTAAATTCTGCAGTCATGAAGTCTCTTGAGTCCTTTATGCTTTTTTTATAGAGCCACCAGTAGCTGTACAATAGTGCTTCTGAATTGGCTTTCTGACATTGAATTGTAATCCAGATTTTGTAACTCTGTGGGAGAGAGGACTGTTTCTGATTCTTTTGATGTGAGGTTTCCCTTCTAGTCATTTTGCTCAGTGCAGAGTGGCCAAAAGCAAGTTGTATTGGGAAAAGGAGAAAAAGAGAGAGAGAAGGAAAGAAAAGAGAGAAAGAAAAAAGAAAAAAGGAAGAAAAAAAGGAAAAAAGAGAAGAAAAAGAGAAAGAAAAAGAAAGAAAGGTGAAAAAAAAGGGTGGGGGAAGCAATCATAAATCAAAAAGAAAAAAAAAATACCACACGGGGCAGTATCTTCTGATTCTGTGTACTTTAAGTCCCTTGACTTCCCCTGGAACTTGTCCGTCTAGCTGGTCTTCTGGGGGAGGGGCCTGTTGTGCTGATTTTCAGGTGTTAGCACTTGGGGGAGCTGTTCTGCCTCCTGCCTGGTGCAGGGCTCAGTGGGGGTTGTTTACCCTGTGAGGCCCCAGGAGGAACAACCCCAGTGGCTGCCGCAGCTCTGAAAACCTGGATTCAGCCCCTGCAGTAACCACGGAGGTCTCAGTCTGCAGGGCCTGGAGGCTCCGGGCGGGGCTGCTGCTCAGCTAGGGCAGGACCGTCCTCGCTGTCCTGGGCCCTCCCGGCCTCTGCCTGTCCCGGGGGAGGCGGGATCCTGGGCTGTGTCCCGGCGCCCTGTGCTCCGGAGCCTGCGCTGTTGGATTCGCGCTCCCGCCCCGCAGCCCCCTCCGCGGAGCCGCCCCCGAGCCCCTCCGAGCTGCTCCGGGTCCCGCCGGGTCCCGCCGTGCACGCTGCAGCCCTTAGGGAGCTCGGCGCACTCTCCCGGGGCACAGGTGTCTATTAGTGTCCCCGGGAGCCCGAGGGCATCCCCGCCCTCCTGGGTCCTGCTCCACCTCCCTGGAGCCCCTTTCCGCCCGGGAAGGTCGGTGCAGCTCCTGCTCCTCCGGGACGGGGCTCTCCTGTCCTGGGGACACTCGCCCCGGCCTCAGCCCGGCTCCTCGCGGGGCCCCTCCCCCTTGGAGGCCTTTTGTGTCTTTATTTCTTTTTTCCCCGTCTTCCTACCTTGATAGAAGCGCGAACTCTTCTCACTGTAGCGTTCCAGCTGTTCTCTTTTTAAATCTCAGGCCGAATTCGTAGATTTTCAGGATGATTTGAAGGTTATCTAGCTAATTTGGTGGGGACAGGTGATTTGGAGACCCTACTCTTCCGCCATCGTGCCCCTCCTCTCCAGGATATTTTTTCTTGCTGGATTCAACATTCTTTGTTGTAGATTTTTTTTTTTTCTTTAGCACCTTGAATATATATATGCCATCCTCTCTGGCCTGCAAAGTTTCTGCTGAAAAATCAGCTGATAACATCATGGGGGTTTCCCTTGGATGTAATGGCTTTCTTTTGCTGCCTTTAAAATTCTTTCTTTATTACTACTTTTTGTTATTGTAATTACTGTGTGTCTTGGTGTGGACCTCCTTGGGTTGATTTTATTGGGAGCTTTCTATGCCTCCCGGATCAGGATTTCTATTTCCTTCACCAGACTTGGTAAGGTTTCAGCTATTATTTCTTCAAATAAATTTTCTACCCCCTTTTCTCTCTCTTTGCTTTCTGGGATTTCTGTAATACAAATGTTATAATGCTTTATGTCATTTATGCTTAAAAATTTTTTATTAGTCGTTTTTCTTTCTCTTGTTCAGCTTGATTACTTTCCATTTTTTCTGTCCTTCAGGTCACTGATCCATTCTTTTGCTTCTTCTTGTCTATTTTTATTCCCTGTAGTGTATTTTTAAAAGACTTTATTTATTTTTGAGAGAGAGAGAGAGAATAAGACAATGAGAGAGAGCATGAGCACGAGGAGACTCAGTTGGAGAGAGAGAGGCAGACTTCTCTGCTGAGCAGGGAGCCTGACATGGGGCTTGATCCCAGAACCCTAGATCATGACCTGAGCCAAAGAAAAATGCTTAACTGATTGAGTCACCCAGGTGCCCCCCCCCATAGTGTATTTTTAATTTCAGTTATTGAGTTCTTCATCTATGATTGGTTCTTTTTTTTATGTTTTCTGGCTCTTTGTTGAGGATCCCACTGTGATCTTCTACTCTTTTCTTGGTCTTTTTGGCCATTATTTAAATGCTCTATCAGATATATTATTTATCTCTGTTTCATTTGGCTCTCTTGCTGTGATTTTGTCCTGATCTTTCTTTTGGGACATATTCCTCTGTCTCTTCATTTTGTCTCTCTCTGTATCTGTTTCTTTTTTTTTTTTTTTAATTTTTTTATTTATTTATTTATGATAGTCACAGAGAGAGAGAGAGAGAGAGAGAGGCAGAGACACAGGCAGAGGGAGAAGCAGGCTCCATGCACCGGGAGCTCGACGTGGGTTTCGATCCCGGGTCTCCAGGATCGCGCCCTGGGCTAAAGGCAGGCACTAAACCGCTGCGCCACCCAGGGATCCCTATCTGTTTCTATGTGATAGGAAAGCCAGCTGTGTCTCCTGCTGTGGAAAGTGGTGACTTAATGACGAAGCCCTGTAGTGCCCTGTACTGCAGTGTCCCCTATTCACCAGAACCTAGCACTTATAGATGTCTGCTATGTGTGTTGTGTTTGTGGCTGAGTCACCTTTGCCTTCAGCCTTCATTGTCTGCAATGGCTCTCTTCATGTGTTCTGGGCAGAGCTTGGTTCCTGTGTTGTTAGTAGGCCAGTCTTGGGTTGCTTTGGGCTTGAGTTGAGTCGGACCAGGTGCTTGCCAGAGATGTAGTCCCATGAAACCATACTGTGCTTTCCTTATGTTATCCCCTGACAAGCTTTCATTGGTGGTGGGGCCTGTAGGCAGACCAGCTGTCTGCTCCCAACTCACTGATGGGGTTTCAGTCAGATTGGTGTCCGTGATTATCTTCCCCTCTCCTCAAAGCAGGAGTAACTTTAGGGTGGTAATTGCCCCTGCTGGGGCTATTTGCACACTGCCATTTGTGGCGCCAGTTTGGATGGACTTTTGCTTAGAGTGGGTCTGCAGGAGGATGGATCAACAGAAGAACATGGTAGCGGTGTGTGCTGTTAGCAAGATAGGTAGAGAGTGTTCATGTTGCACTGGTTCCTGCAGGCATCCATATGTTTTAGGCTGTGGGGCAAGGGAGGGAAATGGTGCCTGCCAGCCCTTATATTCTTGGAGAAGTTTCCCAAAGATCCCTGTCCCTCCAGTATATCTCTGAGATTAGTAGATAAGTCTCCCTCCTGTTTACCCCAGTCTTTTTTCTTTTTCTTTCTTTCTTTCTTTCTTTCTTTCTTTCTTTCTTTCTTTCTTTCTTTCTTTCTTTCTTTCTTTCTTTCTTATAGTCACAGAGAGAGAGAGAGAGAGAGAGAGAGAGAGAGAGAGAGAGGCAAAGACACAGGCAGAGGGAGAAGCAGGCTCCATGCACCGGGAGCCCAATGTGGGATTCAATCCCAGGTCTCCAGGATTGCGCCCTGGGCCAAAGGCAGGCGCCAAACCGCTGCGCCACCCAGCGATCCCCCCAGTCATTTTTCAAACTGCTATTTATACGCTATATCTTCGTGGGGTTGTTTGTTAATGTTATTTCTGTAAGGGTGGGGATTTAGTTTCCCTTTGCCCTACCAGCTCTCCCAGAGCCATGTTCAGTGATTTAAAAGTTCGAGATGTTAAGCTCCACTGATTGTAATAACTCTAGAAGTTAGGCCCCCCTTGTTTTCTTTTCTTTTTTTCTTTGTATATTTTTTATTGGAGTTTAATTTGCCAACATATAATATAACACCCAATGCTTATCCCATCAAGTGCCCCCCTCAGTGCTCATCACACCATCCCCCTGCCCACCTTCCCTTCCACTACCCCTTGTTCGTTTCCCAGAGTTAGGAGTCTCTTATGTTCTGTCACTCTCTCTGATGTTTCCCACTCATTTTCTCTCCTTTCCCCTAGTGAATGAAACCATATAATACTTGTCCTTCTCTAATTGACTTACTTCACTCAGCAAGATAAAAAGCTTCTGCACAGCAAAAGAAACAAACAAAACTAAAAGACAACCTACAGAATGGGAGAAGTTATTTGCAAATGACCTATCAGATAAAGGGCTAGTATCCAAGATCTATAAAGAACTTATTAGACTTAACAGAAAAGAAACAAACAATCCAATCATGAAATAAGCAAAAGACATGAACAGAGATTTCACCAAAGAAGACATAGACATGGCCAACAAGCACATGAGAAAATGCTCTGCATCACTTGCCATCAGGGAAATGCAAATCAAAACCACAATGAGACACCACCTCACACCAGTGAGAATGGTGAAAAGTAACAAGACAGGAAACAACAAATGTTGGAGAGGATGCGGAAAAAGGGGAACCCTCTTGCACTGTTGGTGGGAATGTGAACTAGTACAGTCACTCTGGAAAACTGTGTGGAGGTTCCTCAAAGAGTTAAAAATAGAGCTATCTTATGACCCAGCAATTGCACTAGTGGGTATTTACCCCAAAGATACAGATACAGTGAAATGCCAGGACACCTGCACCCCGATGTTTATAGCAGCAATGTCCACAATAGCCAAACTGTGAGACTCGGTGTCCATTGAAAGATGAATGGATAAAGAAGATGTGGTCTATATATACAATGGGATATTACTCAGCTGTTAGAAATGATAAATACCCACCATTTGCCCCCTTGTTTTCAAAGCCAAATGTTATACGGATTCATCTTCCCAGTGCAGCTTCCCCATGCTTGGTGTGCTTGGGGTGCTTGGCTTGGGTTTTTGCTCCTCTCTCCTCTCCACACTCTCTGCTCCACTCCTCCCTTTCCGCATGGCTGTTGACTGTGTTTTCACCCTTCCTACCCTCCTTGATGTGGCCTTTTCTCTACATTTAGCTGAGGAGAATCTGTTTTGCCAGTCTTTGGGTCATGTTCTGGGTTGCTTACACAGGTGTGGGTGTTTTCTAGGTGTATCCATGGGATGAGGTGAGCCCAGGACCCTCTTTCTGCACCATCTTCCCCCTCATTAAGTTTTAATTTTCTCAGCTGTGAAGTGAGAATAGTACCTGTTTCACAAGTTGGTCATGAGAATTAATAAACCCTACAGAAAGAGGCATGTGAACCACACTTGACTAAAGCCTGTTTCCTGAAGTTTCTCCTGTACTTCCTGGATTGTGTGGATTTATACTGGGAACTCCTAAAATATTGAAATAGCAGAAAACAGGAGACTTACAGGTGAATAATGTTTGGTTTAAGTGGGAGGTCTTTAATTAAAGTGATAAACTCTGAGCAGCTCATAATGGACAGCTCTCTAGAACGAGCACATCAGTTCAGGCAAAAAACCTGGAAAGGACTAGCTTGGACCAGCTTGGGGAAACCAAAGGGACAAGTCCATGAGTGATAAAATGGTAAAGAAGAATATCTGGAGGAAGGCCAGAATTAGGGACATTATCCTAGCAATTCCTGACTAAGAGCTTGGCCAGTGCTTCATGGAGAGGCAGAATGGAAACAAGGTGCCAGTTTGCCAGATACCTACAGTGTCAGCCTGGGTTTGGACAGGAAAATAGAGCCATTTAATACATGTGTGTTTAGTATAGGATTTCTGTTTACACAAATGTGGGAAGAATTGGGGAGTTAAGGGCAGTTAAGGGTATATCCAGAAGTTTGGGAAATAGTCACTGAAGACCTCAGCCAGAAGAACCAAGGTAGCTGCTTTTCAGAACTTAGGCAGGAAGATCCTGGGAGAGTTCCCACCAACTGGTTCTCACTGCAATGCCCTGGTGGGCTCAAGGCAACCCAAGAAGCCTTAATCAACCTGGAGGTGCCCTTGCGGGTGGCCACTATCAGCCCCAGGAACACTGGCCTTCCTCGCTATTACTCTCTGCTTCTCCTCAGGAACCTTCTACAGAGGAAACATGGCTCCTAGCTTCTCCTCTGCCACATGGAAGGACGACATATGCACTAAGCATTAGGCACTTGAAATACACTGAATTTTCATGCAATCCATGTAATAGAGCCATGTTTATTAAATATATTTTTCCTGAGATGTAATGAAGCAAAGCCACAAACTCAAAGCAGGGCTAATTTTAAACCCAAGTCTTTCTGACTCCTGAGCCTTGCTAGTTCATGCCTCTATATTTGTTGTTATTTGCCAAAATGTCGGGTCTAATGTTAACTGTGAATAAATAGTGAGTGGTTAATTTAATGTGACATTGTTTTCTTCACTAAACTTTTTGTTACATTTATAAAATTTCCATGAAAAAGTATCTGTGTAGTATTGAGCTGGAGGATCCAGCTCACATTATGATCAATACTTTAGTAACTTTACACACGAGACTAATTACAGAGACCTAACATCTTTCTACCCTTTCTCTTTTTAAACATTGTTTATCTCTTTGACTATTTCATTTGCATATATATCTTACTGAGTTTCTCAAGGTCAAAGATTATGCTCTGTAGTTCTCTTATAGCACATTATATTTTTATAAATGTATGTTGAGTGTCCATCTTTGCTGAATTTCACACAATGTGTACGTTCAAGCTATAAGACAATAACTGCATTAATACGTTCTAAGGGTTCCATTAAAAGGCCATAAAATACTAAAGTTTGAGGTAATTTGTGTCATTCTATTGTATTTGTAATGACTATGATTTAATATTATATATTTAACAAATTTTAGCATAAGCACAATTTAAAACCAAATTATTGTACAATTATGAATATAGATTTTTGTTTAGTAAATAGTTACTACTATACACTACTATATGGCATACAAGTGGTAGAACTTTTTTATTTTATGTTGAGAATCATTCTTTAGAAAAGTTTCAAAGGGAGCAGTGAGTAAAAGTATATCATTTTAGTAAGTTGCTTATTCAGGTAAACATTCTGACTGGAAGGTGAATCTTAGAAGAACTCATGATTTGCCTGGAATTTTCTGTTTGTACTCTCTGTAAGTGAAAAGATACAAAGAACCAAGCTTCTCTTTGGAGGGCCTGAGTAGAGATGAAAGTGTCACCAAAACCTAAATGGACGGAACTGTATGACCTCAATCAGGTTATGGATGGATAAAAGAACATGGGTATAATTAAAGTGTTAGGGAAATATATCTGGAAGGGCTTTTCATGTTGAAATTTAAGTAAGTATCTTTATGAAGTGGTTTGGGAATGCTAATTCTTTATTTTTAAAAAAGATTTTATTTATTTATTCATGAGAGATACAGAGAGAGGCAGAGACACAGGCAGAGGGAGAAGCAGGCTCCCTGATATGGGATTTGATCCCAGAACCCCGAGATCATGACCTGAGTCAAAGGCAAACACTAAACCACTGAGCCACCCAGGTTTGAAGTTAAAGAAGGGAGATGCTTTTTGAGAAGCATGTGCGGTCGTGCACACACACACAGTGTTAGTCTTGCCTTATGGAGCACTTTTTTAATGGTTACCATACATTGAGATAAAATTATTCAGAAAATAACTCTAATCCTCACAAATAACTGGCCGTGTCATTATGGCAGTTTGTGGATGAAGTGACTGTACTCAGGTACCTTCCAAATTTACACAGAGCTGGGATTTGAACCTGTGCCTTCCATACTGTGATGTGGCTGAGATGGAAACCCTTTATAGAGGAGCTAGGCTTTCCCTGGAGTCAGAGATTCCAGGCTCCAGTTGTGCTTGTGGGCTTCTAGCCTGCCCTGATCTTTTCTTTTTGCCTGTCTGCCTGTGGACTGAAAGCTTCAGCTAATGCTCATGAGGTCCAGCCTCTTTGTGATTTCCCTTCCTGACTGCCTGTCCTGTGGGCTTCAGGCTTCTCAGCCAGTGTCCATAAGTGTGTAAGTCAATTTCTTGTTATATACAACCTCCTGCCTTTGCCTCTCTGGTCCAACCCTGACTCAACCACCAACCCTCCCACTGTATTTCTGTGATAGTATTCCTTTAAATCTTGCTCCAAATAACTATTGTTTTTCTATCAACTTTTTAATATGTTACCATACATTGTTACATATTTATGATAGTCATAAACAAGATAATTTATTTTTCATGTACAAAGTATGTTCAAGAACGGAAGACAGTGCTTCATCATGACTCATTTATCTCTACCTATGAATACTGCTCAATCTTTTCCATAGGGCTTGGGAAATATTCTTAAATACTGAACCCAGAAATGGACCTCAAATCTATGCTTAACTAATCTTAGACAAAGCAGGAAGGGATATCCAATGGAAAAAAGACAGTCTCTTCAATAAAGAGAGTTGGGAAAACTGTACAGCCACATACAGAAGAATGAAACTGGACCACTTTCCTACACCATATACAAAAATAAATTCAAAATGGATGAAAGACCTAAATGTGAGACAGGAATCCATCAAAATCCTAGAGGAGAACACAGGCAGCAACCTCTTTGACCTCAGCTGCAGCAAGTTCTTGCTAAATATGTCTCCAGAGGCAAGGGAAACAAAAGCAAAAATGAACTAGTGGGACTTCATCAAGATAAAAAGCTTCTGCACATCAAAGGAAACAATCAACAAAACTAACAGACAACCTATGGAACGGGAGAAGATATTCATAAATGACATCTTGGATAAAGAGTTAATATCCAAAATCTATAAAGAACTTGTCAAACTCAACATCCCCAAACCAAAAATTCAGTCAAGAAATGAGCAGAAGGCATTAACAGACATTTCTCCAAGGAAGACATACAAGTGGTCAACAGACATGTGAAAAAATGCTCAACATCACTCAGCATCAGGGAAATACAAATAAAACCATAATGATATACCGTCTTACACCAGTCAGAATTACTAAAATTAACAACTCAGGAAACAACAGGTGTTGATGAGGATGCAAAGAAAGGGGTAACCTTCTTACACTGTTTTTTTTTTTTTTATTGGAGTTCAATTTGCCAACATATAGCATAACACCCAGTGCTCATCCCATCAAGTGCCTTCTTACACTGTTAATGGGAATGCAAACCGGTGCAGCTACTTTGGAAAACAGAATGGAGCTTCCTCAAAAAGTTGAAAATCAATCGGAGAAGGACAAACATTATATGGTCTCATTCATTTGGGGAATATAAATAATAGTGAAAGGGAATAAGGGGAAAGGAGAAAAAATAAGTGGGAAATATCAGAAAGGGAGACAGAACATGGAAGACTCCTAACTCTGGGAAACGAACTAGGGGTGGTGGAAGGGGAGGAGGGCGGGGGGTGGGGGTGACTGGGTGGTGGGCACTGAGGTGGGCACTTGAGGGGATGAGCACTGGGTGTTATTCTGTATGTTGGCAAATTGAACACCAATAAAAATAAATTTATTATTAAATTAAAAAAGTTAAAAATAGAACTACTTTAGCACCCAGCAATGGTACTACTAGGTATTTATCCAAAGGATCCAAAAAAATACTGATTGGAAGGGCACATGCACCCCAACATTTATAGCAGCAATGTCCACAATAGCCAAACTATGAAAAGAGACCAGATGTGCATCAACAGATGAATGAATAAAGAAGAAGATATCCATTCATCTGTTGATGCACATCTGGTATCCTCTTCTTTATTCATTCATCTGTATATATATATATATACAGATAGGTAGGTAGATAGATACCTTAGTCATCAAAAAGAGTGAAATTCTTTGCCATTTGCAATGACATGAATGGAACTAGAGGATCCTATGCTAAGCGAAATAAGTTAGTCAGAGAAAGACAAGTACCATATGATTTCACTCATATGTGGAATTTAAGAACAAAACTGATGAACACAGGGAAGGAAAGAAAAAATAAAATAGGATAAAGACAAAGATGGAGATAAACCATGAGACTTTTAACTATAGAGAACAAACTGAGGGTCTCTGGAGGGGAGGTGGATGGGGGGATGGGATAACTGGGTGACGGACATTAAGGATGGTACATGATGTAATGGGCATTAGGTATTATATACAACTGATGAATCCCTGAATTCTACTCCTGAAACTAATAATATATGTTAACTAACTTGAATTTAAATAAAACAATAAATAAGTAGATAAACATAGGAGTCAAATATTAGGAAAAAAACATGGGATTTCTCTTATGATTCAGCACTCTGAATTCTGTTGGTCTTGGCTCTAAGTTTGGAAACTGACAGTGTGTTTTATTTCTAAGCCTTACGGACATTTTATACTGGCTCTAATATTGTTTAGCATTATGCACTTTTCTTAGAAATATTAATAAGCAACCAGGAAGCAAGTTGCACCTCATGAGCATTGAGTGACACATTTAGCATGTCCTGACTCAGCAAAAGTGCCTTGGTTTTTTCAGAAAGGCAAGCATCTGGCTATAATACAACTTAGTGAATGGTTCAGATAATTCCAAGTCATGAGTAGAGCTGGTTCTGGGCGTCAGTTAGCAGCAAGATAGTTGGTGATAACCTCTGACAGCATCTTGAAGAAGTGTAAATCTTTTGTCGATATCATAACATTGCTGCACGTTGAGCTTGGTTCCCTAAACAAACCCCATAATTGCAGTTTGGCTGGATATGCCTTAGTATCTAGAGGTTTCTGGAATATCTAATATGATAATATTAAAATAATTTACATCTGAGAGAGTGTTGGAGGAGGCAGTTGGCCAAGAGCCCTGAGTGTTCTGCACATTCTTGCTGAGCGTGCTGGGCTGCAAGACTTATCTGTCTCCATTTCTAGAGCTAGTCACCTAGGAAGTGAAGTCCATTGCTTACTCCCTAGAGGATGGGGGACTGGCTTGTTTGTTTTTTGTTGAAGTATTTCTATTTGTTCCAAAAGTACTGGGCATTGGTTTTCCACAATCTTCCACAATGTGAAAGATTTATCTAGGCCAGTTGTCACCTGTATGGGACATGGGGCATGGGAACCAATGAGACTAGGAAGTTCTGGCTACTGCTCAATCCATGAGCAATAACATCCTTTGATTTTGACTGGGAGTCCTGTGTCTTTGCCAGCTTTTAAGTAGGGTGAAATCTCAGACTCTTCAAAATTTTTATTAAGTTATTTGCCTTTGTTTAGAACCATGATAATGCTGCTTTTATGTAGCAGTCAGTGTTGACCAGATTAAAGACCCCCACAACCAAACATTATTAAGCCCTTGCTGTTCCAGATGTGGCACACACGGGCGCTGTACCAAAAACTTCATAGTGGTATAAGTTAGATATTTCACTGGGCTATGGGCAAATGAAATTTAAGTGCTAAATGAGAGTTCCGTGTTTTTTTCACATGAACAAGAAGTCTAGAGTTCATGGCTTACACCTGGTATGGTGGCTCTGTGAGGTCACTAAAGTTCCAGATCCTTGACTATATGTGTTACCACACTCAGCATGTGACTTTACCTCACAGTCCCACTTTCTCCTCAAACCTCTTGACACCTTGTTCGACTACTCATTCTTGGCTAATGACTATGCTCCTTACTTCACTTGGGAGGAGAAAGAGGGGAAGATGGAGGAAGAGGAAATGAGCAGTATCCATTTCAGAAACATAAAAAAAATTCAGAAATACCTATCGACCCTCGGCTTATGTCTCATTAGCTAGAACCAAGTGTCTTGTTATAGTGAACAAAACTGGGGTTTTGCCAGGAAGGAGAATAAATATGGATTAGGTAACTACTAGCATCTTTAAAAATGTTAGTATCTATATGACCTTTGAAGCTACCCTTACATAGATGTTATTATTTGTTTTCTGTAAGTGTGGAATAAAGAGGTTCACTTGCCCAAGGTCACACTGGTGAATGGAAGACCTAATATTGAACTCTAGTCTCTCCTGTTCCATCCTGGTATTGCTAGTAACCATATAGTTGCTAATGGCCATAGATTCCTCCTAATTGATTCAGTTAATTGACAACGATACTTTGAGCACTACTGTCTTAGTTTGCTTGGACTGCTATGACAAAATACCATAGGCTGTGTGGCTTAAGCAACAGGAATTGTTCACAATTTGAGAGTCTGGAAGTTGAGATAAGGTGCCAGTGTGGTCAGGCTCTGGTGAAGGCCTTCTTCCTGGCTTACATGTGGTTGCCTTCTTGCTGTGTCCTCATATGGCCTCTGGATGCGGGGGTGGTACACGGAGGGCAGGAGTGGGAGAGAAGTCTTTGGTTTCTTTTAATAAGAGCACCAATCCCATCACCTCTCCAAGGTCCTGTCCCAGTATCATCACATAGGGGTGGGGGTAGGGCTTCAACGTATAGATTGGGTGGGGGGACAAACATTCAATTCAAAGAAACTGCTCTTGGTAAATTGTTATGGTAGGTTCTATGGATAGATATGTTTTCTTCTTGCCCCTGAGAATTTTATATTCCAATAGGCATGGTAAGATATAATCACAGAAAAGGAAGGCTAGGACATACTCCAGAAGTCCATGTTGTCAGAGTTCAGAGGAAAGACTATCTGGCTGGTCTGAGAAGGCTTCAGAGAATAGGGAGATTTGCTCTGGGTTCAGAGAACAGGTCCACATAGAAGAACGGGGTGTCATTTAGGAGCAAGAAATGGTTTGTGTCTTGGTAGTAATGATGACATGTCCTTTCTTAGGACATATTCTGAAGAATCATACTGGGGAGATTAATTATAATTTTAATGCATTCTGACACATATGGAAACAAATAATTTGAATAAGCATGCTGTTGGTAGATTTATCAGTTGGATGTGGGTGAATGTGAATTTATAGTCATCTCATCTCATTAATGAATAGAAAACTATTCAGCTGGTGAAAGGGGAGGTATGGAAGACCCTGAAGGCAGGGACCATGTTCTCTGTATGGCAGTTAATTTCCTTCCTGGGCATCTGGCACATTACCTCAATCTGTTGGGTGGGTCAAGGTTGAGTGCATCAAGCTTCAGAAACCACTACACACATAATAACTTTTTAGTGATGGCTGATCTCTTAAATTTTTTTTTGTTATTCTTGTAATTATTGCTTGGTTATGTAGGCAAACCCAGCTGCTACTGTTGACTTGGGGTGGCTGCATCAGCTAGAAGGAACCATCCACAGGCTGGTCTAATGGCACCAGCCACCTGTGGTCGTTTCTCAAACCTTACGTTAGAGGTATTCTAATCCAGTGGGCATCCAACCAGTGCAACCCACTGTCCTGGGCCTCAGTTCTTGCTGAAGAAAGAAGCAAGAGTTCTTCAGGCTGATAGGGACAATTACTATTTTACTGCCCACACGTAGACAGGTGAAGGATGTCTAGCTTTCGACACAGTTGAGTGGTACCAATATATTTGAAAGAAGACCACAAGGTTCTTTCTCACTACCTTGTTCTGTTCTTTGTGAACTGGAGGCTGTCCTAAGATGCTTCTAGTTATCCTTTTTGACAAGATACTTCTGTGGCAGAAGGTGCAGGAAAACAGAGGTGTGCTCCATACAGGCATGTTGCACATAAAGGAGCACAGTGAACTGGGTGGCCAAATCCACAGTGGCTGGCAAGTTGCTCTCCTGCTGCCTGGCAGTAGTGGGAAGTGCAGCCTCCCCCAGGGCTCTGTTGTAATTCCCAGCTGGGCTGTTGGTCTGATTGTGCTCTTGGCTGTTGCCCAGGTGCAACCTCTACCTGTTCCTCTGTGGCATGTTACTTGGTGGAATGGCTCTATTTCAAAGGTCTAGAGCAGAACAGACTCTCACTTATGAGAAGACCACCTGGGTGGCACTTCCTTTTCCAGCATCTCAGAGAAAATGGGACAAACAGGTTCTCACACTACTTACCAGTGATTATTATATAGGACTATGAAAAAGCTAAATTAACCAAAGTTGATATGAGCATGAAGTCCGTGGATGGTGTCTGGGGTCTGCACACATGCCTCCCCTCTGAGGGCCCAGTTTGCATGTCTTTTACTTTGCTCAAAGTGTCAGAAAGTGGGGTGCCTTGCTCTCTTGGCTTTTTGCTCCTCCTCTGCCTCATATCTTCTGCCCCTGCCCCCTACCTTGCTTTGCTGTGGGCTCCCTTCCTAGATCACTCACAGCCCTTCTACTGCCCAAGGACTCTGACTGTGTCTTCATGTTCTCCGCTCTGTGCTGGGCTTCTTGGCCCGCTCTCATGGCCACATTCACATACAAAACCACCTTGAAGTTGTGTGCTGGGGGAAGGTCAAGGTGTCTTCCTGTCGGAGCTGTCATTACCACTTTCCTTTCTTACTCTAAGGCAGCAGATGGCTTGTGCTCACCAAGGCACTGCTTTTTCCAGTGATTTGGCATGGGGCCTGTGGCTGGTTCTAGACAATGGAGCATGGGTGTGGGGTGGCGGTAGTGACACAGGGATCTCCTAGTGGGAGGTGTTTAAGAGCACGTCCAAGTGTTATAGGTTCTTTTCCCTATAGGAGCAACATAGGTGCCACACATTGACTAAAGTGCAGCCTAGATCCTGAGTGGCATGTGGGTAGGCACCCTGCAGTCCCTCTGTTGTGTGAGTGGGAAAGAAGCTTCTTCAGTGAGCTGTTGGATCACTGAGATTTGGGTCTATTGTTATCGGTGCTGAGGCCAGGGGGCTCTTGCTAATTTAGAAGCCATTCATGAATGTTTTCCCAAGTGACATACCCGTGAATCCCGCTATGGGGGATTCACAGTCTTGGGACTGTCCCAAGAGAAGCATAGCGGGATTCACGGGTATGTCACTTGGGAAAACATTCATGAATGGCTTCTAAATTAGCAAGAGCCCCCTGGCCTCAGCACCGATAACAATAGACCCAAATCTCAGTGATCCAACAGCTCACTGAAGAAGCTTCTTTCCCACTCCTATTAGAAATGACAAATACCCACCATTTGCTTCAACGTGGATGGAACTGGAGGGTATTATGCTGAGTGAAGTAAGCCAGTCGGAGAAGGACAAACATTATATGTTCTCATTCATTTGGGGAATATAAATAATAGTGAAAGGGAATATAAGGGAAGGGGGAAGAAATGTGTGGGAAATATCAGAAAGGGAGACAGAATGTAAAGACTGCTAACTCTGGGAAACGAACTAGGGGTGGTAGAAGGGGAGGAGGGCGGGGGGTGGGAGTGAATGGGTGACGGGCACTGGGGGTTATTCTGTATGTTAGTAAATTGAACACCAATAAAAAATAAATTAAAAAAAAAGGTTGATATGAAGTCTACTTCTCGGCCACATGTTCCTAGAAGATGCTAGAAATTAGTTCTAGGAAAAGGAGATAGTCCAGAAATAGAATTGTTTGTAAGAGAGAGGAATAGACTTGGAGAAGCAGGAAGGATTCAACAGTTCTGTCTGGAAAGTTTCCCAAATGAGGAAAAGAAAATAATTCAAACTCACAGATTCAGAGGCCAATAAACTCGGTTGGGAAGATGAGGATGAATGGAATCCACACAGATTTCAGAGCACAGAACCGCATATACTAAGGGAGGGAAAGCAAGAGAAGCTAAATGCAAAACAGCACAGCAAACCCATGGAGACCTCTATGACTATTTGTCAAGGGATGTTTGGGGCACTTAATTCCCCTCAGACTCTCATTAGCTGCTCAGTAAACTGGATCAAGAGATGTGATAAAGAGGAGAGGAAAAGACAGAGTGGAGGAGTGCAAGCAACATGACCATCAGTACAGAGATCCCTTGGGATGCATCTCCAGGGCTGAGGGTCCACTGTGATTGCCCAGAACAGAAGCACAGCCTCTCAAGAACCGTTAGAAACATTATACCCAGAGTGATGGCTGCAGAGGCCTTCTCCAGTCTTCTCCAGTCTAATTCTTTTGTTCTGGAAAACATTCGGTGGAAAAATGTGAGCCGAATGTGCAGTTATGGTCAGGAAGGGACAGACACAACGATAGCATGGCCTGTGGTCAGGCACCTTTCCCATCTGGACCCTTTTGATTTCTGAGCTCCATCTATGCTCTGGCAAAATGGGATTTTGGGTGTGATTGGTATGGCACAGGCTCTGAAGGAGTAAGACTCCTAGCTTTTCTCATCCAGCAGAGACTTTCACCTTAGCTAAGACCATATGGGTATTTTCCCTCCTCATTTCAGAGTCCCAGTCAAAATGTGGACTTTTTAATTTATGTTCTGTTCATCCCATAACTGACTTTTGGGGCCAAATAATGATTATTTTCACTCTGGGAACTTTATTTGTTGATCATGAAATTTGAGACAGCGGGGCAGACACAACTGTACAAAACAAGTGTTCTAATGCTTCCCGCCAGGGCCAAAGAGTGGTTGATGGTAATTACTCTGGCTCACCCTTTAGAACTATGAATGATTCACTAATAAATCCGCAATAGCATAATTTATGCATAATGACAATTAAGGTAATAAGAACCTCAAGGAGTAAATATTTTATGTAATGAATTAGCCATGTAAGTTTCACTCATGAATGCTAACTAGAATCCTGAACTTAAATCCTATGTGTTGAGAAGTCAGTTTACATAACAGATTGATTTGATAAAGGATAATGATGCAGGATTTATATTTTAATTTACTGTGATCTCCTCCTGCCGCAAATGTGAGCTCAGCAAGCACCTCCATTCTCCCTGCTGTTCCTAAGAGGAAACCCATGCATGCCCTCCTCCTGGCAGTGACACACAACCAAAGGGCCAGGCCTCCTCCTGCAATGCCAACCAGGTTCAACCAGGCTGAGCTGAGTTGGCCCAGAAACATCAGATAACAGATTTCTCATGAACATGAAGTTCCATGGGTCCACGAGTGGTAGGCAGGATTGTCCCCTCAAAATGTCCATTTCCTAATTCCAGGAACCTGTGAATATGTTATTTTACATAGTAAAGTGATTTTGCTGATGTGATTAGGGTAAGGCTTTTGAGATGACAATATCCTGGATTATCTGGGTGGAACTGGTGTAATCATGATGGTCCTTCAAAGTGGAAAAGGGGAGGCAGAAGAGGTCAGGATGATGCAGCACGAGAGGGACTCAAACTGCTGTTGCTGGCTTCTTGACGATGGAGGTAGGGGGCTATGAGCCAAGGATTGCAAGTGGCCTCTGGAGACTGGAGAAGTCAGGGATGCAGTTTCTCCCTAAGAGACTCCAGAAAGGAATTCGGACTTGCAAACACCTGGATTTCACCCAGTGAGACCCATGTTGGGCCAATGCCTCTGTAGGGCAGGTCCTTTTCCTTGTCTAAAATGGTAGCCCTTATCCACCCCTCTCTGTCCTGGTTCTATTCTCATCATGGAATTTACCACCATCTGAAACATTCACATTCATTTCATGTCTTGCTTGTTTATTTTCTTCCTCACTTTCCTGGAATGCAAACTCTGTGAGTATGGGGACCTGATGTAGGCTGGGGGTTTGGACATGATAATCTATCATGCTTCTTCCTGAGCAGATGGATCAAATATCAGCATTGAGCAGATCCAGTGCAAGTGGGGAATGTGGGACCCCTCCCATTTCATTTGCTCTCAATCAGCAGGATTATCTGCAGCTCTCCTGTAGGAACTGAGTTTCCCCCAGGAGCTTGCAGAGAGAGCACTGAGCTCATGGCAGTTTCTCCTCTCTAGCTCACCCATCAGGTAAGCTGCTGGTCCCTGTCAGAGGAAAATGAGGGATCAGGGACAGGTGCAGAATATCCTCCTGCAGAAGACCCCCAACACAGAGACAGAGGTCTGGGGGGGATGAGGTTCTAGATTGACTCCAACCTTGAATCTCTGTGCATCTCCAGTGTCTAAAACCACTCAATAAACAGGGTTCAAGGAATAATGCATAAACGTATTATCTCATTTCATATTCAGAGCAACTCTGAAAAATGTTGTTTTGTGTCTACTCAACTGGGAACCTGAGGTAAACTTCCTGAACTTGGATAATTACTTAAGTGGCAGTGTTAGGCTTCAAAATCTAATTCAGCCTTCCTCTGCAGCCCATTATGCTGCCTCACAGAGCAGCCCTACAGAAAGAGGCAACCATCCGATAGATGTGGGCAAGTCTTGTCGGCCAGTATCAGCTCAGGAGTCTACAGTTGAGCTTTTTGGGAAACCGTGAGTGCAGGGTTTCCATAAGGAGGAATGTTTCAGGCTGTAGGAAACACCTTCTTAGGGCATCTCTTGCTGGGTGCAAATGCACTCTCAACTCCATTCACTGCTGCTCAGGGTGTTCATGACACTGAAAGGATACTGAGGAGTGTTTTGGTCTTTCCTTGACCATATAAAATTCCTCTGAGGAACTCAAACCCTTCATAGCTACTATTATAGTAATGTTCCCCAAATTCCTGGGAAGGAGGTAGGTGAGCACCAATTCGTATGAGAATGGAGCAAATGGAGAGAAGTACCCATGGTCCTCAGCATTTTGAGGACTAAAGCTAGGGCTGGCATGACCCTCTGTTTGTGGACTGAGCACATTTTATTCTCTGCCTACCAAGGAATATTTGCATCTGCACTCTAACTTAATTGTAGAGAAGGCATTAGAGGACACGCTTAGGTCTGTGACCAACGGGAGCCTTGTGTTCTGAGGAACTTCATAAACTAAGAGAAATTACCAATTCAGCAAAGATTATAGCAGAAGTGTTTGGTAAGGAACATTGTATACACACTGTCTCTCCTGAGCCAACACCCACCACACACCTTGTTCGTAGTGGACCCTTGACAGGTACTGGATACCAAAGTTAGCAGGTTGTACACTACATTTTAGCTAGCTTTACGGCTGTGTGTCCTCATTATACTACATAATTCTTTAATAAATCATTAGTTCCTTCATATTCCAACATGAGGGAGGGCGCTTTTGTCAGCACCCCTCCTTCATCTCGGTCTCAGCCAGCGAGCATACCTTCCTTCACTTCCCTTCTTATAAACTCTGGTTCCAGCTCTTTTTCCCTTTTCGCTATGAAGTTTAATAGTCTCAATAAACTTTTATCTTGCATTTTATGTGGTTGCTACTAAATCTCTTATGCTGTCATTTTAATGATGCACTTACACCTATTCCAATGGCTCTCAGCTCTGTGATATGGGGACCTGGCATCTGAATCTTTTCTGAAACACAGTATTCGCCCCAGAACCATTTCCTGTTATGCCACGCTGGAGTGTTGGTTTCAAGAAGGAATTTCAGGGCTAAATACATAGATGTCCTTCCTTTTGCGATCTCATGGAGTTTCCATTCTCCATAGATTTGAAGGCACAATGCTCTATTTTATTTATTTATTTATTTATTTATTTATTTATTTATTTATTTATTATTTTATTTATTTATTCATGAGAGAGAGAGAGAGAGAGAGAGGCAGAGACACAGGCAGAGGGAGAAGCAGGCTCCACGCAGGAAGCCTGATGTGGGACTGATCCTGGGTCTCCAGGATCACACCCTGGGCCAAAGGCAGGCGCTAAGCCACTGAGCCACCCAGGGATCCCACAACACTATTTTAGAAACATGTTCCAGGCCATGATGACATCTGTCTCTTTGAACCCAAACTAGTGTCTGGGCCATTCACTTGGTACTTTCCAGTCTGATTCCTGTTCATATGTTTTGACATCTCACGTATGAATGCTCTGTGTGCACACCAGGACTTCACATTCTGTCATGAGAGGGTCTGCCACTTACACTTAAAACCCTTCTCGCACCTCCCACAGCAATGAGCACTGTCAGTAGACACTGGCCTGAGTGTCAGAGTGCAGGGCATCTTGTTCCTTCTTAGGCTTCAGTGTATAATTAAAAAGAGAAGCATATCCACCAGAAAGAGTTCCCATTGACTCTGGATTCAGTTAAGGGGCCATTGGCCTGGTATTCTGATCTGATCACCAATTACACTACTAGTTACCCTAGAACTTTTTAGATCGAGTCTAGAATCTGAAGGGCTATTTTGATTCTGGACTCCATATAAACCACTCAAGTATTTGTCAACAGCATTAATCCATACTTTATAATTAACTGTATAGTTCTTTAATGATATACCCAAGGATAGAGCTGATTATAGTAATATACAAGAATAGTTAACTTTAATGTGTCCTGGTATTGAAACTCATCCTTTCAAATTAAATTACTTATAAACTACATAGCCAGGGATGTTTTAGGCAGTTTCTATTTTGATATGTATTTTTGTTTGTTGTTCTGAATGTCTCTCTGTGGCCTATGCCGGTCTGCAACAAGTCATGGGACAGCCATTTCCTTATATTTGAGTTTATATTAAAATTACATATTTCACCAAGAATGTTATTGCTAGGCACCATATAACAAGAGTCCTTCATACAAATAGGCTCATAAAATGCCTAGTTAGATAAATTTCTTTACTGTGGGATTTCTTAGAGTCTCTCTAATACTATAATATGTGGTGACAGAGGCTCAGCAGCATTGAGGAGAACTAGGCTGCCAGCTGATTAAGACAACAAGCCAAAATGAAAGTAACAGTCAAGCCTTTACTCACTTACTACAATGGCACAAACAAGAGGCCAAACCAGAGACGGTGTGACTCATTCCTGTTCCATTTCCCATCATGGAAGGGCAACTGCCCAAGGGTCAAGTGGGTCAGCACAGATCTATCAGATGTCATTGCTGAGGGAACCCCAAACAAAGACCCTGGCAGTTTTGAGCACTTGGGGCTAAGAGGAATCAGAGGGGAAAAGGTGGGAGTTGAAGGGTTCTCATGGCTGAGTCTGGCAGAGAAAAGGTCTTTGAGGCTCCCTCCCCTGACCCCCTAAAAGCCAATCTCCCAGAGATTGATGGCTTCTGTTGAAGGCCCCAGTAAAGATACTCTGAAAGGAGAGACCTGGGCTAGGAATGCAGATGTGCACATGGGCTTGGCTGGCCTTGGGGGTGAGTCCTTGACAGGTAACTCCCACCAGAGACTGCAGCACACTGGCATCTCACCCCTGTGAAACTAAAACCTTTGGATTTGCCCATGGTCAAGCCCAAAAACTCACACATAGGATTTTGGCCAGGAGCTGGACTCTGCCTACATGATGATCTTCCAAGAGGACAATACACAAGGGGGCATTTCTCAAACATAGTCAACTATGGAGTTCTTTGCTTGTGGCTGGTATTCTTATTACAGAAGTAGCAGTTTTTCTACCTGAAATTGTTCAAAGCATAGTCTTTATGGAACATTTCCCCTGCCTAAATGCAAAGGTTTCATCACTAACATTTCTTTTGATCCAGCTAAAAAATTCACATAGCTGTGCCTTTCCTGCAGCACTTCTGTGTTTTTCTAAAGACAACTGCAAAATGCTTTATCTGGTGAGAGCTATCTGCAGGTCAGCCGGGTCAGCTCAGGTCAGAGGGATTTTTATAGAACATCCTGAATTTGCAGTCAGAAATTCTCTGCTTAGAGTGATGCATGGATTACCTCCCACCTGAAGTTTTCCTGACATCCACCATCAAGCCCATGATGCTGAAGCACCTGTGCCAAATGGCACCTCATGCTGTGCTTTTATCACAGATGTTGTGGGTGGTGTGTGTGTGTGTGTGTGTGTGTGTGTGTGTGTGTGTGTGTGATTCTTGATCATCCAGTACTTGGGAGGGAGTCAGTGCTAGATAATTTTTTATTTGGTCTGTAATGTGCTGGGTTTGGTGATTCAGCAGATTTAACGGCTACATTTCATTTCGCTATTTTCACATTAAAATTCCTTTGTACTCTCTACAGGGAATTGGCAGGAGAGACAGGCTGCCCAGACTGGCAGGTCAGTTTACACTGTCCTCCTATCTTTGGGTCTTCATTCAAATTGCAGCAAGGTGTTTTGGATCAGGAACCGGACTCACCTACTGGTGTTGTGTTGGCTTATTTCCCTCTAAAGCAGTTTGAGCTATGGAAGGTGAAGGTCTATCTGGTTGTTTATCAAAGGCATCAGTACTCTCGTCTATATGCATCAACACTAGGTTACAGAATTTGGTTGTGTAAAACCGAGTCGGCCCACTCTGAGCAGGATTCAATTAGAAGAATGGTTCTTATGATAATTTTTACCTATGGAATGCTTTCTTCAAGGGAAATCTTATGAGGAATGCCAATGCCTAAAATCAGAGTAAGTCACCATTGGAAGTGTAGGGGAACTGTAAGGCTCTCTTGGTCTCTTTGAGGGGAATGGGGATCAGAATGAGACATGCTGTGTAGTTCTGACCCCTGGGAGACTGCTTTCTTTAACAATGTGTGCACATGGCCCTGTCGTGGATTTTAAGAACAACAATGAAAACCCAATAATGGTTAAGCATTATTTGGTGGCAGGCTCCGTCCTTAGCACTTTGTATGGATTGTCTCACTTATTCCTCACAACAAATGAAGGAGATGATGTAAAGCTGGGGACCAGCCCCTTCTGACTCTGACTACAGCTTCTGATGTAGTCAAGATCCCACCTTCAGGTTCACAGATTCACTGGAAGCTGTTATACTCATGGTCATGGGTTAGACCAGCAAAGGAGAGGAGGCATAGAGGGTGAGTCCAGGCAAGCCTGAATGCAGGGCTTTCGGTCGTCCTCTCCCAGTGGAGTCACAGACAACGCCAGCCTCTCCCACGGTGTTGGGTGACAGTGTGCCCAGAGTACTCCCAACCAGGGAAAGCTCACCTAAGATTGGGGGTCTGGAGTTTTACCTGGGGCTTGATCATGTAGGCCTGACCAACAGCCCATGCTGCTGACCTGAGTCTCCAGCCCCGCAAGTGTGAACTGATACCTGTGAGACAAAGCCCTCTCCTTAAATCACACTGTCAGACTGCCCTGTGTGACCCGAGAACCTGCCCCCAGCCCCCAGGGAAACATAGACACTTTGGTCAGGCAGTAGATCAGCAGGACAAGAGAGTCCCCAGGAGCTGTCGCCCTGGGCCTGACTCTTGGGCCAGGCAGCTACTGCAATTATGTTTCATTTTATAGATGAGAAAACTAAAACTTAAAACAGGTAAGTAACAGTGTGTAGCTGGGGAAACTGGGTCCCGAAGCCAGCAGCAGAATACAACTCCAGAGGCTATATCTTAACTACAATTTCTTCCAAAGGTATATATCCAGGAAAAAGTCCTCTGTACTTGATGAAATGGTTAATTTAGGCATAACTATACATGATACCAAACAAATCATGGTCAAATAAGCCGTCAGCATAATCCTGGTCTTAAGGAGCCGCCTCTCATCTCTAGAATGACAAGGGAATGCCCCCTCTTCGGCCACACTTGCCAGTCTGTGACTCCATGCAGCCTGTGGCCGCACCTGCTCTGTGTTCAGCCACGAGAGCCCTCATTTATGTCTAATGTTCTAGCGCGTTCTGTTCTCTAACTGCCAATTCCACAGTGCCAGGGTGAGACTTCCCTCCAATGCATATGGATTGGAAAATGCTTGTTACAAAACATCTTTCCGCAAAATGCCTGTGACTGCTTCTAATTGTTTCTTGTCTGTGCTGCTATAGTTGACGAGTTTATAAAATACACTGTTGGCTCTTCCACATCCTGCGGTAATTGGGAGAGACTCTCTCCTTCCACCTTCTAACCCTAGAGTTGCTTCTGATGCCTCACGTTCTGTCAACAACCCCCCCCCACACACACACAACACACAGTTGTGTGGCCACACACATCACTCGTGACATTGCTTGAGTTTCACCGTATCTGTGTACGTGAGCCACGGTGGCCACATTTTCTCAGCCAAAATTTGGGACACATGGCCAGCCGGGATGACTATACATATGGGTACACAGGACATAATATTTCTTTCCCAGAAAACCTGAGGCATATGGTCTCCATATGTACAGAATCTATGGCCTCTCGCATATCTATTTATTGATGCACTTCTAGTCACATGAATATGTAACAATAGTAATATGATTTTTATAGTCTCCCTGTCGGGGCCTTTCCATTTGGGAAAGACAGTCATCATTTCTGCTTATGGCAAAATTACTTCTCAGTTTAGTGTCCAGCCTTACATTATAAGTTATATATCTTGGATTCGATGTTCTTTAGTGAATATATTTTCTTCTATTTTAGGGATCTGTGCTCTGCCTAGGCCAAAAAAGAGAAGAACAGAGAGAGAGAGAGAGAGAGGGAGAGAGAAAAGAAAAGAAAAAAGGCTGTGTGTATTCATTTGTTCTGAAAATGTCTGTGGAGGAGGTTGCTTGATGGGGAGCCAATGCGGGGAATGATTTCAGGGGGAGGTGTGCGGGGAGGAAGCTTTGGAATGTATATTAAAGTTTATGAAGTTATTTCTCTGTTGGGGTCAACAAACACGGGCATTTTGCAGGGCAGAGCAAGTGATTAATGAAGGGAGGACAAGAAAGTGGCAGAGAATGGAAGTTGTAATGGTGTAGAAGGCTCTATTTCTTCTGGGCATCTGTCAGCCTGTGCCCGGGGAGGGGGTAGCAGAGCCAACAACGGTGATGGGGGATGAAGAGGACCCCGCCACCTGGGGGTGTGCAGAGATGTGTTTGAGTAAGGACATAGTGTGCGTAGGGAGCCTGTGTATCCTGTGAGCAACAGCTAATGGCATTCTGGTAGGTGGAGGTAACCTTCAAAGTCAGCAAGAGGTGATCTCCTCGATTGGAAGAACTGTAACAAGAAACTCCAAGGAGAAAAATGAACATTTTGTAGCTGTTAGACTAAACTGGACGTGGTGCAGCTCGTTAAGTGATGAGTGGAGCTGCCATGATCGGCAGACCTTAGACATTACAGATGGACCTTTAGATGGACAAGAAACCCAAGTCTGAAGCACTAAAGAGAGGGATGAATGGGATAGGAACCCCCTCTCTGCTTTTCTTGTCCTTAGGGGCTTTTAAACAAAACATAAGCTCTGCTCAAAGTTCTGTGGGTTTTGGTGACAAAAATTATTCAGCGTCTGTCTCCAATTTACTTCCATTTTTCACTGGGCCATACAGGCCTTTTTTTTTTTTTTTTCCTTCATCTCTTCCATTCTGTGCAAGGAAACTTGCTTAAAACTTGAGTCATTTCCATTACTCGTAGATGAGAAGAAAAATCCTCACCATGGCTTGCGTGCCTTTTGCCTACTTTCACTCCCAGTGGAGTGGTTACCCCCAGTGTCTCTAAGTGTCATCTGCAGAGCTCCCTGGCGTCTGGGAATTGTATTGGTTCTGGCCCCTGCAGGGGAAGCTCTTGCACTCCTTATCCTCATTAACTCTTGCTCAGCTATCCAGGCTCTGCTCAGGTTCTCCTCCTCAGGAAAACCTCTCCTATCCTCCAGGCTAGATAGGTCACCCTGCTAGAGAGCTCACAGTGCTCTGAGTCTTTGTTTACCGTATTGGATAGAATCATGTACTTTTGTCACCATCTTCTTCCTCATGACACCAAGCACTGCAAGGGGAGGGTACCATGTTTGTTTTGTTTTTGTTTTTGTTTTGTTTTAGTTTTTTTTTTTTTTTGCATCTGCAAACCTAACATATCACCTGGAACAGTGTATGCTGTAGAGTAGGTGCTTGTCACCAGGTGGGTGTGTGGTATAGGGTATGTGCTCATGACTTGCCTGGTAAAGAGTATGGTTAGAGTAGTGCCTGTCATCTGGTATGGTGTATTAAATTTCTAAAGTGGGCAAATGATCAGTCTATGTGTGTCCCGCGTGGGTATGTGCACCTCTGTGGGTTCCTGCAGGTGCATGTGCACACGTGTGTGCTCAGGCATGTGTGATGGGCCTATATAACTGATGTCCTGGAGAATGTGTACACAGGCCACATTTTGAAGTGACATGGATTTTCAGAGTCTTGAGAAGGACTGTGGAGGGGCAGTAACATGTGTTGGGGGGATGATTACCAAGTCACAGATTGGAGAGAGCCTGGAACGATTCATATGTAGCAGCAATGACCACCTGTGGTGCAGACCCTGGGGTGTGAGAGCTTCACAAAGAACTTTTACACCAGGGGGCTCACCTTGGTGCTCCCTGCCCTCCAATGCCTGGGGCTAAATGCCTGGGTGTTGGAGTCAGTATTGCCCTAAATCCCACTGTTCCTCATTTGCCCCATCTGTAGATTGGGGTTGCAAATATCCATCCACCTTGGGAGGTTGTAGTGAGTGTGCCCCAAATGTGATGGTGTCCCTAAAAAGTCCAGTGCAGTTTTTGGCTCATGAAGTACTAATAAATATCAACATAGCACAGCGGCTAGGTGGATGCTCTGTGGCCTTGGGTTGCCTGACTTCCTTGTCTTAGTTCCGATGTTTACAAGCTATGTGATCACGAATAAAACGAGTAACCTCTCTATGCCTCAGCAACTCCCCACAAAGTGCAGTTCCCACCCCATCGCGGCCTTAAAGGAACAAGTGGTGGCAACACTGGGATGATTATCACCATGATACTAACCCTGGGAGCAAACTTTGGTTTCATAGAAGACCCATGTGATGACCAGTGTCCAGATTTAGAAACCCTGATCCCGCACTTTTCTTATTTTCAGTTTGATGGTTTTTGAGGCTTGGGTTTTTTTTTTTTTTTTTTTCTGGTTACAAATAATTTCTGTGTATTTTATTTACACAGTGCCTGTCAGTTTCTTATGGGGGTGCTGAGACAAGTGAGCTATTTCAGTTGTAAAACAGTATTTTGGGGCAAAGGCAGTAGAGGAGGGGAGGAGAGACCAAGTCTGACAGTGAAACCAGCCAGGTTATTGGGGCTCGTGCTGGCCCGCCGCCCCCTGCGAGGCCTCCCGCTGCCTGCCAGACACGCGGGACCCAGGAGCCCAGACCCCTCGCTTCCCCAGCCCTGGGCGCAACCCCTTCTCCTGGATGTAGGAACAGCTCTCGGCAGTGTCCCAGCAAAGTGGCCAGACCCAGATCCCCGTGCTCCTCCCGGTTGTGCCATTTTCTGCCGAGGCAGGAAGGCCGGGCGTGTGCTTCTGGGCCAGGCCAGCTCACCTGGGCACAGGTACCCAGGCTTCTCCCTTTGGCCTCTCACTACCTGAGAGATAGTTTTAAGGAAGGCTACTCATTCTTTCCGCTTCTGGCGAAAGACTAGATCTTCCAGAACGTGACTTCAGAGGCCGCACTATGTTAGGACTTAACAAAATTGGGTGTAGACCACACAACCTGGAACTGGTTTAAGTGGACTCCGCTCTGTAGAACCGAATTTCGTGTCTTCGCTGTAAGGGCCACAAAGTCGGCGGATACTCTCCTCTTTGGTGATGTGCTTGCTCACCTGCTGCGCAGGGCAGGAACATGAGTCCGAGGACTTGGGGAGAGAAAGCCAATTTGATTTTCTTTTTTTTTCTGCACCGTGTTCATTTCCCCCGGAAGATTCAATTATTCCCTCATTTTCGAGGCTATAAATGAGTTTGCTGGGCCGGTTCCTGACACAAGCTCTCTCATCATTATTCAGATTGGCTTTCGGTTTTCTAAACTGGTCTTCTGCCTACTGCTCTTGGAGCCCCGCCAGCATTTCGGAAGAGGATTAAATAATCTTCTCTCGCAACTTCCTACATGTTGTGCTATTTTGTTCTCTCCCAAATGTCATCCTCTGCTGGCACACGCACGCACGTTTCCCGCGGGTGAGGATGGCAAGTGGCTCCCGGCGGTGGCTCCGGGCGGCCGGGTGGGGGCCCCCCGGTGGCCGCCGCGCCAGCCCAGAGCCGTTTCCACCCCAGGAAGGCAGAGACCACTGTTTACCCACCGAAGGATCGGTTTGCTTTGGCAGAGAGTCCACGGGGAATCTGTCCCCAGGACAGAATGCATGAGGTCACCTGGCACCGGGAGCAGCTGAGCAGCTCCACCGGGGCCCTTGGTGTGAGCTGCTAACCCTGGGGCCTCAGCCCCACGTGCTTCGAGATGCCTCCAAGCACCGGGAGGCACCTCCAAGCACACTGGGTGGGGGTGCACCATGCTTCACACGACCCGCGCCTTCCTGCCTGTGGATCCTGGGAGCAGACTTCAGTGGGAGGAGAATTTGTGTGTCACCTTTCCCGTCCCTGTCCTTGCTCACTATGTGGTCCTTTAACCTCCCATTCCTCCATCTGGTCTGAGCACATCTAGGCGAATCGCAGCCCCTGAGACACGTAGCAGGATCTCCTGCTAGCTTGCCTGGCAGCGCCGCCCGGCCCGTGGACTGGACTAGCCTCCCGTACAGTGTGAGTGTGAGTGTGAGTGTGAGTGTGAGTGTGGGGGTGTCTTCCTGCCCCTCCCCTCTTTCACGTTTTCTAAATTCCTCTTCCTGTGGTACAAGCTTTGCCTGTGACTTCCCCGCCTCTCAGGCTCTCAGCTTGGGCGGCAGGTATCCTCACCTGCAGGCCCTCTCCTGGTCGAGTCCTGCCCCCTCCCGCACCCCCCATCGGGATGGTGCCCAGGCAGGGCCGTGTCTAAGATATGTGCCAGGTGGCTCCCTCATGCAGGCAGGATTCAGGACAGGTGAACTGACCCGTGGCTAAACCCTTGGCTTCTCTCATCCTAACGATTCCCAGGAGGGACTGGGACTTCTGTAACTAGAGAGAGCCAAATGGGTAAGTTCCACAAACACCGAGATATATGTGGCAACAAATCTGTGAATGCTGCTTGTGGAAGCCCAGAGGTAGGAATGCACAGCACCCCCTGGGGAGAGCAGGGCAGCCCCAGGAGCTGGGGCATTGGAGGCGCTCAAGGCTTTTTCAGGGAAGAGCCATTTAGCGGAAGGAGCTGCAGGCGCAGCAGGTGCGGTATCTAGGGAGGTACCAGGCAGCACGTGGCGGGAGAAGGGAAGGGCTACAGGGAGACGGCTGCAGTGGATGGACAGAAGGAGCCTCTGGGAGCAGGATGGGGGCCAGGCTCAGGTGCGTGTCCTCACATCGGAAGCTGCACAGCCAGGATGGGGTCAGTTCTTTGTGCTAAAATAATGCCCCTGGCATGATGTGAGGGCTCTGCTGGGGTTGGCATCCTTGAGGTCAGCGAGGTGATGGGGGTCCAGGTAACGGGAAGGGGAGGGTGGAGGACCGGGCAGGCTGGGCTCTCAAAGGGAATTAACACATCTTTATGAATGACTGTTTTTCAGGAGCAAAGGAGGCTGGCTCCTATATTTTGGGGCTGGGCATTGAGTAGGGTACTGCCATTAACAGATGCTGGACACAGAGGAGGAGAGCTCCCTTCCTTCCTCCCTCTCGGCCTCCCTCCCTTCTTCCCTTCCTTGCTCCCTCCCTCCCTCCCTCTCTCCCAGCTCAGGTATATGTTTGTTAAGCTTATGGTACCAGCAAGAACCCAGAGAGGAGGCAGCAAGGGGATAGACATACTGTGGGTCTGGGCTGCAGGAGAACATGATGGAGATTTGGGGGCCTGGCATTTGGACAGAACTGCAGACAGGTGTGAGGGCAGCTACCCCAGTGAGGAAGAGATCAGCAGGACAGGGGCCTGGGGTTCTGCTGCTGGGTGAGGACATTGGAGGGGAAGGAGGCCCAGGAGGAGCCTGGGGAGGGATATTCAGAGAGGGAGGAGGGAAAGAGCATGTAGCAGGCAGGGCAAGATCATGTCCTGCCCCAGACTGATTCTGAGCTCATCTGCAGGACAGCTCAGCTTCCTGGGGCCAAACTGAATCTTCCTCCCTCACCAGGACCCCTTCACATCCAGTCACTCACCAAGGCCTCTCTGCCTCTTTCTTAGATAAACCCCCAGCCCTCTCCTTGCCATCACCCTGACTTGAGGAGGAGCTCCTGAAACAGCTTCTGAATTGGTCTTACCCCACTCCCCTCCAGCCAGCACGTTTGCCCACCGGCAGCCCACGATCCATGCTGAAGATCCATGTATTGTAAAAATGCAGCCCTGATTCTCTTGTCAGTGGTTTGTTGTGACCCTGGATTCAAAATCATGATTGTCGGGGGGCATGGTCTAATGTGACCAATGCTTCCATGCTGTCACTCTCCCTTGGTCATCCCACGTGAATGGGGCCATGCTAGGCTCCTTCCCTCCTGGGCCGTGGCGTGTGCACATGGCTTCCTCTGCATGTCCTACTCGGCCAACTCCTACATGCCTCTCAAGTCCCCGCCAAAATATTTCTTCAGGGAGGTTTTCCTTTATTCCAGGACAAGGGAGGTTCCATAGGATGAACTCTTAGAGCATCTCTCTCTCTCTCTCTCTCTCTCTCTCTCTTTAGTAGCACTTACCACAATTTGTGCCAGGAATATATGCAAAATTACTTGTTTAATAGCTATTTCCCACTGGGCTATAAGTTTATGGAGAGAAGGAATCATGTTCATCTTACCCCTGAAGCTTAACACTCCATGAATGTGCTTAAAACCATTTGCATCAAAACAAATTAAAGACAATGCACATTGAATGTGCATTAAAAAATGAAAACGTTCAAGTAGCTGAAAATCCATAGGCAAATCAAGTAGGATAATGGTTGAAAAAATAAGCAACTCGATTGGCCAATGATGAGGTCAGCATGACTTCTATATTAGGAACAGTCTCAATGAAGAGAGGGAAGCAGAAGCAGGTGTAGAGAGGCGAGAAATTACTGAAAGTTCAGAAGCGATACAGATCGCATCCTCTGCTTCTTCCTCCCCCAAAGGGCTTTTCACAGTCCTTCATCCCTCCCTTGTTCCTTTGTCCCTTGTCACCTTTGGTGACCTCTCCTTCATGATAACAGCACAAACAACTCCTAATCAAGGCCTTTTTCTTGGCTTCGGACATCCTGCAGTATCTCCTGGTTGTTGGTCTGATGTCTGCTCTCACTTCATCAAAGTGATCGATTAGTTTTATGAAGACACTTCTTTCATGTTATAGATCTGTTGGTCAAAAATCTTCTGTAGTAGCCTGAGCCTGGGGTTCATGGCAGATTGTAATCTGGTTCCCAACCTACTTTCCACATTTAAGCTCTGGTGCTCCCAGTAGGAGTCTTATGCCACTCTGTTCTCTTGACCCGAATTAGATTTGCTTAGCAAAACCTTCGGTGCTGTGTGTGGTCCTATTCTCCTGCCAGCCCCAACCTTTCCCCGACGGTCCAAACCAAGTCAGACCACCCCAGGGCAGTCTTCCTTCAACCCATCATGATTTCTATGTGCTGATGGCTCTGGCTGTCTACTTGGTGAGAGAGCAGATAACTTTGCATACACATGTCATTTCCATGTGCAGATGCGCTTGCACACTCCCGAAGGTAGGAGGCTTGGTCCTCTTTGGGAGAAAAAGCATATTCTGTCTACCAGGTGCCCCTCCGGGAATGCACTTCTGCACAAATAGTGACTAGCTTCCCGGTGTCCCAATAAGGAAGAAAATATTTAAAAGCCTCGCGTAAATAAAAAATATTTTTAAATATATTGGAGATTATATCTGTGCCGATAAACAGATTATTTTGAAGGTTCAAATAAGGATGATCGACCTGTAAACTATGGCCTGAAAGTTTGCGTGCTCCCAAATTCATATGTTGAAGCCAAATCCCCAGTGTGATGGGTCTTGGAAATGGGGCCTTTGGGAGATGATCAGGTCCTGAGGGTAGAGCCCTCAGGAATGGGGTTGATGTCTTACAGAGGGACCTCAGAGAGCTCCCTTGTTCCTCTGCCACATGGGGACACAGCAAGAAGGTGGCTCTCCGTGAACCAGGAGGCAGGTCTGCACCAGACACCAAATCAACTGTCACCTGGACCTTGGCCTCTAGCCTCCAGAGCTGTTAGAAGTAAATGTGTGCTGTTTATAAGCCACTCAGTTTTTTGTATTTTGTCATAGCAGCCCAAATGGATGAAGAGGTGCAAATGTGATTATCTTAACCCTGTAGAAGTCTTTAGAACAGTAAGTACGCAGTAGGAGTGCTGGGTTCTGCTGACTGTTTGGTTGGATGACTCATTGTTCTGGAGCTGCCTGGGCCAAATAGGATGGTTTGCATCCCAGCCCTCTGCCCACTAGATGCCCGTAGCCACACCTTCCAGCTCTGAACTTCCCCGAAACGTCATTGCCAAATGTCCCTTGGGGGTGGCTGCTGGTGAGGAGCTCTATTCCAGTCATAAGTTTGACCCTGAGTGAGATTTATACCCTTGGGAAAGGTGGATTGATACGCTACCTTTCCACAGGGGGGAGGCTGGGGAATCAGCCACCACGTACGGACAGAAATTGGGCACACTTTCATGCTGCTGCCCTCAGGAGCCCTGTATCTGCATGGAGCCTTCCAGAGCCCTGTGGAACATGATAAAGTACCAGCTCAATGTCAGCCTTGCACAGTGGCCTCTCAGCTTAAACAGTGACTTTTGTACCATGGACCTGGGGTTAATGCACCTGTTGGTCTGGCCAAAAAGCCAATAACTCTGTTCTGGAACAAGGGCCTTCCCTCCCTGGTGATGCCGTGTGTTTCTGCAGGTCCAAGGAGGTGGGAGGCCCAGTGCTCTGGGGCCCGGCTTTCACGGTGGTCACTGAACGCTGAAGGGACATGAGGGGGCCCAGCGGCGAGCTTTCCCAGTCAGAGGTACCTATTGGAGCTTGGCCACTTTTACCACACATGATCCCAGGGCCTTCTGACTGCCTTGGCATTCGTCCGGGTTGTTATCCAGGGACCAGTGTGTGGTGAACAAAAGTGGGGATGCTCAGAGTTTAATTAAGCATCTGTCTTGGGCTTGTGCCCAGATGTTCTGTGATGGGTGAGTCCGAAAATCAATAACCACAGTGAAAGACAGATAGGATAACACTAATGAGCTCAATAATAGCCGCTAGTAACACACGTCCCAACTTTGCAGGCTTCCTGGGGCGGAGGGGGCGGGAGTGATATGCATCCTGAATGCCCAGGAAGGCTGAGCATGGAAATTGGGGTGGGAGTGGACAGGGCCACCTGTGTGGGTCACCGAGAAGCACTGCTGGGCCTGGTGTCGCTAGAGAAACGACTGGACACCCCAGGGAAAAGCAGGCAGGCCTGCCCCCCCACCTCTTAGTAATTCTTAATCTGCTTCCTTTTCTCAAAGTGAGAACATGCCTCACTGTCAGCGGTGCAGATGAGATGAGATGTGGAAAATGCTTCCCACCTGAAGTGTTCCTTAGACGGTGGTGGACGTCACCCCCCGGGAAGTTCCCTTATCAGCCGTTCCCCCTGAAGGAAAACTTTAGATTCTCTTCTCCAGGAAGAGAGCCCCTCCGTGTGTTCTGGGAGTCAGCCCTCAAATGTCGGTGCTGGAGCTTACCCAGCTCAGGAGGGACTGGGAGGGAAGGATCTGGAAAGCATCACCCCCGGGGCACGTAGCCAGGCCAGAGCTGGTGGCAGCCTGCAGGAGGCTGTGTGGCCAGCTGCAGGACTGGAGTCCAAGTGGGGCTGTGCGGAAACGAGCCCACCCCTGTGGGGGCCTCCTCACCAGGGACTGTGGGGGCCTCCCCACCAGGGACTGTGGAGCCCTGCTAGTCAGTCAGGAAGATGGGCCTGACAGTGGCTGGCGGCAGAGCGAGGACCATCAGGCCCCCAGCACCTCTGCAGTCCCTGCCCCCCTGTGATGGCAACAGCATCCTAGCAGTGGTGACTTCTGCCCACTGTCCATCATCCAATCACACGAGTTCTCCTCCTGGTGACATAATAGAATGTACCTTTTGTCATTTGAACTACTACTAGGGTATAACTCAGTGGCATTTACACATTCACATGTTGTTGTGCAGCCATCACTTTCTATCTGTTCCTGAAACCTCTCGTTTGACCCCAAACAGAAACTAACCATGAGGCAGTGACTCCCCTTCACCTCCTCCTGCTCCTGGTCACCTCCAATCAACTTCTGTTTCGATGAACTTGCCAAATCAGACTTTCATGTAAGTGGAATCTTACACTATGTGACTTTAATGTCTGGCTTTTGTCGTGGCATACTCCTTCAAGGTTCACTCATTTGTAGCACTTGTCAGTATTTCAGGTCTTGTCATGACTGAATAACACTCTGCTGTATGGATAACCACATTTTCTTTATCCAGTCATGCATGGTTGGATGTTTGGATTGTTGCACCATTTGGCTGCTGTGAATAATTCTACAACAACCACTGGCATGCAGGTTATTGGGTTCCTGTTGGCAGTTCTTTGGGGTGCATACCTAGGAGTTGCTGGGTCATATGGTAACTGTATGGTTAGTGTTTCGAGGTGCTTCCTCTCCTGGAATCTACGGAGAAGTGGCTTCTAGGGAACATAGTCCCTGCTGTGGGTTGGCAGGGCAGGGCCTGACTGAAGATGTTATCTAGTACATTCCTAGTCCATTTGTTGTAGTTTCTGAAGGAGCCTGGTGAGGAGGGCTCTCCCCGATAAACTGAGTGGACTGGCATCTCTGAAATTTAGACCTTTAACCAGCCAGAATGTTCCAGACAGTCAGAGACCACAGAGGTGCCAGAGGAGGTACAATCACAAAGGCAAACAGAGCATGGAAGCTGGGAGATTGCTATGTGTCCTGAACTAGATCCCATTTCTTCAGGGGTCTCCTTGTCTACCTGCAGAGGGATTGCCCATGGGTCCTTATTTCTCTATTTATTTTTCTGGCAAATTTCATTTCCCATTGTAAATTCTGCTCTTGTTCCCGCAGACTCAAGGAGCCTAATTAAAACATACACCTGCACACATACACACACACACACACACGCATATGTCTAAGCTTGCCCCTTGCCAAGACTGTGCCATTCGCAAGCCTGGCCACAGGATTTCTGCCTAACTACCTCACCCGTGACTCACACCACCTCTTGGCTACTTCTCTTTGCTCCCATAAATTACTTATACACTTGTTTCATTCGCAGGTTGTAGGCTCACATGATCCAAACTGAATGATGAGGCATAAAAATCATGGTATAACTTTAGGCTGTCGAGAGTGCCAACCTGGTTAATAAAAACAAAACTATCAAAAATCTTTCCAGGGGTTGAATTAGTAAACCTGGACAGTTGCCTTCAGTTATTTCTGGACCATATGTAAATAGAATGTGAATAATGGATTTGGTTATTTGTTCAAAATAACTGAGAATCAAGTATTTCTTTGTCCCCAGATGCTTATGAAAACTGTATCTTCCCACTCCCTGTTACATTTATGGCCAAGAGAGTGAGGGCAGGTACTAAATCATGCTGTAAAGACTTGGCCAGGAGGGGTTTGAGGCCCAGCACTGCATCTCCATGGGGTGTGCAGGGTCCAGGGTGCATTCCCTGAGGGAGGTGTCCTGAGACTCACGGTCTCAGCCTCAGTGGGGTCAGAGGCCCAGGGCTCACCATGTACTTACAGCCACTATTTTGCTAGCTGGATTCATTGAAATCATGTTCCTTCATCATCCAAGCCAAAGTAAGAACCACCCTCTACTCTATGCATGACAGAGAGGGCCACCCCACCATGGCCTCTGAGGTAGGTTTCCTGTCCTTTCCCAGCTGTGCATCAAGAACCAATACAGAGGGCAGCCCAGGTGGCTCAGCGGTTTAGCGCCGCCTTCAGCCCAGGGCCTGATCCTGGAGCCCTGGGATCGAGTCCCACATTGGGCTCCCTGCATGGAGCCTGCTTCTCCCTCTGCCTGTGTCTCTGCCTCTCTCTCTTTCTCTGTCTCTCTCGTGAATAAATAAAATCTTAAAAAAAAAAAAGAAAGAAAGAAAAGAAAAAGAACCAATACAGAATCACTGTCTCTCAGCCTGTTTGCTCCGTTCTGAGGTGGGGGTAATAATACCCATTGCATGGTTATAATAAGGATTATTCAGAAGATAGAAAGATATAAATTTGAGGTCATCAAAGCTACTTTCAGTAGGAGTTTCTGCACTGTACTTAAAATGAGGGCGGGGGGCTTCATGGGTCCATCAGAAGTGACTGTCGCCCTTCACACAGCTTAACTTAACCTGGGTCAGGACACTCTGCAGGGTGTCCTTGAAAGGCACAGCTTTTAGCTTTCAACATATTCTTAAAATAATCTCTAAAAGTGTGGAAGACACATTGCTCTTGTGTTTTTCTTTCAGGAAATGCTACTGTGATCTCTTTTAGAGGCTCTCTGAAATTCTTTCTATTATTAGAACCAAACTCAGCCTCCCACTTGTCCATCAGATTTGGCACTGACAATGTCATGCAGTCCCTGGCCGCCAGCCCCCCTGTTTCACAGCACTTTCCCAGGCAACGTGGGGAAAGTAAAAGGCGTTTGCTTTGGGGAATTGGTGCTACCCAGTGAAGGGAGGGCTCTGTTTCAGCTAGCCTTTTAGTGCACTGCTCAGATTGAACTAATTTTACAAATAGCGGGTCCTCCCCAACCAAGATACAAATCAAATGCCTCCTTCACACAAATTGATTCATGGACATTTTCTTCTATTTCTGACCAACGTGGGCAGGTAATGAAACTCAGTCCCCAGGTGTGCAATAAACAACATAATAAAGTATCCAGTATGAAGTTTGTATCTTTTCCTATAAAATGCATTTGAATTTACAACAGCTGCTATTATTCTATCCAGCTGGCCTGCTAACTCAAATTCCACCCCTAACTAGGCAATGAAAGAATTTGAATCAGGTGGGTAGTTCATTATATTATATAAGTAAGGAGGCACTTTGGATGAATATAAAGAGGCCATAAAAAAGGATTAAAATTCAAAAGGTTTAGATGGCTTTTCTGTTTATTCAAATGCAATAAATGATAGATTGAAGTCATAGTTTATTTGAACCAAACATTTCCTCTCCTATGAGCGCCTTCCTTTCATATATTTGCATTTAGCAAGTCACAAGGCATTAATAAAATATTTAAGAAAACAAAGAAACAATAAATGTAAACTCAGATGGATTGCTTCTCTTTTGGCCTTTTGTGCAATTCCTACAGAACGTGTGTGCCCAAGTGTGCGCGCACAGATTTCAAATCCACTTGTTCTTCAGTGTAGGTTGGGCAAGGTATATTAGTGGAAAATTGTTCCTTGGAGGAAAAGGTAAAATACGTGGGAAGGCAGTTCTTCAGTTTGGGGGTTACAACCTTTGATCTTGTTTCTGCCTTTTTGGGTAGGCCTGGAGAAGTGCAGGATGATGCGTGGGCCCTTCATACGCAGAGCTGATGGACCATTCTCTCTGTGCTCCTTTGTTTAAACTACATGCAGTCTGACAAAACTGCAAGCTCCCTGGAGGCAGGAACTAGGCCTTAAACTAGTGTTAGGAGGAGTTTAATAGCTGTTTTCATTTCCTGTTGCAGGAAGTTACCTTCCCCCCCCCCCCCCGCCCCCATCCTCTAGGTTTGGGTCCATCGTTGTCAAGGTACTAGTCACAAGCAATGGGTAAATGGCATTTAAAAAACTAAAACATGGTACCTTATTAGACATGGCTTTATGTTAAAACATGGCCTTGAGAAGGTTGCCTTGTTTGACTTTTCCAGTCCATGAGAGGGGTAGGAAGTGGCCTCTGTACTAGGAGCTTCCCTAGAGGCTTTGCCCTTCCCTAAACACCAGGTCGTACTTTTAATTCAATTTGTTCATTTACTATCTATGGAAAGCTGACTCTACAAATGTCCGTATTCTCAATTTTGCTGTTGATGAATTATCCAGTTAATCCTTATATGTTGGGAAAGAAGTGGAAATTGTTTTTCCCCATTGTTCAAATTAAACACATGAAGCTGGGAAGGAGGTAAGAATCTCAAGGAGGCATCACAGGAATCCCATGAGAGCTCTTAGATCTCCTAAACTCCTAATTCAGCCACCTATCAGGCACCATCACCTTCGAAGAGTGGAAGAGAATTATATAATTCATGACCCATTTCAATTATTTAACAAGAATTTTAAATTTTTTGAGGCATTGGATGAGTTCTCAAATATTGAATCTAGTTAGAAATGAAAGCCAAAAAATACCCAGGTGGATTTTGCAGATTTAGAAGATAGTCATTTTCTGATGCTAAGACATTATTGCTGTTAAAATGTGAATTTTATTTAGTTTTTATTAAGCTCCTTGCAAAGGAAAAGAGGTCAGCATTATCCCTGTTGAATTTTAACATGGTGCCATGAAGGTTGACAAATAAATTGTAGAATTTTTCAAATAAAAAAACGCAACAAAACTCAACAACCGAATACCCTCTGGAAAAAAAAAATATAAAACTTGCTATTGTTTTACCTTCTTTCTAGACTGTCCTTGGGGACCATGACTGACAGTTTGTGCATATAAAAATCAAGATCAACTAATGGCTTAGATTGTCACAAACCAAATGTTTATCTTGAGAAATGTGTTTTTAGCTCAGTTAATGTTAGAAATTATAAATGTTAACACTCATCTGTACTAAAGTATTCCTGTGGTTGGAACCCAAAGTGACAGGGATGTGTTATACTGAACCTTAATCTTGGCTTATTAAAGGAGCACCGGTGTGGATGACCAGACTCTGTCACCCTAAATAGGCCTTTTTTGGCATAAGGATTATTTTGAGAAACAGCAGACACAGAGGAAACTCTGAGAAGAGAGTAGAAGTTACCCTTTTGAAAGGGAAACTTACATTTACACAGGAAAGCTCAATTCCTCCCAGGAGGAGGAGGAAGTCTCTAATCTGGAAAGAAGACCAGTGGAGAATGGAGTGGCTTAAATCTACACAACAAACTTTACCCTTGTTTACCATACTTTTTCTGGTCACCTTCCTATAACTCCCCACTCCCACACTCTTCTTCCTTTGACTTAGCTGAGGGTGGTACCGAAGCCCAAGCTCTAGTCACCTCTTTGAGTTATTTCTCCTAGGTTTATGGGAGATACACCCATTAATGAACCCCAGTTTGTTTTTCTCTTGTTGATTGGTCTGCTGTCACAGGAATCCCAGCTGAGAATCTAGAAGGACAGAAGGAAAGGATTTGCTTTCTCCCCTCTAGGGATCCGCAGTCATAGGTCGGCACAGGTTCTTACCTGCTCTTGGTTTTCCTTCAGTGCTTAGAAACTTGTGAAAATTAATGATGGGAAACATCAGCAGTCAATTGTAGACCCAACAGGAAGAGCTAGACTTGACCTTATAGAGATTTGACCTTGGACATAGATACTCCTCATCCTCTTCCCACCCCCAGCAACAGCTCGTTCTCAGTTCCCTCCAAAGGACTTCGGTTTGTAACACTCCTCCCAACTTACCCCTTTTCCTACTCAAAAGAGCCTGCCTCTCCTCCATTCCCTTGGCTCGCCTGTGGTTTTGCAGCAGCTTGTTTGTCCCGGACTTCAATTCTCTTTTATTCCTGAACAAAGCCATCTTTAACTGGTATTATAATCTTCACTATCTATTTTTGACGTTAACAATCTTAAAATGCACGTCTTCTGTACCTTTAAAATATAATCAGGATTTTTTTTTCCTTTTAAGCTCTTAAAAAATTACGTAAGTAATGTTTGTGGAGACAATTCAAATAAGTCAACAAAATTCCCTCATAATCTCACTCACTAATCAGAACAGTGATTAAGTTTCTGGATGTTTCAGACTCTACAGTTTTCTCTCCAACTATCAATTCAAAAACAAAGCAGGGTCATATTATAAAGACTTTCCCGTATCCTCCTCTTCACAATTAATGTATCATAAACATTTTTTCATTTCAATAAATATACATATTTGTTATCATTATAGATGAAAATATAGTTGTGACATAGGTTGTCCATAATTTACTCAACTAATTGCCAGTTTTGGACATTGAAGTTGCTTATAATTTTTCTTTTTATAAATGACATGATATACATCTATGTTCTTTGTTTACTATGTGGTAATTTGCTTAGGATGAATTTTTATAACTGAAATTTTGGGGTCAAAAAGTTGTATATGGGGATCCCTGGGTGGCGCAGTGGTTTGGCGCTTGCCTTTGGCCCAGGGTGCGATCCTGGAGACCCGGGATCGAATCCCACGTCAGGCTCCCGGTGCATGGAGCCTGCTTCTCCCTCTGCCTGTGTCTCTGCCTCTCTCTCTCTCTCTCTGTGACTATCATAAATAAATAAAATTAAGAAAAAAAAAAGATTTTTCAAAAAGTTGTATATTATTAAAGCCTTTGCTAAATTGCTCTAAAAATATCTAGCTATTTGTATTCTGTATTTATTACTATTTGGCAATTCAGTAGATAATTCTTGCATTCTGTTGGTTTTGGTTTGTACTGTTTATTAGTGGAGAACATTTTTTCACATCCTCCCTGGAAATTCTTTTATAATTAGTCTATTCACATTCTTTACCTATGTTTTCCTCAGGGTAGTCATCTGTAGTATTATTTATTTCTAAGCGCTTTTAAAACATATATGAAGCATATTGATTATTTGTACAGCATACCTTTTATAGACTTATTCCAGTTCTCTTTCTGGTGTCTGACTATAAGGACTTTACCCACAGGGGCTGTCCTTGTATGTGGTCAGTATGTTTCAGGAATTTAGGCTCTCCGTCTTCTTCTCCTCTGTGTTTTTATCAGAATTAAACAACAGTTCTCCACAAAGGTATGGGAATATTCATCTATATTTCCTTCTACTAATTATATTTATGATGAAAAATCGAATCTACCTAAGAAGGAAACAATCAAAGTTGACCCAAACTGATTCCCTATTTATTGAAAATTCTGTCCAGGTTTCCTTTACCAAGTCAGCCATCCAGGCAGCATGGGGTGTCTGATCTAATCCAAAGAAGGTATGTCCTCCTTCAAGGACACTGCAAACTCTTTTCTGAGTGCAAATGGGCCCCTCATCCCCTTGTTTGAGACCTCAGGACCTCAGCTTCCAAATTTGAAGCTACTTCCCAGTACAATTCAGGTACCCCCAGTTTGGATGCTCTTCTGAGTTCTTTCCCCTTTTCTTCTCCTCTGCCTCATCATTTGGCTACTCAGGAGTAGGTTTTGTTGAATCTCCCCTTCCTTGCTGTTCTTTTATATGAGTTAGACTGCTTCCTGGTGGGGAAATAGCCAAGCACTCACCCAGACTGTGGACAAAGGGAAGCTATGCAGCCTTCCAAGCCGTGGCCTGTGACCCTGGGTCCCAGTTTCCCATTGAGACCCATGCTCCTGTATGTGCCTCTCCTATCCTCCACACCCTAAGCTGCTTTGATTCCGCTCTCAGGGGACAAAGACAGAAATGTCATGTTTCTTTGCTTGGGAAGACAAGTGGCACCTTGCATTGGGTAACACTAAGTGCATTTGACCTTTCCAACAAGGAGTTCTGCTGGATATTTTCTCAAATTCTACTCCTTATCTAGGAACTCAGTTCCATTTATTCATGCAACAAATACTTATTGATCCACTGTAGTGTGTCTGAAACTGATCAAAGTTTTGGCAATAGAAAATAAGCCGAAGTTCCTGAATTTGGGGAGTTTACATCCTGTCGAGTATTACTTTCACTCTTCCCTTTATTGCAGATAATAATTTATGCACCTGTCCTGCTGCTCTCCACTTGCCTCACCATGGATTATACTTTTCCTGAGGTCAGGCATCCAGGTCTTACTGAGCTCTGGCTTCATGTTGCACCGAGCATACATCAGGGTCAGGGCTTCTGCTGAACTGAAATTATAGAGTAATGCTGCCCTATGGTGCTATCTCTGTTTTGATCGCAACTATAGGGATTAGAAAATTCCCAGGGGCATTTGGAGAGAGAGATGCATAACAATAACTTCTCACTTTTATTCTGCAGAAACACTTTAAAGTGTTGCTTCTCAGTTTTGGTACTGTTGATGTCTTGGGTCAGATTATTCTTGTTGGGCAATGTCCTGTGAGTGGCAGGGTGTTTAATAACGTTCTCAGCCTCTGTCCACTAGGTGCCAGTAGCACCACCTGCCTCCCTGGTTGTGATAACTAAAAATGTGTCCAGATAATGAACTAGCCCCGAAGGGACAAATTTGCTTTGCTTTGATTGAGAGCCACACTGCCCTAGAGATTTGTGGTAGATTAAACATGGCCACAAATTCTTTGGTTCTACTTTTTTGAGACGCGAGAAAGTCTGTGTTCCCTTAAATCTGTGATCACTTTAACCAAAAGTATACTGCAGAAGTGATGTCGTGAGCCTTCTGAGACTTGACCTTGGAGCTCTGGGCCACTAGGTGAGAAATCTCATTGCCCTGAGGCTGCCATGGAGGCATGCGAGAGGTGGAGAGGCTCTGGAAGGTGTGTGTGTGTGTGTGTGTGTGTGTGTGTGTGTGTGTGTTGAGAGAGAGAGAGAGAGAGGAGGGATCACATGCACACACTGAGGAACCCACTGCCTACACAAGCCCTTCCTGAATTCTCAACCCACAAAACGATGAGCAAAATGAAATGGTTGTTTTAAGTCCCTACTCTTGGGATAGTTTGAACACAGCAATAGAAGCTGGAACAAAACACTTTTTGAAGGTAGAGCGGTTCAATAATTGATTATTTACCATATCAACATCACAGATTTCGGTCATTAGCATAATTCCTATAAGCAAAGAGTGGAGGAGCGTCAGGAATCTGTTGTGACGCTGCCATTACTTCTGTTTCTAATGGATAACCCTCATGTTCTTTTATTTATCTCCCTCCCATCGGGTTGACAATATGAAGCAGAAAATTGTTAACGTACTTTCTACTCCCTCTTAATATTATTTAGTTTTTAAATTTGAAAGCACTTTATCATTAGCTAATTCATTTAGTAGTCTTTTAAAATATGCAAATTTATCTTTCTCAATTAGCATTTGATAATAATAGAATAAATTGGAAGAGAACTTTTATTTTTATTCTATCCTCATTACATACAGATATAGTTCGGAAAAAAGAACTATTTGTTAAGGAAATTATTTTGCTCTAAGTCACTAAGTGAATATAATTAGGGAAAAAAATGAAATATACCACATGGCATTAAGATTGAAATTGTGGTTTTCCAGGTGTGACTATTTTTTCCTCCTAAGTAATTATGTTGTGAAGCCACAGCACATTATACTTTAGGTATCTGTGATGACCTAGTGAAATAACGGATATGGGCATCAAAACACAAGTCCACCTAGGACTGTCTTGGAAGTGGTGCTGAGTAAAGGAGAATCTGGCTGTGGGAGCTCGGCCTCGGCTCGGCTTGGGCCTCTGCATCTCAGTTCCTTTTTCCAGAGAGCAGTGTACTTAGTCCCTGATGCATGTAACTGTAAACTCTTATGAAATATTCCCAATTTTCAGCAAATATAATCTACATCGAAATTGGCTTCAGTTATAGCAAAAATCAATAGATGAGAAAGAGCTTCTTACTAGAAAATATACCTCTCACAATGTGCTAATTTAATCTTCCCCACCCAACATTGTTGGTTTCATCATTTCTGTTTTGTAAATGAAGAAATAGGCCCCAAGAAGTTAGGGGAAGAGGAGTCCCAAGGTCCACACTTAAAATGGAAATCTGCCCTTTGGATCTCTGGACTCTGGACTCCTTTCCCAGGGCCCTTCCAGGAGGATTTTTCCTCCATCAGCAAATGTTGCTCCCAGGGTACCCTGGGCTGGGGTACAGCATGATCAGTAGTCAGGCTCTTGGAAGCAAGTGTGAGCAGGTAGGGGGACAAGGGTGAAGTTAAATAGTTTGGATACTCCTATTGGTAAAGACAACTTAGCTGCTAAATGAATGGCCGGATTAAACACAAACTCCTTCATTACGGGCTGGTTAACTTGTTTGGCGTCCTGGCTCTCATGGTGCCTCTGAACTGAGAATCCTGCTTACCATCGGTGGGTTGAGCTAATAGTAAGTTGAGGGCATGATTTCCTGGCTGTGAATTAAAATCTCCTGGGAACTTTGACAAATCTGAGAATCCTGAACCTTTCTAACTCAATTGCTCTGTGTTGGTGGACCAGACATTGGTGATTTAAAAAAATACCTATTTTCAAAAGAAAAACCATTGCGTTGGGATGAGGAATTTTCTTTCCTTCTTCCAGTGGATATATTTAGTGTAATAACTGTGGTTATTGCCAGCTGTCTTCTCCACCTTATGCCAGATTTATGTAATAATCACTTCTCAACAATTATTTGTCACATGATTACATGATGTTTTGGTGACTTTATATCCTGTGTTTCCATCACATTCATGACAATTTCATCTTCAGGGATAAAATGACTGTAAGGTTTAACCTGCCAATACCATAGGAGAACTTGAACCCAAGTCCCTTCGTGCCAGACATTTGCATTTACCCTGCAAGCCACAGAAGGAAAATCTCACTGCAGCCAGTGGCCCGGTCATCTTATACATTCCCTGGTGTGAATGCCATAATCATGCATTTCTAACAATTGCCCTCAGATGTTCTTTGAGCACCTTACTGTTCTGTTTAACTTAGAATTGGTCATAGAAAAAAAATGCAATCTAAGAAGGGCTCCTCCCCTCCTTTCTGGATTCTGCACATTTTCTTTTTATGCAGGATATGGTAGCCAGTAGCTGTCAGCATCCCAGCTCTGGACCTTGGGACCTCCAAGGCGCTCTTGGCAATAGCAGTGGAGGGAACAGTGTGGTCTCTGAGCTCCATCCACATGGTATGCCCTTCCTTCATCACACGGGAACCTCCTAGCTCTTTATAGCCCCAGTGTCATTGTTTACTAGTCACATGCTGGTCTCATGTTTTCATGGGCAGCTTGTGACATAGCCTTAGACTCTTAAGAAAATAGTACCTCATGGCCAACCTGGCCTGCCTAGCCAGCCTGTACAAAGGCATGTGGAATAGGCATTTTCCCTTCTCTGTCCCTGGATCTTAGTCCATGTGGTGAAGTCCATGGACCCCCTCTTAGAATAACCTTTCTAAATGTGCAAAGCACTATGTTTACAAAGGAAACAAATTATATAAAAATGCAGTTATCTACTATGAAAGAATGAATTTGTGATAACGTTAACTTAGGTACTTTATTAATGAATGAAAGGACATCTGATGTGCATCGATGACTAAGATAATTAGAAGCAGTGATGAATGACATTTGCAGCGATCCTATGTAAAATGAAACACTGCGGGGGTCCTCACCTGGGTAGGCTGCCTGCACTGATCATGGGAGTAAATGCTAAATTTTCATTAGCGGTGAGTGAAATAAAGACATGAACTTTTCCCATCTGAAGGCCCCGATATGTTCTCTCCGCAGCCTCCTTAGGTATTCACAAAATGGAGTTTTGTGGGATGTTAATAGGTATTAGGATTTAAAACAGCTCTGTGGTTAGAGACACTTGGAACATGCTCTGTTGAACAAAGTAAAACAAGTTCCTTTATTGCAGAACTTTTAAGATCCTTCAGATCTATTCTAAATCTCCAAGGGGCCATTTTCAAACCATTGCACCAAGTAACTCTTGAGAGGAGCGCATCCCGAAGGCAGAAGCACTTCAGGAATACCCCGATATAAAAAAAAAAAAAAAAAAAAAAAAAAAGGAATACCCCGATAACGAGGGCCAGCCGCAGGTTCCCGGTGCCGGGCAGCCGAGCCCAGCCCGGCTGGAAGCACAGGCTGGAAGGGCTCCCCGCTGCCTGCCTGGGGCACCTCAGCCCTGAGCCGAGGGTGTCCAGAACTCGGGTAGATTGTAGACCCGGCCCTTCCCAGGATGCGCTGCCTCTGCCTCGGGGGTCCTGCAGACCCGAGAGCCTGCAGCTGTCAGGAGTGGCCTCGGGAGTCACTTCGGATTCTTGAGGAGAGGGCTGCCAAACCGCCCGCAGACCCTGCCCCTACCCAGTCTGCCTTTTGGGTCCTATTCCCCACTTCATCACCTTTCAACACTTGTCTCACAGTCTCCAGGGAAACAAAGACCCATCCTTCTCATGGGGGCTGTACATGTTTGGCTTTTTAAAAAAAATTTAATTAAAAAATTTTTTTATTACTCTTCTTTCTCAAAGGGAAGTGCATTGTTTACTTACAGCAAGGGACACAAGGTTCAATACTACATGCCCCTTCCCTGCCAGGTACTGTGCTGAGAGCTTCATTCCTGCCCAGGCCTTGGAGACAATGCTACAGGTTCTGAATCACAGTCTCTTTGAGGAGACAGCAGGCAATGGCTGACTTCTGCAGGTCTGGGCCTGGTTGGCTGGTGTGGACTATGTAGCTCTGGGATTAGTGGCTGACACTGGAATCTGGGAGATTTCTTTGACAGCCTTCACTGATTTTTGTCTCCTTTGGTGGGAAAGGATGGGATGGAGCAAGGAGACGGAACTGGGCAATTTGAGGAACGTGGAGTGTGGGGACATCACTGTGTAGACCGTCAGCCTGCCTCCTTGAGAGGACCAACTCCTGTCTCTTTCTAGAGCACACCATCTTTCTTTTGAATGATCAAAGAAACCATTCAAGAGTGAAATGAAGGGCTCCTTATCTCCCTACAGGATCTGAGCTCAATATTGTGAAATGAGAGGGCGATAATTGACCAATCACATATCAAATGAATACACCGGACCTTCACCTATCACCAGCAATTTCATGCCATAATTGACAATAAACCGCTGCTTTTGAAAATACTTCTGCAATAGCATCAGTGCTGCTATTGTTTTTTGGGGATTGTATTTTTTTATTTCAGAAAATGCGATCTCCTTTCAACCACCTCAAGCTCACCCTGCCAACTCAATGCTTTCACATACTCCCAGATTTTCAATCTCCACTTCCTGGTTTTTGCTTGTTTGACGTTTGAAGATATTGAAGGGTAAGGCAGCATATCCACTACTCAAAAAATATTTTCTTATCATTGATATGTACCAGATACATAAGCTAAATAAGTTGGCACATGTTTTTATATCTACATGTTTTCCATTAAACATGTAGTTTCTTACATACGCATCAGAAAAGTGACTTGAAGCTCTTTTATTATATAGTTTCATTTGAAAGAACTTCTTATTCCCCCCCCACCAAGACCAGTCCTTTAAAGTTGTTTATTTGTTTTGCAATCATTCATTTACTGAATGTGTACTCTCAGCCAGGCACTGTATTAGGCATTCAAATACAGACAGATGCTTCATGCAGTCCTGCTTTGAGAACAGAACAACAGAATAATTTCTGTGTTATTAAATAATAGTTTAATCCAGGAGTTTAGGAAGAAAAGAAGATTAAAATACAAGATTAAATAATTTAGTGATCCCAAAGAGATCATCTGAGGAAAGGGACATTAAATTTTTAGAAATTATTGCATAATCTTATTTTGACCAAGATGACTGAAACTAAAGTTAAAGCAGTATTTATTGCCCTTACTTGAATGTGTGCCCAATTATGTAGTATATTTAAGAATATTAAATGTGGGTGCACCTGAGTGGCTCAGTTGGTGAAGCATCTGCCTTTGGCTCAGGTTATGATCTTGCAGAGTCCTGGGATGGAGACCTGAGTCCCAGCTCCCTGCTTAGTGGGGAGCCTGCTTCTCCCTCTCCCCTTCACCACTGCTCATGCTCTCTCTCAATCTCTCTCTCTCAAATAAATAAAATTCAAAAAAAGAATATTAAATATGTATACAGATATAGTAGAATCAAAGCCATACATTTTCATTAAAACCATGGCTAAGAATTTGAACATGACTATGGACTTCTTTGTGTGTTTGTGTGTGCATGTGTGTATTTGTTGAGATAGCTGTACATAAGCTTCAATAAATCTGAATTTAAGGTTTAGGCTTTTATCCAGGAAATGTATCACAAAGACTCTGGAGAAAAAGCCAGTTGATAATTTAATGAAAAATTTGGAAGCTCCAATGAAAACTAAGCCTAAGCTATGTGCTACCAGAGGTTTTTCTAAATTCTTCAGAGCTTACTTTAGCTTCAGGTATTTAAAAGTCAACCCTGTTTTGATTTAAAGGTTTAAACAGCTTAGAGTTTTCTAACAGAGATTTAAAGAATTTGAAGAAGGGCAGGCCAGTTAATCCTAAATGTGAATTCAGTTGAAATACTGATTCAGGGTTTAAAAAATCATAATAGTTGGCAGAAATGGGAAGCACTCTCTTCACGTGATCTACCTTTGATGTTTAAACTAATCTTCAAATGCTTTTTTGGACACCAAAGACAAAGGTTGACCACTGAGCTACCTGGGCACCTCTGCTGAGTAAAATCAAAATATGCACACAGCCTTTGTGATCCTGGACCCGGCTCCCATATCCGTTTCACATTATCTGCTGGCTTGTTTCTTCTCAAGAAACAAGGATGGGCTCCGGTTCTATCAAGTTATGGGATGGGGGCCATAAAGCTCTGGTGAGTGGAATAACATGCTGGGCAAGATTGTGAATCAGGACACTGAGGGAGACATGCTCAAAGCCAACAGTGAAATAACTCTCAGTTTCTTGGTACAGTTAGGATGGAGTCTGAAGTAGTCACTCTTGGGGTTTAGAATTTAAACTCTGGGTAAGAAAGGGAGGGCATCTTGGAGGTTCCTGTAATGTAATGGGAAGGACTCTGCACAGTGAGGTCTAGAAAGCTGGGTCCATCCTACCAAAGACCTTGATGGGACAGTTATAACTGGCAGTGGATTGGAAAGGAAGGAGAGGGGGGGCTCTTGGAAATCATGGCATTAGCTTTCCTCTTTCCCTTCCAGCACCCACTGTTGGGACACTGGTCGTGGCTTCACCATTGCTGGTTGGAGTGTTCTGAAGCAAGTCATTGCCCTTTTCAGCCTCAGTATTCTCTGCTACACAGTGGGAATAATCCCACATGCCTGGTGCAATGCGAGGTGTTGCTTGTAGAGTCATATTCAACCATGTAGAGTAAGTAGCATACTTGTAATGACGTGAAACATATTTTAGGGGATCCCAAGGTGACTCAGCAGTTTAGCGCCTACCTTTGGAACTTTCTCTCTCTGTCTCTCTGTGTCTCTTATAAATAAATAAATAAAATCTTTTTTTAAAAAAAGAAACATGTTTTAGGCATGTGTGTGTGTGTGTGTGTGTGTGTGTGTGTGTGTGTGTGTGAAAGATTTTCCAGGCTCCTATATTTGTTTATTTTTAACCTTGATTCTCTGCTATATTTACTGTACATCCTCCTTTTTATTTCATTTAATTTTTTAAATGAAGATTGTATATATTTAAAGTGCACGATGTGATGATTCCATGTACATATACATAATGAAAAGATCACTGCGTTTCTTTTCGCATGGCTACCATTTTGTATGCATGTGGTAAGAGCAGCTGAAATCTACTCTTAGCAAATTTCCAGTATTCAATATTAGCTGTATTATTAACTGTATTATTATTAATTCTAACTGTATTGTTAACTGTATCTATACTCATCAGGCTGTACACTAGATCTCTAGACTTACTCATCCTATGTAACTGTAACTTTTTTACACTTTACCAACATCTTCCTATTTACTCCACCTCCTACTCCTGGTAACTACATCTATTTATTTACCTTTTTCAAGTTTCTGCATGTAAGTGAGAACATTCAGGGATTTTTCTTTCTGTGCCTGGCTTATTTCACTTAGCAATGACCTCGACGTTCATCCATGTTGTTGCAAATGGCAGGATCTTTCTTAAGACTGAAAAATATTCCATTGTATGTATAGACAACATTTCCTTTTTCCATTAATTCTTTGACAATTAGGTTGTTTATGTATCTTGGTGACTGTGAATAATGCTGCAGTGAGCATGCAGGCACAGATATCTCTCCCAGGTACTAATTTCACTTCCTTTGGTTATAGGCCCGAAAGAGAGATTTCTGGGTCACAATGTATTTCTATGTTAATTTTTTTGAAATTCATACTGTTTTCCATAATGGCTGTACTAATTTATATTCTCATCAACACAGTACAAGAGTTTCTTTTTCTCCATACTTTTGCCAACACTGATGTTTCTTTTTTTTTTGATAATAGACAACCTAACAGCTGTGAGGTGATACTTCGTTGCAGTTTTGATTTGCATTTCCCTGATGAGCAGTGATGTTGAACACCTTTTCAGACACCAGTTGACTATTTTTATGACTTCTTTGGAAAAATGTCTATTAGGGTTCTCTGCCCTCTTTTAAATCTTTTTTTTCTATTGTTATATAGTTGTACGAGTTTGTTATATATTTTGGATATTAACTCATCAGATATATAATTTGCAAATATTTTCTCTCAATCCTTAGGTCACTTTTTCATTTTTTTTTTTTCTTTTTCTTTGTGGAAGCTTTTTACTTTGATGAGTCAACTTGTTTATTTTTGCTTTTGTTGGTGGAATTTTTGGTGCCACAAACAAAAAATCATTGCTGAGGCCAAAGTCAAAAAGCTTTTTCTCTATGTTTTCTTCTAGGAGTTATGCTTTTAGGTCCTATGTATATGTCTTTAAGTCATTTTGAGTTTATTTTTGTGTATGGTATAAGATAAAGGTCCAGTTCATCCTTTTCAATGTGGATACCCAGTTTTTCCAACACTATTTATGGAAGTGATTATCCTTTCTCCATTGAGTATTCTTGGATCCTCTGTCAAATACTTGTTGACTGTATGCGCAGGGGTTTATTTTGGGGCTCTTTCTTCTATCCCATTGGTCTGTGGGGCCTATTTTTATGTCAGTACCACACTGCTTTGATTACTATAGTTTTACAAAATAATTTTAAATTAGGACTGTGTTGCTTTTAACTCTGTTCTTCTTTCTCAAGATTGCTTTGACTGTTCAGGGTCTTTTGTAGTTCCATTAGAATTTTAGAATTAGGTCGGGCGGTTTGAACGAGACGAAGACGGAATCGAAGCCGGGCACAGGCAGTGGACGCGGTCCCGCAGAGAGCTGAAGATGGCAGTGAACGTATACTCAACGTCCGTCACCAGTGATAACCTAAGTCGACATGATATGCTGGCCTGGATCAATGAGTCTCTGCAGCTGAATCTGACAAAGATTGAACAGTTGTGCTCAGGGGCTGCCTATTGTCAGTTTATGGACATGCTATTCCCTGGCTCCATTGCCTTGAAGAAAGTGAAATTCCAGGCTAAACTAGAGCATGAATACATCCAGAACTTCGAAATACTACAAGCAGGTTTTAAGAGAATGGGTGTTGACAAAATAATTCCTGTGGACAAATTAGTAAAAGGAAAGTTTCAGGACAATTTTGAATTTGTTCAGTGGTTCAAGAAGTTTTTTGATGCAAACTATGATGGAAAAGACTATGACCCTGTAGCTGCCAGACAAGGTCAAGAAACTGCAGTGGCTCCCTCCCTTGTTGCTCCAGCTCTGAACAAACCGAAGAAACCTCTTAGCTCTAGCAGTGCAGCTCCACAGAGGCCCATTGCAACACACAGAACTACTGCAACCCCTAAGGCTGGCCCGGGTGTGGTGCGAAAGAATCCTGGTGTGGGCAACGGGGATGATGAAGCAGCTGAATTGATGCAGCAGGTCAATGTATTGAAACTTACCGTCGAAGACTTGGAGAAAGAGAGAGATTTCTACTTTGGAAAGCTAAGAAACATTGAATTGATTTGCCAGGAGAACGAAGGGGAAAACAACCCTGTATTGCAGAGGATCGTGGACATTCTCTATGCCACAGATGAAGGCTTTGTGATACCTGATGAAGGGGGCCCACAGGAGGAACAAGAAGAGTATTAACAGCCTGGACCAGCAAAGCAACATCCGAATTCTTCACTCCAAATCATGTGCTTAACTGTAAAATATCCCCTTTTATTATTCTTAGAGGACTCACTGGTTTCTTTTCATGAGCAAACAGTACCTCTTCTTAAAGTGCACTTTGCAGAAGTTTCACCCCTTTTCCAATGAGTTTGAGTTAGGAGCTTTTACCCTGTAGCAGAGCAGTATTAACATCTAGTTGGGTCACCTGGGGAACAGAGAGGCTGACCATGGGGCTCACTGTGTGGATGCTGGTAACACTCACTGCTGGAGAAGGTGCTTTTATGTCATACACTGAGGTGAAGTCCTCAGTAGAGAAATGTAAAGACTGATTTGAATTTTAAGCTAATGTGAAATCTTGGCAGAGAACGTTTTAATAAATAAATGCCTTAAGAGTATTTAAAATATGCTTCCATATTTCAAAATATAAAATGTACCATGACAGGAGAATTTTACATGTTTGACAGGGTGTCTGGGAAGGAAGGGCCAGACCTCTGGACCTTTGGAATCTGCTGTTCACAGGCCTTGCAGGGCTGCTTGAATCCTCAAAGACCTAGACCTTGGCTCAAAAGGGAAATTTAAAAAGTTGCTCTGTAAAGCCATTTGGTGTCCTTGACCAATCGTATCCCTCCTCTAAGAAGCAAGAGGCATTGTTGCTTGGATGAATAGAGGGCATGTTTCAGCCCTGAGATGTTGAAGAGCTTGAATTTCCTTGAACATTTCTCTGACGATTTTTCCAGTTATCCCTGAAATTTCTATGTATTGTGTTTTTGGGAAATGAGGTGTGTCCAGTTTCTAAATCTAACAACTACTTTTGGGGACTTGCCCACATCTCTGGGATTTGAATGGGGGTCATGTCCCATTTTACTGTCTTTTAAGTTTACATTGAACATGTTTCTCTTCTCTGCTCCCTGTGCCCACTGGGGACTCCTCTTTGGCTCCTTAAAGTTTGCTGCTTAGAGTGTAAGTTCAGCAGGCAGGTGGTCACGCTGCAAGTCTTTCTAGACCTCTGGCAAAGGGAGTGACCAGTGAAGGCCATCGCTACCTTAGGATCTGCAAGGCTGGGTGTTCTCGGTACCTGCTGTCCACCACCCTCCACTGTTATCGGAATACTTTGCCAGTGCACTAATCTCTTTGGAGATAAAATTCGTTAGCGTGTTACTAAATGTTAATTTTCTTTTGCAGAAGATACAGTACCAGTGTCTGAATTAATTATTAATATTTAAAATATTTCATTCCTTAACTCTTCCTCATTGCTTTGCCCCTAGCCTATTCAGTTCCTTTGTTTGGCAGAATTCTGCAAAATGTGTGTCACCCACTACTGAGATTGTTCAGCCCCTGATGTATTTGTATTGATTTGTTCCTGGTGGTAGCTTGTCCTAAAATGTGTGTAGAAAGCAGATATTTTATGATAAAATTGTTGTGTAGTGCATGCTCTGTGTGGAATTCAGAGGAAAACCCAGATTCAGTGATTAACAATGCCAAAAAATGCAAGTAACTAGCCATTGTTCAAATAACAGTGGTGCTATTTCTCTTTTGTGGCCTTTTAGACTTTTGTTGCCCTAAAATACCATTTTATTGGGAACCCATTTTCCACCTGGTCTTTCTTGACAGGGTTTTTTTCTACTTTAAACAGTTTCTAAATAAAATTCTGTATTTCAAGAGAAAAAAAAAAAAGAATTTTAGAATTATTTTGTTCTATTTCTGTGAAAAATGTCATTGGATTTTTTGTAAGCATTGCACTAAATCTGTATATTGCTTTGGATAGTATGGGCATTTTAACATATTAATACTTTCTATCTATGAACATGGCATCTTTCCATTTCTTTATGTCTTCAATTTCTTTTATCAGTGATTTATAGTGTCCAGTGTACAGCTCTTCCACCTCTTTGGTTAAATTTTTTTCCTATGTATTATATTCTTTTGGATGCAATTGGATATGGGATCATTTTCTTGGTTTCATTTTCGTTTTCAAGCATGTTGTTGGTGAAAAAATTCAACTAATTCTTGTATGTTGATTTTGTCTCATGCAACTTTCTTGAATTTGTTTGTTCTCATAGCTTTTTGTGTGTGCATGATCCTTTTTATGACACTGTGTAACCACAAGTTAACACAATAAGGAGGACAATAGACTAATTATAACTAAATTAACCAAATAAAATTCCTTTTTTCCCCTCAATTGTTAACTCCAAGCCAAACCAATTCTTAAATTGAAATATTTGAAGCAACTACTTCACTTTCCTTTTGCAAATCAAATAAAGAAAGGCAGCAGGATTTCCAGACGAAAGAAAGCACTTAAGATTAGTTTCTTCTAGTTTGCCAGATGCCTTGGAAATGTCACTCACCTGCTGCGGTTTTCAGGCCTTTCTCTGTTATAATGAGCAATGTTAACCTATTTCATGTGATTTTTGTGAGAAAAAGGAATAGGATCTCCATTGCTTAGTTAAAATTAAAGAGCTGGGCTGCCCGGGTGGCTCAGTGGCTTAGTGCCGCCCTCAGCCCAGAGCGTGATCCTGGAGACCGGGGATCGAGTCCTATGACGGGCTCCCTGCATGGAGCCTGTTTCTCCCTCTGCCTCTCTCTGTGTCTCTCATGAATGGACAAATAAAATCTTAAAAAAAAGTGAACCGTCTTTGTAAGTGCCTGCTGCTGATGACAGTTTTGATAATAATTATATTGGAGACACCTTAGTGGGAAGTAGTTTTACTGAGGCCTTCATTTTACTTCCTAGCTTGTGCAGGTCTGAAGGAAAGGACAGGTACCAATTAGTGTTGAGGGGCATGTTGAGTTTGTGTTGTGCAGTAATGGGAGCTGGGATCCTGCTATGACAGCCGTCAGCATTGCTAATGTGTAAGGACGACCACACCCAGAGGGAGCTGACTTAGGCTGAAATCCAGGGGTGTTCAGTCATCCACTGTGTTCTCCCAGGGTTTCTGGATGGAGAGCATGTAGGTGCATGGACTCTGGAGGCTGACAGGAGGGGGTAATATTAAATATTTAACAACAGTTAAGACAGGGGCTTGGGCACAGCCGTTCAGAAGGTACAGATGGAGTAGGGCCAAGTCTTCAGTTCTGGGTTGGGGGGAAGGCAGGAGTCTCCTGGAAAGATGTCAGGGTGACTAGGACAGTGGGCAGGGGCACTGGAGGATAGGGGATTGGGGGGAGCTTGGGAAGTGGTTGTTTACCAACCAGCACAACACGATTTCAATGTTTCACTGATGGGTGTAGCCATCAATATGGGCTGCCCGCCCCACAGAAAGATCTGCTTTTGATCTTGACCAAAGTTTGGCCTTGGACAAATTGTCTTACCTCTCTGACGCAATTCCTTCATCTGGAAAGTAGGGACATTAGTAATGCAGACTTTGTAAAGTTACCCTAAAGGTGAAATGAGATAATGAGTGAAAAATGGGAGCTTAGCGCCTGGCCTGCAGAAAGTGTTCGATAAATGGCAGCTGTTACATTGTTATGGTTATATGCTTTCTGCCTATCGTCACTGGTATTTTAAAGGATTTTAAATGGAAACAGCTTGGTGTGTATGGTGCCCTTTTTTGGAAGAGATTAGACATCGCTGTTTAGAGTTTATTTGTGCATAGATTTCTGCTTAAATTTTATGATAATCTTAAAAATACTGATAGGAGAAAAGGCAAAAATGATGCTTTAAATTGCTCTGTTATTACGGCCATAACTAACTAATAACAGGCTCACAGATTGAGAGTTTCTGAGATGTAGAAAAAGTCTTCACTATCTACTTAGAAACAACTTAATTTTTTCAAGTTATTGGGGCTCCTCTTCTGAATCACAGCTTTGTTTAGAGGCCTTTTTTTTTTTTTATCCTACTATTAGACAGGGAAGGGATAAATGAAATGAACTTGGATGGGAATGAATCTTTTTTAAGATTTCCATAATCTTAACGAAACGCCTTGGAACATTTAGGACATGCATATCCGTCACAGAAATGTTATGAAATATTGAATAGAATTATTTTGAATGTATAAAGGAGCTCACTAACTAAAATAATATTTTGGAGCAAATCAGTTTGTCCAAACTTTTTATTTTATGACATTTCCCTTTCACATATCTACCTAAATTACTATAGGTATGTGTATGTGCATGTTGAAGTAGATATTCTTTTTTAATCAACAGCTTTTTTGAGCCATAATTCACATGGCCTGCAGCTCATCCATTTAATGTCTACAATTCAATAGTTTTCAGTATGTTTGCAGAGTTATGCAACAATCACCACAATCAGTGTTTGAATATTTCCATCGCCATAAGGAGAGAGTGTTTAATTTTCAAGTATTGGTGATTTTCCCAAAAATCCTTTATTCATTTCTAATCACATTCCATTGTGGTCAGAAGACATAGTTTATATAATTTCAATCCTTCAAATATGGGGTGGGGGGATCGTTTTTATGACCTCATATGTGGTTTATCCTGGAGGAAGGTCCAGGTGCACTGGGGGAGAAAGTATATCAGTGGGCGCTGTGTGCGGTGCTGTATGGATGTGTTACATCTGGCTGGTGACAGTGCTGCTCAAATCGTCAGTTTCCTTGTCAGTCATCACCTGGTTCTTCCATCCACTGTCCATTACTCCATCCAATATTGGGGTATTGAAGTCTCCAATGGCTACCACGAATGGTCTATTTCTCCCTCTAATTCTGTCTGTTTCACTTCATGTATCTCAGGCTCCCTCTCAAATACCCCAGGGCCCAGACTAGGATCTCAGGAGAGAGAGCCCTGTGGTCTTGGTAGCTATCCCCAAGGGGCAGAGTTTCCATCTCGTGGAGCAGATGTGGAATTACCAACTTCTTTGTGATAGAGACCCCCTGACCCTCCACCCAGTTAATTCTGATAATTGATTATATATATATGTAAAATATATAATCGATATCAATATCAATATCAATATATATAATCTATATCTATCTATCTATCTATTCAAACTTTTTGGTGGTTGTGGGGGAGACATTAGAATAAATGTTTCTGCTTTCTGTAGTGACACTGTTTCAAATGCATTTTCCTCTAACTTATCCTGTGATTTTTAACCATTAACTTCCCATCTACGAAAATGGCGTACATAGCCTTATTATCTAATTACTCATGCGGATGTATGTATAAAGAATAAATGGTTCAGGAGAACATTTTTAATACAAAATTGGTTTTACAGTCCTGATCTGACCTGAGTTTTGAGCACGCAGCTTTATTTCCCCTGGGTACCGACTCCATCTATTGCTCAGGTTTTCTGTTAGTTACTGCTTTCTGTGATGATAGTCATGCATTTTTTGGTCTTACTTTTTGGCCGTTGTTCACTGTTTCAGAGTGCTTCCCAAATAAATCTCATCTGCATCCCCTACCCATTTTTGTGTGTGTCTATGTCAAATTTTCTGTGGATGTATAATGACTCTATCACTAGTTAGCAATAGAATGGCCTCTGTAAGGTATGGTTTCTATTAATGTATACCTACCTCAGTTTACACTCTGAATAATTAACCCTTGGCTTTACATAGTGCAAGTAATTGTAAATATCCTCTTATGGGCCTGTGCATTATTGTCTGTGTAATTTAGGTAGGAACTTGGTCTCTTTTGGTTTTGTTTGCACTGGGCTTTAAAATATAGATTGCTTCAGATCCTCCTTACATAGGACAACTCTTAGGGAACATTTCTCCCTTGTTACAAATAGTTTTTATTTTACACTAAATGAATGTGCGTGACCTGTAATACTTTAACACCATGTAATATTTGACCCTTCATATCTTATTTCTGTTTGTGGAGAGATATTATTTGGAATACAGTTTCTCAGGGATCCCTGGGTGGCTCAGGTGGTTTAGTGCCTGCCTTAGGCCCAGGGCATGATCCTGGAGTCCTGGGATTGAGTCCCACATTGGGCTCCCTGCATGGAGCCTGCTTCTCCCTCTGCCTGTGACTCTGCCTCTCTCTGTGTCTCTCATGAATAAACAAATAAAATCTTTTTTTAAAAAAAGGAATACAGTTTCTCATTTATTAACTCCTCTAAATTTATTTAAATTCATAATTTCTCCTGATAATTGTAGAGACTTGATCACAAGGATGAGGGAGTTTTTTTTTTTTTTTGTATATATTTTTATTGGAGTTTGATTTGCCAACACATAGCATAACACCCAGTGCTCATCTGGTCAAGTGCCCCTTCAGTGCCAGTCACCCAGTCCCCCCCATCCTCCTTCCTATCTCCCCTTCCACTACCCCTTATTCATTTCCCAGAGTTAGGAGTCTCTCGTGTTCTGTCTCCCTCTCTGATTTTTCCCACTCATTTTCTCTCCTTAACTATTTTTCATATTTTGAAAGTATCTTAAAACTTATACGTTTATTTTTAGTTACCTAAGAATGAAAACCCCTTGATTCTTTTCTTTGCTTTTATAACTTTGTATCTCAACCCTCTTTTCATGTTGAGAGGCAAATAAAAGAAACTCTTCACTAGCACCTATGAGTTCGATTGGCTGCACACGTCTTCAGCTTGAGGTCAGAGGTAATAAGAGTGTGGGCCAAAATGCTTAAATGAGCAGGGCCTTATCTGTGAAGGAGCCACAGAACCCAGGGGTCACACATGAGATATTATTATTATTTATTTTTGTTTTTAGCTCAAATTTATGTGACCCAGAGTTTGTTAGGTCTTGGAAGTTTGGTGGGTTAGTCTACCAGAAAAAGTCATTGTAACAGCATGCCTTGAGGAAGTTAATACTGAAAAGCAGACATTTTAAAAATGTGGACACCTAATGAAGACATCTGGGAAACAGAAACCCTCCTAATATTTTTATTCACTGATTCAGTCATTCAAGATCCTGTGTTGAACACCTGGAAGTGCTGGGATGAAGTGATGGCAGGACATCTGCCCACAGGGCGTGAGCATGTGCCATCGGACTGAGGAGGAGACACAGAGAGAATGGGTGAGTATGTGGAGCTGAATGGAGGTCTCCCTATCCCAGCACACACATCAAGAGCACCCAGGAAACTAAGCACACCCTGTCTCCAACCTCAGAAATAGCTGAAGTCATTGACTTGCTGCTGGGGTTTATGCCCTGATTAGCACATTAGAAGAAGGTGTGGGTGTGTAAGGCATGGCCACTTTCATCCCATGGGAGCTAGGGCAAGAATGGCCAAACTAGAACACAGAAAGGGTACTTTAATTAACGTAGTATGTCTTGAGCAGTGTTCCCCCTGAGCTGAGAAAAGAAGTAAAAATCCTTATAAGAAGGCCATCACTTTCTCAGAGACGGAATTTCTGAAGTCCTTGTAAGTAAATAAACAGCTAGCATGTACTGAGCACTTACTATGTACCAGGCACTGCTCTAAGACGTTTATGTGCAAGTAATTAATATTCATTACGGTTACTCAACGAGCTATCACGCAGCAGAGTGTGCACGATGCTTTCCCATGGTTTATTGGTGACAGAACTGATTCTACAGTCTAAGTCAGGGTACCTTCCTGCCTCTGGTTTCCAGAGGTGGCTAGATATTCTGCAAAAGTGGTCAATAATACTGATTGGGAGACTGATTAATAAAGCATTAAATATCAACGCAGAAGGTAGAGGAGGGGTGGGGAGGATCAGGGAGAGCATGTTGTTGACTTACTATGACCCACTTGGAAGTGCTCTGTTCCCTAGAGCTGAGATCCTGGACCGTGAACGGCACCCACCTCCTGGCTCGGAAATGCATCAGGGCCAACTTCAGAGGGTTCGCTGGCAGCTCCATTGCTCGGTTTTGATACAGCCATCGAGGAAGGAATATAGGTCTTCTTCCTTTGTAAAAGAACCGCCAAGGAGGCAGCCTGATTCCCAAGAGGGTGGATGACCTGTGTGGTCAGTTAATAGACAATAACAGGCTGGGAATATTGGGGCTTCCCTCCAGTGCTCATCAATTTCACCCTAAATTCCAGTTTCATTGAATAAATCTGGTATCTTCTTTCCCTTTTTCTCTTTCTCTCCTTTCTTGTTCTTCTTTTCTGTTTCCCCCTTCTTTTTTTAATTGAAGAAGTATTCACTGAGCACCTACTACATCCCAGGCAGTGTTAGCTGTTGAGCGTTCATGATGAACAACAAAAATAGTCTCTGATCCCCATGAGGTTTATTGTTTAATGGGTTAGGCAGTCAAATAGTCACATGAACACGTAAGTGACAAGAACCCCAAGAGAGCACATGATTTTATGAGACCCTGGAGAGCTGTTTGGTCTAGTGGAGAAGAGCAGACAGGGTTGTCTGATGAAACAATGACCAAGCCAAGAAACAGACAGAGGTATGTGAGAAGGAGCCCAGGAGAGCAGCACATGCAGCAGCCTCATGCTGAGTCTGTGAGTGTGCCCAGGCCAAGAGAGGTCCATGTGGGGAGGTACAAAGGTCAGAATCGAGAAGAGGTGAAGCCGAAGGGACAGGGGGCAAAGCCAAGAATGGAGGGCCTAGCAGGCCACACTCAAGATATGTCTTTGTCTGACAAGCCAGGGATCATCATGGAGGTGACATGGCCAGATTTGTATTTTGGAGGACACTCTGGCTCCAGGGATGGCATACTTGAACGGAGAACAGGGCTGGATTTATGGTGATGCACAGAGGGCTATTGTGCACAGGCCTGAGGTCCCTCTGAGACCTTCCCACAAGGAGAGGTCAACTATACATGCATTGGAGCTTTCCATTCTCACATTATTATACATTGTCTTTTTTAATGAAAAGTCCAAAAAAACCAGGGAGGTCAGACAAGTGGAGGTGTTATTGCTTAATGAGACCCTAAGTATTACAGAAGCTCCACAAAGGCTGGTTATTGGCTTAACAAATTGTTTCTTTACAGTCAGCAAACAGATTTTAATACTGAGGCTCTTTTCCTCAGAAATTTTGGGAAAGGAAGGACTTTGATTCATGTTTGTAGAAACTTTCACATCAAGGATATATAGGCATCATTTTAAACTTACTATTTATTCAGTTTTATCTAATTTTGGACTTGTGTTTATGGCGAGGATAATTCTCAGTGAAGCTTATCATGACTACAACGGTCTGTACCTCATATGCATCCTTTTCTCTCATGTCAATTTCCAGTTTTTCTAGTTGTCCCCACTTACAATCCAAAGAGACTCCTCAGCAGAATTTAGCATCCACAACATGTCACTTGGTTTTCTCTGTTTCTTTTTTTAAAGATTATTTATTTATATGAGAGAGAGCATGAGCAGGAGAGGAGTAGAGGGAGAGGGAGAAACAGACTCTCCACTGCGCATGGAGCCTGATTTGGAGCTTGATCCCAAGACCCTGAGATCATGACCTGAGCTGAAGGCAGATGTTTAACTGACTGAGTCACCCAGGCACCCCAATTTTATCTGTTTAATACTTGTATGTTGATACATCCCAGAGGACTTGTTAGGCTCTGAGGATGGATTGAGGCTCAAGAGGAAAATAGCAGATGGTCTAGAGATTTGTTATGTGTGTATCACAGAGTTTCTCAGAAGTATTACCTATACTTAAAAGTGGGCTAAAGATTGAAATACGTCCTTGGAGGAATGAGATACTACAGTATAGTTGACCGTAGAACAATACAAGTTTGAACTGCACAGGTCTTCTTATATGGGGATTTTCTTCTATAAATGTGGTATAATATTGTGTGATTTTCCTAACATTTTTTTTCTAGCTTACGTTATTGTAATAATACGACATATAATCCATATAACATGCAAAATATGTGTTATCCACTGTATATGTTATTGATAAGGCTTTTTCAACAGTGAGCTATTAGTAGTTAAGTTTTCAGGGAGTCAAAAGTTATATGCAAATTTTTGACTGCACAGGGGTTGGCAGCCCTAACCTCTACATTGTCCAAGCGTTCACTGTACATCATGGAGGATCTTGCTGAACCATTTAATCTAATAGTGTGCTTCGGATAACAAATACTCTACAATTGAGGACAATTATTTATGTCATAATAAATCTGAAATGAAAAGTTTTTTAATTTAAAAAACGTTTAGGTACACAAAACATTACCTTTCCAAAGTCAGTGCTTCCTGAAAGACCCATTAGAGATTTTGCAGAGCTTTTCTTGGCTTTGCTTAAGGTACAAAGTATTTTCAAGACCATTGTGAGAACATTTAAAGGGGTCAAGGTGATATGAAGGAATAGATTTGGGATATGAACTTTTAGAATATGCTAAAGCAATAGAATATGCTGTAGGTAGAGAAATCCTCATTATGATGGCATCCAAGTACCACAGCAACAAATGTGTTTTATCTACTAAAGTCCTAGCCTCTAAATCTCACTTCAACTCTTAATTTGAAGCCAAATTCGTTGCCATTTTCTGCCTAGGGACTATTGACAGGATATAAAATGATGATTAATTTGGAAAGGAAGATAATTTAAGGTAGACAGGTTCATTCCTTCAATAAATGTAAATACCAATTAGCCAGGTATAATGTAAGGTACTCAGAGGAGAGCAGTGAACAAGGTATAATTCTTACTTTCAAGGACTTTGCAGTCTAGTGGGGCAGGTTGACCATTAAAAGAGCAATTACATAGTATATATAATAAATGCTACCCTATATTCAAATGAGGAACACATAAGAGAGGCACCTACCAAGACAGACTTCCTGAGAGGAAGTGGCTTCTACACCAATAAGAGTCAGCCAGGAATGAGTAGAGAGGAGGCTGAAGAAGGGGTTACTCATACAGAGGCAACAGCATGTACAAACACTGTAGTATGGCACTATCTGGGAAGGGATGAATGCTTACCACACCATACAAAATAAAGGGCTTGGAGCAGAACCCCCAGTGACACAGGATCCTAAATATTGCCAGTCTTCATCATGACTGTTTCTTGCTCTTGAGATAGATGAGATGAAGCAAGCAAAGCCTTGGGTTTCAGCAGATAGAGTATGGTGGGTAATAACAGGTTCTGACACCTCCCAGGGCAGCCATGTGGTTTCATAAGGCTCTTATCCCTCCCACACATTGCAGTCTATTGGTTCTTTACACAAAGGCATGATGTTAAAAAGGTCTTGGGTCATGATGAACAAGGAGAGAGCACCCCTTTGTTGTAAAGACCATATTTTAAAGGCGGAAAAGTGCTTTGATTTATCTTTTTCCTCTGAATTTCTTTTGTCTATTATTCACAATTGTGATTTCTTCAATTTCCTATATTTTCTGATTTTATCAGAATTTTCTGTGCATTCATTTTTTGGATGAGCTTCTTTGTTGTTCAAAAAGAAAACAGAGCAGGAGCCTCACTCAGACCCATGACATGGCCCTAGACAGGGACAGAACCATGGCATCAACTCTTGGGCCAGAAACCAGCCGTCCAACTTGTCAGCTGAAGACTCTTTGTGGATAAGGCATAGGTCCTTCATTGTGAAGCAATACTTGCTCCTGAGAGAGGAAAGAATTCTTGGGCTTTGCTGCTGGTCAGGCCAAGATGCGGTCTTGAAAGGAGAGCTCAGCTGTCCATGGTGCTCACTCCATTGACTTCCTGGTCACTTTTCTTGGGCTTTGGTGATTAACCTAGTTGCAATCCATTTTACTTTCACTCTTGATCAGGACCCCATCACACTGGTCAAGCCACTGATATTTTTGGTTACATTATAATCTTGACCTCCTCAGCTCCTTACTGGCCTGACCACACCTCCTCCTACACTGACTGAATCTGTTGATGCTCTGTTAAGTTCAGGGACCACGTTGTTCTGCTCTGGTTTCTGCTGAATGTCCTTGGATTTATTTTCCAAGTAAAAAAAGAACCCTGTTTTATTATGAATAATGAAAATGTTCTCAGTTGTTAAAAATGTAAATGAATATCTGAAAAAAAGCTTTCCGGCTATTTGATTCCTATGGACTGAAAGGCAGCTCTCATCAAGATAATAATGGAAATGGAGACAGGTCACTTTTATTATCAGCTGTTGTCTTCTAGGGCTGATTTTTTTTTTATTAAAAGTCATAAAATATCATTTGCAACCGGTATTTCTAGGGTTTTATTCCATATATTTGAAGGAAAAATGTCAGCTCAAACCTTAAAAAATGTGAGAAATCTTGAATTGATTAATTTTTCAATTATTCTTCATGACAAATGACTTCTCTTGCAATTCCAGGTGAAAATCAAAAGGTGTTCTTCAGCTCCAGGTAAATGTTGACTCTTTTGTCTCATAAAAAAGCACTTAGACATGATAGATAGAATTAAGGAGTGAAATGAGGTCTCTTAGCAAAAACAAACATTCTGACAACATTCCTGACTTTCCTGTCTTCTTGCAAGTTAGATAACTGAGAAGTGTTCTGCTAGCAATTATTAGCCAAATTTTAGCCTTTCAAGAAATTGACATTTTAGACCTAAATTAAAAACCACCTATAATATTAAAAGCACTGAATAAAATACACTACAAATTTGAGGCTTGATATATATGTCATAGCTTTGCAATATTTCAGATACTCACAATGGCTTACTGGAGCCTAAACAAATGGGACAATGCAAAGTCTACAGAGGTTTTTAAAATTTAGTTATATGTTTTTAAGCATTTCTTCCCTAATTGTTCTGGGTAATTCATAAAGGTTTTTTATCTTTATGTTTGCCCTCCCTTTTATAATATTCTCTCTATAGTTCAACATATATGTACTATCTTTCTGGGACCTTTTATATTTTTGCTTTAGTCTTATCTGTCTCTAACAGAGACTGTCTCTATTTTTGCTTTTGCTAAATCTATTTTTGCTTTTGCTAAATCTGTCTCTATTTTTGCTTTTGTCTATCTGTCTCTAATTGTTTTATCTGTCTCTAACTATACAACAGTGCTTGTAGAAGCACACACTGTGAAGATTCTGGGAAGGAAGTTTGAATGTCTTCTTTTCCTAACTATTCACCATAGACCACCTGTCTCAAGCCAAACAGAGATGGGTTTATCAGAAGGAGTGGCCCAAAAGATATGAGTGAGTCTCAGGCTCTGCCAGGGCCTAAACAGTTCCATTTGTGGGTCTGGGGATTAAAAAGCAGTGATTACTGGAATGGGAATTTGGTAGATCATGGGGAAGTCTTAGCTTTTAATGACTTGCGAATTACTCAAGAAATGGTTTGAAATTTCCCATGTGCAAGAATCCCTAAGAAGATCTGCTACACTTTTTATTTTAATTATTTTATTTTTAAAAGATTTATTTATTTGAGAGAAGGAGAGAGTGAGCAGGGGGAGGGGCAGCAGGAGAGGGAGAAAGAATCTCATCCAGACTCCCCACTGAGCAAGGAGCCCCACATGGGGCTTGATCTCAAGATGCTGAGATTATGACCCAATCTGAAATGAAGAGTTAGGAGCTTAACTGACTAAGCTGCCCAGGGCCCCTCTGTTACACTTTTAGAAAGCAGAATTATTGAATGTATGGGTCAACTCTATTCCATTCACCCTTTGCTAGGCAGGGGACTAAGCTTAGAGAGCAGGGAGGCGAGATGCTTCTTCCTGGTACCAAAGACAAGAGACTTCAGCTTACCTCCCTCCTGACTGAGGAAGACCTGGATTTCTGCACACACATATGCATGCACGCACACATCCATGCACCTACTCAGTTATAGAAGTGGTTGCTCTCAATTGAAGCTTCTCAGCAGCTTTATCTGAGCCCTAGTGAATGGACAAAAACAAAGTGACAAACAAGCAGGGAAAGGAAGAATTGATGACAAGTGAAATGACGTAAGTAATTAGAGCATATAAGAAGATTTATTATAGCACACAAGACTTTCAGAACTAAAAATGTGATATTAAAGAAAAAATTCTGGTGAGGAGAGAATTAGTGCTGAGAAGACTAAGGAAGGAATATCTCAAACCATAGAACAAAAATATAAAGAAAGATGAAGAGGACAGATCCTGGCAATGTAACACACAAAAAAACATCTATTGTGAAAGAACCTTCTGGAGGAAGTGCAATAATTAAGCAAGTAATAGTGGAATACTTCCCTGAGTGAAGTAGGACTTGAGTTTGAAGAGTTAAATGTGTTCCTGAGGCTCATCAAAGACTGATATAAAGAAAACACATGGACATGTTCCAGTTAGCTTTCTGATGCTCAGGAATAAAGAGAAAAACCTTTATATTCTGAGAAAGAATGAGCAGGTTACTTATGAAGGAAAAACAAAAGATTAGAAATGGCTTATCTGCAGTTCTGGATGCTTGCCAGATAACATGCATAGACTTCCAAGAATCACCTGCCAGGGTGAGTGAAGTTTACAAATACTCAGGATTCAGAGATTGTATCATCCATAAACCCCATCTGTAGACAATACACAAAAACAGACTCTAGCTAAACAATCAATGAACCACTACAGACATTCACGTGGGAGAGGATTAAAAGGAAGAGAAAGCAGAAGTTAGCAAGAACAATCCTGTAGCAGTTATTAGAAAAGTACAAGCAAAGGAAATAGAGAGAGAGAGAAAGAAACAGACTCTTAACTATAGAGAAAGAAACTGATGGTCACCAGAGGGGAGGTGGGTGGGGGGAGAGGAGAAACAGGTGATGGGCATGAGGGAATGCACCTGTGATGAGCACCATGTGATGTATGGAAGTGTTGATCACTATATTGTACGCCCAAATCTAATATAACACTATATGTTAACTACACCAGAATTTAAAATAAAATAAAATTGATTTTAAAATAAATAATTACATTCAAGTTTTTTTTTTAATCTAACACCCTAGAAATGAAAGCATTTAAAGTATTAAATTTTATCATTATTTGGGAGTCAGTGTTGGGAGTGATGGTACCGGAAGAGAAGGAACAAGTGAAGGCTCTCATTTAGAGGAGGAGAGGGCAAAAATGCCCCGAAGATTTCCTCTGACAGCCACAGGGGCAGAGGCAGAGGAAGAAAGGAGGATAGAATGTCTGGTGGAGGGAGATCCATGATGGTTGGCTTCCATACAGGGCAGGACAAATGTATGTTTGATAATGAATTTTATGACAGGTGACTCGTGGGAAAGTGTCAGGGGACAGAACCTTTTACATAAACACTAATCAATAGGGACATGAGTGTTTACTTGACCAAACCAGTGACTGAAACAAAAGAAAAAGGGAAAACCAGAAAGTAAAATGAATGCAAGATGGAAGGAATAAAGCCAAAATTAGAAGTAAAAGGATGAGAAAATAGAATGAGAAAATGGACAATGATGGAAACAGACGGAGAGCGAGACTGACAACAGTCTTAGATGAGGTGAAATGTAAGCACTTGACATAGCAGAGCACAAAACACCCACTCATTGAAAAGAAGTTTCATGAGTGTATTCACACCAGCCGCTATAGGCAGAAAGAAATTGAGTAACATAATAAACAAATTTGAATATGTAATTTATATTTTTGGATCAAGAACATAATTTCTCTTTCTTCTTTACTTAGTGAAATATTAAAAAATTGGTCATGCCAATTTTTTCCATGACCACGAGGAAAACCTTAGCAAAATAACCAATAACCAATAACCAACTTAACAGGACACATCCTCTGATAAAAAAATGAAATTATAAATAGATAACAAAAATAGGAAATAGTATTTTTTTATAAATTTATTTTTTATTGGTGTTCAATTTGCCAACATATAGAATAACACCCAGTGCTCATCCCGTCAAGTGCCCCCCTCAGTGCCCGTCACCCAGTCACCCCCACCCCTCCGCCCACCTCCCCTTCCATCACCCCTAGTTCGTTTCCCAGAGTTAGGAGTCTTTCATGTTCTGTCTCCCTTTCTGATATTTCCCACTCATTTGGAAATAGTCTTAATATGAGATCAGTGGAGAAACCTAAGAAAGAATTAAAAGGATATGTCTCACAAAAATATATGGGATAAGTGAAAGTTGGTCCTCAATGCTTTGATTAATAAGAGTACAGGCCAAGAACATAGGAATTTATGCTCTTTTGAGAAATTATAATAGAACAAAATTGAGAAAAGAAAGTAGGAAAACAGAATTAGCCGAACTGAAAGTTGAAATATATGTGAAAGTATGTACTAAAGATAAATAAATGAAAAGTAGTTTATCTTTTGAAAAGCCCAATAAATATGTAAGCCCTTGATGGAAAATGATAAAAATTGTACAAGACTTAGGAACAGAAGAAATGAAGATAACCATGATAATACTCTGTGTACTCCTTGGCATCAAATTTGGAAACTAGAGGGAGTTGATGATTTTATGGTGAACCATAAATTACCCAAGTTGAAATGAAGACATAGGAAGTTCAAATAGACATTATAAGATATTAGAAATAGGATTAACATATATTATTAAAAAAGCCCCAAGAATTGATAGTTTGATATCAAAGTTCTATATAACACTTAAAGGATAATTCTCAAGTTAACCCAGATTATATGTAAAGGTGGGAGGATTCCCAACTCAGTTTTGAAGCCTGTAAAAATTAAATACCAAAACATGCAGAGGTGGTACAAAGAAAATAATATAGATCAGTCAGTGTCACTTTTGAAGAGATATGAACATTTTAAATAAAATGTCAACAAATAGAATAAATAGGATAATACACTGTCAGGTTTATAGTAAGTCAGGTTTATTCAAGGAAAGCAAGGAAAGTTCAATATCAGGAAATATATTAACATAATACATGAAAAAGTGGAGGGGAAAACCAATGTGGTCATGTTGGGAGGTATCAAAAGTATTTGATTTAATGCAATAAAGATGCTTGGACATTTTCATTGTATTGTTAAAATAAAAACACAAAGTAATATATAAATAAATAAAAACTACTTACATATATTAAAATTTCTTTTCTTCTTTTAAAACTAGTATAGATCTGACAATTCCAAACATCAGCTGGTATTCATCACAAGTGCACTCATTCATCCCCATCCCCTATTGAAATTTATTTTCAAAAATTATTGTCAATAACTAAAATGTAAAATCGTAGAGTGATTCTAAACAGAGACAAAATTACTTATTTTTTAATGGATGATTGGAAATGAATGAATGAATAAGTAAAAACAATCACTTAAATTATTTTGCAGATTATACTAAAGTTCACAGGAGAAGAAAATGAAACAATTTGCTATAAAGGTTGGAAAATAAAGCATCTTCACAGAAGGATCCTTTCTGGGCTGCCTCCTATCATGGAGGAAGTCAGGATAAATTCCACAGTGTCCCAGGGTCCTGGGTAAGGAATAGGTTTTATTGATAAAAGGGAAAGATTAAAGACCAGATTTTATAGATAGAGATGTGGGAGTCCCCCAGTGAAGTCATCCTGGAGAGCTGACCTGGGTCTGGGTGTTTCTGAACACGGCCTGTGTTCCATGGTCCTAGAAGGATGCCACTCTTCTGTCAATCTCTCTTCTGGAGGATGAACATGAGAAAGGAGCTTTGAAGCAGGTCACAAAGACTGAAACCAAACAGCGTGGGTGTGCAATGGTAGAGATTTCTAATAGTTTCTGGGAACTTCAACTGCCTTGCACCTGCGGATCGGGGTGACAGTATGGACCTTGGGAGCCATGGGGTGATGCAGTGACTTCAGCCAGTGGGAGAAGGTCTCAGCTGAGTCTGAGTGCAGCTTGGCTTCCTATCAAAAGGGGGACACCCTAGAATGAGTATCAGGGTCACTCCTGCTTCTTGAATAATGGAAAGAAAAAGCAAACTACTTCGTTTACCTGGAGATATGATTTCATAAAAGGAAAACCCAGAAGGCTTGACTTTAAAGGATGCATATAAGATTAACATATAAAAATCAATAGTTTCTTAACTATTGGCAATTACCAACTAAACATAGAAATATGGAAAACTTAATTCACAATAGCAACAAAAGCTATGAATTATTTGGCAATGACTTTAATAAGGAATCTACATTCAAAGAAATTATATGATTTTTTGAGGGATTAAGAAATATTTTTTTCAACTAGCACAGGGGTATACCTGACCATGGATGGAAACGTTTAATTACTGAAAGCCATTAATAAATGCCTCTAGAATTTACATATTATATGTAATTAAATCCTAAATAGAACCACATTTGGGGGGACGCCTGGGTGACTCAGTGGTTAAGCATCTGCGTTTGGCTCTGGGCATGATCCTGGAGTCCTGGGATCGAGTCCTACATTGGGCTCCCTGCATGGAGTCTGCTTCTCCCTCTGCCTATGTCTCTGCCTCTCTCTCTTTTTGCATCTCTCATGAATAAATAAATAAAATCTTAAAAAAAAACCCCACATTTTGAATTAGATCAAAATCCCCTATAGAAGACAAATACCTGAGAATAAGCAAGAAAATGCCAGATATCAAAAGGTAATACACAGTCCCAAATAGAATAAAAGTTATTTCTAAAAAAGAAAAAAAATCATAAACAGATCTCAGATATATGGGAATTTAATATGAAGCAAATTTAGTATTTCAAGTCAGTTGTTTTATATTTTTTTAAAGTTGCTATCAAGAAGGAAAGAAAATTAGACTCTTACCTCATACACCAACAGATGAATTAAAAAACTAAGTGGGAAAAAAAAACCCCACATCTTAAAAGATGGTTTAGATGACTGGGAATTAAGGATGCCTTTCTAAGGAAACAAGAAATCCAGAAGCTGTACAATAAGGATACCACATAAACAACATAAACAGACGATGGCTTAGGAAAACACTTGCAAAGCAGGTTCTGTCTTTTGCTTAAGATATAAACAACTGAGTTTGGAGGAGGGAAAGCAATTACATGTGACATCAGATATGATATAATTCCATTTGTGTGCATGTATGTGCACGGGCATTTGTGTGTGTGCAGAAAGATGTGTGAGATATGTTCACCAAGTGTTAATGGTGGTTCTTTTAGGACAATGGTATTTTAGGTGACTCGTACTTACTCAAACTTTCATGTATTGCTAAAACACTTTATCATGATTATGTTCAATCTATATATCTAGCAAGAAGCTTTTTTCTTAAAAACAAAAACAAAAACATAGGGGTGCAGGTGTCCCAGCATTTCACTGCATCTGTATCTTTGGGGTAAATCCCCAACAGTGCAATTGCTGGGTCGTAGGGCAGGTCTATTTTATAACTCTTTGAGGAACCTCCACACAGTGTTCCAGAGTGGCTGCACCAGTTCACATTCCCACCAGCGGTGCAAGAGGGTTCCCCTTTCCCCACATCCTCTCTAACATTTATTGTTTCCTGTCTTATTAACTTTCCCCATTCTCACTGGTGTGAGGTGGTATCTCATTGTGGTTTGGATTTGTATTTCCCTGATGGCCAGTGATGTGGAGCATTTTCTAATGTGCTTGTTGGCCATGTCTATGTCTTCCTCTGTGAGATCTCTGTTCATGTCTTTTGCCCATTTCATGATTGGATTGTTTGTTTCTTTGCTGTTGAGTTTAATAAGTTCTTTATAGATCTTGGAAACTAGCCCTTTATCTGATACGACATTTGAAAATATCTTCTCCCATTCTGTAGGTTGTCTTTGAGTTTTGTTGACTGTATCTTTTGCTGTGCAAAAGCTTCTTATCTTGATGAAGTCCCAATAGTTCAGCAATGTCCACAATAGCCAAACTGTGGAAGGAGCCTCGGTGTCCATCGCAAGATGAATGGATAAAGAAGATGTGGTCTATGTATACAATGGAATATTCCTCAGCCATTAGAAACGACAAATACCCACCATTTGCTTCAACGTGGATGGAACTGGGGGGTATTATGCTGAGTGAAATAAGTCAATCGGAGAAGGACAAACGTTATATGGTCTCATTCATTTGGGGAATATAAAAAATAGTGAAAGGGAATAAAGGGGAAAAGAGAAAAAAATGAGTGGGAAATATCAGAAAGGGAGATAGAACATGAGAGACTCCTAACTCTGGGAAACGAACTAGGGGTGGTGGAAGGGGAGGTGGGCGGGGGGTGGGGGTGACTGGGTGACGGGCACTGATGGGGGCACTTGATGGGATGAATACTGGGTGTTATTCTATATGTTGGCAAATTGAACACCAATAAAAAAATAAATTTATAAAAAAAAACAAAAACAAAAAAAAGCCCCCCAAAATAGAAAGAATCTACATCCTTCTGGGCATGATTGTGGGCATTCAACCACTGGCTCTGGTTAAAAAAAAAAATTAACCTGTCGTTTTTGAAAATGCTTTCCTGTCTGAACACGGTTATCAATATTGAATTCATTTCTAGACAGAAGCCCTTGGTCAGGAAGCATAATGAATCTGGGTAATGCCCTATTTCTTAGGGTTTTGACATTCATATTTGTATCTTTTATTCTCTCCTTGCTGATGGCAGCAACATGTTCTCCCCAGTCGGTGCTCGTGGGTTTCCTGGGGCTGCTATCTTGTGAATACATGCATCACAGGACAAAGGGACAAATCGCCAGAATGGCATAGGAGGTACTCTGTCATTTATTCTGTGAGTGTTGAAAGGCACCAGCTGCCCTTCAGAAAACCAATAACCCCTCAGGAACAAAATGGTATAATATTGTGCGCTTTCTTTGCTTTAGTTAAAAATATGACAGCAATTCCATAATATTCTACAATTTTAGATTATTAGTATGGGGAATGACTTTTAGAATATTTCCTATCATCCTATAAGTGGATTGTCGTATTGTAAATGTCTGCCGATACTTGCTCACCAGGTTTTGAAGGGGAGCTGGTGGAGTTCCTGAAAGTGACATAAAAACTTGGTGAAGGATCCAGACAACGATCCACAGTTGTAAGGCTGATGGAGCTCGAAGGGAATTCAGGGGACCCTCAGTTGCTACTTCCTGGCTTTAAATGGAGACGTGCCCACAGCGTGAGTTTTTCAAATCAAATCTTCATAACCACATGCTAATTTAGATTTTGCTTTCTTCCTATATGGATGGTGGGACCTTCAGGAAAGAAATAAGTCTTTACATTGAAATTTGTAAAAAAAAAAAAAAAAAAAAAGGTGCTATTTATTAGGACTTTTATTACTGGGGCACCTGGGTGACCCAGTTGGTTAAGTGTCTGATTTTTTATTTCAGCTCAAGTCATGATCTCAGGGTTGTGAGATTGAGTCCCATGTCAGGCTTTGTGCTGGGCATGGAGCCTGCTTAAGATTCTTTCTGTCTCCCTCTGTCCATCGCCCTCTCTTGAGCTCTCTCTCTAAAAATAAAGAAAAAATAATCTTTATTACTAATATTAATCTACATTTGTGAAGATCATAAAAATGGCTAAAACAGAGACTGAAGGAGATTCTTTACTTGGAGTACTATAAAGATGACCAAAATGTTCTTGAGGTGAACTGAAACCCTACTCTAGGATTAGAGAGACGTAGAGACACTTACTCGGTTAACCCAGGCATGACTAGCTAAATGCGCATGTACGAGTGTGTGTTCGTATGTATCTAAGACAAGTGGCTTTAACTCTTACACAACCACTGCTGTGTAGTAGGTGCTCTGAAGAGGCTTGCGCTGTCATGGGGCTCTGATACTAATTTCCAGTTCCTCCCAAATCTGAAACTAGAGAAAACCATCCATTTTAGTCCAAGGCTAGTTGATTTTTCTTTATCATCTCGGCTCTGGGTTCTCTATTCATCTTCCCTTTGTTCACAGCAATTATATTATGGAATAATTATTTGTTTGCATCAGGGCATTGAATGCCAGTTGGTCTATGGTTGTTTATTCCACAAGAATGCCTCTCCATCTGTACAGAGTGGTGGCTCTCTCTGAACCGAGGGTCCTTCCTCAGCCTCGGGGTGGGAGAGCTCATGTGTCTGCTCTGCCTTTTGCCACGGAGGTGGTGCGGCATCGGGAAAGGTTTCCTATTACACAGAAGTTACTGATGCTCTTGATACTCTTTGGGCACCAGGATTAAACACTCCCTCTGGCCGTTAGCAACTGAGATTTGTCCCTAAGCATTTTAAGTCAGTTAGTTTAGAAATTCATAGCATTAAAGATGGGATTTCCAACACATAATGATCATCATATTTTCATTATACCTGATTGTCTTTTTTTTTTTTTCTGCTTGACTGTAAAATCCTACATTATTCTTCTATCTTCATGTGGTGCTTGGTCTATGTTGAAATGCAGTAAATGTTAGTTTCCAAGTGTCTCCTCCTGGTGGATTTTACCATCATTTATTTAAATGAAGGAAATCACATTAACAGGCTTATTTATATTCCCTGTTCATTAATTAAAACAGCAGATTCTGAGTGTTGAAATCAAAGACTGTTTGTCATTAAGAAAATTAGGATTTCTGTATTGGTGATCAGGTCCCAGATTACAGATAGTTTTGAAAAATGGATCAGGCTTTAAGAAGAACAAAGTTAGTAGATGGAAAACATGTTAAAAATCGAAAACTACTAGTCTTTACATTTGTAATATCATCATTTTGGAAAAAAACTTAGATTATGTATGATTACTTTTTGTCATTATCAAACCATACCCGTACAGTGAACATGGCAGCAGGGAAAAATGCAAAGACATAGGATGCTTTGTGGCTTTCTTATTCTCAACTCAGTTATGAAAATTGGTGATAAATAGGAAGATCATCACTTATTCTTCTGAATTCTTTATAGCACAGCACCATTTGTGGGGTCTGAGTACCAGAAAGGACAGAAAACACATAATAGCCTTGAAGTAGACCCATTTTCCTTAGATTTGTGGGGAAATAACTGGATTGGTTTTCTTTCCTTTTTTTCCCCCTTAGCCTAATGGTGGAATGAAGAGTAGGGAGCTGATTAGATGAGCCTGTCATTTCTTTATTGCCATGACATCCCTCATACTCCAAGTGTATAATTGTTTCTGTGAGCAGTAAATCCACATCTATTGCCCCTGTTTCAAGACAGTGTTCTGAGAAAAGATGGAGAAAACAACACATGTACTGAAAGGGATAATAATAGTAAAAGGAATGCTCAGGTTTCTGTAAAACTGCCTTATTTTTAAAAGTTTCTTTGGAACATGAGTCCTTTAAACACAGAAATTGACTGTATGTAGAGTTCCCTTTCTGGGAGGGGGCTGGTCTATACCTGATGGCTTCGGGGACTTGTTTCTGCACTGGATAGTGATAACCAGCAATCCTATTGGACAAGGGCATGGGGACCCCACAGAGCGCTGTCTGCTGTGGGCTAGATGCGCCCTGGATGGGGTACCCAGCCTGCCCCAGACCCTGCGACCCACAGGAGTGACTCTGCCTGCTGTTTCTCCTTCAGAGGCTTGATTCCATTCCCACTTGGCTCCAGAGAAGCCCAGGAGGTATCTGAAGAGGTGTTTAGGGTGAGAGTATTTCTAGCTCTTCATGTTTTATTCTGTTCTGGGATCCAGACCTGGTCCACAGCCTTGGCTCTACCACCCAGCATTCGTATCTCCGTTGGATTCTGTCTCCACTTTCTCTTTTCCCTGTGCTTTAGTTTCCTTTCTCTGGGAGACATGGCCTTGGAAGCACAGAGCAAGGTTGGTGTTTTCCTTAGAAAATACACTGGGTGATACGATGCAGCTTAGGTCATCCTACCTGATAGGAGTCTGTGCAAGCTCCCGGAGGCTTTTCTAGGTGCTGGCGCAGCAGGCAGGGCTGCAGAATGTTCCTTCCATGCTGAGCTGGGAGAAATGCAGCAGACAACTCTAGTGTGCCTTCCTCCCTTCCCCTAATAGACAGCAATCAGGCTATAGGGTCATGGCTTTTTATTTATTTATTTATTTTTAATTCTCAACTTCCTTTATTTTTCTAACACTCAAGTGCAAGATCTGCTGCTCTATCATCTACTAAACATACCCTGTCTCTTCTCAGCTCTCAACTTTTGGTCTTATTTATGGCAGGATAGGTTTTTTTTTTTTTTTTCTTTATCACAAATAATTTACACTGGGACTCCAGATGTGTGAGGAAGGATAGGGAAGAAAGAAGTCTTGAGAAGTTACCTGAAGGATATTTATAATGGAGTTTGATTGAAAAATTGCCCTGAAGTTGTTAAGTAAAAGGAAGGCAGGAGCAACTTGTGTCCCAATGGGGTGAGATTCAGCTCACTAGTTGCTGAGGGTCTTGGCCTGGGTTCTCCACAGGAAGCAGAGCAGAGCCAAGGATGGGCTTACAGGTGGCTTGCTATAGAGAGTGATTCCTGGGAGCAGACAGAGGGTCTGGGACGTGGCATGGGGAAGGTGGGAAAGCCAATCCCAGGGTGTTTTACCATGTTGGTCACTGTTGAGGACAGCTAGAGCTAGATTCATCGAGAAGCCTTGGATGATGTGCCTCAAAATGAATCAGCCTGAAATATGTAAAAGGGATCATGTGTCTGCTGGCCCCCATGGGCTGTTGGTCAAGGGTGGGTTTCAGCAAACCTGACACTTTCAGAAAGCAAGCCATGTGTAGGGGCAGCTGGAGGAAGGCTCTGCATCTGCCCTCAGTCTACACCCATGTGAATACACTTACTACACCCATGGCTGCAGAGGTGGGCTGTGGGCGTGGGAGGTGGAGCACACAAGATGTCCAGTACAATGAACTTGCATTCAGTGGTTGTCAGAACACTGTTGATTTAGGAATGACATAGGGAAGCAAATGAAATAAGCAGAAATTTAGGAAAAGGAAAATGATTGGGAAAATGAAAAGTTGAAGTTAATCACTTTTTTTTAAAGATTTTTTATTTATTCATGATAGACATAGAGAGAGAATGAGGCAGAGACACAGGCAGAGGGAGAAGTAGGCTCCATGCAGGAAGCCTGATGCGGGACTCGATCCCGGGCCTCCAGGATCACATCCTGGGCCAAAGGCAGGCGCTAAACCACTGAGCCACCCAGGGATCCCCTGAAGTTAATCGCTTTAAAAAAAAAAACAAACTGTAGAGGGTAAATTACCCTTTAGGTATTAATACCAGTCATGGTTATAAATTCCAACCATTTTTTGGAAACCACTTATTCAAATGATTTTATAGAATATAATTTTAAAGAATAAGTGTTTAAAAGAACCCTATAATGAGTTGAATTTGGAAGCCTACAGGGAGTGGGTACAAGAACTGGTTATGGAACTGTCCACAGATGTCCACTCGCTTATTCTAGGAAGGAGTTAGGACCGATTTTGTGATGAGCTTTGTGTAGAGCACTTGGCGTGAAATGGATTCATCTTATATTTTTCTCCCCACAAGGAGGAATTGTGGATGTGAAGATTCAAGGATGTAAGAACATATTAACCAAGTGAGGTCACGAGTGCTTTACCAGAATCCACGTACTTCAGGTGCTGTGGGAGAGGTGGTGGGGTGGGCGGTGTCGGGAAGGGTTTCAGAGCAAGAAGTAAATGACTCCCGGGTCCCATCCTGTTGCCCATCTCCATTCCCAAAGATCTTCGGTCTTAGAGGGCTGGCATTCAGCTACTGTTCCTTAGGGCAGGTGTTCTCCACTTCCCAAGCAAAGTGACAATGTGCATCATGGGGAGCCAATGATGCTCTGTAGCCAGGGAAGCCCCCTCTGGCCTGTGTTTTGAGAACGGGGGGCTGGGGATGGAAAGCTGCTCTTGTCAGGGGTCAGGTGTGTGGATAACTGATGATCATCACAGCAGAGTCACAGAAAAGAGGGGCTGACTCTTCCCTCCCCCCACCCACCAAGGAACTTAGAACCTCTCATGCTTGTCGGTGGGTCAGCACTGCACGTGAGGCTTCAACTGGAGGGTTTGCAAGGCCAGGTGTCGGGAGTGGCCCCTACATGAGCTCAGGTGCCCCAGAAACAGGGAATCCCTGTTTGCTTTGTAGTATTTACTAGAACTAGCAAAAGAAGCCTGTGCTTGTTCAGCAAACAAGCTGGCCTTAGTCAAAAGTGTGAGGAGATAAGTCTGTTGTTCTGAACTTTTCTTCCCTTGTTAAAACCTGCACCCAGGTATCTTCTAGAATATCCTTTCCTGTTAAAATGGTAAATGACTGCTAATAGTGACAATAGTGAAAGTACAAAAAAAAAAAAAAAAAAAAAAAAAGGCAACTAACGTAAAGCATGCCTACTGTGGTTTATGCATTGCACTTGGTGCCCTAGGTCATTTCTTCAGATCTTCCTTTCATTTCATTTTATTTCACTTCTTAAGATCTGGTGGAGAGTAGATCTTGCTATGCCTGTTTTAGCAACAGGCAGTGGAGGCTCAGAGAAGTTGGGTAATTTGTCCAGGGTCACACAGCTTTGCTCACTGGCTCATCTGGTTGGAATTTTCCCTCAGACTCCCCCTCCCCCACCTACCAACTCGTTTTGTGAACCTAGGGACCAGCTTTGGTTTTAGGCAGGTAGCTTCTGGAATACTGCCTATCACATGGCATATCATCACATGGCCACATCAAGTATGTGCTAAACAAAATAACGAGTAAGATGGAAAATGTTTGCCTTTCCATGAATTGCTTATTTTCTCTTACCAGACAATAATTTGCAGGTTTCTCTTTTGATTCTGACAATCAGCCAATTCTGAATTAAAGTTTATATTCCATTGCAGTGATTTATCTCAATTTGTGATTTCTAGTATAATTTTCTTTCATCTACTTTTTTAACTTGGCACATTTTTTTTTTTAATCTCATAACTGGTGGCTTTGGGCAAGTCCCAGGGGCAACGACCCAAAGTGTTCCATGCCTTGAAAAGAAGGGACTGGCTTAGGATGGGCAGGGCAGGAGCAGTTGCTGCTTTCACTCTGTGGACAACGCCTGCCAAATGTTTTTTTCCCTGACTTCTTGTGAAGCCAGCTTTAAAGAGTGTCCCCTTCATTTGTGTGAGGGGCAAAAACACATATACATGGTTTACCACAGTGCTAAATAAACCTAGCAGAGCTCAGGGGTCTAGGGCTGAGGGGCCCCCCCACCTAACAGGCATGGGGTAGATAACTTCCACAGAGTTTGTATCCATTCATTCTCTAATAGGATAACACCTTACACTTTCTATTTTATTTTATATTACTGTGATAAGAACACAACATGAGATCTACTCTCACTCTCTTTTTTAAAGATTTTATTTGTTTATACACAAGAGATACAGAGGAGAGGCAGAGACATAGGTAGATGGAGAAGCAGGCTCCCCGCAGGTAGCCTGATGAGGGACTCGATCCCTGGGATCACACCCTGAGCCAAAGGCAGACGTTCAACCACTGAGCCACCCAGGTGCCCTGAGATTTTCTCTCTTAATAACTTTTGAAGCGAATGAGCAAGCATCATTAAATATTAGGTACTGTGTCATACAGCCGACGTCCAGACCGTATTCATCTTCATCTTGTGTAATGAGGCTTTCTGCCCATCGATTAGCAACCTCTACTTTCCATCCCACAGTCCCTGGCGACCACACTGGACTCGCTAGTCTCTGTGTCTGTTTCCTTTACCTCGCATGTGCAGTGCTTGTCCCTCCAGAACCAGCTTATGTCCCTTAGCAAAGTGTCCTTCACATTCACCCACGTTGCCCATGGAGCACGACTGTCTTCTTCATTTAGGCCGAATAACATTTCATTGTATGTATTTGCCTTACACTTCAAAAAAAGCTAAATAGGGTTTTAACAGTATTATTTAAGAAAAAGTAAAAAAAAAAAACATTTTTAAATTAGTCATGTGAGTTTATAAAGTCATAGGAAATAATGACGCCAGGGCCTGCTGGGCCTGGTCTGTGCCCTGCTGCACTCTCCCAGCACCTGCCAGAGACCAGGGGGAGGAAGAAGACACAGCTTCCATTCTGGAAGGCTCTGCCAGTGCTGGGGTGACGGGGGCAGCTGGTCCTCCTATCGCAATTACACTCATCTCTACCACCAAGGATCAAGATCAAAACATAGTACTTCTCAGCAGCTCTGCTTTCTAAACTCAAAATGTGGAAGGCCACCCATAGGCTTGGTGCACGGTGGGGGGTGATGAAGCCCCATCTACATGTCAGTCGTGTCCCTGAATGCCATGATTCGTCCTTCTTCTTCCCCACAAAATGGTCCCATGGGCTTGCACTGCAGCGAATTTGTCTCTTGGATGAATTTCAGATAAGTTAATTAGAATTGGCCCCTTCATCCTGACCTGCAGTTGGATATATAACCTACTCCACCTCTGCTCTAACTGAACCTGTGCCTACCCGAGTCCCCATCCCATCCACTTCCCTTTATGCTCACCCTCCTATGCATTTGCAGAGCTGAAGGTGAACCTAGTTGTCGATGGTCTTCCTAGGTCTTATGTCCCAACTCCGATGTCTGCAGCCATGGAACAAATAGCATTTAGGTGCCAAGAAGCAGAGAAGGCAGAGATCCTGCTTCTGATTCTGTTCACTGAGTTATGCTCTGCACACTGCCCGTAACCCCCACCCCTCACTCAAGCTTTGTGCCGCCCAGAGGCCCTCATGGTGCTGTGACAAATCGCAATGCATAGAACTTGAGGTGTGGGGGATCCCTGGGTGGTTTAGCGCCTGCCTTTGGCCCAGGGAGCGATCCTGGAGACCCGGGATCGAATCCTACGTCGGGCTCCCAGTGCATGGAGCCTGCTTCTCCCTCTGCCTGTGTCTCTGCCTCTCTCTCTCTCACTGTGTGCCTATCATAAATAAATAAAAATTAAAAAAAAAAGAACTTGAGGTGTGTTATTCTTAGAAAGTTGTGGAGGGAGATTCTGGTGTGCAGATGTTGACTGCTTTACCCGCTGGTTTCGAATAAAACAATCACCGTAAATTCTTACCTCTGGCTCCTAAATATGATAGTAATTTGTAATGTCTGAAAATAAAACATTTAGGTTTTCTTCTTGTATCTTGGTTTAAAATTATAGGATTCCTTTAGATTGCTTCTTTGTTCTAATAGTGCTTAAAATATGTTCTGTCTCTCTGTCCTATCATTAAACATTTACTTTTAGGTGAAAAGAAAGGTGTGGGTGGTAGGAGAGAAGCCCCTGGAACCTTCCTCTTGGATCACTTGGCTGCTGCAGGGGCTGCTGCTCTGCTCTCGGGATGGGTGCTGTTTGTCCCAGGGGTGTGTAAGTTGGGGCAGCTTGGTGCAAATCCACCTCCCCTGTTATGAAAATAACCCAGTGTGTCTCCCTGGGGTGTCACCTAGTGCTTGACACACAGCATACAAGCAAGAGGCAGGTCTTAGAAGGCACTAATTCTAGAGCCCTGAGAGCCCCTCTGATTTAAACCTTCTCATCTGATCAGTCCTCAGAACGGGGACAGACCACGACAGCACCTGACATCAAGCTTGATTTTCCAGGATCAAACTGTATTCTGGAAAAGATGGACACCAAGAGCTGCCATTCAAACACTCCTAGAAGAAATGGAAGGAACCATAGGAAAAGTAAAATAGGCAAAGAATACATTGATGCTGGAAGTAGAGAGGCTTTAACCATGAGCTGTAAACCTCAGCACCCACTGGCCGAGGGAAGACGGACTGGCCTGGGAGACACACCAAGGCTGTCATGATGCACAGGTGCCCTTCTGAGAGGGCAGGTCTGAGCCGGCTGACTGTAGTGCTGATCCTGGCACATCACCAGCAGTGAAGCCACCTGGAAGGGCAGGCTGGAGTCCTGCCCCCACTCTACAGGAGTACTTTCGTAGTCTGTGTTCTCCCCACCACCATTTTTTTTCTGCTATACAGGGCAACCAAAGGGAAGAGGGCAGGGTTTTTTTTCTCTGATCTACCCTTTACTGATTTGGGGTCACCACAACATGGATGAATTCTTTCCTGAATAGAACTGCCCTAATTCAGAAGAAAGGGTCCCATGTGAGGAGGGATCAGGAGAGCAGGCACTGTTGCATCTGGGGTGCCCTTTGCTCTGGGCCTGGAGCTGTGCCATGTAGCAGGTGCCCCAAATGGACCCCTGTGAGTGGGCATTCCCTAAATACTTGCTCAATAAAGGACAACTGTCCACTTTCTGTGAGCAAATTTTTCTTAAGAGATTCCTTTGTATACCAGAACATAAAGCTTTAACCTAATTAAAACTACCCTTACTTTCATATTTTTTCCTGGCACTTATAATTGGATCATGCTGGTTTTTCATATATATTAAGACTAGAAGCATCTTTAGATGCAGTGACTAAGCAAATCATTGTGTCTGGAGAAGAACTGATCGATGTAACTGGCATGGGTTTTTCTTTACTTTTTTTAGAGTAAAGGTATATAGGCGATATACATAAAATTGCACATATGTAACATATGCTGTTTGATGAGTTTGTACATATGCATGAACCATGAAATCATTGCCACAATCAAGGTAACTTTCCTTGTGTCCTTTTCATTTTTGTATGAGAAGTTTTTAAAAAATTTTAAAACTTTTAATTTCAATATGTTAACATAACATACAGTGTTATTTTAGTTTCAGGTGTATAATACAGTGATTCAACGATTCCATACATCACCCAGTGCTCATCACGACAAGTGTACTCTTAATCCCCAACACCTACTTCTCCCATCCCATCCCCCCCACACCTCCCCTCTGATAAACCTCTGTTTGTTCTCCACAGATTTTTTTGTCTTTGTTTTTGTTGTGTTTTGTTTTAGACAGGCGGGGGAGGGGCGGGGAGGAGTGGAGGGAGAAGAAGAGAGAGAACCTTAAGTAGGCTCCACACCTGATGCAGAGCCCCACTCGGGGCTCGATCTCACAATCCTGAGATCATGACCTGAGCCAAAATCAAGACTCAGATGCTTAATGAAGTGAGCCACCCAGGAGCCCCAGTTTGTTCTTTATAGTTAAGAGTCTGTTTCTTGGTTTGTTTCTCTCTTTTTTTTTTCCCTTTACTCATTTGTTTTGTTACTTAAATTCCACTTATGAGTGAAATCATATGGTATTTGTCTTTCTCTGACTGACTTAGTTTGCTCAGCATTATACTCTCTAGTTCCATCCATGTTGTTGCAAATGGTAAGATTTCATTCTTTCTTAATGGCTGAATAATATTCCCATATATATATATATATGTATATATATAGGAATATACATGTGATATATATATCACACATAGGAATATAAAGATGTGATATATATATATATCACATATTTATTCATCTATTGATGAATACCTGGACTGCTTCTATAATTTGAGTATTGTAAATAATGCTCCCATATGGTAAGAACTCTTAATATGAGATTTATTCTATTACATTTTTAAGTGCACAGTGCAGTATTGTTAACTATAGGCACTGTGTTGTGCAGCATATCTTAAGAGTGTATTCATCTTGTATAACTGAAACTTTATACTCTCCCTTTTAGCTTGAGTCTGGTCTAAACTCCAGCAAAACAGACTTCTTGTGTTCCCCGCACACACTGAGTGATTTGTGTGAGCTGCCCCTCTACCAGTTTCTCCCTCTCTTCCTCCATGGCAGGAAGTCCTCTTCTCATCTGAAACATTTTCTTACCACACCAGAGTCAAATTTCATTTATCCCTTCTGTCATCCCAAATACAATGGATGTGTCTCATTAGCACTTTTTTCATTGTACCTTTTCTTCCATCTTCCAGTCTAGAATGGTCTCAAAGACAAAGCTTCTGTTTTGTTCATCATTGCACTCCCTAGAGAATGTAGCATGGTACCCTTACAACTGGGGGATGTTCAGTAAATCCTGGCTCTTATTACTGGGAATACCAATGACATCACTTATGATTTTTTTTTTAGTGATTTATAGTGAACATGTACAGCAAACACTTATGACCTCACATCTTTTTGCTGCCCAAAATGAAAATTTCCATGTTTTATATAAATGGCAACATAATTAATGAAGAGTTTTAATTAGTTGCAATCAATGCAATAGATGATGCTTCACCTGAACATATTAGTTTCTCTACTGAAACTCTATACTTTGATCCAACTGGATTTTTACTATAGAAGCATTTGCCCCCACAGATTTTTGTAACCTGCAAACTACAGTCATCATCATACCATCATCACCAACCATTTCAAGGATCAGACATCATATCATACTCATTCATAAATGTCTAGTTATTTTTTATTTTATCATATCTTCCCAAAGTTCACAAGGGAATGATGGATAAAAACAGAACAAAACAAAACACAGACTCTGAGTTGAAATGCAAAATTCACTGCAGTTCAAACTGTAGGTTTGAAAGGAGAAGAGAATGAAGCCTTAAGCAACTTATAAGTCATGACTTATGACGAACATGTAAAGCAATATTGATACTGTGGTCCTACACATAATTCAATGCTGTGAAATCAGCTGGTTTCATAGGATGCATTCTGAGATTATTAGCTTTATTTAAACTACATAGAAGTTTGAAGGAAAATGATGTTATAACTTTATAAGTTTGACCCCAGAATTTCCTTACAAAAGAAATATACATATTATAATTGCAGCAAACAATATGCAAAACTTTAGTTCCTAGTTTTTGGGATCAGAGGTAGGGCTGACCTTTAGGGACTGACGTTGTAATGTTTCAAGGTCTCCAGGTCCCATATCTCTTGGCATTAGTACAATGTTCTGATCTTTGAAAGACTAAAAGGCTGTGTAACTTCTGTTACAGGTTCTCTTAAACCTGGGCCGTGCACTTGGGAGATGTGTCCCAGGGGGCACATGTGCTGGTGGAGACTCAGAGCTGCAGCACGTAGATTTCTAAATGGCTGCAGCCCTAGCTCTTTCACTTAACTAACCACAGTTTGTCTTTCAATAAAACTTGGTAGACAGGTTTATTCACCTCATCTAATAGCAGTGGTGTTTACAAACAGTGTCAGGGACTTCTAAATGCCCTCAGTGTGGCAGAAGTTGGAAAATAGTGGACATACAGAGATTTCTCCCTTGGTCTGAAAAACATTATGCATAGTGAATTGTCAATCTCTTAATCAGTGAGGACAGGCCCCAGGCAAGGGCAATGCTTCTGACGGCTGCAGACTTTTATGGTACTGCTGTAACCTGCAATTCCCAACCTGGCGGGTCTCAGCACTTGGCAGAGTTTCTGCTGAGAAGAAGTGTCATTGCAGCACCTTGTCACCGTGCCTCGTGCCCAGCTTCCAGCAGTGTGACCTGAGAGGGAACGTATCCATCACCAACTCCCTATTTGCTAGAGGGCTGTCCACAAGGCCCTTGAGTGACCTCAAAGCTACCTCAGTTTCTGAAGGCTATGGGACTGATGCTCAAAGTTTTACATGACATTCACTGCCCTCCGTACCTGGCCTTGTAGGAGGAAAGAACCAGGACATTCTGAATAATAAGAGAAAAGACCACGTTTCCCAGTTCTTAGGAGTTCCTTAAATGAGAGGGCTACTTTAAGGCTTATGTAAGGATTGAAGGAAAACCCATAATTTCAATATGTGGCATGGCTTTGCACATGGAAAGTCACCTTGTCAATGAAGCATTTTAGTCTTTCAGGCAGTCTGTGTCAGCGTGTGGATTATTATTCCCACTTCATGGACGACAAAGTTAAAGCCTGGGGAGATTATGACTTGCCAAAGGCAAGTGACCTCACAAGGCTGGTTGGTAACAGAGCAATCGAAATAGAAAACCTCCAGTGGTTAATGGTGGCCAGCCTGGCAGGGCCCTGACTCAGCAGCAGGGTCCATCAGACCGGTGGGATGCAGACGTGGAATGTCCAGGTCAGAACCAGCACGACAGAGGGACACGCAAGGTGAGCCAGGGAAGTGAGGTGGGAGCAAATAGAGCCCCAGGTGGGGAGTTTATGCCAGTGACCTGGAAGCCCCTTGTAGCAACCAGCAGTGCTGGGCAGGCGTGCGCCCTCTGTCCCCAGGGATGAGGCCGGTTTGCTGGATCCCAAATCTTAAGCTGGTACACAGCCCACATCGCTTCTTTTAATACAGTTATGAATCCATGAAATGATTATGTGTTATCCTTAAGATTATTGCAAGTACAGACATTGTGTATGCTTCCTCTTGGGGTTGACTTATTTGGATTTTTAAATATGAAATGTGCAGGTTCCATAAATTTGAATTAGCTGAAGATAGTTCGGATTTTTTTTATAAGTGGCTTTTCATATGTAAAAAATGAATTTGAGAAATCAGCTGGTAATCTCTCTGTTCTCTTCAAAATGGCATTTGAATTTGGCAGGAAAAGAATATTGCTATCGCCTTGTTTCTAAGAAGATCCTCTGTAGATACACTCACTTTAAAAACTATTGAAAAAATATTTCTCTATTTTCTTCAGATCAATAATTTTGAAGGGATTCAAACATACATTTGAAAATGTGACAAAACCTTTTCTCCAGGCAGGTACTCTACTGAAGAAAAATCACTCTGATCAGAATCTTGGCGAGCCTGAGAGCAGAGGTTTCAGAGGGGTAAGAGGTGGTGTCTTTACCTGATCACAGATGTGGCTTATAAGGAGGGACCCGTGGTCAGAACAGCAGAAGAGTGGAGGTCAAGTGGCTGCAGTACTGCTTTCTTTTATAGCCGAGAGAATAAAACGCCGTGCATGACTTTCCTCAGGCCGCGCAGCTGGCTCAGTTAGAACTGGGTTGGAATCCAGTTTCTTCTAAGCCCAATGCTTTTCTTTGTATGACCTCCATATATCCTGCCATTTGGTCAGTAGCTTAAAAGAAGACATTTCTAAAGCTCTGGTCACTACTCATTAGTAGACACTGGTTTTTATTTTATTTTATTTTATTTTATTTTATTTTATTTTATTTATCATTTTATTTTTTTGATGGCTTATAAGGCATGATGGAATGAAACAGAACAATTCATCACATCACTACAGCTGTGGTATTTTGTGTTCAATGTTTTTAAAAGAGTAGATGAAACTATAACTTGTTTTTATGCAAAATACTGTTAACTGCTGGGACATCAGTCTACCCACTGGTTCACTGGGTACCTACTCTGTGACTGTGTGTGTCTGGGGACCTATGGGTGACTTGGGCTTATTCCTTGCCGCCAGGATCTCATGTCTAATAGCAGTGGTCTACCTTCCAGGGCCTAAAACTAATTTCATCATGATAATAAGATGGTATTTGCCTCTCCCACTTATCCTCTCATGAGTGTATGATGGCATTTTCCAGAAGCTGCATGGCATACGATGTTGTGCCAGACTTGAGCATCAGCAAACCTGAGACTATAGCTCTCTTCATTAGGCCCGGCACTAAGGAAATTTGCAAATGTAAAGCAATGCCACCTTTCTGTCTGTTTTTCAAAAAGTCATTTTTCATAAAGCTCTGTTCACTCTGTGTCTTCTATGCAGCATGCCTTCCTTCCTCCTTTCTGTCATCAAGATTACCTTCTCCACAAGGACAGAGCCCCTCCTTTCTGAGCACAGCTGCCTGTTTCTCTCTCCTCGGGGATCCTGCCGCCCTGCTCACCTACCCCAGCACAAGCCAGGCTGTGCTAACATTGTCTGTGTTGTTGGCACAGTCGTCTTTTCAGGTAGACTCATGGGGATCTTGGTTCATCCCTTCACCTGTGTACTGCCTACTGCCGGGCACTGTGGGCCTAACCGCTATAGGTGAAATTAAAAGGGAGTAGATGCATGGCAGTGGCATTGGTTCTAACTTCTTCAACATGCTTTGAAGCTACCCTTGTTGGTAGGCCTGGGTGTTATTCACTGGGAGTCTGAGGGTGGAGCAGCTCGTTTTTGAAGAAATGGGGAGGGATGGTTTTCTTTGCACTGTACACCCTCTCTGTTCACCTGCCCACCCGCCACCTGCCACTGGCCTCCTGGGGCGCTTCCCATGGCAGGAATTCCTGTGGTTGATTCCCTAGATGTGCATTGCCTTGGTGGTACCAGGATAGAAGTGGTTCCAACAGAATATCTGTCACATGCCCGTGATCAGTGCATGACAAGGTTGGGATCATGAAGTGGAGGGGTCTGATCCATACTGAGTTGGTGCAGCAGCATGTCAGACATCTGGCCTGAGAGATGGGAGTCTGATGGTTGTATTTTGGTGACAATTGGCATTTGAGGTGACTCTTTAGATGAGCACTGCAGAGCCTGCTGGATGGCAGACACCTTGCAGCATCACCCCCGCTGTCTTCCTGCCCCACTTTGAATTGTAAGCTATCTTTGTCTTCAAGTCCGTTAAATGTCAGTGCATTGCCAGATGACAGTCCCAGGGCTGTGAGTGAGCTGTTAGAGCTAGTGGTGACGGGAGGGACCCTCACCCTGACCACACCTCGACCGCTGCGAAAGCCAAGCCCCTTGGGGCTGATTCAGAGGCTGTGAGGGCCCCCTGGCCACCCTGAAGGTCTCATCACAGGACTGGTAATTCTCATCCAGGCTGGGTGTGTGTGTAATGCCAGCAGTCCTGACATCTGATCTGATTTGGGACAGCGAGCGCCACCCAGCAAGGAACAACCACAAAGCCTGCACCTTTGTTTCCATTCTGAACCCAGGTCACTTAGTACAAAGTGAAGATTTGAGTCCTGAGTGTTGGGGAGGGGCTGGAGAAGAATCCAAAGAATCCCCTCTTTGGCATAAGCAGAATATTTTAATACAGGCATAGGTCCACTCTCTCCTTAAGCAAAATAATTAAATTTCTCTACCTCTGGATGTACAGCTACACCAGAAAAATGACAACAAGAAGCATTATTAATGTGAGTGCTAAAAATGGTCTTTTAAACAGTTTTTTTTTAAATTTATTTATGATAGTCACACAGAGAGAGAGAGAGAGAGAGGCAGAGACACAGGCAGAGGGAGAAGCAGGCTCCATGCACCGGGAGCCTGACGTGGGATTTGATCCCGGGTCTCCAGGATCCCGCCCTAGGCCAAAGGCAGGCGCTAAACCGCTGTGCCACCCAGGGATCCCTAAAAAATGGTATTTTAAATATGAATCAATAGGCAACAGAGGGAAAACATTAAGGTTCATAATTTCTAGGAATGTTTTTAAGATACGTGAACATGACCAGGAAGGTGCATTTCTCCAAATCCCCACGTGAATGTTGTCTAACTTAGAGTGATCAATGACTGCCTGGGTCTCATTGTTCTAGTCACGAGACCTTTATGTCTGGACAAATGGGGTGGCAGAAATGTGGCTCCCACTCGGGGAAGACCCTGTTAATCCATCACCCCATAAAGCTGGCTGTCATACCCCGAGGTCGCGACACCAAGGGGCAAAGAGGAGCCATGATCAGAGTTCGGTCTCACAGAGCCAGAGCAGGGTGATGGCTAGGCCACTGCCACGTGGCCAGGTCACTCCAGGAAAGGGAGTGGATGAAAGGAGCAGGTGTGATGCTCATCATGAGTGCACAGTGACAGGCGGCCTCGGGTGCCACCCCAGCTTCCCAGTGGGCCTTCGCATGCAGCCTTCCCGCTCCGTCCTGGGGCCACAGGGCCCATGTGGGGGCTGAGACCGCCCATCCTGCCACCTCTGGGTGTGCCCTGCCTCTTGGCTCTGTTCCCACCTCCTAACCATTCTCTTGACTTCAGCAGATGGACAACTGCTAATTCAATTCCCTTACATCTTCATTGAGCAGAAGGGCTGCCCTTTTAAATAGACATGAGGCTTACTACTGACTTTTAAATACCCACCTGCCAAGATGCCATACTTACATATTATTTGGTATTTACCATGGGATGATTTAAGAGAAAGGAAACCTTGCTCAAGATGAAACAATTTCGCACACTGTTCTTGCTCATCTTCTTCATGGAAAGCGAGGAAGAGCTAGTTACTTTCATCTTTGTGGCAAGGGAGAGTCCGAGCCTCTGCTTGGTGGTGTCAGGAACCTGCCTGTAGCACCAGGACCAACGGCCAGCCCAGCTTGGGCCTGTTTCACACTCATGCTTCTGCCCCGCCATGAGCATGCTGCTGGACCCCAGGAACCTGTCCTTGAAGCGAATCACATCTTTGCCCTTTGGGGTGAAGTCTTTACTCAAAAAACCCTTCGGGAGAGTTTTCCTCATGGTTAAATTCCTGACAACAGGCGAACTTTCCTGTACTTTTATTCTCAAGATGCATTTTGGTCTGACATTGGATGTCATCTTTCATTTGCTCATGCAGTCACATGGCCTGGAAAATACGTGGAGAAGCACCAGGAACATGAGCCTCTGCTGGTAGCAGCCACACTGTGGTGGCCTCCTCGGATATTTGGAGAAATAGGGCAGAGGTTTGAGGGAGGGGGCACCTGGGTGCTCTGTCGGTGAAGCATCTGCCTTCAGCTCAGGTCATCATCTCAGGGTCCTGGGATCGAGCCCTGCATCGGGCTCCCCGCTTATCGAGGAGCCTGCTTCTCCCTCTCCCTCTGCCTGCCGCTCCCCCTGCTTGTGCTCTCTCTCTCTCTCTCTCTCTCTAAAATAAATAAATAAAATCTTTAAAAAACAAAACAAAAAAAAAGCAGTTTGAGGGAGGAAACTGAGAAGAGCTGTTTACTTCCACCAATCTCCCCTGTCCTGCCGCAGGTTTGCCTTGGGCATGGAAGGCCCGCTCAGGGTGCTCATCTGGTGGAACTACCCCCCCATAGTTGACCCCTGGGTGGGGTCTGAGCCAGCATACTGTGGGAGCTAGGAGGGCAGGTCCCATCCTGAAGGGCTCCATCCCGCTCAGTCTGTGGTGTAGCCCTGTCACCATGGACTTCTGCCAGCTGCCATCAGGCCACAGCCTGAGTGGCCCTAACATACCTTCTACATCATCTGAGCACGTTCGGTAACCACTGTTTCTGCCCCATCAACCAGGATCTTGAAGGCTCCTTGAGCCCTGGTGATGACATGCTTTTGAATAGCCAGCAGGACCCCTTCCTTTATTTTCTGGTGGCAGGTATAAAGTTACCACTTGTACAACGTCCCATGAACCAATATAGGTCAACACTGTTTGCCAGGAAACAGGACACTCACCGGAAAGAGAGGCCCCAGAGAGCCAGAGGCATACGTGATATGCACACTTGCACAAGATCACAGCTCTCTCTGTTGATTGATGAATCAATTGATTGATAGCTCACACCATACTGGAATTGATTGCTTATGTACAGTGTGAGATAATTTGAGGATATTATTTCAGAAACACGTAGCATTAGAACTGATCATCACTACTGCAAACAGAGTACTATTAAAAATGATGTGTGTACTTGCCTAAGGAAGAACGGTCCTTGGAGTGTAAACACTGCTAATCTCATGTTCTCCATTTAACATGAGTCTCAAATGATCTGAGAGAAAGGTTTCTGTGGTAAATTATATTTGGGAAACATGCCAAGCAGATTACCTCTTAAAGATTGTGGTGTGTACCCTAGGGATTAGCAGGCTCTGAGAAAACTTATAGAAAGAAAACTGCTTAATGTTATATAATCATATTCTGGTATTTTTTCCCATTTTTGGTCATTCATACTTTTATTTATTGATGCAATAAACATTTATTTGAGGGCCTATCAATTCTTCTAGAGCTAGGGATACAGCTGTGACCAAAACAGAGCAAGTCTTTGCTCTCATAAGCTTTCGTAGAATCTTTATTTTTTATTTATTTATATTTTAGAGGTTTTTATTTGTTTATTTGACACACAGAAAGAGAGAGAGAGAGAGAGAGAGAGAGAGAACATAAGCAGAGGGAGAAGCGGACTCCCCGCTGAACAGGGAGCCAGATGCGGGACTTGATCCCATGACCCTGAGATCATGATGTGTAGGGTCCTGAAGCAGATTTCTGTTAGTGCCTGACAGGTCAGGGCCTCCACAGACAGCAAAGTGGTGAGCAGGTCTCTCTGTTCTGAAATGGTGCCTCTTGCCTCCTTCGTTCTGTGGGGCTGGCTTTGCTTCACTGGACTCCACTGTCCTCTGAGCTCCTGGTAAAAGGATGGCCTTTCTGTTTTAAGGATGCCAGCTCTATCTTTATTTCCTGTTACCACTTCACTGGATGCAAATCCACACTTCATTTGAGTGCTGTGACCACATCTAAACTGTTTTTTTTTTTTAAGATTTTTAACGTATTTACTTGGGGGAGGGTAGAGGGAGAGAGTCTCAAGCATACTCCACACAGAGCGCAGAGCCCGACGCGGGGCTCAATCCCATGACCCTGAGATTATGACCTGAGCCGAAATCTCGAGTTGGATGCCTGACCAACAGCCCCTCAGGTGCCCCTAAACCAGGTTTTAGAAATAAGTTTACTATAAACATTTGATAGAATATGTCAGTTTATTATTATTTTTTGTTGTTGTTGTTCTCAAATGAGTTTTGTTTCTAGCTCATTCCTTTAACCCACTATCGTTGGTTTGCACAAATAGCCAAATTATGGCTAACACTTTGTTGAAATGTGCTCCGACTGCCCCGGAGCCTCCCATCTGAGAAAGGCAGCTTAGTGCTCATTGCTGTAGGCGAACTTTGAATGTCCTTGCTCCTGCAAACCCCTTAAGTTAGCCAAATACAAATGTCGCTTCTATAGTTTCAATCGAACTCAAATGCTGTGCCAAAAATTAATATGCCAGAGCTCCAGATGACCGGCATTATGAAAAGGCATTTATGCATTCCATGGACTGTGACTATGTGTTTAATATCCAATTAAAGAATAGGGACTTTCAGTGGTGATGATAAGAGACAAACAAAGTAGTAATTATGCAGAGATACATGGTGACACGTGATTACAAAGTACAAAATTAAACACTGACTGAAATTTTCATACCTCCACTGAATTTCAATTCCCAGAGCCAGACTTTGGTTTTGGGATTCTTTAATTATATATTCACAATTTACATTTGTCCATAAATTTGTACCTATAATATATGCAATATTTCCACAGCATATATATATTATATATATATATATATTTTTTTTTTTTTTTTGGAGCCACTCGGACATTCTAGTGGGGGAGTTGATTTAGTGTGTAATTAGGAATGAAGTTTCCAAATTAGATTGAGACCAGCATCTGCATCTGGGAAATAGGAATTAGGGATGGTGCTAGAACTTCCCCAGTGTCTTTGATTACCCTTCAAAATCCTGAAAGTTTCAGAATTAGCATCGGTAGACCTATGAACAATGTCTGTTAAAGTGACAGAATGAACCACTGGCCACTTTTCCTCCAGGACACACAGATCATTCACATGACGATGATCAATTTTTAAGTGCTCTCCTCCCCCAGCACCCTTCAGGGCCAGGACTCCCCCACACTGTGGGGTACCATGGGGTGGGTGGCAGTGGGTTTCATAGTCTCAGGGACTGTTTCTGACCTCGTGATGCACGAAAGGAAGAACTACCATGTCTTACATTCTGCTCAGCAGCTCAGATGTTCTTGGCATTTCTAAAGGCAGGCATACATTTGCATGTCACGGTATCTTTTAAGGACCCCTTTCAACTTACCCCCCACCTTGCATCACGCCAATACACATTCCACAAAGGGAGTCCTTTTGGTGGTGTTCTTCCAGTCCCAACTGAGGCTCTCGTCCTCTTCCTCTGTACTCTTGGCATGTTCAGAAACGTGTGTATTGAACACTGTAGAAGTTCCCAGATTGTCATGGTATTCTTGATGTCTTAGCACCAAGTGTAGCACTCAAACCCACATATATGCTCTCAGGATCCAGCATTCATAGGGCAGGATAAGGCGAAGAAGGAAGATCCATCTCTGGCAGACAGGGGAAGGATAAGGGATTCTAGCTCTCACATGGTAAAGGTGTTCAAACACTAATGGGAAGCAGAGTACAGAAGTTCCTATCTCTTCATTTAAAAATAGCCAAAGTTGGGGAAGAAGATAGACATCCTAAAGATTCTATACTGTAGGTACAGGGGTGGGATCCACAAGGAGCAGGGTAGGGCTTTGCTAATTTTGATGCCTTCTATATGTTTCTAGGTAGAGATCAGTTAGACTCCTCAATGCCTAACAAAAAAGTACTTTGTGTTTATGTTGGTGCTATCAAGGGTGGGTCCTGAAATAAAACTGGTCCTGACTCTATCATCTGGAAAGCCAGATTTTGACAATCAGAAAGTCTGTGAGCAAAAGCCTCTGGGGTCTATAAGAGAGAATATATGTGTGTGTGTGTGTATATATATATATATATATATATATATATATAAAACAGAGAACTTATATTATGCCAGGCTTTATGCTAGATGCTTTGCAAACATTCTGCTATTTAACCCTTATGATTACGTTATCAGCCCAATTTATATATAAGGAAATACTGTTTGAGATGAAGCAGCTTTGCCCCATTTCACACAGCTCATGCAGAGAAGAATGGGGGATTTGTCCTGGGTCCTTTGGGCTACACCAGGCTAACTTTCTGTATGGCAGCAGCTAAAACTGCACCTCACATTTGGTGAGAGTGTTTTGCAGTGTACAAGAGGATTTTACACATGTTTTGCATGTTTTCCTAATCTATTTGATGAATGGATTAAGGGTGACAGTCTGACATGGATGGGCAAGTTCCTGACTCAGGGCTCGGAGCACAGGGCATCTTGCTTTGTGAGCATGAAATGGGTGATAGAATCAGCTTTGCTGCCTTTCTTTCCTTCAGCGATCATCCTTCCATCCAAAACTTAGAATGAGAAGAAGATGGAAATGTGATTACAGTTAGGGCCCTGCTAGGGAGGCATGGAATCAAGCGGAATCTGATACTTACTAGTGTTGGAATCACAGCGCAGCAAGAACAAACACTACCATTCGTGGAGGGCTCGCTGGGCGCCAGGCTCCATGGTGGGAGCTGTGATGGCACCCACGCTTCCCAGCAGCCACTCCCAGGAGCTGAGAAACTGAGGCCAGGACACACGTGTGGGACCACAAAGGAAATGAGCAGAGGCGCTCAGCAGTAACATGACTGGAACTTTCTCACACTGTTTCATTTCTCCATGAACCTGGTATTATGTCTTGAATTCCCATCACCCAAATGTCTTTTCCAACATGCTCATAAGGTTGCTTTTATTGAGATATTATCAACACATAACATTACATTAGTTTCAAGTGTGTGACATAATGATTCAATAGTTGTATATATTGTGAAATGATCATCACAATAATTCTAGTTACCATTGGTCACCATGCAGGGTCACAAAATTTCTTTTCTTTTTTTTTTAAAGATTTTATTTATTTATTCATGAGAGACACAGAGAGAGAGAGAGAGAGAGGCAGAGAGAGAGAAGCAGGCTCCATGCAAGGAACCCGACGTGGGACTTAATCCCGGGACTCCAGGACCACACCCTGGGCCAAAGGCAGGCGCTAAACTGCTGAGCCTACCCAGGGATTCCCTCAAAATTTCTTTTCTTATGATGAGAACTTTCAAGAAACACTCTTCCAGTGACTTTCAAATATGCAGTAGAGTATTGTTAACTCTAGTTGCCATGCTGTACATTATATCCCAGGACTTATTTTATAACTGAAAGTGTGTACTTTTTGACCACCTTCATCCATTTCACCCATCCCCTATTTTCAACCCCGCCTCTGGCAACTATCCATCTGTTTTCTGCTTATGAGTTTTTTGAGGATAGAGATGGAAGCTTTTGCTTCTTTGTATCACCTATAGTGCGTGCCATAGTGCTTTGCACATAGAAAAAGCACAATAAAGAGTTCCTGAACAGACATTTCTCCAAATAAGACCTACACATGGCCAATAGGCACATGAAAAAATGCTCCACATCATTCGTCATCAGGGAAATACAAGTCAAAACCACAATGAGATACCACCTCACACCAATAAGAGTGGTTAAAATTAACAACACAGGAAACCACAAATGTTGGAGAGGATGTGGAGAAAGGGGAAACCTCGTGCACTGTTGGTGGGAATGTGAACTGGTGCAGCCACTCTTGAAATGAGTGTGGAGGCTCCTTAAGAAGTTAATAGTAGAGCTACCCTATGACCCAGCAATTGCACTGCTGGATATTTACCCCAAAGATAGAGATGTAGTGAAATACTGGGACACCTGCACCCCAATGTTCATAGCAGCAATGTCCACAACAGCCACACTGTGGAAGGAGCCATGATGCCCTTCAACAGACGAATGGATAAAGAAGATGTGGTCTATATACACAGTGGAATATTACTCAGCCATCGGAGAGGACGAATCCTCACCATTTACATGGACGTGAATGGAACTGGAGGGTATGATGCTGAGTGAAATAAGTCAGTCAAAGAAAGACAATTATAATATGGTCTCACTCATTTGTGGAATATAAGAAGTAGTTCAGAGGACCATAAGGGAAAGGAGGGAAACTGAGTGGGAGAAAATCAGAGAGGAAGACAAACTCTGAGAGACTCTTAATACTGGGAAACACACAGAAGGTTGCTGGAGGGGAGGTGGATGGGGGCATGGGATAACTGGGTGACAGGCACTTAAATGGACATGTGATGTGATGAGCACTGAGTGTTATACTATATGTTGATAAATTGAGTTTAAAATTTTTTTAAAAGTTCCTGATTTTATTTGGAAACAACACTCGCAAGTCCAAAGAGTGTACTTCTGTTCAGTCCTATGCCAAAGCTAACTCTTTAGTGAAGAACTCTTTCTTTGATTACAGCCCTTAGCACGTGGAGATTAATTCACTGAGCCTTGTTCCCAGATGGAGAACATGCTGACTGAGTTTCCTGTACCTGTGGTTCTCATCAAGAAATCCTTGACTAGCTTTCAGATGAAACACAAAAACAAAACCAGAGCGCACACATTCGACCATTGATTTTCATGTAATGTGAAAAGAGTGTTGGTCTCTGGAAGCTACCCAAAGTTGCTTGCTCTTTTTTTTTTTTTTTTTTTTTGAGTCAGACGGTCTCTGACCTCTTCCTTTATGGAAACACCACGACGCTGGTTTAAAATCAGAATGGGGTATTTCAGGAACCCCCCAAAAGGGCAAACTATTTCCCTACTCATCTCAGTCAATAAGTACCTAGCTGACATGTTGCAAGTTTATTTATGGAGTCCAAATTATGAGAGTTAATACTGTTTTGTCAAAACCTTGTATGACATCCCTCTGATTAGGACTGTGTATGGCGATTTATTTTCAGCGACAGTACATGGCATGATGTGCCATCATTATTCAACATCTCATTTGAGCCCTGGCAGATCGCTCGGAGCTATTATGCATAGGCGAGCACTTAGCATATTTAATGTGCTTTACCAACAGTTGATATTCTTCATCACTACAAAATAAGTGTAACCGCAGAAAGATTTTGAATACAAAAACATCTCTTTTTCCTCTCTTTTCCTTCAAGTATTTATTTAATCTCCGGGGGTCAGTTTCATTCAGTGGCAGAAAGAATATTTTATTTTTCCTTTAGTGTTAGAAGTTTTACTGAAGTGTGTCCTTTCAAAGGGGGGAGGGAAAGGGAAAGAGTTTTACCTCCTTCACATCATTTTTCTACTGTTTCGGTCTGGTTTCCATGCCCCACTGGCAGGCAGCAGGATGCGCTATGACCTCCCAGGGATGCAGGGCTCGCGGTGTGATTGTGCCCTGCGGCCACGTGTGACCTCCGGCCAGTCACTTAGCCCCTGGGGGTTTCCAATTTTATAAAATTGGCACAATGATCCGATAACATTATTCTAATATTATCTAATAGATGCATATGCATCTCATATTACCCACTAGAGATGGTGCATCATTTTGAAATCCGTAAAGAACAATGCAGACACGGGGGCATCTCTTTCCTCTCCATGTCTTGTATCTTTAGAATATTTTCAAGATTGAGTTTTCGCTCACTTCTTTTAGTCTTTGGGAAATCCCTTTGCTGGCCACCTGAGACCATCCCGTGCGTTCGTGGTTTTGATCTACTGCATGTTCCAGCCTCTAAACCTTCGCTCTCGGGACCTTCAGATTAATGTTTACTCTATTCCTCCTCCTCCAGCATCTCCTCCTCCCCTCTGTTCCTCTGCTGTTGCTTTGTCCCCACTGCAGACTCTTGTCTTGCTTCTTCCACATGCATCCACCTGTTCCTTCCTTCTCTCAGCTTCTGTTTTGCAAGTACTAGAAATATCTAAAATCTAAAATTAAATCATTCTCCTCCATGGATGTACTCCCTCTGCTTATCACTGCAGGTTTAGTGCTCCTGCACACTTCGCCAGTGGCCACGCTCATCTGCTCACATGGCTTGACTAGTCCCAGCTAGACTTCTGTCTTACAGCCCAGAGTTACCTCAGGAGCTCCCAACCCGACTCCCCACCAGCACGTGTCTGGGGATCCCTTGCTCCCACTGCCAGCTACACACACACTCAGGCTGAGCTGTGCTGCTTCTTTTCCAAAACCTGCTCCCAAAGAGCAAAGCCTGAGGGGAACCCTCTCCTTCCCCGCCTCCTGGAGGTATTCTGTCAGCCACTCCTGGAATGTTTGTTCTCAGGTCTGTTTATGGCTCTCCAGACACCCTGTCAGGACTCTGTTCAGATCCTCCCCATCTTTTTTTTTTTTTTTTTAAAGATTTTGTTTTTTATTTATTCATGAGAGACACAGAGCGAGAGAGAGAGGCAGAGAGAGAAGCAGGCTCCATGCAGGGAGCCCGATGTGGGACTCGATCCCAGGACTCCAGGATCACACCCCGGGCTGTAGGCGGCACTAAACCGCTGCGCCACTGGGGCTGCCCCCCTCCCCATCTTTTGATGAGATAATGTCTCTGTGCTATCTGGTCCTGGACTTGCTTCAGTATAACATGCCCTCCTCAGCTTCGGCCCGAGCCAGCATTACCATCACACAACTCTGAGCATTCCACACCCCGCTAGAGGCCCCACAATAGCTTCCAGGGGCCGAGCTCCATACTCAGTCAGGGTCCACCAGCTCGCAGGCACGCAGGGGACAAAGTGAGTGTTCTTGAGTGTCTGAGCCATTTGACTTGGGATGGGGACGAGAGCTTTTTGTCATATTATCAGGGTGCTCTGAAATCCTCAAAGGTAGGTCACTGATCTATAGGACTGACCTCCAGCTTCTTCCCATAGACTATAAGATCCTCCTTGGCATGTCCCTGTTACATCTCCTATCTCATCTTTTGCCACTTTTCACTTTGTACTTGGTATTTCCAGCATGTTCTTTCTCACTTTTTGTCTTATATATGCTATTCCCTCTGCTGAGAGAAATCCTTATCCTTGGCTAACTTTCCTTGGCCCTTTAAGGATTAACTCTAATGTTTATTCCAGAGAAATCTTGTCTAGCCTCCAGATCTGGTAACCTTATTTCTTCCTGTCCTCCTGTGCTCTCATAGCACCTGTTCAGCTGTTCACACCTCTGATTGTGCACGCACCTGTGTGCTCTGTGGGTGCTAGATGGTAAACACTTTCAGATGGAATATATGTCTGCATTCTCAATGCCTCACTTGCAGTGCCCAGCACATAGTAACAGCTCATGTTTCAGAGGCTGTGCCTTCCTCATACTGAAACATACTTTTGAGAAAGGGTCTGGAGAGGTTTGCCCCTTGGTGTTCACCTCAGAAGACCCAGTCAGGGTGTGAGCTCCTGGATCACATGAAGGCCGTGATTATCGAGGGACCCCTTTGACTAATTTTGTCTTTTGTGTAATTTGATTTGAGTGCTCCTTGTGAGAAGACTACCTAGTTGTTACCCAGCAGGGAGTACACTCATGGAAGTATTATAGACTACAGAATGTTACTTAATTCATGTAATTAGGTAAACATGACACCACACCACCCTCGCACACGCGTGTCCTTTGAGAAAGGAGAGGTGAAAGTTCTGGGACAGGTGCAGAGAGCATCATTAGTGTTAACTATGGAGTGTTCTCCATAGTGTTCTCTACACTTCTAGGCTTCCTAAAGTCAGAGCAGTTGCCCAAGGGTTGGATTTGTCCTGTGGGTGGCATATCCTGGAGATGGGGAAACCCTCTGGTGGTCATGACAGGTGGTGTGTCCCTGCTTCTCAGCCACTAGATACTGCTTTCCTTACCTGTTGAGGACACCTGTGGTCTTGTTATTGCCATGCAGAATAAGTGTGTGTGTGTGTGTGTGTGTGTGTGTGTGTGTGTGGTCGGGGGGAGCAAGATGAACAGCATACTTATATGTTGCATATCCCTCTGTGGCCTGCAGGGCAGTCATAGTTACACATTGATCCTCCTACTAATAGCCCTTTACTATGGGCTGGGATAGTGACCATCCCTTCATACAAAAAAGGAAGGGTGCTAAGTGTGATTATGATTTTCCCAAGGCCACATAGCTTCTAAGTGGGCCAGCTGGGACTTGATGTCATGTCTTCTGGCTCTAAAACCAGTGTTGCCTCTCATGGAAGACTTGTCAGTTGCACCCAATGAGCTTCTCAGGAATTATCTACCGCTCCATGTCACATAACACTTCAAATGCTTTCCTCTAGTAGGGAAATGGTGGCATTCCAAAGTGGTTACTGTGGGTGTTAAATGTTTAGCTCTCAAGTAACACCCAAATGTGCCTCAGTGTTGAACTAGAGGGCTCTGTTAAAGTTAGACAAATGAGCAAATTAGGGTAAGTGTGGGACAGTTCATTCCACTGTGGTGCTGTGGTCGATGACATGACATTTACAAGCAGTCAGGGGTGGAGCTTTTGACATGTCATGCCTTCACCCCTGCCCCGTGCATAGTCCTCTTCCTTACCCTATTGTTTCACCACTAACTCTTGTCATCCCTCAACCAATGAGTAAGTCAGGGGTATCAAGTAACCTTGTGAATGGGGGACTGTCCTTTATCCAGTGGAAGGTTACTAAGGGAGTAGAAGCCATGGTCCCTGGGGTGAGGAAGGTTTATGGTCCAGCCTTTCCTAATGTAAAGGGCAGCTTTTAGACTCGGGAGTGGATTTTGATATCAAATAACATCAAGACTACTTCTACCCTGTGAAAACAAGTTCAGTTTCTGTCAGTAAATAGCATGAACATTCAAACAATTTACTGGGAACTGTGGAGCATGGCTATTACATAGAAACAGTCCATTAATTAGAATTCACCAATATCAGCCACATCTGTAACATGATGGCATTGATGGATCTAATTTAGATATCCTCTCAACTCTATTTCAAACAAGATTCTAGTCCAATGGTGACATGATCTTTCTGTGTCCTTTTCTAGGCAATTAATGAATCTCTGAGAACTTCCTTAAAATGTGTGATTGCCATCTGTCTGCTTGCAGTACAACCACAGTGTAGCCATTTTCATGCATTCTGATTTATCTTCAGTGTTATTAGTAGTTACAGCGTGTCCTCTAAATAGGGCTGTGTTACTCCAATGTTTGGGTGGGTAGCTTTTCTTCATTGCTATCTTCGATAGGAGTCCATAGGAAGTTTCATTTATTTGTGGGCATTTGCATAGCTGACATGAAGATAGGCGGCCGCAAAAGATCAGATCTGACGGACGCCACAACTCTAAAAAGGTAATAAGAACATTTTTTCAAGGCTGTCTGTAATCACCGTTGCACCTGAAAAACCAGACTACATTTTCTGAACAGCATTAAATTCTGACAGCTTGTAAAAGTCACATTTATTCTTGCTTCACATCAGGAGTTAGTGGACAGGTTTATTTCAACCATCATGTTGAGCTGATAAAGTAAGAGAGGTGGAGAAAGGAAAACATGTTCACTACTTTTATAGCTCTGAAGTTAATGGCTTAAAAAATGTGTGCACCCACTTTTTTTTTGATGGTTCATGGGAAAAACAGTGCCTCAAGTTATACTAATGTTGTCATGGTGATTTCATGAAGGCTCTTTTCATCTTATGGCTGTAGATCTACCCACAGGCATTGCCGAGGCAGCCTGAGACCATCATTCAGGAGCTCCTGGCCTCAAGGGATATATACCGGTGGTATTTGTGTACTGGCAGTATTGTCAGCCACTGCACAATGGGCTTTCCCGCCAGAGAATTTAACTCCAGAGTAGATAAATTCTCAGCTTTCACAAAAGGGAGTAGGAATGGAACATAATACAAGGGGTAGGCAGATGTGCCTAGAAAAGAAAGAGAAAAAGAATGGAGTGCAAACAATTTCTGAAGAAGCTGAAGTGGAACCTAACAAGGTTAGGTTAATAAAACCTAAAGGTTTTATTTTCTTGAGTATTCAGGCTCTCCACCCACTTTGCAATGTGTGCTATCAAGTGAAGGACACATGACGCATTTCCCTAGTCACTTATTCTCTGGGACCTGCATGTGGCTGCTATATGCCCAGGAGAGCCAAAGGCAGCACCCCTGGTCTGATGGGACACAAGAGGGCTGAACCTGCTCCCTGCGTGTGGCATGTGGAAGTGCCTTTTAAGGCCCTCACTTCTCCTAGGGCTGTGTGGAGAGCTAAAGACGTCTAGTCGCTTTCAAAAACATTCCTTATAGAAATCCTTCTACCATCACCACTCTATGAGAAGTCCAGGAGGTTTTCTTTTTTCTTCCAGCAACTGTGACTTTTCACTTAAATGGAATTAGAGGTGACATGATTAATATTTTAGAATTAAAAGAAATTGTAATGGCCATAAATGTAAACTCTAAAGGTAAAATGATGAACTACTTACTCCAAAATAAAGTGAGAATAATGTTTATTCTCTGCAAGCACAATCAGAAGGATTATGAACCCCTTGCCCCCTCACCCCTCATTCCATGGTGCCAGTTCACCTTGGAATTCATAGCAGCTGGTCACAGCTGGTTGTGGACATCAGGGACTGTAGTGGTTCATAGAGCCTGAATGGTTCCCAAATCTCACAGTCTCGCAACCTGAATCCAAATGGTTAAATATAGGTGACCCTCGGCCACAAGACCCAGGTGATGGGGGCGGGGGGAGCTTTCATTTCACAGATTCCTATAAACAAGTTGCTTATAAAAAAGTGAAAAGAGTTGTGGTCCTGTCAGGGCTTTTGACGAAAGACCTACTGCAGTTGGGGAGAACCAAGTGAAGCAGAATTTAATGTTCCCATTAAAGTGTTTGAAATTTTTATTCATGTAAGAAAAATGCCTTTGCTGAAAGATAGTTTGAGGCAATAAACAACAATATGGAGAAAACTCTGAATTTAAAGCAGGTTTTAAAGAGACTACTTTCCACAGGCAAGTTTGCCAGCATCTTGGAAGAACCCCCGAGAGCTCAATTTAAAATTCACAAAAGTATACTGGATTTCAAGTTCCTGAGTTCAGCCAGTGGGGAAAGCTGATCTTGAGGGAGGAGAAAGCTGATGTTATGGGATAATAGTCATCCTGTAGTGTGACTAAAATCTCTCAAGTGACAGAGGCACTCGGTCTTGTCAAAAGACCCTAGACGCAATGCAGAAGTGTGGGAGTGCATGAGGGGCAGCCTATCATGTCAAGTATGGGTAGGGAGAGACAATGAAGAAGGTAGGGGAAGGCAGACCAGACATGGAGGTGCAGCAAGACCTGGGGCTCAAAAACACGGGGCTCCTGGGTTGTGGACATCAGGGACTATGCAGAAAAGCTCAAGAGTAGGACTAGAATGTTGGAATCAAGGAATGAGAAAAGGAAACAAAAGGAAAAAATATTTTGTCCTGATATAAGAGAGAAGGCTCTCAACTAAAGGACCATTCCCAATATCGTGGCACACATGAACTGTCCAGCAAGATCATATGTACTTATGGGCGCTGAACAAGTCAATGTATAAATGTAAGACATGTTTTTGGCAATTGAAATTTATAAAAATAAGACATTTGTGCTATGCTTTAGCTTCTAAAGAACTAGTTGGAGAAAGGCTCAGCCCTGCCAGAGAAACTTAGTGGTGATTCCACCTCACTGGAAAAAACCAACAAACACAAATACTATTCATTGCCTTAAAATGCAAGTGGTGACTCTAGGAGATACAGTGCCCTGGTTGCAGAGATGAATGGAAAGAAACAACTGTCTTCAAAAGTGACTGAAAAGTTGTGAGTTTTGGAACACAAATGTCAATTTAAATCATGATAAGGGAAGTTGTGGTTAGCAACTGTCAGTAGAATTTTATTTACAGGATGAGATTGCAACTAATAGAGGCAATAGTGGGGAAGAAAGTTCATGAAGTCATCTGAATGTGATAGATACCTAAGAAATATTTCAGTGATGAAGAATAAACAGCACTGTCTGCAATAAAAAGGGAATCAGATATAATCTGGATGATTAGAAAGACTGTCTTTGAGTAAATTATGCCAAATCATGATTTAGAGAGCCCAAGTAGATAATTCTCTATTTCTGCTGAGTTTACAAGAAATTGTATGGTTGTTTGGAAATATCTTCAGTAATAGGTTGCAATAGCGTATAGCAAACAGTGGAAACGAACAGGTCAGAGACACTGGGGACATTAACAATGCTATTTATAAAGGAAGAGAAGTAAAATATTAAAGAATACTCCCTCCAATACTGTTGGAATTAATTTCTGAGAGGCTGCCCACAAACGCCTGATTGCTGATGTTAAGGCCCCTTCCTGATTCACATTCTGCCCAGCTTCTGAGAGGCATTCAGGTTTGCTGCACATTAGATGCCGGCATCCACCAGCCTCCTACCACTGCCTCTCTTCTCACTCTCCTTGGATGACTGATGGCTTCCAGAAACCTTTTCTTTCAACTTCATGTCTCTATACCTTTCCAGATAGCTACCCTAGTAGTCGTTGTGACCTCTGTGCAAAGATTTGACCATGGCCTCCATCGCTCATTGACATGTGCTTGTGGCCCAAAACTCTAGAGAAAGAGCTCAGCACTGAGATGCTCTATTTGGAGTGTAGCAATGAATGGGTTAAGCAGGGAGGTGTGGGAGGGATAGACTTCTGGAAACCTGGAGTTCTGGACAGGCACACTGCAGGTGGTGAGGTCTGCCTGGAGCAGGGGGCAGGGGTGGGGAGGGGACACAGCTGGAGAGTTGGGTAGGGATGAACTGACACACAGCCCTGCTTGCTGTTGTAAGGAACTGGGATTTTGTCATGAGGACTATCAGGAACTGTTGAGGGATCTTAATGAGAGCTATGGTGTGTTTAGGTTTGCCTTTTAGAAGCATTACTTTGGTGGCAGAGAGGAGAATGGCATGAAAGGGGTCATACTGGAAGCCAGGGGATCAGTGCAGCCTCGGTGAGAGATGTCAGCAGCCTAAGCTCAGGTGCTGGCCACGTGGATTTAAGTGATACTCAGGAGAGTGAGTGGAAGATCTATAATCAGTTGGATGTAGGCATGGCAAGGGAAGTAGAGGGTCCAGAGTGACCGTCAGAATTCTGGCTGGGGAATTTGAGAAGATGGTTGACACTTCTCATCAGAAGAAGGAAAATGTAAAGGAGGTGGATGTTGAGGAACAAGATGAAGAATTCAAACCAGCCTCATTCTCTCTCTCTCTCTCTCTTTCTGGTGTGACATCTCAGAAGGACTTGTATAACAAATAGTATAAATGCAGTATATGAAAGATCACTGATGGAGCAAAATTCTTGTCTTTGAATTAAAACCCAATTCTACAAGCATAAGTTTCCTGTCTTCTCTCTCACGTATGCATGGGCATGTGCACACACACACACACACACACACACACATACACACACTTGCTTGGGAAGAAACAGGAATTGGATTCATTTACCATTTCAATGACATGCCCTTGAGAAAAGTCATTTTTTTCCCCATGGATCTTCCATATACCATCTGGGATGCCCACACACTTCCTCAAGTGTGGAGATGCTCTATGTGGCATTGGCACTTTTTTAGGGTGAGTAATTTTGTAGGTCTGCTGTTTACATCAATGGTTTTGCTGTCCTAGGCTCAAAGAACTTTGGGTACAGAATGTCTTGTCAAGTTACTGTTCTTAAAAGGCTTGACATCAGATCAAGGAGAGCCTTCAAAATGTGAAGTTCAGTTGAAATTATTTTAGCTAGCTGAGTTTTTTTATATCTTGGTAAGCTTCCATTAACACATTTTGGATTCCCACGAACCCATACATTTATGTCCTCATGGTTCTGTATTTTAACGAGGTCTCCACTGACTTCTTATCCTTTCCATTGAATTATTTGTATTGTCAGTCACTTCTTCAACGTTTTGCAGAAGTGTCACACTCCTGCTGATTAGCCCTGGATGTGCCCCAGTTTGTGGGCATCCCTTGCCTACTACCTATACTGTGGCTTCCAGAACTGGGTAGTGATCAGGGTGGGACTGACCCACTCAGGCCAGAGTGGACTCCCTTCTTCTCATGAATACTGGATTACAACCATTGAGCTCCTGAGGTGGGTTCATTTGCACCGTTGACTCATCTTAAGCACGAAGTTGACTAGAACTTCAGTATCTTTTCATAGATGTTGCTTCTTACTCACATCTCCCCCATCCAGATTAATTTTGATTCCAGGAACTAGACTTTACACTTATCTATAGACTTGGTATATGGTTCCAGCCTATGGTTTATAAAAACAGCAGAATATAAAATGTAAGGCACAATAATAAATATAACTAAGCTTGTAATTTATTATATGAAACTATGCCCAATGTTTAGCATATTTTATATTGAACACTAGGCATCAAATATAAATATAAAATTATAAAAATAGTAAGATTCAAAACTAAAGTAATACATACTCCAACACATACATGCATGTGTGCGTATATGTAATGTGCATGTGTGTGTGTGTGTGTATATACTTGGCAGCAAGCAGGGTTCGGTAAGAAGGGGACTGGGACATTTTTCTCTCGGTAAGGAGGTGACTGAGACACTGATTGGAGGCAGGAACCTTGCTGGGCCATGCTGTGCTGCTTAGAACCCAACCCTGTGGTCCTGAGAACCCATCAGTGCAGTGTGTAAGCACAGGTTGCCTGAAGAGGAGGGTAGAGAGCAGAAGGGGCAGGGACAAAGGGGACACTTGGGAAGGGTGAGTGGGAGATACAGGAGTCCAAAGCAAAGGCAAAGGTTTCACAGACTCATCTTGGACATCCCACAAGTCACCCAACCTCTGACTCCCAGGTGTCTCACTGGTAAAATAAGGACACTGGAGTATGGCTGCAAGGGTGAGAGAGGCACTGTGAAAATTGTCAAGCACTCAGCAGATGCCTGCTGCAACAGGGTGGCCCAGGGTCAGATGCTTAACTGACTGAGCCTCCCAGACATCCCAACTACAGGATGTATTTAACTTGTAGAAACTTAAACTGTAAAAAAAAAAAAAAAGAAACTTAAGTTTTAGATTTTTGTGTGTGTGCACTTGAACAAAAACATGACTGTAGTAGATTTTATAGTTGCACCAACACAGCAATCTAAAAAAATAATTTGCAAAGACTCAATCATTCCATTGGCCACATCCCTAAAAATCATTTTGTAGAAGATCCTGCAAACAAATCCAAGTGTATCATGAGTCAGAAAACTGAGTTACGTTGATAGATTGTGTTGCCTTCAGTTGTATTCTGAAGAGGAAAGGGCTTCATGAGGCCCCAGAGTTCTCTGGGAGACATACGTGCACTGTGCCCTGGCATCTGAGCAGAGGCTGCCTTTGTCTTCCACCAAGGGGAATTGCTGTCAGGAGCCACAGATCTCCCAAACATGAAACGGTGGCCAGTGCCCACTGTAAACTTGGGGGGCCCCTTGCGCTCACTCTAGTTGGATGGTTCTACACCAGTGCCACCTTCAGCAGGCATTTCCACATTGCATATGAGGCTGTTGTGGTGGTCACAGGGGCTTCTGAGGGTTGTGCCATTTGTGGTTTTAATTTCTTCTTGTTGCAATAGTTTGATTTTGAAGCTCAGCTGTGGGTGCTTGGGGACAAGCTTCACATTTTGTGTGTCTGTGTCTTTGTCAGGCCACCGCAGGGCTCTCGAGTTATGCCAGGGCAGAAGTCTGCCTGTATGGGGGTAGCAGTCTGGGGGATTAGGATGGGTTGTTGATTCACAGTGGGAGAGGGATCTGGCTCAGGGCTTGCTCATTGTCAAACACTTGTGCATAGTGTCTGTTACACACTGGGTGACAAAGTGTGTGGGGGATATAAGAATAAATAAGACCTTCTTCCCCTCAAGTTGCATACATTTCAGGGGGACAGAGGGATAGATAAACCAAAGGCAACGTGGAGTTATGTCCAGGTGCTGTGGGTCTTCAGAGGAGGTGTGGGGTTGAGAGGTAAGTTCCAGAGGAGAGCCCCTGTGGAGAAGAGAGTATGTCCCGAGACCTGGGTCTGAAGAGAACATGGTGCGTTGGGAGGAATGGTAGTGTTCAGCGTGTCTGAGCATAGATTTCATGTGGTGGGGTGTGGGGAGCTACCAGCCTGGAGAGAGAGGATGGGTCTTATCATCATGGCCTTTGAAAGAGAGATGAGAATGTTTCATTCTGTGGGGTGATATGGATGCATTGAAGTGTTTTAATCAGGGATAAAATGATCAGACATTTGCAAGGCCTCCTTCCAGAATTCACTCAAGAGACCAAATTACAGATCTGAAGATTGCTTGATGAGTAAAAAAATATTAGAGTCAAGGAGAAGAATAATGTGAAGAAACACTCCCAACCAAGTAAGGCTGGTGAGAGGGGTTGCGTCTCTGTGGCCCAGTTGTGGGACATGCTGCCTGAAGAACAGATGCGGCCAGGCAAAACTCTTCCAGCTATCAAGAACAGCCTCCTTTCTGGATAATTCCTGCCTCCAGGGCCTGTGTCACTATTGCTTCCCTGTGCTCCATTCCCAAGATTAGTGCCTCTTTTGTATCCATCTCTTGTTAGATTGGCATTTTCCCAATGAGCTCTCAGGCTCCATCATTAGCGATATGCCCTGATTCTGTTTCTTTGGGTGGGTGACCATGAGAATGTTGGGAAAAGCCCCTGTAGGTTAGCAATAAGCACCAAAAATAACGAATGCTTGAATGAATGAATGAATGAATGAATGAATGAGGGAAACCGGATTGGATGAGAAGCAGCAGGGGGTGGGCAATGAAACACTTGAAATGTGAAGTAGGGGCACCTAGGTTTGATTTCTTCTCTTGCGTTTATTGTTTGACTTTGGGTGAATGATGACATTTATTGGGGCCATAGATTTCTTGCATAGAATATAGTTGATGGGGCTGTCTTCATACAGTTGCTGGTAAGACTGGATGAGTTCATGTCTTGGAGAATGCTTTGTCAATTGTTGCTTTACAACATAAAAATAAAGTGTGTATTAAAGTGCTTATATTTTTACAAAAAATTATTAGCACGTTTTGCATTTAATCTTCAAGATAATTCTTTTTTATACACAAGAAAACTGAGACTCCAGAAGGTGAGTTGTCTTGGTCATGACCCAGAAGCCATGAAGGTGGACACAAAATGGGCTTCTAGACCTGGATTCTGGCTGCCACACTGCTCAGCTTCTTAATGCAAACCAGAGGCTCATTTAACTGGCTTCCACCACTAAATCAAGAACTCTGTGTACTTTTCTCCCTTGGAATTGGAAGTGCAGACACTTAATTATAACTTTTGATTGCTTGAAATTATAGGGCTGTAGAGTTACTGGCACATGTTTCTGAGGAAAATCATATTCTAAATCCTGAAATAATCATCTCTGTTTTTTCATATTCAAGATGGACGCAGGGAATTTGGCACCATTCGTCATAAATTCACAGTGTTTCCTGGGATGACTTGCAAGCTTTGAAACTAACTCTTTGGACATAGGCAGTGGATTGTACGTACATGTTTCATATTTATCTTCCATGACTGATTGAAAGCTCCGTGAAGGAAGACCTGTGACGTCCTATTCATAGCTGTATTCAACAACCCAGCACACAAAACCAATTCTTGATCAATGAGTGAATAAGATACATTGCCCTCTACTATATCTCCTCCATTGAGAATGTGCCTACCCAGGGATACCCCTTTTATTTTATGATAGGCACTCTATTAATTTGCTAGGGCTGCCATAACAAAGTGCCACAGACTGGCTGGTCCAAAGGATAGCAAATCATTGTCTCCGTTCTGGAGGTAGGAAGTCCAAGATCAAGGTTCCAGAAGGTTGGTTCCTTCTGGGGCTGTGAAAAAGAATATATTTCATGTTTCTCTCTCTCCTAGCTTCTGGGGCTAGCTAGCAGCGTTTGGTATTTCTTTCTGTTTGAAGCATCACTCTCATCTCTGCCTTCATCTTCATGGGGCATTCTAACTCTATGTATGTCTGTGTCCAGATTCCTTGTCTTATAAGGACACTGGTCATAGTGGATTAAGATCCACCCTTGGGACGCCTGGGTGGGTCAGTGGTTGAGCATCTGCCTTCAGCCCAGGGCATGATCCTGGGGTCCTGGGATCGAGTCCCACATCATGCTCCCTGCGAGGACCCTGCTTCTCCCTCTGCCTGTGTCTCTGCCTCTCTCTCTCTGTCCCTCATGAATAAATAAATAAATCTTAAGAAAAAAAGACTGACACTGATGATTTCATTTTAACTCAACTACCTCTGCAAAGACCCTGTAGCCAAGTAAGGTCAGACTGGGTGATACTGGGGGTTAAGGCCCAATATACCTTATTCAATCTATAATAGCTATCATGTTTTCTTCTTATTTTTATTTCATTTTCTGCAATTTTGTGAGTCCTTTAAGTGGACATTAAATGTCATTTGTAAATCCAAAACAAACAAACAAACAAACCATTGACAAGATGGGGAAAGAATAAAGAAGATTGATAAAAGGACCAATAACACTATCCTCATCTCCATTCATAGGATACATAGAGCAGACCCAATGTTGGGTATGGGGTGGGGTCTCACCACAGTCTGTGACAGCTTCCTTCCTATGTGGCCTACTTCTTGGGCTTCAGGTATTCAAGTCAGTTTGTAATAGTGATCCCTGTCCACAGGACCACCTGGGTTGCACCCCAGCCAGTCCCATTGTATCTAGAAAATCTACCCCTCTGTTTTTCCCCCCTCTAGTAGAGATGATTCTGGAAGGAATGGAGAGCCCTGTGCTATTTTTATTTCAAAAATAGAAAATAAAATCTTTCATTTCACCTGCTGGGTTTTGCTTTCTTGTTCAAGTGAAACAGATCACTGTCTGCCTCATGAAACAAGTGCTCTTCTCTCATAAATGGCAGACTTACATTCAATGGCATCAGATCAATACCAATTTCATATTTAGGCCTGGGGATTATTCCCCAGCAAGGTGGGATGGGGCAAGGCATTCTGTCTGCTGCTAGAATTGTTGGCATATGTCTCACATGAGAGGCCAGAGGACCAAATGTTTCCCTAAACAGTGTCTTTAGGGGTACTGAGCTGATACCTCTGTCACAAGAGAAAATACTAAGGTCATACCCATGAAAAGGAATTCTTCCTTCACAGATTTTTATTAGCCATAGATTTTCAGTCTGGAACTCTAACACATGAAGAGGGAGAAGCTAAAATAACTAGAGGCAACAAACCAACTAAGGATAGGTGAGTGGACTATGAGTGTGTCTTGTCTAATGAGTGTTGGTGGGGCTGTACTCAAGACTGCTCTGAGGGAGAGGCTCTGGGTGCAGCACAAAATGAACTTGGGATTTATGGAAGAGGAATAGACAGTAGTTAAGGGACACATTTTTACCAAATGTGAAAAGTTCTCAGAAGTTCTTCTATATAAACAACTCAGATATTTTCAACAGAGCTCTAAGATAACAGGTAACTATACCTAAAATGAAAGGAATGAATTATTTTTTTAAGACATGTGGATAGAAAATTGCTTTTCCTCTCAGATTGACATTGGCAAGCTCTGCTCCTCCTGGTTATGAAACAGTTACCAGGCAGGACTAGGGGTTTTGAATCAGGCAGATGGGAGGGTCATATGGGGGCCTGGGGTGTGTTGAGAAATAGCAGCCTCCTGGGGGATTGTTGGGTGATGGAGGGGAGCCTGAGGAGGCTGAATTCAGCTCTTGGGGAATGCTTCCACTCCACTGGGCAGAGATCAATTCAAAAAGAGCCTCAATCAAGTTGAACCTTATGAATATGACTTTCTGAAGGCCAAAAAATTGATTATCAGCAATTTTACATGCTTATCATCATACCCCACCCCACCCCAGCCCCAATTAGGAATTATAGTAAATGCACTAATGTTCTAAAGTCCTTTTATAAGTGGGCAAGAGAAAATATGTGTATGGAGGTCCATGTCAGCGTTCTCCAGAGAAACAAAACCAAGCTATAGCTCTCCCTTGCTCTCTCTCTCTCTCTTCTGAGAGATTTATTATAAGGAATGGATCACGTGTTTGCAGACACAGAGAAGTTCCATAATATGCCATCTGCAAGCCAGAGACCCAGGAAAGCTGCTGGTGTAAGTCCTAGACCAATGGCAGAAAACCAATGTCCAGGTCAAGAAGTCAGGCAGAGAGAACAAATTCTCCCTTCCTCTGTTCTTGTTCTAGGCAGGCCTTCAACATATTGGATGATACCTCCTTTGCTGGGGAGGGCAATCTTCTTTACTCAATCTTTGGATTCAGATGTCAATCTCATTTGGAAACACCCTCACAGATACACCTAGAAATAATATTTAACCAAATATCTGGCACCCTAAGATCCAGTGAACTGGATGCCAAATTAATATCACACCACAGAAGAGGTGTGCTCTGCTGGTGATGAGTCAACTTCACTGGTCTGCTGTCCACAGCTGCCCCTACTTTCTCTGACCCCAATAGCTGTTAATCAACAGCTTTTCACAGTCAAAGGTACAGAGCAATTGCTCAAACTGCTAAATTCCAGGAAAAGATTCTTAAGAATATCTAGTTATCTAAAGACTCCAAAAGTGCATCATACCTTATTTATCACATTTGTTTCCTATCAGAATTCCCAGTTTCTCCCAAATTCCCATTTATAATTTAGTTGACCTAAAATAAAACCATTATGGCAAGAATTAGTCATTGAGTACGAGGGTATGAGTGGTTATCTTAAACTTCCTTGATAATATTTGCTCTATATTATTGTCAAGAGGTTAGACCCTGTAGTCAGCCTTCCTGGGTTTGAATCCTGGATTTTGCACTTACTTCTTGTGTGACCTTTAGCAAGTTATTTATCTTCTCTCTGCCTCAAGAGAGAAGTCCTCACCTGTGGACTTCTCTGATGAACTTTGCTTGGGAGGTACTTTGAAGAAAGAGTTCTTCATCAATGACATCTTGCCTATTCCTGTCCCTAATGCCAAAAACTGACTTCCTAGAAGAACATGGGTATTCTATCAATCTAAAGCACATTGAGTGTCTACCTTGTGCCAGGATATGGATATTCTTCATCTCTCATGCCTACCATTTGCCATCTCTACTCTCTAAATGGGACTTCAGCTCATAGAAGTCAAGTGCTTCACAGAGTGTTAGAGCTGGTTTGCAGCAGCCTTGAGGTCTAGATCCTGGTGCTAGAATTCCAGATCCAATGTTCTACCCACCACACCGCCATCAGCTATCCACTCACGACAGGCGGCTGGGTGCTGGGACACTTACAGGTGGTGTCATGGCTCAGGACAAAGGGAGGAGCCTAAGCTCTGGTGGGCACCCCCTCTGGTTCCACAGTTTGGGGCAGCTGGCTGTTCAGTCTTTATGAGCTTCAGATATGTTAGACATTCTACTAATCTCTTCTAAAAGTGGGAATTTTGTACTAAAGTTTGTATCAGTGACTTACTATATAAGTGCATGGATTGTTATAGGCATTCCCTTATGAGCCTTTTGCAATTTTTCCCTTTCTTCTTCAGCATCTTCTGGCATCTCCCGTACTCCCACCATGCACTGACATTGCGATGAGCTTTGAGACATTTGGAATGAGGCCTTTGTGTATGAAATTAAATGTCAACCTGCTTGAGTTGCTTCCAAATTTCCCCAGGAAACCTATGCTGGCATTTAGTTTCTGATTAATATTATCCTCTCTGAAACTTTTAAAGCCCAATATACTTTTCTTAAAAGTTTTTTTTTAAAGACCTGGAAAATTCATGCTCGAAAATTTACTATACAACCTCGATCTGTGCACTCTTGAAGAGTGTGAGGTGCTGGGTGCTTGTGTGTCAGGTCCATATGTGCACTTGGTCTGGTCTACCAATGTCAGCCAATTTAATGTCTAATAGTTCTCACGACCCTATTAGAGAATCAGTGTCATTTGCCTGCTTAAAGCTCTGGAAATCTTGAAGCATTTCCAAAGGTTGAGGTGTGTGTCCTCTCATCAACATGCGGGAGAAACACCCATGTTCTAGCACTTGATTTCTGGCTGACCATCTGTTCAGAATGGAGGATGCCTGTGATCTGCAGTCTTAGTCTTTCGAAATGTAGTTTCAGAGGGAAGATCTAAGGAGAATTAATGGTAAAAAAAAAAAAAAAAAAAAGACATAAGGGATCATATTAATCAGTTTGCAGTCACTCAAACTTCAAAAAAAAAGTTCCTTTGAAAACAACTAATTTGCACTACTTCTCAGCCAGTAATGATTCTCCATGAATTATCAGCAGGAGTTTCACGTCAGAAGTCATACGCTGTAAGTGTAAGATTTTTAAACCTGTTTCATTGGCTTTAGTGCATAGAGACTAATTTTCTTCTCCCTTTACCTCCATCCTGCCTCTTTGAAGAAATTGTTGCAAAGAGGGATTTCCTTCATGACTAGCTTCAGGGTCATTTTCTGAAGACAGCTTTCCCCAAAACTCTTCCCTAGCACTATTTCAGGGACATTGCTTTTCTGACCAAAGTTGTCAAGGTCACCTGCCTGCAGCTTGTGCAGCTGCAACCAGTTATCCCAGATTCACCTGAGGTGGGAGCAGGCCTTTACAGGAGCACAGAGCACAGAGCCAGGGGGGAGACAGGGAGGACCCGGCTCACCTTGAGCTGGTGTAGAGGGCGGCATCGCATGAAAGAGCTCTCCAGGTACGGTGACTAGACTTCCGGGTTATGCCCTTGGACTTACTGTCAGGACCTGATATTGCGAAGGGGTTTTGGAACAAACAGACCATTTGTTCTCATTTAATTGCATTTTTTATGAGTAAGCTTACAGAAAGGGACTCCTAAAAGTCTATTTGGTGAAATCTGACTTTCCCTAAATGATAGAAGAATCTTAGCAGGATCATCATTCTATGGCCTCAAGATGATAACTCCATGAAATTACAACACTGGATGAAGAAACAGAAAAAAAAAAAAAATCCCAAGTAGGACTAAGTCTTTTATGTTGTATTTAATCTTTGTGAAGTAGGGCTAATGCCTTCAAATCATGATGTTTAGAGGCACCACCTGGTTGACACAAGTGACACAAGTTGACACAAGTTTGGAACAAGTGATAAAAATGTGGACTGTATGAGGCTGGGATCTGTTCTGGTGGAGGCCTTCCCAAGCAGGGGTCTGCAGTGGTTCAAGGGGGTGCTGGTCTCTGGGAATGAGAAGAGCAGCTTCTGATTGCACAGCTGGATCTTTGCTCCCCCTACCTGCTTGTTCATATTCTCTATTATAAGCGTATTTATAAAGTATCTCATTATTAGAGCACTTCAAATATATATAGTCTTGCGAGGCTAAGTTAGGACTGGTTATCGGAGGATGTATACATAGACGTGTTCACTTGCTTAATTTGCCCTGTTTGATTCATCTGTTTGATCTCAAGTAAACTGCAAGACCTTTCATTTCAGCCAGTAGGGGACCCATCCTAAAGATAATGAAAACTATTTTCTATTGCAGATAAACCCTGCACTGCGTTATGGATCTTCACCTTTCCTTCTTGATAGTTGAGAAAAAATGAGGCCCAGAGTTGAGAAGCGATTGTCATGGGGTTACTCAGCCAGCCACTAGTTTAACCAGAACAAGACCCCCATCTTATTATATCCCTCCACTGACCACTTTCTTACTCCCTTACCGACTTCCATCTTGCACTGTATTGCTGAGGCTATCACGAGTAGAGATCCTTGCAAAACGATCTCTTTACTGCATTTCCTTGTTGCTCAAATTTTTACAGATTCAAGATGTTCTTTGAAAAGAGAACTTTCCTGAAGTAAGCAAGAATTCCAGTAATGCCCCAAGGCAGACATTTTTTTTTTTTCTTTTTTGGCTTCAGCTTCCTACTGACTCATGTCCCTTGATAACTGAGTTCTTCTGTACCAAGAACTTTAATTATTTTTATCACTGGTTCTTCAACCATTCTTTGGCCTGATTTGTTTGGTTTTCTTGGGTGCTTGGCCATAAAGCTGGAACCCTGGGAGCGAGGAGACACGCTCCACTGTTTACACTCTTCTTAGCCAGCACTAACGGTGGCCCACGGATATTGTAGCTTGAGACAATTTTCTTGGCTGGTAACTTACATAGAATTTGTGGGAATTCAGAATTTCTGAGCAAAACCATTCAAAATTATTTCCTCCCTTTGTCACTTTCAAGAGCTGGTCTCAGCATAAGGAAATAGACTCCAGTGACAACTCAGTGGTCTTTGGGAAGGAATGCTCTGGATGATGAAAGTAGCTGCCAGGGGACTTTTCACGTTAAAGGAAACAGAGCAGGAGGTGAGTGCTGGGAAATGAAAATACAACGTTTTTGTGTGTGTAGCTTGTACTTAGGGTTTCTCTCATCACAAACACAGATGTGTATGCCCACAATGTAAGGTGACATTCAGGGTAGGTAGTGATCAGTGTGCAGAGGCCAGGGACACTCAGCGGGGACCCTCGCAAGTGGCACTCTTGGAGAGGGACACCCTTCCTTTCTCAAGAATTGTCTCTTCAGTCGGTAAATCAAAGGAACATCCAGTAGATTCTTAAGAGGGGCTGGAGAAGCCCTGGGGGGCAGTGGCTATTTACTCAGGAAAAAGGAAACATTGATTTTTGACAGTCAATTTTGTCCTGTTCAGTGGAGTGCCAGGACCAGCTTGTACCAACGCTTGAGGACCGCTTGTTACCTTTCCAGGAATTTTGTGAGCTGGTTTTTTAATCACAGCAGTTAATCACATGTTAAATAATGTAAACTTGTATTAAAAATACGCACAAGTGATAAATACCCCAAACTCGACGGTCATCATTTATTTTAATACACTTAACTGTTACTTGTGCTTGTGAGGTTGTTCAAGCCTCTCATGTCGGGATGGTGGAAGTGCTGTGTGATGGTTGACTACTGTGCATCTCTTCCCCATTCCCTGTTTAGTGACATGTTTTCACCCTGAAATTGGTTGGCTATAAACTGAGCTTTCCTCCCAGTCTGTGAATGGCCAAACTGGTTCATTCTGGCTGGGTATGTGCCCGGCTCCTTCTATGGATTTCTTTTTGTGCTGAGCCATCTCTGCTTACCAGGACTTACCAGTAACTTGGCTGCGGATGTCGCTGAGATGATAGAAGCCATGAATTGTATCTTGTGTAGACTGTAGACCCCAATCACTAAATACAGGAGTTTTTTCTGCAGAGTCCCACCCCACTGCCCCCATATAGTTGGTTACTCTGTCTTCCTAAAGCTCTCTCCTTCACTGACTTGTTGGTCACCAGATTTCACTGGTTCTTCGAACTGTTTGTCAACTCTTTCTCCATCCATAATCTTTGTCCTAAAACTAGGAGTTTCTGCTCTGGTCTCTTTTGCTGAATCCCAGGCACTCTCCTTAGGATTCATGCAAACATCTCTGGTGGACTGGACAACTCAGTGTCACCAATACAGAACCAGTTACACCTCTCCTGCCCAAAAATACAGGCTTTGCTTTTGACTTGTCTGTAGTTATTAGTGGGAGATCAATTTCCCTAGTCCCTCGGTCTCAAAAGCCTTGGTCATCTCTAACTATTTGTGACATAGTTTTTGTGTGTTCATCTCTTCTCTTCCAGATGATAAGCTTTCAGGGAAGGTCACTGTTGATTTTACTCTTGATGCCTTCTATGCAATGGCTGGCTTGAAAAACAGTGAGTATGTTTTGCTACTTTAAGGTATATAATTCATTTTGAGATAATATCTTATTTAAATGTCCTATAACATGGAGGGGGGGGGGTACAAACACTCCTTTATTTCAAGTGGACAAGGTTTTATTAGAAGAGGGAACTTTTCAGTGGGAGCTTAAACCACCATGTCTATGTGAACAGAAGCCACTGAAGTGACTTGAAAGGGGACATTTTGTTTATCTGCTGTTGGCTAGTGGATATGGGGAAAAAGTATTTGTGTGGTGTCTCTACCAGAGAAGATTGAGAAGTTGTTTCCCTGGCCATTCATCACGGAGCCTGGCTCCCCTCACAAAGAGGGAGGCGCTGCAGGAAACCTGGAGAGAGTCCCTGCCTTCTGGTTGCATCAGCCTGTAAATGTTTTAACTGGTGGCCCCTCCTCATGTCCTTGCTCACATCCCAGTCTGTGGGAAGTCAGGGGAGGGTGAGACCCTACTGCCCATCTCTTAGACTCCTCCATGGCTTTGTCTGTCCCCAGGGCTAAGCACTCCCAATGAGGTTCAGAGAATCCACGTCACGGTTTCAGAATACATGGATTTTTCCTTTGATCATCCCCTTTTCTTTCTAACCTACATTTTAGGTAGCTGTGTTTATCCGAATTCAATTTTAACACGCAGTACTTTGAAGATGAGGTTATTTCGATATTCGTGAAATCGTGGGATGATTCAAAGAAAGAAGCCTATAAACGGTGGTTGCTTGAGTGAGTGAACACTGACATACATGGTGAGGGTCAGAGGAAAAGCAAGGAGAAAACTGTGAGATTTGATTAACAAATGTGGAATTGCGGAAAAGAAAACATACTTTCAGAAAAGACAAAAACAAACCCCACCATCAAGGTATGTCTGTTCCAGTTCTTATAGAAACTGAGCAGCATCTATGGAGACAGCACTGAGGTAGGATTTGGGTAAACGAACACATTTTCAAAGGATGCTCATGTATGTGTTTAATGTAATTGTACTAGATGTTTTATAAACAGGATATTTATAATTTCAGTACCCACCATTCATAAAATAGGTACTATTTCAATCAGTCCTCCTGAGAACCTCATGATTTGTGTTGTCATCCTGACTCATAGCTGAGATTGTGAAGACTGAGGCTGGGTAAGACATCACGACCCGGGCCTTGTGGTCGTGAGCAGAGAGCTGGGGTCTAAGCCCATCAGCTCATTCCTAGCTGTGGTATGGGGTCTTCTGATAGTGCTTTGCCTGAACATGCTAAGTGGGTCCCGAGATAAATATGTGGGAATTTGCTGGGGAAAGAGCAAGCAGATATCTTCTATTTATAGAAACTTATATTTCTATTCTATAGAAACTTATAATCTTATTTAAAAACAAAACATTTTTCATGCATTTCACAAAATAAATTAGAAGTTGTGATTCCTATCTTAAACATCCTCAAGAAGTAGCAAAGACCATTTTAAAAGAGGTATGTGGGGTCTGGGTTTCTGTTTGGAGAATAAGACATACATTAGGCACCAGTGTGTATATATTCAACGGGCTTATAATGAAAGCTACATTTGTGAGCCACAGAAGCTCCCTCTTCAATCTTAAAAGAATATGTAATTTTTACTGAATGTCTTTGATTTAGCACAACCCTTTTGTCAATCCCTGATGTCCTTGAGGATGCTCTAGCTGATTCCTGGTTTTATCTATTGGCTTCTCTCTCTCACTATGTCTCTCTTTGTCTCTCTATCTCTCTGTGTCTCTGTATCTCTGCCTCTCTCTCTCTCTCCACCTCTGTCTCTCTCCCTCTCTCTCCCTACCTCTTTCTCCCTCTCTCATCTGCCTTGGGGAAGAAGGAGCTTTGCAGCCCCTTACATGGATGGAGGACCCCGCAGACACCTGGGAGAGCCCAGACCAGACTGGATAGAGGCCGACTCCCAGCAGCACTGGCTCCACACCGCGTCTAGTTTTATTTTATTCAGCATCCCTAAGTTGATCAGCATAAGACTTGGTATTTAATGACTCCAGGCATTTCTCTGAACATCACAATAATCATTGATCAAGTCACATCTTTCTTTCCTACTCAAGCTTCTGAAAGCAGTGATGTGTTGCCACCTGTGCCCACTGAGGGCTTTCCAAGGGGGTGCAGCCGACCCCCACCAGATCCTGCCCATGCCTCACGCCCCCCCCACACCTGGAGCCAGCGTCCATGGCCCCCACAGCCTCCTGGGGGGACTTGGCAAAGGACAAATATAAATTAGAAAGAAGAGGCTTAAGCCTCCCTGTTGAAAATAAGGGAAAAGACTTATACCCCCTCCTTTTTGTTTTAGATCAGTTACCTTAGAAAACATGTCATTATAAATTCTTTCTCCTCTCTTTGAAGTGTGTATAAATCCTTTCACAGACTAGAAAGGTCTCTGGCCAGCATTAATGCCCAGGATTGCCTTTCTTGAGCACTGGAAAGGGAAGAAGCACCCCCATCTCCCAGTTCCTGGGGGAGGCTAGGAGTCTAACTCCCGCGGGAGCTTGCTCCAAGTTGCAAAGCTACCTCCTGTCATAAAAGTATGAGAAGCTTGTTCTTCCTCTGAACTAGAGCCACCTACCTAACACAGATGGTCACCCCAGGGCCAGGGACTCTAGGAGGAACTCTGTGTGACACATGGTACTGTCAAGTCCTCTACCTGAGGACTAGTTATCGTTTACCTTGAGAACACTTATGTAGTGTGTTGTATCTGCTTGGCCATGCTCCAGGTGAGATTTCTTTCTCTTTTTGGGATCTCTTAGCGGATTGCTATGATCTGCATCACATTCTGGTTTCATGTTAACTCAATAATATAGGTGTTTTCTTTCCTTTCTACCTTTGCAGAGAGGGCTTCTGGGTTGGGAGGAGATTTTGCTTTTATTTCTATTTCCCCAACCAGGGATAGGGGAGCATCTGGGGGAGTACTGGTCCTATTGGCAGAGAGAAGCCAGACTCCTTTGGAGTCTTAGGAGGTCCTCATGTTTCCATCTGTGCATGCCTCTCTTCCCTGGCTGCATCTAAGGCACCGGGGGACAGGGTGCTAACACGCTCCACTCAGATTCCCCGAGTCTTCTTTCTAGGACCCTCTCTGAGACAGATGGTCTGTGCCTACACCCCACATTTCCTGGGGAGGGATCCTTTCCCCACACCATCTTTAGTTAGCTCCCCTCTCCATTTTCCAGACTCCCAGGGCATGTGAGTGAACGACTATAGGCTCAGTCATGTCCCCTCCAATTCCTATGTTGAAATCCTAACCCGCAGGACCTTAGAATACGCCTGTATTTGGAGAGAGTAGTTTTAGAGTGGTAATTAATTTAGGGTGGGCCCTTCAGGAGAAGCAAAAGGCTTCTTCCACTCTTTTTGATCCCGTGGCTGGTCCAAGAACTAAGTTGACATAAAACTGATGAGCAGGAGAAAAAAAATCAGTTTAAATTATACACATATTCATGGGAGTTTCACAAAAATATGAGACTCGGAGGCAGGTGGCCAGATGATTGAGACACATGCCACCCTGAGCTACTGTGAAGAACAGGGGCTTGGAGTTTGTAGGGGGAGAGGAGATTATGACAGAGTTTACCTTGCCTTGCAGACGAGAGTCTCTCAGGTAACAAAATTATCTCTGGGAGTTATCCTCCTTCTGGAACAGACACCTTGACTAATGGAAATTTCCTTTACAAAAGGGGAGACACAGGCTTTATTTTAAGCAGTTAGGGGGAGGTAAAGAGCTTTTTCTGTGTATTCTGGTTTCCCATCACCTTTAACTCAAAATAATTCACACACTAAAGTGGCATCTTCTGAACACTGTCAGCCCTAACCCAGCATGACTGGTGTCCTTGCAAGGGGGATTAGGACACAGATACACACCCAGGGAAAGCCACATGAAGACACAGAGTGAAGACTGCAAGCCAGGAGAAAAGGTCTTAGAAGGATCCCTGTGGCCACCTCGATCTCAGGCCTGCAGGCTCCAGCTGCGTGATGGAACAAGGGTGTGCCCTTCAAGCTGCCTAATCTGGGGTACTTTGTAACAGCAGGACCCCTCTCCCAGGCTAATACTATGGCTCAGGAGCATTTTCGAGTCACATCCTCTGCTTATCTTAATCATTCTACATACAAGTATCCTTAGTCGTACAAGGCCTCAGAAACTCAAGTTTTAATAGTATAAAAAATATAGACATATATTGATCTAAACAATCTTCTGGTGCCTTCTCTTTTGTTTCATCAGGGTGGGCATACAAATGTTTTAGCAGACATGGAAAGCTCTCCCTCTGTCCTGTTCTGTAGCAGGGCCTGCAGGTGCATCTCAGGGTTGTATCAGCCACCAGTGAAAGAGGTTATTTTCTTGTGCCCTTTTGCTGTTGTCTGTATGCTTTTGCAACAGGAAGTCTCTTCTGTCAGAACTGATTGTGAGTCTGTATTTTTGATGCCATGGTTCTTCTGTGTTAGAAACTGAGGTACAGAGGACATTTCACGTTTGGTTTTTACCTGCAATGACTTTTTGGTCCATCCTCCTTGTGGCGATTTTGGGGCCCATTCCAGCTGCCTGTTTAAAATAGTTCTGCGGGGGTGCACCCTGTTGATGGGGACAAGGCCTCGAGTGGGCAGGAGAGTGAAGATCTTGCTGCACCAGGTAAAAAACGCAACTTGGTGAAATTTGATTTGTGAATTGTGGACGAGTTCACTCCAGGCAGGAATAAAGCATTTGATTAAACTGCCATTTATGGGAATCATTAGACTCATGCTGTGCACGCTTGATTGCTTGTGTGCTTAAAGCTTGCATCTCATTTGTGATCCACTGTGTCAGGACTTTCGAGTGGAATGCAGCCTGTTGCTTCTTCCCTGTAGCTTGAGTTTATCAAACTTGCCCCATTTTGTTATTTTGTTCTACTTGGAGACAATAGTGAACACGTTGGTTGTGGAATCGCAGCAATGATCATAATATCATTTGATTAGAAAGCAGGGCAATTATCCAATCATCACTCTTTGTATAGCTAGCACGAGCCATGGTGCTTATGGAATACATAATATTTGGACGGCATTTTATTAATTAGCATTTCCTCCTGCTTGCCTGGGATGATGATTCGTGGGTTCTAAATGAATGTGAGTGCAGATGACAAAGAGCTGCCTCAGTGTCCCAGTTACCATGCCAACTATCTTATATTCACTTTCTGATGACATTCTTGATTGATTCTTTAGGGAACTCTGGTTACCACACAAGCTTAAGGCAGTCTTTTTTCTTGCTATCTTGACAACAACATTTCTCTTCTCTCCAAGGGCAATGCAAACTCATCTTCATGGTGGGTATTAGTTCAACCTGAGATTGTAACTTTTGTTATTGGATACTTATCAAAATTAAACAAATGATGTCATTTTTACACTGATCAAGATTGCTCTCTGGTATTGGGGCTTTGCCTCAAGGGAGCAATCAGAGCTGCGATTGTCCGCGTGGTCCGCTAGATGGAGCAACTGGAGAAAGCATTTGCATTCAGCTCTCGAAATGACTGAAGAAATAAATAATGGGGCTCTTGATGGGTCTGTGGATAAAGTAATGACTGTTTGCCTTCTTTGACAACTTTGGTAGAGATCTTGGGAGTAAAATGTCTGCCTGACAGCTTCTTATCTGTCCAGCACAAAATTAATTACATTTCTAGTTAAGCATATTAGGAGGAAATAGACTTCTGATTCAAATTTAGGCATGAATTTTATTTTATTTATTTCACTTTATTTTATTTACTTTTTAATTAGAGTAGTTCCTACTTTTCTGAAGGCAAAAGAGAAGTTAAAGAAAATGAAAGAATAATTCTTTGTTGTCTTCACTTGTATATATGAATGCAACCTTCCCCATGAGGTCTCTATCCTACTTGGCTTTAAGCTTAAGGTAGTAAAAACTTTTCATGCAAGATATTATCTCCCTGGTAATAGAGGCAATGAGCAGCCTGGGTATATTTGTGATGCTCAATACATATTCAATGTATAGCACTTATCTCCCATTAAACAAGCATTTTTATTGATGGATAATGATTGGGCCATCTAGCCAGTGGCATACAATTGCTGAAAGACAAAGCAGGGGAATCTCTGGATCCCAGTGAAGCAAACACGCCCTGAGATTAGACCATGGACCGCTCTCCATGTGCCCGGCTCTCATTCCCTACTCTAACCTACAAAAATGTTTCATTTTGATTGAGATGACTGCTGCTTAGAGCTTGTCCAGTCTAAGCTTTGATTCAGGTATTTAGCCAGTTGCTATTGGTTAGGGCATGTTTGTCAACCTTCTCGATGCTTTTATTTAACGTTTTACTGATACAGACCCTTTTATTGGCCAGAAGAGGCACCTCTTCAATAGTGAGCTTGGCCACTATCATGGGTAGATGTGAGGAAGTATGAACTCTTTGCAGAGCAACTAGTCACCTGCAAGCACTCAAAAAGCACTTATCCTTTGACCCAGCAATTCCAGGGCTAAGGATTTAACCTACCTGCATCCTTGCACAGAAGTCAAAGGCACATGAGAAGATTTTTTTATTACAACATCACTTGTAAGAACAAAAGTCTAGAAGCAACCTAACCTAAATGTCTACCACCAACAGATTGATTAAATGAATGAGGGTGTATGCATTCAAGGGAATGAATGCAGTGCTGTTACTCAGACAGATGGATTACAATGACTTATATTTGCCGAAACACCATCCATATACTGATATATCTCTCAACAACATTCAAGAACTAAGAAGTGAAAAAAAAATGCGGAATGGCATTGATGACATGTTACCATTTATATAAAAAGTAAGGCTCCATTAATTGTGTAGATACATGTTTGTGTGTGTGCTTCGATGGCATAGAAAAGTCTGGAAAAAAATGAACACGAAAGTACAGCTGTTCCCCTCAGGAAATGGAGCCAGAGGGAAGCAGTGGCGTGCATCTTTACTTTCCGTGTGTTGTTCCTCTATATTGTTCGTCTTCTATTCATATCATATAATTTGTATCCTGTAAGTGCATTATTTGTAACAAAGTGGGCACTCGGCTGGGTTATTCCCTAAATGCAGCAGCAGTGTCTGGAGCATCCCCGCATGGTTTAGGGGGTTGCATACATGACCACTGCCTCCCCGGACCTGACTGGAGCCCCGATCAGGGCTGACTCTAGCCTGCCAATCCTGAGGAGCAGAGGAAGGCTTAGCCTCTCTGTGCTCTGAGGCCCAGGCCCTGCCTCGCCTCCAGGTATGAGCTTGTGTACCCGCCTTTCCCTCTGCCCCACCTTGGCCTCTGTGCAGGATGACAGCTGCTACCTCGCCACGGGACAGAAGCCTAATGGGCCCCGGGAAGTAGCTTTCCAGCTCTCTAAGGCTCACTCCTTGGAACAGGCTGAGGGAGCGACATGATGGATGCCTCGTCCGCCACCTCCCCAGGAGGATGCATCACTAACCTCATCGCTTATTGACTCAAGGCCCTGCTGCAATATGGTGCGAGGGACATGGGGATTTGCTGACTCTTCCAAGGTTACAGGGATTGTCACTGAAATGCATGTGATGCTCTGAGCTGCCTTCCGACTTTCCAAGTCAAGTTTGTGCTACTCCTTCTTTACATTTAACGCTGAGTTAAGACTCTGGAAAGTTATGGCTTTGCAAACCTAGAGTTCTCAATGCCAGGAGGGCACAGTGCTGGGCAACATGAATGTTCTAATTAGACCATTAGCTCCATAATGACCACATTAAGAAAGAGGGGAGGGGGGCAGATCCACACTGAGTTCCAACTGTATGGCAATTGCTGCAAGCAGTTTTTAGAATTACTTCTGCCCTATTTTTTTTTTTCCCCCAAACCTGCAGCACAGACGCAGTGCCTGTCAGAGGTGTTCTGGGCCATGTGAGCAATTTACAGCCAGCAGGTTCGAGCTGGGGACTCTGAGACAGGCCGTGTCAGCTGATGGGCAGTCTTGGCTGGCACAGGCTGGAGAGGGCCTGATTCTAGTTGGTGTGGTAACAGGAGCCTGTCTTTCCCTGGGGGGGATGGGGGGATGCTGCTCACCAGACCAGTCGAGGAGTAGAGACCACATGTCACCTGACAGCCAGAGCTACCGTGATGCCCTTTTATGGAGTGGCCAAAGCCAGAGAATCCCAGCCTTATCAAGGATAGCCCTTTTAATGACTTCTAAGTCAAGGCTAGCAAGTCGGCTACAACCTTGACTGTTTTTCCATGTAAGATGCACAGAATCAGCCATTCAGCATATTTTCTCCTTTAGGCACATTTCTTGATTTTTCCTTCATTAAACGAATAAGCCAAGCTACCTGTCTTTCCATAATGTATTTTCCCTTTCCCCCCACCCCGCTGTGACTCTATTAAGACTAGCTGTTTTAGCCAACCTACGCTGCCTGGCACCTGGCTCTCCCAGGGGTGAGGAAGGGGCACAGGGCTGCAGTGGGGCTGGGCTGGGCCAATCTCCACGGTGTCCTCGATGTCTGACAATATTTAGATTAAATGAGCTGTGGAGAATGTGCCAGAGGGAGACTGGATTGCTTGTAGAGTGTCAGGGCGGGACTAGTTTGAGTTCAGTAACTGCAGGATTCCTTAACAAATTCTGGGATTTTATGGCGAGGAGGCTGATTATTTCAAATGTTTGTATAGCAATCTCCTGAAACAGAAGTTGGTTAAATAAACATCAGCCTTCACTGGCTTTCACCGTGGACTTGGGAGCCTGTCTTCAAATAAGCCCCTTTATGTTCCCTGGTCACAAGAGGTCTTGTGGATGGGCCCATTGCTTTTCATCTCCTGACTTCTTCCAGATGTCACATCATCACATGGAGTAGTCATCTTATCCCTGCCCTATGCCTTTGATTCTCAGATGGAGATCCCTAGGCTTTCCTTGCAAAGCTATGAGGGAATCAAGCGAACAATCATAAGCCCCAAGTTCCCGTGTCTTAGGAGGTCAAAGGAAGAAGAGCCTTGATGTTCTCTGCACATCCTTCCACAGCAAACTGTTCACTCTGCTGCAACAGAGGGCACTTCTCAGACACGCTTCAAGGCCTATTCTATGAAATGTCATGGGAACCATCTCATTTTCTTGTGGCACCCAGTTTCCTTTCTCTTTCTCAGCTTATCCTGAGTGACCTTAGGTTCTCTGTTGCTCTGTCACCTGCTTGCCTCCCATAGGGGCATGTGGCCAGACTGCCCGAGTCTGACTTTTTTGCAGTTAGGTTGTGTTTTATGGAGCCAGAGTATGAAGACCAGGAATAAGAGATAAACATCTCCCTCACCTGCTTCCTACATCAGGGGTAACCCACTTACCCTGACTATCGTAAGATCCTCCAGCTAAGAGAGACACGGGGACATTAGGTGACTCCACTAGGTTCGCTCCATTTACTGCTCCACAGGATGCACTTAATTTACCCTGCACATGTAATATTTCCCTTCTTGTTTTGTGACACATGTTACTCTTGGAAGTGGCCGAAATACTTAAGTAGCGTACCAACTCTTTCAGTACATGTTATCTTTTATTGGGAGAGTCATCCAGTTAGACTAAGTGACCTCTAAGTTGGGTTGCCAGGTATAGCGCAGAAAAAATACAGAACTTCCAGTTAAATTTAAATTTTAGATAAGCAACAAACAGCATGTTTTGCCCCTTAAAATTTTAAGTTTATCTAGCAATCCTACCTCTACAGCTAATACCCAAACAGACTCTATGAAACGCTTTGTCTAAGAATATCTTGACAATAAGGATTCTTTTCTCTCTGCTTCATCCTCTGTCAGGTTAACCATCATAATTTTTCTCAAGATCTTTGCTAAGAAGGCTCATCTCTACTCTTCATTTTGAATTATCGAGGAAGAAACTCTCTACCTTCGTGAAATTCTTGTGATTTTCACTCATTCCTATCCAGTTAACGTTTTTGACTGCATTCAATATATTCTCGAAATATGTACAATAAATTACCAGGGCAAATGAGAAGGGCAGATACATCTGTATTTTCAAACCCCTTCCAAGGAATTTAAGAGCAACGTTCTCTGGTTTCCCCCATTTGGTATAATCACAGTCATGTCTTTGCCTCTGCAGCTTACTTGCAGTAAATGTCTTTTGTGATTAATTAAACTGATTCAGTTCCACTTCAGCATTTAAATAATCACAGCTGTTGTTTATTGCTTCACATCCTAAAAGCAATAGAAGTGCTTGTTTAAATAGCCCTTTATGCCCAAATACCCAGAAGTGTAGGATGCTTGTAGATAGCAGAGGGGCATGGTTGTTTTCCTGGCAAATGGACCCTTTTCTGTAATAGCGACAAAACATCTATACTTACCAAAAGAACTTCAATCCTCTTATCAGGATCTGGGAAATGAGTTCTTTTCCTTCCCTTCCCTTCCCTTCCCTTCCCTTCTCTTCCCTTCCCTTCCCTTCCCTTCTTTCTTTCTTTTCTGGCCAAGGTGGCTACTCTTTTGTAATGGAAACAGGAGGAAATGTGAAAGCAAGGGGAGATAGGATGGATCTAAAGCTCTCATGGCTATTATATGAATTGCAAATTATACTCTGAAGGCTGATGTGCTATGGCCCTAGGATTCTGAACATAAATCAGAATGTCTGGAACCCCAATATGATGCTGTTCATACTCACATCTTCACCTCACAGTGTGTATTTTTTCTTTCCCTCTGCTCTTGTGTTTTCCTTCTTTTATGTGTAGTATTTTGCATATAATAAGTTCTGACTCCTTTCTGGCTTGTTTTTGCACATTCTCAGGTTGTAAAAACACCGATTAAAAGACTCACTTGAAGGCCAGGGGAGGCCAATGTATTAGCCTTCAAGAATCCTCATCCGTAGTCAACAAATGGTGTTGGGAACACTGGATATTCACATGCAAAAGAATGAAATTCTTTTTCCCCTTCTTTTACACCATATGCAAAAATCAACTCAGTATGGATTGAAGCTTTAAAGGTAAAACAGGAATCTATAAAACTCTTCAAGTAAAACTAGGGAAAAGCTTCATGACTTTGGTCTAGGCAATGATTAAGTTTCCTGAATATATCATCAAAAACACAGGCAACAAAAGCAAAAATAGGCATATGGGACTGCATCAAACTAAAAATCTGCACAGCAAAGGAAACAGCAGAGTGAAAAAGCCATTTATGGAATGGGAGATTTTTTATAAACTGTATGTGTCTGATAACAGGTGAATATCCAACAATTCAACAGCAAAAAGAACCTGATTTAAAAATGGGCAAAGGACTTGAATTGACATTTCTCCAAAGAAGATATATAAGTGGCCAACACATATATGAAACAATGGTCCTGTATCATCAGGAAAATTGTCAGGAAATGCAAACCAACATCACAATGAGAGATGATTTCATGCAAATTAGGATGGCTATCATTAAAAAAAAAACAGCAAAAGATAACAAGTGTTAGAATGTAGAGAAGTTAAAACCCTTGTGCACTGATGGGGAATGTAAAATAGTGAAGCCACTGTAGAAAACAGATGTGGAGGTTCCTCAAAAATTAAAATAGAGCTACCATATCATACAGCAGTTCCATATCTGGTTATTTGAAAGAATTGACATCAGGACCTTGAAGAGATATTAGCACTCTCATGTTTGCAGCTCTGCTCTCTATAGCTGAGATACGGGGACAACTCAAATATCCATGGACAGAATGAATGAAGAGAATGTGGTACATCCATGCAAAGGGGATTAAAAAACGGAAATCCTGCTGTTTGTAGCAACAAAGATGAACCTGGAGGATATTGTGCTAAGAGAAATAAACCAGACACAGAAGCACAAGTAACAGCCCAATCCCTCTTACGTGAGGGATCTGAGGGATCGAAAGTAGTCAGACTCACTGAAACAGGAGGGTAGGTTGGTAGATATGGGGCCTGGGCGAGGGAACTGGAAGTCACTGCCAGCAGGTAGAAAGTGCTAGTGATGCCTGATGAATAAGCCCTGGAGCTCCACCTGCTTGTAGCTAACAAAGCTGTAGAGCACACTTAAGAATTTGTTCAGAGAGTAGATCTTCTGTTAAGTGTTCTGCACACACACATGCACAGAATTCTTCTCTGGAGTCATTGTATACAGCATGCTACCTTCTCTTGGGCCTTACCTACAAAGATCAAAGGAGGCTTTTAGCTAGTGGATGTTATAATTTGAGATTTTCTAAGATTTAACAATCCACCGACACAGATAAAGTCAAATGATGCAATTTCACCAGCCCCTCTCCTCCAGGCTCATTAGAACCTTAGTAACTTGGACCCCTGGAAAATTCTCTCTTCCCCCTTCTCTCCCTGCTCACAGCAAAAGCATTTTGGTCTCAAAAGTCAATCTTGTTTGTGGTTCTTGGCCCTGAGAGTGCTGACTCAGTCTCATAGTTCACAAGAGCCTGATGTATCAAATCCTATTGCCCTAATTAATTTATAATGAAGACTGTAATTGCCGTAAGGACAAGAAAATCACATTCTCTCTAGTGCATTCTCCTGAAGCTGAGTCACATGGAGGCCAAATTATATTTAGACAGTGAGCATGGTGAGCATGGAATTGAGAGCAAGGGGAGTCAGTCACATGACTCAAATTTTCATGGCACATGAGGGTAACCTGCTGTATCTAGGTCCACGAATAGATTCCTTCTGCTATGAGACTTGGATGGTACAAAAAAACTATTACTATCTTTTTTGCCTCTTTGATTTTCTTATATCTAATTTTCTATACTCCTAGCTCAGACATGGCTTGTGCCTCACATCCTCTCTGCTTGCTTATCTTCTATTCCATTCATATTGCTGGAAATGACTCCACACAATGTAACCTAATGAAATTTCACATGGATTCATGACATACTCTTTCTGCTCCATGGCTTCTCTGAGGCGAGGTGTGGGGCACAGATGTAAACCTGGCAGTGTGAGGGGTTCGCACCTGGACTCAGGTGCAAACCCAACAGTATAGGGGTTCACACCTATTGGGTCACAACTGACAAATGAAGTCTGAGCTGGTGGATAAGCTTTCCTTTTTTCTGAACAGTCCTGATGCACTTTCCACATCATTTCTCAGGGGGTCTCAGCGGAATTGAGCTCATGTCCACGATGGTGAACAGCTCAAAAACACTGCTGTGTGTTAGTTTTCTTTCCCTGTTCTGTGCTTCTCAGCCCCCACTTCTGTTTCTGATATCATGTGTCTCCAAGTAGTACCTGCACTGAGGTATGTCTCTGGGTATGCTTTCTGGAAAAGACCAGGGGAAAGTGGTGGTAGGGATGGTGTTCTAGAACTGGATCACATGTATCACAATGATTAAGGCTGCGCTGACAAGGAATTGGGATAAATTGCAGGTAAGAGACGATGACAGGCATGAGAGCATTTGCCTTGCTTTGTGATTTAGCATCCTTCCACAGACACTGGGGCAGGTCCCGCGGTGCTGCTAAGTATGCCCTTGAAGCTGAGACACATCACGCACTACAGACATGACCTAGAGATCTCCAAATGCCTTGGTGTAGTCTTGAGAAGGGAGCAGAAGGGAGGCTCAGGGTGGAAAAGATGTAGGGATGTGTTGATTATGTGAGAGCAGAAAATCTATCATCAGAATTATGTTCCTTGAATGGGCTCAGAGGACACACCTTTCAATAAAGTAGTATGGGAACCCAAGCAAGACGGACAAACACTGGTGCCTTTAAGAATCCTGGAAAACCTCAAGAAGACACAAATGCATGAGGCAGGAGATGGACCCCATGCGGAGTCAGTGGCCTGCCACATCGAGGAAATTTTAGGGGCCCATTGTCTGGGGGGATATCGCCTTATCCTCTTTCAGGTAAATGACAGTGGCAAGTGATTGCATTCACCTTCCCTGCTATTAAGAAGGAGGCATCTTGCTGGGTAAGACTCTCTGGCATTTGGAAGCAGAGTCTTGTTTCAACCCATTTATCAGGTGACTCAAATGTTTGCAGTTTTGAAACTTTCCCAGAACAAAACTGAGGTTTGCAGCAGGTCCAGCTGCAGTGCAAACAGCTCTGTTGATCATAGTGTATGACTCAGCAAGTCTGATGGTTCAAGAGGTATCCATGGTAGATGGAGGTGCTGGGTAGAGGTCTGGGAATCCCCAAACGGAAGAGTCAGTGCAGACCCCTCAAGATCTGGAGCAAGAGCACATCTGCAGCAGGGAGTTACTCCCCACTTTGAAAGGCATCACGTTGCTGGCCTGAAAGCATGGCTGGAAGCGTCTGTGGGGGCCTGGGTATTGTCAGATCTGTCAAGCCACTGGGCCAGGCAGGTGTAGGATCACATCCTACATTGAAGATCACTCCCAAGCAGGTCTAGAGGCCCAGTTACATGAACACATTCGTGCACTTGTGTGTCTCTGTTGCAGAGACACCTCAGCTCACAGCTGTGGCTAAGAAACCCTTGGGCCCAGTTCCCAGATAGTGGGCTTGATACTGGGGAGCTAGAAGAGAATGGGCCACACTGGGGCCTGAGTCAGGGGCAGTGTGGGGCACTCAGTCATCCCCTTTGGATGAAGTGAATATGCTCCAGGTACTAGTGTGTTTGCAGATTTCTAGCCCATGTCAGGCTTGGCTATTGGTGAAGGACCCGAAGGATGAGGACAGGTGGCACACCAGGGAAGGAAGAGAATGTCAGTGGTCTCATAGCAGTAGAAACATATGTAAGCACCTTGTGAAATGCTGATGGTGCCCAAGAACACAGCACTGAGGACACGACATCTGTCCTAAAGGGGGCCTGCTCCATGGGTGTCAGCCAGCCTCTGTCCTTGGTTCCAATGTTTTAGAGTGGGCTATGAATGGAGCGTCCAGGGCATTGGGCATGATGGCCAGACACAAGCTGTCAGCATGGCTCCCACACCACGGCAGGTTTAGACACCACCACCACTGCTGTCTGGTGGCCTCTGTTCGGGGCCAGCCACTTGGCGGCAGATGGTACACTGTGGGCCAGCTTTGCCCTAGTTGGGATAACCGTGGGTTGCTTACTCTGCCAGGAGATTGGATGAGAGGGTCCCAGGGATGGGGGGGAAAGTCCAGTTCTATGGAGAGGCTTTGGGATCACAGTTGGCTCAAGGGGGGCTGTGAACAGTAGGCCTGTGGGGTTACTACAGTCACTGCTCTGGCTGGATCTCTTTGTCCAGCCACAGTTACAAAGATGTCACAGAGGCGGTGCTGAAGTGGCTAACTTTACTGTGTGCCTCCCAGCACCCCCGTGGGCCAGGGTGCTACCATCATGGCCATCTACTGAGGCAAAGAGCAGTTAGGCAACTTGCCCACATTTACACAGCTGGCTACAAAGAAGCTGGGATTGGAACCCCACCTCAGCCTCCTGGCCTGGACTCTCAACTGCCTGATGGCGTTGGTTCATTCTGTGAGGCGTGTGAGGTTCCCGGAGCCCGGCTGTTGGAATCCCACTGCTCCCGGTCTAGACCCTGGGTTCTTGCCAGGACCACCCCACACTCTCTCCATGTACTCTTCAGAACCCAGATCCAGTTAAACTTGTAGATCACTGGGCATACTATACTGGTTTCTCATTCCTGTTATTGGCAGGCACAGGTTGGTGAACCTGAGAGCCATGAACAGATATTTTTAGGTGAGATTCTATCTTTCAGACCTTTCACTAATTAATATTGGCCTTTCAGTTAGCCCAACTCAGCAAGGGTTTGTACATATTGATTTGTGCTTATTTTTGGTTTTCTCCTGTGAGTATTCTCATGTGTTCTCTTTTTCATTTGTTTATTGTGTCCCCAAGGACATCTCAAGTTCAGAAAAACTTAATTTGATGGAATTCTTCCTTCTGTATTAGTGGTGACTTTCTTGTAAGTATCAGCTACTTTTTGATCTGTTTGGAATCTCTCCTCCCTCTGGGCCCAGTGCCCGGTAAACTACTCCAAGTAAACACTTGGGAGGTGCTGGTGGCCCACAGCAGTCATGCCCAACCCTGCCTCCGCTTCCAGACCCGCGTTACTCCTTTGTTACTCATCTGAACCTTTCTTCACCTGCCTTCTTTTAAAAAGGAGCTATCTTAAGAGAAAGATAGCGATTGGCATCTATTTCCTGTTGATAAAAGGACTGTCATGTACATGCTTTCTCTTCTGTTTTGGAAATAAAGACAGAATGACTTTTTCATGCTCCACCCCCGGCCTGACAAATGGAGATATTGCTTGGAAGAACTTCCAGGGATAAGCTGCTTGAGGGCTGAGCTGAGCCCCCTGTTTTCATGCCCCTGCATTCAGCATGCAGCATGGGGCCGGGAGGCAGAGAAACAGAGTGGGAAAGAGACAGAGACAGACACATAGAAGGGAGAGAGATAGCAACAGAGAGATCGGAAAGAGAGACAGAGACACGGAGGGGGAGAGAGACAGAGACAAACACAGAGCAAGGAGAGAGACACAGAGACAGACAAAAATAGAGAGATGGGAAAGAAAGACAGAGACAGAGGGGGGGAGAGAGAGAGAGACAGAAGGGGGCAGAGACAGAGACACAGAGAAGGGAGAAAGACACAGAGACAGAGAGTCAGTAACAGAGAGATAGAGGGAGAGAGAGACAGAGACACAGGGAAGTACCATGTCTCAGGCCAGGGTGACAGCTGGGTCAGAGACAGGAATTACGGAGGACAGAGGTAAAGTAATGGACAAAACGGTGGGTGACAAGTACATGCACTAAATTCACCTAAGTGATGACTGAGTTAACCACTGCTTCATAACCCTATAATTTATGAGTTTTGAGAAAAATGCAAATGACACTGTATTAGTTTGCTGGAGCTGCCATGACAAATGATCAGAAACTGGGTGGCTTAAGACAACAGAAATTTATTCTCTCACAGTTCTGGAGGCTGAAATCTGAAATCAAGTGTCAGGCAGGTTGCTTCTTCCTTCCGGAGAATCCTTTCTATGCCTCTCTTAGCTTCTGGGGGTTGCTGGCCACCCTGGCATTCTCTTTCCTACAGACCCAACACTCCAGTCTGTCTCGGCCTTCACCAGGTCTTTTCTTTGTGTGTCTCTGCACCTGAACTTCTCCCCTTATCAGGAAAATCACTGGATTGGGGCCCACCCTAAGCTCCTGCAATCTCACTGTAACTTGATCACATCTACAAAGATCCCATTTTCTTTCTTTTAAAAAAAGATTTTATTTATCTATTCATGAGAGACACAGAAAGAGAGAGGGGCAGAGACACAGGCAGAGGGAGAATCAGGCTCAATGCTGGGAGCCCGATGTGGGACTCGATCCCAGGACTCCAGGATCACGCCCTGGGCCGAAAGCAGGCACTAAACTGCTGAGCCACCCAGGGATCCCAGATCCCATTTTCATATAAGATCACATTCAGAGAGTCCACGGGGATTGAACTTGGACACATCCTCGTAGGAGGCACAACTCAACCCACTACAGATGCTTATGACGAAAGGTATCTATTGGAAATAAAATAATAAAATGGTAGTTTTTAAATGTGTCCCTTTCGTCCCATGGGAAAAGAAATAAAAGATGTACAATGAGTCACATCAAAAGAAAGCTCTTGTCTGGGATCTAACTGACCCTTATTCTGTCCTCTTTATTCCTGATGAGCCCAGTCTCCAAACTGAGGCCCTCCTGGGGAAATAAAGTGCTTTGCTGTGACAGTGGGAGTCATTCAGTGGGATTCCTGGGGCTGTCCTGTCCCTCCCACTCCCTCACATGGGTCCCAGGAGGTGGACTCAGCCTTGGGCCTGGAGGCTTTCCCACCACCGTGGTTGTGCCATTCCTTCATGGCCACACTGTGTGCACATTTGCTCAGTCCTCTTCTTACCATCATTGATCCCTTAGCCATTGGAGAGAAATCTCCCCCACTGCGCAGAAAGACCTCAGACATCCCCAATGATGTTGACAGTCTGCATGATTCCCCATCCTCCGCTTGCTCCAGGGAAGACCCCCCCAGCCTTCCAACTTCTCTCTGGAAGGACTTGAGCTGCACATCTGGTGACTTGACTGTCCCAGCTGCTGTCTCTGTCTCTGGGGGCTCTCAGACAGGCATTCATGATCCCCCAGGATTTACTGAAATAAAGGGCCAATTCTGAATGGCCCAGGGAGTCTTCCTGCAGCTCCTTCCTCCAGGGCCCACCCCAGCTGCCCCCTGAGTTAGCTTTTGTGTTCCTACAGAGGAGCCTGGCACTTCCAGTTGAAGTGCCAACTATGAGCTTGGGGCAAATTCCCCAGAACTGTGTGAGGAGCTAGTGTGTGAGGGGCAGGTATGCGAGACACACTCAGACCCAGGCCTTCCTAACAATGAGTCGCTGTTCCCAAGTGGGGCTGCATCTTCTGTCTTGCCCTTCACTACTGTCCTTGCCAGGCCACCCTCCTCCTTGGGTTCTAATTCTGATGCTCAGAGCCCTAGTTTTGAATCTAGAGCTCCCCATTCTGTTTCTTACAGCTTTCTACTGAAAGTAGCATCCATGGAAATCTTCCCTCTAATCCAAAGGGAACATTGTCGACCAGACCAGACCTCTATCATGACTTTTGCCACTCTTCCAGTGAACACTAAATGTGAAGCCATGTCATACATTATCTTGGATACAGAAAACCCAGATAACCTTCATTGCAATAGGTCTTGTGCAAGTTGGAACAGGGCTGTGAATTGACGGCAGACACATTTCCAATGTCTTCCCTACCATCTTTTACCTTTGCCAATTTTTAATCTTATGTTAGTTATTCAGGAAAGGACTATTTCCAAGAAACTCTGACAATATCCTGAGGAAGAATGACTGAATCAGTTTCTCATAATCAGAAAAATTCTGAGGAAGGGAGCAGCCCATGGATAGGATGCAACAAAAGCACAATTTTCTGAGTGGCTGTGCCTGGGTTTGAGGAAAGCACAACTTTTACAATGCATATCATGATTTTAAAAAATAGGATGGGAAAGATAGGCTTTTGAGTCTTGACTGAAAATAGCTTTCTTTTGAGGATTACTGTGGTTCGTGGTCTCTGGGATCTCTTCCCCTTGTGGGTATCTTGCCCAGCTTGGGCACATTTGACCACTAGTGTCCAATGAACAACAGATAAATGCCACTCTGGATTAATCTTTGATGCATCTGTCCAAAGTAAACAATTAACCTCGGGCTGCTTCACAGTGTTGCCAAATTTGCTGCTTTTAGGAGATTTGAAATAGCTGCTTGAGCCAGGAGGGATTCTTAGAAGTGCTTCAACTCTTAGACAGAAATACTTAGGGTCCCTAATGCCAACCTCTAGAAAATTCTGAAGATCAAAAATAATGGCAAATGTGGCCTGAGCTGATTTCTCAAACTCATCCCTGATGACATGGGTAACCCTCTGAACAGGTGTGGGAGCACAGAAGAAATCCTTGGCCCAATAGAGCCCACTCTTGGCTTCTTTTCTCCAATCATACCCATCCTGTGCATTTGGAGATTATTTCACTAGAGCAAAATGTCAGAATATGAACATCCTTTTTCTTTTCCATGTGCTGTGATATGATCTTTTGTTTCTTTGCTGAATTAAATTGCGAGGTCCGAGTGTGTCCATGGAAAGCCTGCTCTCCTACAAGGTAGGCTCTCACATGTCTAAAGGTAGACAAGTAAGTGTGGAAGAAAGAGTTGTGCAGAATGAGGGCCCTGCTGATGTGCATAATCTCCCACAGGACTAGGAGATAGGCATGCTGGAAAGTCCAAGGAGACCTTTTATTCTTTTTTTTTTTAATTATTTTTTTTTGGTGTTCAATTTACTAACATACAGAATAACCCCCAGTGCCCGTCACACATTCACTCCCACCCCCCGCCCTCCTCCCCTTCTACCACCCCTAGTTCGTTTCCCAGAGTTAGCAGTCTTTACGTTCTGTCTCCCTTTCTGATATTTCCCACACATTTCTTCTCCCTTCCCTTATATTCCCTTTCACTATTATTTATATTAACCAAATGAATGAGAACATATAATGTTTGTCCTTCTCCGATTGACTTACTTCACTCAGCATAATACCCTCCAGTTCCATCCACGTTGAAGCAAATGGTGGGTATTTGTCATTTCTAATGGCTGAGTAATATCCCATTGTATACATAAACCACATCTTCTTTATCCATTCATCTTTCGATGGACACCGAGGCTCCTTCCACAGTTTGGCTATTGTGGCCATTGCTGCTATAAACATCGGGGTGCAGGTGTCCCGGCGTTTCACTGCATCTGTATCTTTGGGGTAAATCCCCAACAGTGCAATTGCTGGGGCATAGGGCAGGTCTATTTTTAACTCTTTGAGGAACCTCCACACAGTTTTCCAGAGTGGCTGCACCAGTTCACATTCCCACCAACAGTGTAAGAGGGTTCCCTTTTCTCCGCATCCTCTCCAACATTTGTTGTTTCCTGCCTTGTTAATTTGCCCCATTCTTACTGGTGTGAGGTGGTATCTCATTGTGGTTTTGATTTGTATTTCCCTGATGGCAAGTGATGCACAGCATTTTCTCATATGCATGTTGGCCATGTCTATGTCTTCCTCTGTGAGATTTCTGTTCATGTCTTTTGCCCATTTCATGATTGGATTGTTTGTTTCTTTGCTGTTGAGTTGAATAAGTTCTTTATAGATCTTGGAAACTAGCCCTTTATCTGATACGTCATTTGCAAATATCTTCTCCCATTCTGTAGGTTGTCTTTGAGTTTTGTTGACTGTATCCTTTGCTGTGCAAAAGCTTCTTATCTTGATGAAGTCCCAATAGTTCATTTTTGCTTTTGTTTCTTTTGCCTTCGTGGATGTATCTTGCAAGAAGTTACTGTGGCCGAGTTCAAAAAGGGTGTTGCCTGTGTTCTTCCCTAGGATTTTGACGGAATCTTGCCTCACATTTAGATCTTTCATCCTTTTTGAGTTTATCTTTGTGTATGATGCAAGGGAGTGGTCTAGTTTCATTCTTCTGCATGTGGATGTCCAATTTTCCCAGCACCATTTATTGAAGAGACTGTCTTTCTTCCAATGGATAGTCTTTCCTCCTTTATCGAATATTAGTTGACCATAAAGTTCAGGGTCCACCTCTGGGTTCTCTATTCTGTTCCACTGATCTATGTGTCTGTTTTTGTGCCAGTACCACACTGTCCTGATGACCACAGCTTTGTAGTACAACCTGAAATCTGGCATTGTGATGCCCCCAGATATGGTTTTCTTTTTTAAAATTCTCCTGGCTATTCGGGGTCTTTTCTGATTCCACACAAATCTTAAAATAATTTGTTCTAACTCCCTGAAGAAAGTCCATGCTATTTTGATAGGGATTGCATTAAACGTGTATATTGTCCTGGGTAACATTGACATTTTCACAATATTAATTCTGCCAATCCATGAGCATGGAATATTTTTCCATCTCTTTGTGTCTTCCTCAACTGTAGTGAGAGATGAAGAGGGACACTATATTATACTTAAAGGATCTATCCAACAAGAGGACTTAACAATCCTCAATATATATGCCCCGAATGTGGGAGCTGCCAAATATATAAATCAATTATTAACCAAAGTGAAGAAATACTTAGATAATAATACACTTATACTAGGTGACTTCAATCTAGCTCTTTCTATACTCGATAGGTCTTCTAAGCACAACATCTCCAAAGAAATGAGAGCTTTAAAGGATACACTGGACCAGATGGATTTCACAGATATCTACAGAACTTTACATCCAAACTCAACTGAATACACATTCTTCTCAAGTGCACATGGAACTTTCTCCAGAATAGACCACATATTGGGTCACAAATCGGGTCTGAACCGATACCAAAAGATTGGGATTGTCCCCTGCATATTCTCAGACCATAATGCCTTGAAATTAGAACTAAATCACAACAAGAAGTTTGGAAGGACCTCAAACACGTGGAGGTTAAGGACCATCCTGCTAAAAGATGAATGGGTCAACCAGGAAATTAAGGAAGAATTAAAAAGATTCATGGAAACTAATGAGAATGAAGATACAACCATTCAAAATCTTTGGGATGCAGCAAAAGCAGTCCTAAGGGGGAAATACATCGCAATACAAGCATCCATTCAAAAACTGGAAAGAACTCAAATACAAAAGCTAACCTTACACCTATAGGAGCTAGAGAAAAAACAGCAAATAGATCCTACACACAGGAGAAGAAGGGAGTTAATAAAGATTCAAGCAGAACTCAACGAAATCGAGACCAGAAGAACTGTGGAACAGATCAACAGAACCAGGAGTTGGTTCTTTGAAAGAATTAATAAGATAGATAAACCATTAGCCAGCCTTATGAAAAAGAAGGGAGAGAAGACTCAAATTAATAAAATCATGAATGAGAAAGGAGAGATCACTACCAACACCAAGGAAATACAAACGATTTTAAAAACATATTATGAACAGCTATACGCCAATAAATTAGGCAATCTAGGAGAAATGGACGCATTCCTGGGAAGCCACAAACTACCAAAACTGGAACAGGAAGAAATAGAAAATCTAAACAGGCCAATAACCAGGGAGGAAATTGAAGCAGTCATCAAAAACCTCCCAAGACACAAGAGTCCAGGGCCAGATGGCTTCCCAGGGGAATTTTATCAAACGTTTAAAGAAGAAACCATACCTATTCTCCTAAAGCTGTTTGGAAAGATAGAAAGAGATGGAGTACTTCCAAATTCGTTCTATGAGGCCAGCATCACCTTAATTCCAAAACCAGACAAAGACCCCACCAAAAAGGAGAATTACAGACCAATATCCATGTGAACATGGATGCAAAAATTCTCAACAAGATACTGGCCAATAGGATCCAACAGTACATTAAGAAAATTATTCACCATGACCAAGTAGGATTTATCCCTGGGACACAAGGATGGTTCAACACCCGTAAAACAATCAATGTGATTCATCATATCAGCAAGAGAAAAACCAAGAACCATATGATCTTCTCATTAGATGCAGAGAAAGCATTTGACAAAATGCAGCATCCATTCCTGATCAAAACTCTTCAGAGTGTAGGGATAGAGGGAACATTCCTCAACATCTTAAAAGCCATCTACGAAAAGCCCACAGCAAATATCATTCTCAATGGGGAAGCACTGGGAGCCTTTCCCCTAAGATCAGGAACACAACAGGGATGTCCACTCTCACCATTGCTGTTCAACATAGTCCTGGAAGTCCTAGCCTCAGCAATCAGACAACAAAAAGACATTAAAGGCATTCAAATTGGCAAAGAAGAAGTCAAACTCTCCCTCTTTGCCGATGACATGATACTCTACGTAGAAAACCCAAAAGCCTCCACCCCAAGATTGCTAGAACTCATACAGCAATTCGGTAGCGTGGCAGGATACAAAATCAATGCCCAGAAATCAGTGGCATTTCTATACACTAACAATGAGACTGAAGAAAGAGAAATTAAGGAGTCAATCCCATTTACAATTGCACCCAAAAGCATAAGATACCTAGGAATAAACCTAACCAAAGATGTAAAGGATCTATACCCTCAAAACTATAGAACACTTCTGAAAGAAATTGAGGAAGAGACCTTTTATTCTTTGACCATTATGGTTATAGTAATTTTCCAGCATCTGGCATAAACTGGGAGTTAATTTGAAAACATTCTCATCTTTTAATTTTTTCTCACCCACCTTCTGTTCCAAAGGGGTCAAAACCCTGGCATGTCTGGAGAACCAGTACAAGCTGAAGAAAGGCTTCTCGGGGCACAGAGAGAATAAGGGAAGGGTAGGTAGGAGAAAACCAACCAGGAGTGCACAGCCAGCTAGCGTGCAGACTGCAGCCATGGGGAGGGGCAGCATGCAGAGATCACGTCCAGGTGACATCAGGGAAGACTCAATTCAGTGGGAGACATTCAGCGAGCAGTGTGGTGGCTGAGCCTGGCAGTGGGGGTGGAGCACTGCTTCTGGGGTAGAAGGAAAATCTTCCCTCTATTAGAGTGGGTCACTCTGGGAATTCCTGGAATGAAGGGAGGAGGATAAATGGAACTTAGAAGATAAGGGGCTGGAGATGAGCCAGGAAATCAGACCCCAGCTACTGACTAGGGTGGGGGTTCCAGGGACATGTGAAAAAGAGGTTGAAAGATCGAGGTTTACAGACCATGTGCACGGAGGAAAAAGGAGCCTCCAAGCGGCTGCCTTGTATGACACAATTCAGAGCCCCTTCTCATCAGTTCTGAGCATGTCTAGACTGTTAGCTGGTGGGGGCAGGGGCTGTGCTGCCTCCTGAGATACTGTGGGGTCGCGGGGCGAAGACTCACTGCAGAGTTGAGAGCAAACAAGGGGCTGGTGTGAGCCTGGGCACTGAGCCTCACACATCCACTCCTTGCCTTCTAGAAACCTGTCCTAGGCACAGCAGCTGTGTGCCCTGTGTGCCACTCCTGTGCTGGAGGTGGACAGTGGTCATTGGTCAGGGCCGCAGAGCAGAGTGGTTAAGATCACATGTTCTGGAGTCAGGCCTGTGGCTTTGACATCTCCTCCTCTAACAATAGGTGGGCACGTTACCCTACAAAACTAAATCTCCTCATTTGCAGATAATCCCATCTCGAAGGTTTTTCTGAGGAGTGAATGAAATCACTGCATAAAATATTTAGCACAGGACCTGGCATATAATTTGCTCTTAATAAATTGTATCACTGATAATAAAATTTTTATGAAATTATTTACATGTGAACTCATTAATAATAAAATCCTTACTAACATTCTTTGTACTTTCTGCTGCTTAGTGAAGAATTAGCTCTACCCAAAGGGATGTCTGGCGCTCGTCCCTGGTGCCTGGAGGTAACTTCTAACCTGTGGGATTATCAGAGTGATAGGAGGATCTTCATGATTTATGGTGGGCTCCTTGCCCACACCTGATGGCTCATGCTAAGTAGATGATTCAGGGTGGGGGCTGGCCAAACCAGAAAGGCCAGCCATGTGATTTAAGGGAAGGCACTTTGGATAGCCATGTGGGCAATGATTCAATCATGTCTGTCTAATGAAACTCCAGCACAGACTATGGACACCGAACTCATGGGACCCCAGGTGTTAACCCTGTGTGTGCAAACTGCCATAGTTAGATGCCAAGAGGGTGAGGCATCCCTGAGGGCATGGAACTCTCCTAACCCCTATGTGTCTTAGTCCATTTGGGCTGCTATGACAAAAATACCATAAACTGGGTGGCTTATAACAACAGAGTGTTATATATGTGTTAATAAATAAATAAATTTATTTCTTCCAGTCCTGGACTCTGGGAAATCGAAGATCATGGTACTGGCAATTTGGTATCTGGTGAGAGCTTCCTGGACCATAGATGTTTGCCATGTCCTCACACGGTGAAAGGGGTGAGGGAACTCTCTGGGGCCTCTCTAATGAGAGTACTTAACCATTCATGAGGACTCAACCCTCATGACCTTGTCATCTCCCAAAGGCTTCCCTCCTAATACCATCTCACTGGGGGTTACGTGTTCAATGTATGAATTTGAGGGACACAGATGTACAGTCTATTGTAGCGTCTCTTCCTCTGGCAGGCTCTGATTGTTATCCCTTTGCTATAAAAAGCCCCTGTGATTGTGAGTACGGTGTTTTCCGGAAGTCTGTGAGTCATTCTAGGAAATTATCAAACCTGAGAGAGTCCATGGGCATGCCTGAATTTGCAGTTAGCTGGTCTGCAGGGAGGCTGTCGGCAGGGAAGCTGAGCTCCTGTGGTTGGTGGCAGAAGTCTTGGACAGATGTCGCGGCCTGGAAGGCAGTGCCCTTAACTGGACTTTGAGTCCAGGTACCTGCTGGTCTGGAGCACAGCCTCAGAGTCCTGTTAGCACAAGGCTAACAGGCAGCCACTATAGCAGTCAGAATTGCATTTGAGAACTCTTTGCAGCTCTTATCCTCTTCTAGAACTCCTGTGCTTAAAATCCGCCGAGAAATGCCCAGCTCCTACTTAAATTACCTGTTGCAATTATCCACATAGTCTAAAATCACATCATCACATTTCTGTGCAGTTGTGAACTTCCAGTTCCTTCGTGTACTTTATGGATACCCCGTGTTCCTTGTATGTTCCTATGAAGCACACACTGCCTTGTACACACAGGGTGTTCAGCGATGTTGTACTGAGTGCACAACTACAGATTCAACTTCTGTGAGGTGCAAGCCATTGCTGGTTGGTCAGAGGGCCAAGCCATAGACATACAAGGGACAAGGATTCATTCTGTGCCCCCACGCACTAGGTTAACAACCCACCTCGGCCCAGAGAGAACATCCTTTCCTTGTGTCACTCTGGGCTCTGACTCCATCTCTAAAGAAGGAGTCCAAAGTATTCACTGTATCAGAGGGGAGCAGCCCCCAGTGTTTATTTCCAGTCTCCCTGTACTCTCTTAGTTTTGGGTGGTGGGCTGCGAAGTCTTAAGACTAGTGTGCAGCCTTCAGGCTGTCTCCTGTCATGCAGTTGAGGGACCCATATGCTACAGATGGTGAAGCCTCTCGTGTCCTGTGTCCCTGAATATTTGTGGAATGGGAATCTCATCAACACTTTTTGGGCATATAATGTGAATCAGGAATTAATCTTTGTACTACTTTAGTTTTTTGTTTTTTTTTTTATTTTGTTGCCATTTAATCTTGACCATTGGGCTGACTCACAGTCCACGGGAGTATGTGCAACCACACAGCAGCTACTAGCTGTGACTTAAAGGTAGAAGAAAATAGAGATTAGCATTGGTCCTGGGTGATGTGAAACCAATAAGAAAGGGAAGAAGAAGCAAAAATTCATATATTTTGGTTATACTTCTATTATTTTTGCTTGGAAGCTGGAGAAAAGGCTGTTTATAATACCAGTTTTGCAACATATACTTGGGAAGCGAGGTGTTGTATAAAGCAAGGTTTCTCAAACTTGGCTTTATTGATATTTGGGATGGATAATTCTTTGTTCTAGGGGCTACTGTTACCCATTGTCAGAGTAACAACTGTATCCCTGGCTTCTACCACTAGATGACTGTAACATCACTCACCACTCCCTCCGAGTTGTGGCAATCAGGAATGTCTTCAGACATTGCCAGTGGCCCCTGCAGTGCCATATCATCCCCCAGTTGAGAACCACAGGCACAGAAGAAAGAATCCCTGGTTTAGGATTGGCAGGTTGCTCAAGGGTATATCTGCCACTTACTAACTCTGTGATCATGGGTAACTGGGGCCCCGGAAACTCCAGTTTCCTCATCTATGAAACTGAACTAATGACCATTATTCAGAGCGTTCAGAAATTAGTATTACACCATACTTTGTAAACTGTAAAGCACTGTGCATATGTAAATTAAGCTCTTCAAATTGTCATTTATTTTCCGGGTTGTGCACAAAAAATATTTTCAACCTAGGAATGTGTATCATACTGATTTTCTTATCATTGTAATTGGGGGGTGCGTCATAGATCATCTGGGTTGTCAAGTTGGTGTTGGGTACTTTCCTTCTCAGCTTTCACCTCCTCCCTTTTGATGCCTATGCCCATTTTCATGTTTCTCCCCACCTGCTGTCTCCTGTCTTTGGTACCCATGAAGGATTTCTTCCCTTCACCCATCTGTTTCTCTGTGATCTGAGCCTTTCTTGCTCCATCTAGAAGAACTTTTACCCTCACTACAAAAGCATCAAACGTCATTCCTTTCAGCTTTTGCTCTCAGCCACGGCAAATGCTAGAAAAGAATGTGATAAACAGGTTGAAAGCTAAGATGGCTTACTGCTGGTGTACTGATGACCTCATACTTCTCCTGAGAGTCATCTCTCAACAGTTTTATCAATAGTACTCTTACTGACGTTCCAGTTGTTTTATGTTGGTAGGGATGTTACCATGCTCTTCAGTTTTAGCTGTTCCAGTAGGTGTGTGTTGGCTTCATTTAATTTCACTTTGATTTTAAGAAGATGTGGTATATATACACTGGAATATTATTCAGCTATTAGAAAGGATGAATGCCCACTATTTGCTTCAATATGGCTAGAACTGGGTATCATGCTGAGTGAAGTAAGTCCGTCAGAGACGGACAATCATTATATAGTTTCACTCATACGGGGAATATAAGAAATAGTGAAAGGGATTAAAGGGGAAAGGAGGGAAAATGAGTGGGAAAAATTAGAGAGGCTGACAAAATACGAGAGACTCCTAACTCTTGGAAACGAACAAAGGGAAGTAGAAGGGGAGGCAGGCAGGGGGATGGGGTGACTGGGTGACAGGCACTGAAGGGAGCACTTGACGGGATGAGCACTGGGTGTTATACTATATGTTGACAAATCGAACACATATATCTCTATCTCTCTCTATCTATCTCTATCTCTATATCTATCTATCTATCTATCTATCTATCTATCTATCTATCTATCTCTAAAGAAGGCATTCCCAGAGCTATGTTACCTGACCTAAAGAAAAGAGAAACCCCTGGTTATGGAATACGATGAGAGACAGTATCACAATCAGCTTTCAGGAGAAGGGATCACAAATTTATTGTGAACTTACTACGTGTTAAACATGACCCAAAACGATCCACCCAAACTATTATATTTAGTGCCTCCAACTCTCCTATATGTGAAGTTTCACTTTTCCCCATTTATGGAATTTGGAAACAATTGATAACTTATCTCAAACCTCTTATTTATGGAGGTTTGGCTCCTGCCATATTGGGCCGATGGCTGCAGGTTTCTCCTCGCATTGGCATGATGTTGAGAATTACATTTTTCTTTTGCAGAGAGAGAACACAACGCTGGGTATGGTGTGGGGAGATAGAAGTTTAGGGCATTTCTAAGCCATGTTGGATTTCTGTGGAAAGGCGGGAATTGGACCTGTAGCTACTGATTCTCAAGTCAGTGCTGTGTGCACCTGGCTGTTGATGCGCTTGAGGCACTTCTGGGCACACCTGTCTGTGTTCCGTTGCAAAAACTCAAACTCTGACAGAGGAGGCAGTCATGCTTTCCCACTTGTTCTTTAAACGCTTTAATATCCCCTATCTCCTGATACCCAAAGCCCGGAGAAGAGATGGGGCAGATTGTATCTTCATTTCCGGATTAAGCAGCTGGTGCTGAGAACGTGTTAGTGACTGTTCAGGATCACAGAGTCGGCAGAGACAGAGCAAGAATTGAGTTCAAGGCCCCTTCTCTGTAAATATGTCGTGATGTGATCCCACAAGACTGCTTTCCTGAGGCAGCTTGGTGGCACATTTAGGTCAGATGGCCTCATAATTCTCCCATTTTATTGATCTGGTGTTGGCTACGGGAGCGACACAGCAAGTGCAGCATCATTCATGGCAATGGTTCCTACATCTGACATTCTCTGAGTGCTTCCTCTGGGCGGGGGGTGGGGGTGGGGGCGTCCTACTCAGGCCTCACGGCACACACATCCCAGTGGCAGCCCTTCGGAGCGAGGTCTGTCTCCAGATGACAAGGCCGAGCCATGCAGAAGTCAAGCTTCTTGCTCCAGGACTGAACCGGAAACAGGCCTGTGGTTTTACAGATGGGTCTATAGGGGTCATGAGCATGGGGCTGGATGGTGTGATTTCTGACACTGGGACAAGAGAGGCTTCATGCTGAAGCCTTGCCCAGTAGCCCTGAAGAGCACACGTGGAGGAGCTCTGCCCGCCAGCTTTGACGTGCTTTCCTTGCCACTGCCCACTGCACCTGGTGGAGTAGCCACATTCGGCTACTTGCCCTCCTCTCTGCTCTTCCCGCCTCCTTCTCTTCTTCCTAATTCCTGGATAGAAAAGGCATTATGGGATCCCTGGGTGGCGCAGCGGTTTGGCGCCTGCCTTTGGCCCAGGGCGCGATCCTGGAGACCCGGGATCGAATCCCACGTCGGGCTTCCGGTGCATGGAGCCTGCTTCTCCCTCTGCCTGTGTCTCTGCCTCTCTCTCTCTCTCTCTCTCTGGGTCTCAAATGAATAAATAAATTTAAAAAAAAAAAAAAAAAAAAAAAAAGAAAAGGCATTATGGTTCATGCACCTTTCCGTGGCATGGGTAAATCAGCTGCCCATACCAGGAAAGCATCACTCCATTGTTAGCTCAACCATTCCTTTTGTTCCAAATGAAATAGTTTGAACACTGAGGGTTATTGATACTCGTGACCCCACTGCTGAGATTTTTAACGTGTTTTACTATCCTGTGGTATTTCCCCAATAACTTTTAAATTAAGAAATTAGGTGTTTCAGGTTAGGCTGAGACTCTACCGTTCACCCCAGATCAATCAACTTTATAAAACAAAACTGATTTCTGATGAAGTTATGTTCATCCCTCAGACTCCTCCATCTCTATAAAAGGTGTCCACATTCCCGCACTTGCTTAGCATGATCTCTCCCTTACTCCTGTCTTTGCTTCGTATCCCCTTCCCCTGCCCAGTGCACCAGTTGATCCAAGATTTCTCCCAATCCATAACCTCCCTGCTTCATCATCTCCCTCCCCAGATTTCACTGGTGGCCTCCCAGCTGCCCCTCTGTTTCTACTCACCTTCTACAGTCAGTCTGTCACACAGAAACCCAGTGCTGCCTAAAGAGCAAATTACATCATCTCACTGCCAGCTTGTGGACTGAACATTTGTGCCTTAAAATTCATGTTGAAGCCTAATCCTAATCCCCAAGGTAGGGCCTTTGGGGATGAAGCCAAAGCCTTCACGAATGAGACTAGGGCCCTAAAGAGAGAACCCACAGAGCTCCCTAGATCCCTCCACCACTTGAGGACATATGGAGAAGATGGCCATCTAGGAGGGGGTTCTCTTCAGACCCTGAATCTACCCACAACTTGATCTTGGGCTCTCAGCCTCCAGAACTGTGAGAAATAAATGTCTGTGGTTATAAGCCATATAGTCTGTGGTATTTTATTAGAGCAGCCTGAACAGACTGAGACACTCCTCATATCACATTCAGAAGTGATCCACATTCATCACAGTGGCTACCAAGGTCCAACATGATCTAGACCAGTGGCCTGTCTGGCCTCCTGTCCCCCTCCAGCTCCGGCCTAGCTGCTGCTTCCTGAGCACATCAAGTTCATTCCTGCTTTGGGCTCTTCTGTCTGGCTAGCTTATTCCCCAGATCTTCACTAACCCTCACCCTTCCTTCCCTCAGATCCCTGCTTGATGGCACGTCCTCTGGGAGACATTCCCACATGGATCCCCTGCACTGCTGCTGAAATTCTCTCCTTCAGCTCCTCTTTTTTTTATTGTGTATATAAACAACTGAGATCATTGCAAATTTATTGTTTGTCTCTCTCACATCCCTGGACCTGGAATATAAACTTCCTGAATTTGACTTGTTCTCCACAGCATCCCTCATACCTATGCATGTGGCACTTCGTAAGTCCTTAATACACACTTGTTGAATGGGTGACCAGATCTCATTAGCTTTCTCTCCTCCAAAATCGATTACTGTTTTTAAATTGATTTGTATTAAGCCTACCTCCAAATTACTATATTTATCACATGTTTATGTACCCATATAGATTTATTTTTTTTAATTTTTATTTATGATAGTCACACACAGAGAGAGAGAGAGAGAGAGAGAGAGAGAGAGAGGCAGAGACATAGGCAGAGGGAGAAGCAGGCTCCATGCACCGGGAGCCCGACGTGGGATTCGATCCCGGGTCTCCAGGATCGCGCCCTGGGTCAAAGGCAGGCACCAAACCGCTGCGCCACCCAGGGATCCCCCCCCATATAGATTTCATGTAAACCCTGAGTATGAAATTTTCACACAAATGATACTATATTTTACATATCCTTTTGCAACTTGGCTTCTCTGTTCTGATCCCAAAATGTCTTTAAGATTAATCCATGTTGATACTTGTAGGTTTAGTACCTTAATTTAACCACTATGCAGTGGTTCACTGAATAAATCTTGGGTTTTTTTATCCATCCCCCTCCTGAGTTAGATTAAGTTGTGTTCACTTTTTGGAGGAGGAGTCTCTTCATGCACATGTGTGAGAATTCCTCTAGGGGAGACCCATAGAAGTGGAACTGCTGGATCACAAGTCAACTTTAACTTTGCTAGTACTGTCAAGTTGCCCAAAACTGTTGGTATTATTTTACAAAGTATAATTCCATTTCCCACATCCTAATGAATATTTCTAGTTATCATATTTAAAATTTTTACATAGCTGACAGGTGTCTTAAGTATCTCACTTTTATCTTGCGTTTCCCAGATGATTACACTAGTATCTTTCTCCCCCCATATGCTTATTGGTCATTCAAGTCTCTTCCCTTCCTTTCCCTCTTGCCTTGCTCATATTTGTGCCTGTTTTTCCCTTGGGTTGTTTGTCCGTCTCTTATTGGTTTGAAGGGGCTGCTTATGAATATTCTACAAAAATACTTTGTGGTTTATTCGCATTGCAAATACCATCTCACAATCTGTGCTTTTCAATTTATTTATGGTGCCTTTTTTTCTGCATGTATTTCAAATTTAATGCAGTATTGTACTTCATGTTTGACTTATCTATTATATTTTAAAGAAATCCTTCCTAGTTCTTATGTTATAAAAATGTTCTCCTATATTTCCTTTTAAACCCTAAAGTTTTCTTTCTGCAAGGTTGCTTTTTTCTTTCTTCTTCCTCTTATCTTTTTTTTAGTACAGTAAGAGAGATCTAATTTCATTTTATTTTTAATACATATAGCCATCTGAGCTAGCACCATCTAAAAATTTTAGCTTAGTTTTCTGAGTAGGTAACACATTCTTATGGTTTGAAGATCAGAATAATGTTACAAAACGCATATTGAGTGATCTTGTTCTTCTCTTTACCTCAAGTACCCTCTCCTCTCCACCCTTCCATGTTGTTCTGAGTTTCTCTGTGCAAACAAAGCAAATAGGGAAAGATACTCTTATTTTCCCTTTCTTAAATGTGAATGGCGGCTTAAACGTAGGGCTTTGAGCTAACCATTTTTCCTAGATCCTCTTCCATGTGAGTGTGCAGGGAGCTTTCCACCTATTAAACATCTGAGTACTATTCTGTTTTGTGGAGCTCTCAGGGTAGGTCTTTCCAGTTACCTGGCATGGACATTTGGGAGGTCTCGAGGCCTTTTCTAGTTATTGCTGACATACAACAGTAAATGACTTTATATACACATCCTTTCATACATGATAAATTCCCAGAAGTGGGGTGCCTGGGTGAAGAGGCACATGCATGTGCATCTGTGACTGTGATAAACATTGTCAATTAGCTTCACAGCCACTGGATTGTTCTATACACTGTCAGGCATATGTGAGAGTGTCTCTTCCTCATAGCCTGTCAATAGCAGGCTGTCAAACTTGTAAACTTTTGATAGACAAGAAAGGGCCTCAAGGACATTCTTTGCATTTTCATTTCTTTGTTTTCCACTTTAGATTTTTTAAAACTTGAGTTATAATGAATATTAAGCATACAAACCTAAGCTCCACTGTTATATGGCATTTCACATATATATACGCCCATGCAACCTCCACTCAGGTAAAATATGGAGCTTTCTCACTCTCCTAGAAGGCTCTTTTATCCTGTCTGTCCTAATCCATACACTCCACCAAGATCAACCACTATTCAGATCGCTACCATCACGTTAGTTTTACCTTATTTTAAATATTATGTAATCGGAATGGTAGAGTATATTCTCTTTTGTGTCAGATTTCTTTTACTAACATTATATCTCTGAGATACACCCATATTCTTACAGGTGTCAGAAGTTTATTTATTAGACCACATTTTTTTAAACTATTCTATGTGGGTGGATATTTTGATTGTTTACAGTTTGGAATATTTTAAACTGTCATGGACATTTTTGTGTGTATGTCCTTTGGTACACAGTAGTGTTTACTTTGTTGAGTATAAACCCATATACATACACACATATAAAAGATTTGACAGGTTAGAGATACTGCAAGTTTTTCAAAGTGGTTGTGGCCAGGAACTGTGAGGTCTTAAGTCTTACCGTTTTTGCAAGCCATAACATTAGCTTGCCAAGTTTCATCCCCAAACTTACTGGGTCAGCAGTGAATGTAATTTATCAGAGTAAGCATATCTGATGAATGATGGTTACCCATTATATACAAAGGACTCTTAAAACTCAACAATAAGAAAACAAACAACCTGATTAAAAAACTGCCCAGAGATCTTAACACCTCACCAAAGAAGATATAGAGATGGTGAATAAACATATGAAATGATGCTCCACATCAAATGTCACTAGGGAAATACAAATGAACACAAAACAACAATGAGATATCACAACACACCTATTAGAATGCCCCAAATCCCAATCATGAAATGGGCAAAAGACATAAACAGAAATCTAAACAAAGAAGACATACACATGGCCAACAAGCACATGAGAAAATGCTCCGCATCCCTTGCCATCAGGGAAATACAAATCAAAACCACAATGAGGGATCCCTGGGTGGCACAGCGGTTTGGCGCCTGCCTTTGACCCAGGGCGCGATCCTGGAGACCCCGGATCGAATCCCCACATCGGGCTCCCGGTGCATGGAGCCTGCTTCTCCCTCTGCCTGTGTCTCTGCCTCTCTCTCTCTCTCTCTGTGTGTGACTATCATAAATAAATAAAAGTTTAAAAAAATTAAAAAAAAAACACAATGAAATACCACCTCACACTAGTGAGAATGGTAAAAATTAACAAGACAGGAAACAAAAAATGTTGGAGAAGATGTGGAGAAAGGGGAACCCTCTTGCACTGTTGGTGGGAATGTGAACTGGTGCAGCCACTCTGGAAAACTGTGTGGAGGTTCCTCAAAGAGTTAAAAATAGACCTGCCCTACGACCCAGCAATTGCACTAGTGGGTATTTACTCCAAAGATATAGATGCCATGAAACACCAGGACACCTGCACCCCAACGTTCATAGCAGCAATGTCCACAATAGCCAAACTGTGAGCCTCGGTGTCCATCGCAAGATGAATGGATAAAGAAGCTGTGGTCTCTGTGTACAATGGAATATTACTTAGCCATTAGAAATGACAAATACCCACCATTTGCTTTGATGTAGATGGACCTGGAGGGTATTATACTGAGTGAAAGTAAGTCAATTGGAGAAGGACAAACATTATATGGTCTCATTCATTCGGGGAATATAAAAAATAGTGAAAGGGAATAAAGGGGAAAGGAGAGAAAAATGAGTGGGAAATATCAAAGAGGGTGACAGCACATGAGAGACACCTAACTCTGGGAAACAAACAAGCTGTAGTGGAAGGGGAGGTGGGAGGGGTTTGGGGTGACTGGGTGACAGGCACTGAGGGGGGCACTTGATGGATGAGCACTGGGTGTTATGCTCTATGTTGGCAAATCGAACTCCAATAAAAAAAGATACAAAAAAAAAAAATAGAATGCCCCAAATCCAGAGCACTAACAATGTTAAATTCTGGTAAGGAAGTGGAGCAGCAGGAACTCTCATGTATTGCTGGTGGGAATGCAAAATGGTACAGCCACTTTGGAAGATATTATTTTTTTTTTTTCAGAAAAGTGAACATACTCTTACCACACAGTCCAGCAATGACACTCCTTGGTATTTATCCAAAGGAGTTGAAAAGAGTTATGTCCATATAAAAGCCTGCATGTGGATGTTTATAGCAGCTTTATTTATAATTGCCAAAACTTGGAAGCAGCCAAGATACCCTTCAGTAAGTGAGAATGGATAAATAAATTGCACTTACTGATATTGCAATGTTATTTAGCACTAAAAAGAAATGAGCTCTCAAGCCATGTAAGGTCATGGAGAAACCTTAAGTCTGTGTTAGGTAGTGAAAGAAGTAAACCTGAGAAGGCTGCATCCTGTCTGGTTCCAACTTGTAACATTCTGGAAAAAGCCAAACCACTGAGACAAAAAAAGATGAAGGGTTGCTGGGATGAACATGAGGAGTACAAGATGATGTTTAGGGCCATGATGGGATGAACATGAGGAGTACAGATGATGTTTAGGGCCGTGAAACTCCTCTGTGTGATGCCATAATTATGGGGGCACATCATTATACATGGGATTTGTCCAAATCCATGGGATAGACACCACCATGAGTCAGCCCTAAAGTAAACTACAGACCCTGTCATACACTTGGGTGATTGTGTTGTGTCGATGTAGTTTCATCAGCTTTAAGAAGTGTACCACTCCGATGGGAGGTGTTGATAATATGGGGGCAGAGGGTGTATGGGAAAAATCTCTGTACCTTTTATTGACCTCAGTGTTTTCCATTAAAGTGTGTCACTGGTCCTGGGTCATAAATGCTACAGGCAAGCAAGATACTCAGTATCCTCCATAGTGCATGGCTCTTTAGAGACAATGGTCGCAAAATTTGAACATGTTTCTGATGAGCCTTCAGGCTTGTCTAAATACAGTTTTAAAAATTAAGAAAGTGATTTGATTGTCGGTAATTTTGTAAAATGTAAAATCTTTAAACGGTTCTATTAAATATAAAGGTCTGCTGAAAAAAATGGTGTTGTTTAAGAAATGGATGGTTAAAATTTTCCCCTGTCTGATATCAGATGTTCTATAAAGCTCTATAAAGATGACGAGACTGGGAAAGAACTAGAATGATTGGTGTCTGGGTACAGGTATATGGGTGTATTTATTTTGAGAAGTTCCTCTGTCCTTGGCCCAAAGCCATTTCTTCCAAGTAAGCTCAAGCACTCAGAGGGGACATGGCAAGAAATAGTTTCTGTAAAATAGGTTGGAAAGAATCAAGAAGGGGTGATTTTTTTGTTTGTTTTTTGTTTTTTTAATTTACATGGCTTGGCCCTCAACAACATCAAAATAAACTATGGAGTTTTAACTGCTTTTACTTTCATCCTTTTACGCTATGCTACTGATCTTGAGCTTTCTCTGTATCAGGAGTGGAAATAATCTGTAATTCTTTATTCTGTGTAATGAGAACTGTTAACAGTTCCCTGACATCTCAAGCCATCTGAGGTCCAAGAGTGAGGTCAGTTTACTCTCCATCTCCTGCTTACTGCGAATAAATAATGAACAATAAAAGCCACCCAATGTTAGAACAGAAAGTGCTGGCCTATATTTGTCTTGTTGGTATTTGCAATGAGAATTGCTGTCCTCATTTTCACTAGACATATATGCCAGTTTACCAGTCATAGTGCAGTTTAATGGCATTTTTGTGGCCCATTTTCTATGAAGTTTGTTTAAATTTATTATCTCTATAAGAAAGCTCATTTTTTTTTTGCATTGCCTTTGTATATATAGCCTTTCCCATGGATCTTATTACAAATTAAATCCTTCCAATTAGGATATAGTTTTGATTATTACTTGGGGTGTACACTGGCACAGGAGAAGCAAAATGAATAGCAAAAAGAAACTTCATTTTATTTAAATAAGCATCAGGAATCTTTGCTGAAGAAAGTTCAGATGGCAAAGGGATCAAAAAATAGGAACAAAAAACCCCACATTTCTTCTCTTAAACTTTTTATGTCTACAGTAACTTGCAACCTGCTAGGCAGATTCTTTTCTGTGCTCTTTCTATGTCTAAATTGCTTTCTTTGCAAAAAGTTAAATGCTAAAAAAGTAAATACTGGATTTTTTTTGGAGAAATTTACATTTCTAAAAGTTACAAATATCAAAAACTTACTCTTTTTAAAAACTGCTATTCTGATCATAATGCATTTGAGAAATAAGAAATGTGAGCTTTTGTTATTAACATACACAAATTATAGTATTTATGAAATATTTTTTGTATAATGTATTTTCTTTTTACTATCTGCTATTTTAAGCATATATTAACAAATCAAATAGAGTTTACATAATATTCTGAGAATGATCTATTATTTCATATATCACAAAGCCATAGAAATTCCAAACATGAATATTATTTAGTTTTTATATAATTTGGAATTTAAAACTCACCTTTATCTTAAAGCTTATAAAATATAGAAGTGAATGAATGAATGGCATAGAATCTTATCCTCTCAAGGTCACTTATTAGATAGAATTAGGAATAGCTAAAGCAGTCCTTAAATATTGTATGTTCCTAGTAGTCTTTTAAAGTAGAAATGTTGGATGCTACCATCCTCATCATCCTCTCAAACTACTAAGACTGTCTTGAGCACATGATATGAGGCCTATCTTACATGCAGGAGCACAGAATGGTGCAAGATAAACTTTCTAATTGTAATGATAATAATCCAACAGTTATGAGTACCACTGGCTGGCAGTAGAGGGAGGATAGCAGGTAGATGGCTCAGGCACAAGCTTGAGAGGGTCTCCAAATTTCAGCAATCAAGATAAAGATATTCACTTTCCTCAATCTAATTCCCACCCTGCTGAGTACTTACTATATGCAAGGTCTTTCACTAAGAACTTTATTTGCAATTTTTCTATAATTATTGTAATAATTTCTTAGGCAGGTTCCAACCCCAACTCCATTTTAATGGTGGAGTCACTTATGACCAAGTTCACACAGCAACTGATAAAAGTAAAATGGAAATCCCGGTTTTATATCGTGAACAGACATTTTTTTTTTTTTTTTTTTTTTGCCTTTGAGAAGTTTAATGTCTTTCTAGCATAGGCAGAGATGTAGTTGTAGCTGCAAGAGAGGCCAATAAAGGTAAATCTACTTGGATGGATAAATGGATAACATAAGGCAATATTATACAGCTTTAAAAAAGAAAGGAAATCCTGCCATTTGTGACAGTGTGGATGAACCTGAAGGACATTGTGCTAAGTGACATAAGCCGGGCATAGAAAGAGAAATGCTACACAGCATCACTTACATGCGGGATCTGAAAAAGCCGAACTCACAGAAGCAGAATGGAGGTAGACAGGGGCTGGTGGGGGGGTGGGGAGTGGGGACGATGCAGATGCCAGTCCAAGGGTACCAAGTCTCAGTATTTCAGGACGAGTAAGTTCTGTAGATTGCATATATGACATGATGACTATAGTTAATAACACTGTATTACATACTTGAAATTTGTTGAGAGTCATCTTCAGCATTTTCACCATTAAACCAAAAACAAACAGGAAGGAGAATGGGAGCTGTGTGAGACAATGGATATGTTCATTAGCTGATTGCAGGAATTATTGCACAAGGTGGAGATACATCAAAGCATCGAGTTGTATACCTTAAATATATAGAATTCCCATTTGTCATTTGTACTAAATAAAGCTGCAAAAAAAGGTCCTTTTGCTTCACCTCTCTAATAAGACTATGCATTCACTTTTAAGGATGGAGTCCCATATATTTTCATGTTATTCATGTATATCTGACTACTCTCACCTGGGGGCTTTTGGCAAATTTTCTCTTTTCTTTTTTTCTGTTAAAAATCACCCCTCTCTCTTTTCCGTAGGTCTGTCATAAAATTTCCACCTTCTTAAAGCTTTGAATGAGTTTACATGGTGTGTCTTCTATTTCCCTGTCCAGGCTGCAGGCTTAAAGTAAAGGTGTTCAGAGATTTGAAAACAGGGTTCTAGTTGATTACTTCTTTCCATCAATCTTGAGGATGCTTGTCAAAGTAAAGCTTTGAAAGAAAGGTTGTTTTGCAGAAGAAAAACTGAATACTTAAATGAACACAGAGCAAAAAGAACTTTTGTATTTTACTTCTGTGCAATTGCTACATTTGAACACTATTATTGACTGGGTTTTTTTTTTCCCCCTTTGAGGGAACATTGTGATGAATTGAATGATTAAAGAAAACCTTTTCAGTTTGTGCTGTTCGTTCCCAATAATGTGAATCAAAATTACACTCTGTAATAACAAGGCTTAAAGGAATGGATTCTGTCTTGGCAAGATTTAGACTTCTTCCTCATTTTTCCTAAGGAAAAATCCACCTAATGACTCTGAAATAATAAAGGCAAAAGACAGAAGAAAACAATAGAGATAATGCTTGGTTCCTCCTTCACCTTGCATGCAAAGCCTCCTGCTGGCAGGTGTTATCATCCCTACTTTGTTGATGAAAAAATTAGTCTCAAAGGCACAAATGAGCCTCATACATCAATTTTCCTTTAAGTGATTTATCTTTCTTCTCAAGTATAACAAAATCATAGAAAAAAACTGCTTGAAATTACCCCTATCCTCAAAATGCTAGATTTATTCAACAAACATTTACTGAGAATCCTCTGTTCTGAGTGGAGACAACTCAGACAACCTCAGAAGCATGGTGCAAGAGGGCAAAGCTGTCACCAAGTGGTGTCAGGCCAGTTTACTGCATGCCAGGCAGTTCCACACTTGCCCCTTTTACAGCTGGGCATCACAGATGATCAGGATCGATGATACTCTCTGCTACTGTATTCAGACACTTCCAAATTTGGCTAAGAAAGGATTTCTTTCCTAGACACTGAACCAATGAACTGTAATTTTTTTTTTTTTTTTTTTTTTTTTTTTGCTATATTGTCAAATTTGGGCAATGTGGGGCAGATGAAAGATAAGTTTTGGCCCCATTTCTTAATGAGTCTTCTCAGGGAACTTTGAAAACTTGCTTGCATCTCAAAAGCCAAATCTGATAATGATAGTGTCTGTGTTCTCCATGGCCTGTGGGTTATAATGGGAATGAAATAAGATAAATGTATACAAAGTGTAATATAAAATTGGGTTCCACTCTTGGTGGGCATCAAGCCAAAAGACACAATCCAAGAGTAGGAAAGGAAGAATTTCACTTACAACACGTAAGAGGAATGCTGGGGATATTTCCCAAAGCAGCATCTCCCAGAACAACAAAATTGGGGAAGTTTTTGTCGTTGTTTTAAAGATTTATTTATTTAATGAGAAAGAGCAGAGGGAGGGGGAGGGGCAGAGGGAGAAGGAGCAAGAGAGAATCTCCAGCAGACTCCCCAATGAACACAAAACCAGACTGATGCAGGGCTCCATCCTAGGGCTCTGAGATCATGACCTGAGTTGAAATCAAGAACTGGATACTTAACCTACTGAGCTCCACAGGTGCTCCTTAGATTGGGAAAGTTTTAAGCTAAGGGTGCTTGTGTATTCACAAAGAGACTTGCAATGGAGAGTTCATTATAGAATTGAGGCAAAATTCATCCTAACTTGACAGAGTTCAGGTCCTGGATGATTGAAGTCAGGAGGGCCAGAAGGGGCAGCATCATGAATTCTCTGGCTCCAATTAGTCCACTGTTCAAGTGCTCAAAGGGGTTTATGTCTCCCCAGAATGACTCAAGAATGTGCCTTAGGTCAACTTTTACTTCTGAAGCAGCACTGGGAGTGTTGCCACTGATTTACAGTCCCAGATATGGTTAGGCCATTGTCCAGGCCTGGTAGAGACTGTGAGTTTTGGCATTCCCTTTGTTCCCTCAAAATCCTTAACTCCTGAGGCTTTTGCATTCCTTTCTGATTTAGTCCTCTTCTTCCTGGTACAGAGAGGGAGACACCCTTACAGAAATTTCCCATGTAAATGTACCTTTTCCTCACAAACGGGCAGTGTCTACAGCCTTTCAAAAATAATCAGCCTGAAATAATCAATATGCCAGAAATATATTTTGGGGCAAGATGTTTGTCTCCTCTTCAAAGGTTTATACATTTCTATAAACAGGTATCTTTTAAGTTTGAGAAAAGTCTTATATACTACTTATATACTGTATACTTACATTACTATTTATATAAGTGTACACACAAATGTAGATATATGATATGTAGATATATACATGTTTTATTAATATGTGTAATATTGTGATTTATAAGAAATATATACATATTTGGTCTTCAGGTGATCAAAATATATTTCTTATATGTATTTGTTTTTCCTTCATAGTTACTAGTTCATAGCTTCCAAAGCTCTTGCAACAGTCTGAGCCACAAGAGCAATGGGAACATCTTATGATATAGTATTTGCTCTTTTTTCTTCAGTTCCTGAAATTCCTCCAGAGTCATAAAGGTAAAATGAGTGTCTTGTTATTCATAACAAGCTCCTTTCCTCCACACCTGGGTTTTTGTTAATGTTATGTTAACTTTTGGAAAGCACAGAAGTTTGGGGACTGGTTGCTAAGGGAACAACCATGAAGGGAGGGGTGGAAATTTCAGTTCCACCCCCTGACCTCCAAGAAGTGGGGAGGCGCTGAAGATTGAATTGGTCACCAAGGGCCAATGACTTAACCCGTCATGCCCATTTAATGAAGCCTCTGTAAAATTCCAAGAAAACAGGGTTCAGAGAGCTCCTGGGTTGGTGAGCACGTGTTGGTGCTAGAAGAGAGGTGCACCTGGAGAGGGTGGATGAAACTGCAGGTTCTTTCTCTGTATCTTGCCCTATGCATGTTTCCATCCGTGTTCCTGAGTTGTATCTTTTTATAATAAAGATACAAATTTATGTACTGGCAATTCAGTAAGTAAAATATTCCTCTGAGTTCTGTGAGCTACTCTAGCCAATTCATCAAAGTGGAGGAGGGGGCCAAACCTCTGATTTTATAGCCAGTCAGTCAGAAGTACAGGTCACAGTCTGGACTTGCAACTGACATCTGAACAGGGTTGGGAGGGCAGTCTTGTAGGTCTGAGCCCTTAATCTGTGGGTTTGGATGCTATCTTGGGGTAGATGGTGTCAGAATTGAGTTAATTTGTAGGACATCCAGCTGGTGTCACAGACAATTGTTGGTGTGCAGGAATCCTCTCTCCTACATTGGAAACTGATGATCAGAACACCTTTTAATAAGTATATAGTACAAGAATGTGTATATATGTGTGTATATATATATATATAATATTTGTATGTACTATATATAATACTATACCACATACTCATATACAGAAGTAAATAATATACTATATATGTAATGTATACTCATATATCTATATACTTACACTGTATATAATACCACTTATATAGGATAATTAAATGGATGGATTTTGATATTAATTAATTTATCTTTAGTCTAGGATTTTATATAGCAAGCTGTTCTCATAGAAACGTCATTTAAACCATTTTCCTCCATAGATCTTGAAGACCTAACCCAAAGCATTTCCAAAATTTAATGTATCCAGTAATATCATTTCTCCTCTCTCTTTATAATATTTGCTCTTCAGGTCCTCCGGAAAATGTCATAAGAGAATTTTTACCTTCTCTATTTTCTGTCTTTCATTTCATTGATTCTCTCTCTAAAATCAAATAAGTGCATAATGGTATCAGAAGGATGCAATCTTTTCAGCTTTTACAGCTAATATAATGGTATTTTTTAGAAGATGCCTTGATGCCCATTTCAGAGCATTCACATCTTTTTCCGAAAGCAAGTTCTCTAATACTGCTCCTAGGTTGTTTGTGAGTTTTGTGGACACATAATTTTAGAGTTAAAAGAATGGAACTGCCATTGATGAACATAGATAAGAGGCTTATGTAGCCCACTGGATGGTCACAGCCTGGACTCTGGGCACTGTGATGTGGCACAGTGGCATACATAAGACACTCCTTTTCATTTTTCTTTATTCTTGTTGTCATTATTATGTCATTCTGTTAAATGAAAGTTAATTTAGGGAGAGGGGTCAGGGTAAAGTAAGCAAGGAGTAGAGTAGAGGCCGAGAGGCCGAATTGCACTCTGCAGCCAGGAGACCTGGGTTTGTTTACCCCTTCTGCCCCCAATCGCTGCATGGGCACAGCCAAGTTACGTGACAGCCTCAGCTTCTAAATTGGTGATAAGAATGGTACCAACCACCCAGGAAATTAGTGAGTGCTTATATGTTTACAGTGCCTAGAGCGGTGCCTGGCACCTAGTGAACATTCTATAAGTACTAGTTACTGCTATTGTTTTTATTTCTGTATCTAAAGGAGCTATAATGAATACCTTAAAGGGAGAATTAAATGCATTGCAAATAAAAACTCAGTTTTCGTTCTAACCAGTGCCGGCAGAGACAGGAGTACAGTGTGGGAGACAGGAGGTTCTGTTCTCTCTGTTGTCTTGCAGACAGAGAACCTCAGTATGAAAACAGTCATACTGATTGTCAACAGCATCCTCCAAGGAAGGACATAATAATGTTAGGTTGACATTGTCTTGACCCTCTGGTTGAGACCTAATAAGCATCCGGATCTATTTCAATTCAATCCTTAGGCTATCAATTCTAAGGACTGGTTTGGAAAACAAAACCCACCTCATAAAGAACTGAGTACGTATAATATTTATCGAAGGGAGAAGCAATGATGGGCCCCAGAACTCACATCTGTGAACTCTAAATCTGCTAAGATTACATAAACCAATTGCCCCTAACACGGATTGTTCTAGGTGATATGCAGGGAATGTGACCTTTCAAAAGATACAGTTAAGTGAAAGGCTCTATTGAACCAAGGGAAACATGTACTTCTCACATTATTAGAGAAATAAAATCTTTTTCATCCCCTAAAGAAAACCCCATGACTGTGAGGGAAGGGAATTCCCTTGCAGGGACTGAGGAGGTTTGCTTAGTGAGCATGGGGGTAAAATGTGCTCATCCAGAATGACCATGGATGAACCCCACACTATTATATGGTCATATAACTTACTGTTTACTGGGGGTCATTTTTGAGCATAAAGGGGCACTAATAATGGCTGTTCCAGGACCAGTGCTATAAACTGGGACACTGCAGACAAAGCAGAGGGAATCTGTATGTTAACAGAGAAGTCTAGTGTGGCAAATGCTGGGCAAAATGCCACTTAACTATTAAATACCTGGACTCAGTCCTGATGAATCCCAGGTGCCAGAATCTTCCAGAACCAGGGGTGGGCATAGGGGTACTCTTTGTTCTACTAAGTAACTAGTTGGAGGAGAAGCAACTACATAAACAGGATGCAGTTTCTGGTTTCATCTCTGGTGATTTCTCTTTCTGCAGATGACTCATTTGAGTGTGGGAGTCTGTGAAACAGTATTGAGTAGTAATAGGAGAGTATTAAGTTTATATAGCTTACTGGATTATTGTAAAAACCAGCGGTATGATTGTAGAGAGCATATAGAGTGAGTTTTAATTCCTTAATTATCTTCGTTTATTGAACAGCCTTGGGCATTGATCAAGTACTTCCCCAACTTTCTCAGAATTGTCCCTGTGTTCTTCCTTCTCAAAATTGTGGGAAATAGCAGTAAAAGTGTTTTGTACTTAGAAGGGAAAGACAAAAATATACAACTCAGAGGAGAAGATTTTTTCAGCCAGATCTTTTTTTTTAAAGATTTTATTTATTTATTCATGACACACACACACACACACACACACACACACACACACACACAGAGAGAGAGACAGAGACAGAGACAGAGACAGAGACAGAGACACAGGCAGAGGGAGAAGCAGGCTCCATGCAAGGGAGCCCGATGCAGGACTCGATTCGGGGTCCCCAGGATCACTCCCCAGGCCAAAGGCTGCGCTAAACCACTGAGCCACCAGGGCTGCCCTTAGCCAGATCTTCATATAATGAATGGGAGAGGATTGAGGGGGGCAAAGGGTGTTAAGAATCTTCATGCAGTTGAATTTTCATTTCATGCATAATAGTGGCCTCGGATCCAGAATGGGCAAGTATTGAATGCATTTTGCTGGTGTCCATTTTGCTGCTCTTGAAGGCAGACTCGGGCTCATTATTTTACTTATTATGACATTAAAAGGTACAGTTCTTTCTATGCTCTCAAGGAGTCAAAGCTTTCATTTCCGTTAGGATGGAGCTAATTATTTTGGAAATTTTCCATTCCAATTATTTTATAAAAAGGTTGATCCTATAGGGCTTGCAAGGTGTGGCTTAAGGAATAAAAAGCAAAATGAGAAGTGAGTTGCAATCCAAGCCAAGAAAAGAGCTTTGCCTTTCTAGCCAAGTATCTGATATGTCACAAGCATTTCATAAATAATACTATTATTATTATTACTGGGATTATTGTTTTCAGTTGTTTTAACTATCTCAGTAGGTCCCATGGCTGTCTGTATGTGAATAATTCCAAATTTATTTCTTTGGTCCTGATTTCTCCAAGCTCCAAACTTGTATAGCAAACTGTTCACTTGACATCTCATGCACATGTTTGAAAAAATGTCTCACACTTGATAGAACCACAACAGACTCTGGATTTTCATCTCTTAACTGTCCCTTCTCAGGTCTTCATCCCTTCATTCATTTTCTTCCTGAAATATTTACTGAGCGCCTACTATGAGCCACACACTGATGTGGATGCTGTGGATATAGCTGTGGTCTAGACAGACAAAAACATTGACCTTACTGGAGTTTGCTTATTAATGCAGGAAATGATCACAGAGATGGATAAATACACACTGTAATGCGAAAGAGTAATAATTATTCTGAAGAAAAATAAAACTGTATTGAATTTCTTAGAACAGTGTTTATGTAAGCATTTGACCTTATAATGTAGAAATCTCTCTTTCTTAAATTCTCCAATAATGCAGAGCAAAACTAATCCAAAGTCTTTATTTTTTTTTTTTTAGATTTTATTTTTTTATTCATGAGAGATACAGAGAGAGGCAGAGACACAGGCAGAGGGAGATGTGGGTCTCGCTCCCAGAACTCCAGGATCATGCCCTTGAGTGGAAGGCAGACACTCAACCACTGAGCCACCCAGGCCTCCCGCAAAGTCCTTATGGTTTTATAAAATTTGGCCTCTAGCTTTATCTCACTTTATGATTCCCTGTGCTCACTGTGTTCAAGTCACACTGTCTTCACCCTATTCCCTGATTTTTCCAAACTTTTTCACACCTCCCCCTTCCTCAGGGCTCCTCTGCCCACAGTAATGCTCTGCACCCTTTTCCCAAGGTTGCTTGCTTTTGTTCTTCAGGTCTTAGCTCCAATGCCACCTGCAGAGAGAAGCATTCCTGACACCCTGGCTAAATTCACCCACCCCCCCATCACTCTGAAATGCTTCAAAGCACTTGTCTTCTTGTTTACTGGTATAAGAAATGCTTCCTCCCCCAGGATGTAGGGGCATGAACCCCCAGACCTCTGTGTTTCTTCAGGGCTGTATCATCACTGATTGGAAGAGTCTGATGCAGAGCAGGGGATCAGCAAATATGCATTACCTGAACGAATATACTGTGCCTTTGAAAGCTTGGGGTGAAACTTGAAAAAGTAAGAACTCAAGTCCCTTCTAAGGCCCAACCTAGAGGACTATTATTATTGCTCATTTATTGGAAAACATTGATGAGTTCACAACTCATTGCAGTAGCATATTGTCAAAATGTATGGTGAGGTTGAAGTCAGGGAAGGCAGCGGCCGTCTTTGGGAATGACATTGATGGGTTACGACATGGCTACTTGTGTGTCATCTCGCAGGCTTGGCACCTGGAGCCCCACAGTGTGAAATGCTGAGCTGGAGCAAGCCCTAATTTGCTGGTTGTGTTGCATTGTCAAAAGCAGAGAGTGTGCAAGCACATGTCTTTAGTACATTGGGTTATTTTCTTTTCGGATGAAAATATGAAAAGACAGGTTAGACATCAGATCATATGAGAAAGGAAAGGGGAAAAAAACAATTCCTCAGAAAAAATTTTTTGGATATAGATCTTTGTGAAGAAAAAAATTGTACCGTTGTCAGATAAGTGCCACTGGTTATCTCCACAAACGTGTTTTAGGTGTTAATTTCAATTTTTAAATGTACTAGAAATGTCTGTGCCCCCAAATCTATGTTATCAACAAATCCAACAACATAGTAGAGGGCTGTGGTGTCTACATCGAACACGATGATCCTTCAGAGTTTTAGCCCCTCAAAGCCATGGGAACATTGTTTAGGTCTTTGTGAGACAATTCCTTTCATGGATCTGCTCCTTAAATCAGCCTGGAGTTGGCTTTTACAGGCCTCACATCCCTGGCTGGCGCAACTGTAAGTGGCCTTATGATATGTACAGGTTCAGGGAAGCCCAGGGTTTCTCCACATGAAAACTCATGTCCTGAGTTCCCAGGGTTTGTGGTGCTTTGGGCGCCCACCATGGGTGTATTGATGCACCATGTGGCCTGCCTTGTGGGGAAGCCTGGCTCCGTGTCTGGGCTCCAAGCATCTTGCCAGAACATTCTGTGCCTAGGAGTGAAGACATGAGGAAGAGCCAGAGTGAACACTAATATCTTCTGATGTAGGTGAGACCTCCTTTGTTCTTCTAAGTTCTGCTTCATGTCTCATGAGGCTTCCTGGAGTCCTTGCCTGTGGGATAACTAGACTCATCTCTATTAACCCGCAGCCTCTCCCTGGACCACAGTGCAAGCTCTGTTGTTTGGAATGCCTTCCAAGACTGCCATCCTCACAGGAAACCTTTGGCACTGTGGATCATTTGTCTTGAACTTTCAGGCAAAAGGGACACCTTCCCTCTTTCCCTGTTGGCAATTCTCCTGTTTATATAGTTTGGATATTTTTTTTACCCCTACTTTGTGAGAGCTGCTACCAAGATCTTCTTGCCCCACAGGCTAGCTTTGGTCTATGGTCAACTAGACCCCTTGAGTGGAAACATCTCATCCATCCAGCAACACCTGTGGCCCTGTGAAACCTCTGGACCCCAGAGCATACACCTTCTCAACCCCCATTGCCTCATTGCCATAATTGCCTCTTTCCTTGATAAGTGACACCTGATTTCAATGGGCATATATTCCAATTAAACTAGGTCTCACTGGGTCTTGAATATAATTTGCATTTGGACTGTTAGGTGGAGGTTTGGTCAATCACTGTGCTTTACCTTTAGATCCTGTGATAGGGCTGGCCTATCACTGCTCAGATGATCCTCATTTATGTCTGATTTGATTGGCTTTAACTGGAAAAGAATTGCAACTATTGCTGAATCTCCGGCACCTAAAAGGCACATGGTATTGTTCGGTAAGTGCTTGCTGTCCATTAGATTGATTTTGTCTCCCTCACTTCTACTTCACAAGGCTTGGCTTATTCTCTGCTCTAGGCTTTGCATTTTTACTAATCTCTAGCCAGGACTCCCATACTGATCCTTGTCTTACTCCTGTACTGTCTTCTCTTGGCTCTGACTTCAGCAGCTACAATCTGCTGCCACCTTCTTCCGGGTGCTCACAATAAAATTAGATTTCGTGTAATTTGATTAATTTATTTGATCTAATCTAGAGTGCTAAACCAGATGCTAGTAGGAAGTTCAGGCTTACTGATGTGAACCCAATTCTCCTTTTTGAGATTAAAATACATATGGTAGCTAGACACTTTTCACTATCAGGTAAAAATGAAAAAGAAGTCCACCTACTTTAAATAATTAGAATGTAAAATGGTAATAATTTCAGAAGCATTAAGACTTTACTAATAAATGTTTAATATTCTTTTATAACTCACTCATTCTCTGCAGATGAACATTGGTGGAGATCATGACTTTAAATATAGACAAGATAGGAGGGTTGTAAGTCTAAAAATCCAAAATGGGCTGAACACTGAAGAATATTATAAATTAATACATTTTTATTATAATTAAAAGAAAGTGCCTAATACGTAATGACTAATTTCTATTAAAGAAAATTTTAACATGGACATTAAGCTTCATTATAAGTTTCTAAATAATAATCTACTTCTACCAATTTTTAAATTTAAATCCCAGAATCCTAGAACTATAAATTTGCTAAATAAGATTTACATGCTTGGAAATTGCATTAAAATTTTGAAGGTCTAAATGGTTAAAAATGGCTTAAAATGGGATAAACAAAACATTCTTCACAATCTATGATTTGTTGGGGTGCCGGGGTGACTCGGTAAAGCATCTGCCTTGGCTCAGATCATGATTTCAGGGTCCTGGGATCGAGTTCTATGTTGGGCTCCCTGCTAAGCAGAGAGCCTATTTCTCTCTCTCCCTCTGCCTACCACTCCCCTTGCTTGTGCTCTCTCTCTCTCTCTGTCAAATAAATAAATAAAATCTTTAAAAAAAGAATCTATGATTTGTTGAAGAGACATTCTTAAAGCTAGATGGAGCCACAGATTTACATGTCTTGTAGGGGTCTGGCAAGGACATAAACTGGTACCTAAATTCTAGGCCACCAGTGTTCAATATTGGGCCCTGGGGACTGGTAAGGACTACAGGAGACTGCAAAATGAATAATTTGCCTAAGAGCTTCCAAATTAAGTAAATTACAAAACAAACACCTGTGGTTCTGGCTAAACAAATATATGAAAGAGGGAGCAGACAAGCAGGTCACCAGATTGCAGAAACTGTAAAAACTTCAAAAATGTGATCAGATTCTTGAATTGCAACTAGTACACATTTAAAAGGTAAATATGTAAGACAAATTCTATCTAAAGCAATATCTTAAATATTGAAGTTGACATGATAATCAGATGATCACTGCATATCATTGTTCCCTTGATAAGTAGCTAAGAGTAGACATCTGATCATGTGCACGATCATGAAACCCAGTCTAATTCTGCAGCCTATGTCAGGTGCCCTATTCCTGAAGCAAGGCTCAGTACAGGCATCCTCAGTGTGTGAACAGGTCCTGACCCACGAGCTGGGTGAGGGGAGTCCTCAGTCTGTAAGCCTCGCACTACATCAAGGGAGTGTGCATATTCTCAGGGAAAGACACTCTCTGATCTTCCCTGCATCTTCTTCCCCCGGCCCTTCCTAAGGAGTAGGATTCTGGGGAAAGCATTTAACTCTGATTTTATGCATATTAGCAGATTATCAATATTTGTAGGAATAGTGAGGATATTTACTTTTATTTGCTTAGCAAACAGAAATGTTAGTTTTGTAGAGCTGAAGAGTAACTTGAAAATGTGTGTGTGTGTACACACACATAAAGAGAAAGAGAGGGAGAAAGGTTGATTTGAACTTAATGTTACTATTTGCCTAGGATAGAAATATTAAATTTCAGAGAAAATTTGGTGGGAAGCAAAAATGATCTAAAACAATCTTATAAAATACTTGGTGTGTAAATAAATAATTTACTACTAACACCAGGTTTCATGTGATCAGAATTTTCTCCAGTGTCTCTCAAAGCATAATAGCTCTTTAAGTATTGGGCAAATAATTCATTATAAATACACCTTTTCCTGTTAAAAAATAAATAGGCATCCATTTATTGCCTCCATCTTCCAGAGTTAGTTACAAGAAAAGTTGGCTGAATAGCAGAGCAACACTCAAATTGTTAAAGGGTAATATGGAATAATTATGTGAATTTTAGGACTGCTTATACATGCAGATGGGAGAGAGACATTAGAAGCATGTGTTGGTACAAACACATGTTTCAAAATCCACAGCAGAGTTCGTGCTGCTTTATGGAGAGAAGACATGGAAGAGGAGGTCTCTCTTCTTGGCTTTTGGAGGGTAGGGACACCATCGTACAGTTGCCATCAGTTGGAGCAGCTCAACCCGCTAAGGGGCCCAGGCCCCAGCTGCTTCCAAGGTGGCAGCTCTCTCTTTGTTCCCTCCTGTCTGTGGCTAAGTCCCAGGGCAAGATTGATAGTAAGGTCAGCAAATCATTTCATATATATTTAAACTCTGGAGCCAGACCCCTGGGTCCCTAGTCTGCAAGATGGGAAAAATAAGAACTTGGTTGTGAGTGATTTGAGGATTCAATGTGTGAACTAAAGGAAGCTTGGAGAGTAGTCACTCATGAAATATTAGCCATATCACTGTACTTTGGGGATAGGTACTCACTTGTCTTCGTCAACTGGAAGCACTGCTCACTAGCAGACAGTGACCACAAAACTAGAGATTCAAACAACTCTGCAGTCATGAGACAAGCAAGGCATAAGCCTACATCTTCCAATCCTTTGGCCAGTTCAAGAACTGAGCTACTTTATGTTTACAGCTGTAGAATGTGTTTATTTGGCTTAGAATCCACAAATCCCTCTGGTCTTGGGTTGCATGGGACCAGCTTGATAGAAGTCAATGAGCAGTTCTCACGTCCTCTTCTCTTGTGAGTTTCTCTGGGGTTCCTTTCACTCTTTACTGTGGCCATTGGATTTTATCTGCACATCTAATTTCTTCTTGGAATCAAAGGCAATACCAGGAGACAAGGTTCTGAGCCATTTTTCTCTTTCAATAGAAATGATGAGATGACTTTTAACACATGGTAAAGATAACCTGAGTGGAAGGATTGTGCTGTGCTTGCTTAATAGTGCTCTGGAGAACTTGCTGGGATGTGAGCAGGCTGGCTCAGTTCCAAGAAGGGAGGATTGGCCTCAGCATGCCATCCCTTCGATGACCTCAAAGGAAAGCTTCACTAGAATGGCAAACCATAGCTGTACAGTGTAGTCATGATACCAGAGGAAGAGTGTTGAGACCTAGTATGGTAGTGGTTGGGGCTGAGGATAAGAAGCTGCTGTATTTTGTAGCATTTCCTGAAGAATTAAGGCTCCTTTTTTTTTTTTTTTTTTTTTTTTTTTTTTTTTTTTACCTGATGCCCATCCTGAGTTGTGTGTGTGGGAAAGAGAAATGCTTGGCAGGGTGTTCACAATAGGTACATTTTCCTGGTTTAATTAAGGACTCAGTATCCGCTCTTATGCCATCAGCATTTCAGGTAGACAGAGAAGAGGTAATTGGCAAAGTGGTCTTTTTTGTTTTTTCTACATCATCTAGGATCCAAGACCTTGAGATAATTTATTTTAAGTGACTTCCCAAATTCTTAGATCTGCATTTGCAGCTGGCAAGTCCCTACGGCTGTCAGCAAGGGGAAGATATTCTTTTCTGATGCCTTCCTCCTTCACCACCATCTCTCCATTTAATTAGTTAGGGAATACAGAAAGTCTAATTATATAATGAGTTGAACTTTATTGGATGTGGAAGGCATACATATAATTTTGGAACATATTATTTTCGATGGTCAGTTGCATAGAATCGGCAGCTAACAGTGTCAATTGAAAGTGTGTGTAGGATAAATGCAGATGACATTACCTTATTGCTCATACAGGAGACTCAGTAATGGGGTTGAGAGGTAGGTCCAGGTGAGGCTAAAGCAAGCCCACCAATGTCACAGCAGCTGGAAAAGGTAGCTTAATCCTATTGACCAAGTCTGGGGGGTATCTGAGAACTCTATTTGCCTGAATGAGATCCCATGGTTTGACCATTTCTGTGGCTCTAGTATAAACTCATGTTTAAAAAATAAATAAATAAATAAATAAATAAATAAATAAATAAATAAACTCATGTTTTTAGAAAGTATAAATGATATGCTTACAAAATTATAGTTGTAATATTGGTATAGACTTATCAGCATTATAGACTACTACAGAGAAGATATTTGTCAAAAGTATTTAACCCAGAAGTCTGATTATATAATAGTCCTAGTAAATCATGCTGCAGAAACTGATAAAGTACCAAAAAAAAAAAGTAAGGGAAAAAGGAATGTTAATGGTAATATGGACCTTAAGATAACAGAATTTCCAGAATTTTCTATTAAGCTGGGCTTTGTCTGAGTTCAGGCTGTTGAGCCAGGTATGCTGGCCTTCTTCTCTCTACTTTTCACCCTAAGCTATCTTGTGAACAGAGTCCTGACATCCACTCTTTGTGCCAGGTGGCTTTTGTATCAGCTGGGAGTCCTAGGAGTGACCTTTCGGTTTCTTCCTCATCAGTGAATACTAGGGCCCCTAACAGCTGTCCTAAAAGCAGTAGGAAGCAGGTCTTTGATCAGCAGAAGAATTTCAGAATCCTTCAGTCTAAAATAAATGTCCATACATAGAGATCAAGAATGGCAGTTCATCTAAAGCCTCGAGGTCACCCTGGCTATTTGCATTTTTATAAGATGTACATCATGCAGGTCATATCTTCCTAAGATTATCATTCACCCCTTGCACAGCCCAGAGCACTAGAGTTAATGTAACTCAAAGGTATACATTAGGTCAGAAGGTGAAAAAAATCAGCGGTTGTCAGGATATATGGAAGCCCCCAGGCTCCACCTCCTGCTTTCACAATCCTGTCTTCTTGCCCTGACTTGTATCAGAATGTTTTCCTCCATTTTCCAGACCTCTGCCCTAAAAACATAAGCAGATGTGTGTATCTAAAATTTGCCTTTTAAAAAATCCTAGATCTTTTGCCTACTTCTAGGAGAGTGTCTAAAAAAGGCTCCCCAATTTCCCTTAACTAAAGGAATTAGATCTAAGCAAAGGGAAATTGCCACTGTGTAGACCCTACCTGACCTGCCTCTGGCCATGACAAAGTCAGCTGCTTCTGACACCACATTCCTGTCTATTCAAAGAAACCTATCACTACAGAGCTGCACTGTCCTTATGGGAGCCACTAGCCCCATGGTGCTAGGGGGCATCTGAAATACAGCTAGCCAGCACTGAGATGTGCAGGGATAAAATAGACATTAGATTTCCAAGACTTATTTGAAAAAAGAATGTAAAACATCTTACTAATAATTTTTGATTTCTTGGATATTGAGTGGTAATACTTCGGATATATTAGAGTAAATAGAATGTATTATTGAAATTAATTTTACTTGTTTATACTTTTATACTGTGGCTTCTAGTAAAGTTGGTATTACATATATGGCTTGTGTAGTGGACAGTACTGCTATAGACTATATATTAAATGTCTTTAGGGAAGTCACAAAATGTTTCTAAATGATTATCTTATAGCAGCAAGAACTATAAAACAAAAACAAAAACACAACACCCTGAAAAAATGACTTGCAGAGGGAATCAGTATCGACTATCTGTTTTTGATTGGGGAACAGTGAGTTCACATGCCAGGGAGAAAGTTGCCTGGGAGTTCACAGGGGCTCAGACAGAAAAAGCTAGAGACCATCTGTCACATTCTAGGTAGTACATAATGGCTGAATTTACCTGATGATTTAATTTGGATGGTAAAGAAATAATCATAAAGATATAGGTTCTTCCAAACATCTAGAGCTACAAAAGCCAATAAGGGAGGTTTTTTTTTATCTGACAAAACATACAGGTCTTTAGTGAATTATTTTCAGTTTTTATTGTGTAGACAGTTGAACAAGCTCATACTGGGAGAATCATAGCCACTACCAATATCAAAGGAATAGTGAGTTCTATGGAATGGAAAGTTTTGCAAAACAAAGGCTGCAATCAGAAAAGTAAGAAGTGTAAGTTGCTTCAAAGAGGCGATACATAAAGTATCTTGCTAGTACTGACCAAGATTAAATTGTGACAAGGAAAATAGGAGTTATCTGTCTGGCCTATTGGGATTTTTAGTTAAGATTGACATTTTCCGGGACACCTGGGTGGCTCAGCGGTTAAGCATCTGTCTTCCGGCTCAGGGCATGATCCTGGAGTCCCGGGATCGAGTCCCCATCAGGCTTCCTGCATGGAGCCTGCTTTTCCCTCTGCCTGTATCTCTGCCATTCCCTCTCTCTGTGTCTCTCATGAATAAATAAATAAAATCTTAAAAAAAAAAAAAGATTGACATTTTCCATATATTTTTACAATTCTAAGGAGATATGGGGTGATCATATCACCCAACATGAATCACCAGATAGTGGTCAAATTGATAACCAAGATCAAAGGTTTTCAGCATCCTGAAAGAGAATCGAAAATGAGAATGATTGATTCTCCATTAACATTTAGCTCTTATTTGTTACAGAGTTTTTCTCTTCAACTTTTTTGATTCACAGTTATATAAAATATTTTCATTTAAGCCTACAATTGGGTGAATTTTGAGAATATGTTCACTCATGTAACAATACCACAGTTAGGCCATAGAACAATTCTGGCATTCTCCAAAGACATCCTTGGAATCCTTTGCAAAAACTCTCTAATCCCCTCTCCAGGCCATTGGTGATATAATGTATAACACTTGAGAGTAGTTATGCTTCTTCTAGATCTTCATATGAATAAAATCATGTACTTTTTTGTATCCAGTTTCTTTAGCTCAAGACAAATGCTTAGTATGTATCAATACTTAGTGCCTTTTTGTTGTTGGATAGCATTCCATTGTATGGATAAACACATTTTGTTTATCCTTTAACCTATCGATGGGCGTTTGGGTTGTTTCCAGTTTGTGGCTATTTATAAATAAAACTGCTATAAATATTCCCACACAGGTTTTGTGTGCACATAAGTTTTCAAATCAATTGGGTAAATACCTAGGAGTGAGATTGTTGATTATATGGTAAGACTATGTTTAGTTTTATAAGAAATTGCCAAACTGCCTTCCAAAGTGACTGTACCATTTTGAACTTCCACCATGAGTGAATAAAAGTCCCTGATGTTCTATAAACTTGCCAATTTTTTTAAAATTTGGCTTGTTGTTTTCTTATTGTTGAATTTTAAGAGTTTTTGTATCTTTTGGATCAAAGTTCTTTATCATGTATGCATTTTGAAAACGTTTTCTCCCAATCGATGGCTTATTTTTTTCATTCTCTTTCACAGAGCACTTTTAAATTTTAGTAAATTCCAAATTATCAATATTTTCTTTCTTTGATTGGGATTTTGATGTCATGTCTAAACTCATCACCTGCTATGGTTTGAATGTGTCTGCCCTGTTCCCCAATTCATATATTAAGAACCTATAACCCCCAGAATGATGGCATTAGGAGGTGGGGCCTTTGGGAGATACTTAGTAAGTGATGAGGGTAGAGCCCTTATGATGAGATCAGTCTCCTTATTAGAGAAATTCCAGAAATCTCTAGCCTCTTTCACCATGTGAGGACACAATGAAAGGTTGGCAATTTATAGCTTGGAAAAGGATCTTCGCCTGGGCACACAGGCACCCTGATACAAAACTTCCAGCCTCCAGAACTATGATAAATAAACTTTTGTTGTTTACAAGCTACTCAATCTGTGGTATTTTGTCATAGCAGCCAGAATAGAATAAGACATCATCAAATCCATGCTCATCTAGATTTTCCTTTATGGTTTTATAGGTATCAGATTTTTTATTTCTTCTTGAGTCAGATTCAGTAATTTGTGTCTTTCTAGGAATTCATCCATTTTATCTAAATTATATAATTGGACATCACACAGTTCATTGAATTTCCTTATAATTTTTTTTAGATGGTTGCCAATAATAGTTCTTCTTTCATTTAATTTTAGTAAATTAAGTTTTCTCTGGTTAGTCTGGTGAAAGGTATATCAATTTTGATGATATTTTTGGAGAACCAACTTTTGGTTTTGTCAATCTTCTCTTGTTTTTCTATTCCCTTCCTTGATTTCACTCTAATACTGTGTTTTACTCCTTCCTTTTTCTATTTTTGGATTTGGTTTGCTCTTTTGTTTTCAGTGTCTGGAGGTGGAATGTTAGGTTCTCAACTTGAAATCTTTCTTCACATTTAGCATATTTTTACTGCTATAAATTTCCCTGTAAACAATGCTTTAGCTACATCCTCCACATTTTAGTATGTTGTGTCTTAACTTTCATTAATGTCAAAGTATTTTCTTAATTTCCCATGTGATTTCTTCTTGACCATTGGTTGCTTGTAGTGTGTCGTTTAATTTTCACATATATGTAAATTTTCCTAGTTTTTTTCTGTTGTTAATTTCCAATTTCACATCACTGCAATTGGAGAATGTGCTTGGTCCAGTTTCAGTTCTTTTAAATTTATTGAGGCTTGGGATCCCTGGGTGGTGCAGCGGTTTAGCGCCTGCCTTTGGCCCAGGGCACGATCCTGGAGACCCGGGATCGAATCCCACGTCGGGCTCCCGGTGCATGGAGCCTGCTTCGCCCTCTGCCTATGTCTCTGCCTCTCTCTCTCTCTCTCTCTCTCTCTCTCTCTGTGACTATCGTAAATAAATAAAAATAAAAATAAATAAATTTATTGAGGCTTATTTTATGGCCTAGATTAAGACTTATCCTGGAGAATATTCCAAGTGCTCTTTAAAAGAATGTGTGTTATTCTCTTGTTAGGTTGAATATTTACAGATGTCTTTTGGGGTCAGTTTGTATATAGTGATGTTCAAGTTTTTTGTGCCCTTGCTGATTATCTGCCTGGTCATTCTATACATTATTGGAAGTAGAGTACTGAAGTCTCCAATTATTATTGTTAAATTGTTTATTGCTACCTTCAAGTCTATTAACTTTTGCTTCATGAATTTGGGGCACTATTTTTAGGTGCATGTAGTTTATAATCTTGTAATGTTTTGATGTATTGGCCCTTTATCATCATATAATTTCTCTATCTCTAGTAACATTTTTTATTTAAAGTCTATTTGGATATAAGGATAGCCATTCCAGATTTCTTAAAGCTGTTGTTCATGTGATATCTCTTTTCCATCCTTCTACTTTCAGCCTCTTTGTATCTTTGAACCTACTGTGTGTCTCCTATAAATGTTATTATTAATTTAGTTGGGCTTATGTACACCATTTTATTTTTTGTTTTCTACATGCTCATGAAATGAATCTTTGTGGTCCAGGTGGTGAATTATGGTACTCTGAATGACCCTCCAAAAATGTCCAGCCTCTAATTCTAGAGACCTGTGAATACATTTTGCTACATGGCAAAAGGGACTTTGCAGATATAATTTTAGTCATGAAAATAAGAAGATTATCCTGGATTATCCAAGTGGCATACTCTAATCACATAAACCCTGGAGTCTGAGAGATGCTGTAGAAGGGGAAGTCAGAGAGACTTGAAGTGTGAGAGGGATTCACTTCACCTTTGCTAGAGGGGGCTGCTTGGAAAGCATGAATAGGAGTATCAGCTCCTGGCTGATAGCCAGTGAGGAAATTAGGGCCCCAGTCCTACATTTTAACCAGCAGCCTGAATGAACTCTGATTCTCTTCCAAAGTCTCAGCCTTTAGAGACCTTGAGGCACAGGACCCAGCCACATCTATCCAAACTTCTAACCTATAGAAATTGTGAGATAATAAAGTCATATTATTTTAGGTTGTTAAGTTTGTGGTAATTTGTTACAGCCTCACTAGAAACTAATATGCATATAATGAGGTGTATGTATGTCAGCTGAATCATGTGCATTAGAACAAACCTAAAGGCAATCAAGGATGGATGTCTGAGGTGGAGTCCACAAAGAGACAAAGGACCATTTAGGGAGAGATGGATCACAGATGTAGAACTAAAGGTAGAGAAAAAGAAGAAGAGAATTTAATGATTAATATAGATGTTAAAAAATTGTTGAAAGTGAATCATTATGTACAGAATGTTGTGCATGGGTGTCTGTGCCTTTTGCTTGGAGGGAGAGAATCTTGGAATGACCTTTATTAATAAATGGCCTTGATCCCATATAAACATGAGGTTTATGTTTTTGTTTAAGACACTGAGACACTTATTTATTGAATTGGGAAGGATCAGGATACCAGCAGAGATATGATTTTTTCTCAGCCAATCCTGAATAGTTTAATCATTTAAATAATTTAATGGGTTAACTTAAATATTCTGTCATAATAGGGCAATTTTTACATTTGTTAATTCTTGTTGTTAAAAGATGGGAATAGAGTCTGGGAAATCTGATGTCTCGAAGACTCCGAAATGGATTGAAATTTAAATCCTTCACATTTCCCTATTCCATTGCCCTAGTGTTG